>NC_047084.1:526325973-526925973 GCF_902459505.1 Geotrypetes seraphini | reverse complement strand
CCAACGATTTCAAGTACGGGGAAGGGGGGGTCATAGGGTCAGCTAGGGGGGGTCACGGGTCGGAGGGGGTGGCGATCGGGAGTTCGTGGGGGTGGTCGTTGGGGGAGGGGGATTGTGCTGAGGACAGGAGGGCCTGGGATCCCTCCTGCCTGTATTGTAGTGGGGGGTAGGGGGTAGGGGGTCACCGGGGCCAGGAGAGCTTGGGCTCCCTCTTGGCCAGCTCGTACTCGGCGGAGGGGGGTCACCGGGGCCAGGAGGGCTTGGGCTCCCTCCTGGCCAGATAGAGTCGGGGGGGTCGCCGGGGCCAGGAGGGTTTGGGCTCACTCCTGGCCTGATCGTACTCGGTGGGGGGGGGGGGCACGATCGCTGGGGCAAGAGGGCTTGGGCTCCCTCTTGCCCCGATGTCGTCAGGGGTGCCACAGGTGCCAGGGCAGGAGGGCTTGGGTTCCCTCCTGCCCCAATGTTGTGTGTGTGGGAAGGGTTGGGGGGGATTCTGTAACCGGTGTTGTTTTTGACAGACACCAGTTACAGAATCCAGCTTTTAGGCGAAGGACTGGCTCCTCCTTCGCTTAAAAGCCCTTGTGTTGGACGTTTTGGGCTTATGCGTTTTTTTGGTTCATTATGGGCAAAAAGTGTAGACGTCGTGGGGGTGTACTTGTAGACATAGTGGTTGGCTGGGCGTTTAAACAGCTGAAGGTAGAGGCAGGCCATAATCAAAACAAGGACGTTTTGTTTTGGTTATGGACACTTTTCCTGCTTCTGCTTTCCACGTTTAAGGCCTTAGGCCAAAAAGGGACTTAGATGTTTTTTTTGATTATGCCCCTCCACAGTTCTTCATCTGGTTAAAAAAGGCAAATTCATTCATGGGGATTGTCCCTAGGTTTTTGAATTCCTTGGCATTGGATATAAGCTCCATTGTGAATTACACTTCTCCTTCCGTATTCACTGTGATAGGAGATTAACAGACCCGCGAATACAGAAAAACCATGAATAACTTTTTCATATGTTATTCGCTGTTTTCTATTAAAAACCATCGTGAATATGGTGAAAACGCAAATAACATGGAGGGAGAACTGTCCTGTTCCTGAAGGAGAGGCAAAACACAGTGAAGGAAGTGCTAGGAATCAGCGATTTTCTCTGTAAACGCTTGGAATCAACAATTTCTCTATGCAAGCTGATGTAATTTGGAGGGAGGAGCCAGCAAGCTAAAAACCGTGAATAATCGAAACCTCGATTGCTGAAACTGCGAATATGGAGGAAGAAGTGTATATCTTTTGTCAGAATCTGAAGACTTGGGTTTTTATCCCATAACTATTAAGGCTTTGAGGTTTTAGGCAAGAGGTAGAAGTGGTTGAGCTGTTTATTTAATATGGCTTATTGTATAGATTCAGGGACAGATGTTTTACTAATATTTTATAATGTTTTGTTGATTTTAGTATGTATTTGGATTGTTGTATGATCAAGGAAATAATGTATGATTTGTAATGCATTTATTGTTCCTTGCTTTGTACTGCCTCTTGGCTTGAAGAGTGGGTTATTAAATCCATAGTTCAATATAAGCTAATTTTTTGCCTTCCTTCCAAGGCTACAGCTATTTGCTGCTACTTGGTTTCAGCCAAGGACATGTTGTCTTTTCTCTATTGATCACTCTAGTGCAATCAGCCTTCTGTTTGGATGGTGCTCCTTCCAGTCACTGCTCACCAATATTTTGACTCCTTCAGACTGTTTGAAACAGCCAAGTTTGCATTAATTAACCCTTTAAGAAAGTACCATATACACTCAAATACGTCGATCCAAATATGTCGAGACCCCCATTTTTCCCCCGAAAAAGGAGGGAAAATGGTTGACTCAAATATAAGACGGGGGCTTAATATTCAAGTGCCATGCCCTGCCAGGATCTGTACTGTGTCCCCTCCCTCACACCCTCCTCTTCCAGGCTCTGTACCCAGCCCTCTTCCCTTCCTTACCAGACTCTGCACCCAGCCCCCCTCGCTCCCTGCCAGGCTCTGTACCCAGCCCCCCCCCCCTCACTCCATGCAAGGCTTTGCACCCTGCCTCACCTTCCTACCCTGTACCCCCTCTGGTGGTCTAGTGGTAGGACAGGAAGGATGCCTCCTGTCTCCCGTCCCGACCAACTTTTTTAAAAACCACTTTTTAAACTACACCCCCCCCACACACTTACCTTTTGCACCATCTTTAATCCTTGGTGGTGTAAGGCGCAAGAGCGATCTTTCCACGCCCTGCCCTGTGCTGAGCCTCTCCATCCCCGGTTCCCATTTGCGGCCAGCGGTGCACCTGACAGGGCCAAGCTTTTCGTACTTTCTGCTCAGCCATGCGCTGCTCTCTGAATGGCAACCGCCAGTTCTTGTAGGACGAGAACTGGCGGCGGCCAATCAGAGAGCAGCGCGGGACCAAGCAGGAAGCACGAAAAGCTTGGCCCTGTCAGGTGTGCCGCTGGCCGCAAAATGGGAACCATGGACAGAGAGGCTCAGCACAGGGCAGGGCGTGGAAAGATTGCTCCTGCCCCATACACCGCTGGACCACCAGGGATTAATAATGGCGCAAAAAAATAAGCCCGGGGGGGGGTGGGGGAGAGTTAGTTTAAAAAGTGGTTTAAAAAAACAAAAAGTTAGTTGGCCGGAATGGGAGACAGGAGCCATCCTTCCTGTCCCGGCCTGCTGTATCATCTGAGAGGGGGTCGGGTCTTCATTGTATGATTACCCAAATATAGGAAGAGATCCTGATTTTTGGCCCCAAAATCTCATCCTATATTCAAGTATATTCAGTAATTCTATAACAGTACTCCTATATTTGGATGCCTAGAGGGTGCCCTAGAATCCCCAAATTCTCAGTGTGCTGCTCTGACTGCTGCTCTTTGCTTCTTCCAAGTCCCTTGACTTTGTCCTATACCAGTGTCATAGTAGCATCCAAAAGGGAATTCCTTTCCTCCAATTAATTTACTGTGTCTTATAATAAAGGGCAGCAAGGGAAGCCACCTTCATTGTAATTTCTTTAGCTACACCAAAAGTACTTTCATTCATACCTTATATGAGTAGTAAAGGAGGTTTCAATTTCCTTGTTAGAAGCCATTTTCTATGAAGGAGGAACTCTTAATATTGTTTGACACAGTATAATGCTGCAATAACTGCTTCCGTTTTTCACATTTAGCATATATATTTGAAAAAACCTGTAGCTTTTGTTTGCCAAAAACTCTTCAGAGAGCAGGTAGGTATTTCATATACCTAGCAATAAGTTATCTCTTTTGTTAATGGGAGAGAGGATGTTCCTTTCTGTATATTTTAATAATCCATCATACTGCAATACTATATATATTATTTATTCTGTGTCTTTGATACATTCCATATAAATGCAATATAGCAACAGTATAGGTTCCTGTCTCTCTCTCTCATCCTTCCCTTTCATTCCATTTTCTAAATTCAGTAGTTTTTGGTAGATTCAGATTAACAATGTAAAGTTTCCATGCAGGCAAACAACAGAACGGGCTACTTTGCAGAATCAACTCCAGCAGCTACTAGAAGCCCAGAAACCAGGAGACAGATCAATGCCAACATCCCCCAGGTAATAAGAGATAGGGTAGCAGTGAATATAGATATATAAGAATGATTTGAATCTATTATAGCATCTTAAAATGCCTTATTGATTATGGTATTAATTTTTACTATTTTTGTAATATTTGTTATTATATTGTTTTTACAATTGTGTGTGTTTGATATGTACACTGCTTAGACATAAGCAGTTTATAAATTTTAAAAATAAATAAATAAATATTGATATTAAAAAAAACTTGTAGCTTTAAGGCCCAGATGTCCTTAATAAACACACAGGGAAAAATCTAAAATGTATGTTTCTTTATTTCAGTTTAAAGTTTTAAGGCATCCAGTTGTCAAGAGTATTAGATATCACAACAGATATTTTGCTTCTACATGCCTTATGGAAATCTGTTTCCAATGCACCTCTTTTATTTACGTTTGGAATCTGATATGATTACTGGAAGGTAAATCGTGCCAAACGAACCTGATTGAATTTTTTGATTGGGTGACCAGAGAGCTGGATCGTGGACATATGCTAGATGTAATTTACTTAGATTTCAGCAAAGCCTTTGATACGGTTCCTCATAGGAGACTGTTGAACAAACTTGAAGGGCTGAAGTTAGGACCCAAAGTGGTGAACTGGGTTAGAAACTGGCTGTCGGACAGATGCCAGAGGGTGGTGGTTAATGGAAGTCTCTCGGAGGAAGGAAAGGTGAGTAGTGGACTCCCTCAGGGTTCAGTGCTGGGGCTGATCCTGTTTAATATGTTTGTGAGTGGCATTGCTGAAGGTTTAGAAGGAAAAGTGTGCCTTTTTGCAGATGATACCAAGATTTGTAACAGAGTAGACACTGAAGAGGGAGTGGAAAATATGAAAAAGGATCTGCAAAAGTTAGAGGAATGGTCTAATGCCTGGCAACTAAAATTCAATGCAAAGAAATGCAGAGTAATGCATTTGGGGATTAATAATCGGAAGGAACCGTATATGCTGGGAGGTGAGAAGCTGATATGCACGGACGGGGAGAGGGACCTTGGGGTAATAGTGTCCGAAGATCTAAAGACAAAAAAAACAGTGTGACAAGGCAGTGACTGCTGCCAGAAGGATGCTGGGCTGTATAAAGAGAAGCGTAGCCAGTAGAAGGAAGAAAGTGTTGATGCCCCTGTGCAGGTCATTGGTAAGGCTCCACTTGGAGTATTGTGTTCAGTTTTGGAGACCATATCTAGCGAAGGATGTAAGAAGACTTGAAGCAGTCCAGAGGAGGGCAACAAAAATGATAGGAGGCTTGTGCCAGAAAACGTATGAGGAGAGACTGGAAGCCCTGAATATGTATACCCTAGAAGAAAGGAGGGTCAGGGGAGATATGATTCAGATGTTCAAATACTTGAAGGGTATTAACGTAGAACAAAATCTTTTCCAGAGAAAGGAAAATTGTAAAACCAGAGGACATAATTTGAAGTTGAAGGGTGGTAGATTCAAGAGCAATGTTAGGAAATTCTACTTTACAGGTGGATGCCTGGAATGCGCTCCCGAGAGAGGTGGTGGAGAGGAAAATGGTGACTGAGTTCAAAGAAGCATGGGATGAACACAGAGGATCTAGAATCAGAAAATAATATTAAGTACTGGGCAGACTTGCACGGTCTGTGTCTGTATAAGGCCATTTGGGGGAGGATGGGCTGGAGAGGGCTTCAATGGCTGGGAGGGTTTAAATAGGATGGAGTAGGTTTTAACGGAGATTTTGGCAGTTGGAACCCAAGCACAGTACCGGATAGAGCTTTGGATTCTTGCCCAGAAATAGCTAAGAAGAAAAATTTAAATTGAATCAGGTTGGGCAGACTGGATGGACCATTCGGGTCTTTATCTGCCGTCATCTATTATGTTACTATGTTAATATGTTCTCTCTGATTCTCTGGATGTGCTGCATGTGAATAGATTACACTTATTCATTTATGCTCTCCCAGCACATGTAAAAAAATAAATTTTATTCTAAGCGAAATACAGTCCCTTCATTAAATAGGTAAGTTAAGAGATTTAAATATGACAATAACAAAAACTCAGAAAATACCTCTAAAAAAGTCAATATTCAAAGGGGCCAGTATTCAAAGGAAGTTCTATTCATTGGTCATCAATGCTCGGTGTATAATTCTCCATCTGAATATTTTAAAAATGTATCCTGATAGCATCTGACTACTTCAGTTGCTAAATGGCCAGACATTATTTGGATAAAAAGAGGTTAGGTCAGGGGAGGAGCAGCTCATTAAAACCACTATCTGGTGCAAAATGGAAATTATAAAAACTTCATTAAAATTTGGGAACCATTAACGTCCTTTTGTCATGATTGATGCCATTTTCCTAATATTTCTATATTTAATATGTAAGATAAGGGTGGGGTGGGGGGAGGGTTTCTATTACATGTAAAATAAAAATTACTAAAAGGATTTCAGGATGGGAGAGGGAGGGTTATATTTACAACTATAAGTTATAATGATAAGATGTACAAGTGGTTAAATCTATGTTATTGTGTTGCAATTTTTGTACACTTGATGAAAGTTTTAAAATGAATAAAGAATTATAAAAAAAAAACAAAAAAACCACTATCTGGTTAGTGCCAGTGTTGTCACCAATCAGCATGTATAAGGGTAAATCAAAAAAGTAAAGGCAAAATACATTTAATGGCTTTAATAGAAGTAACTGTGAGCAATTGAACATATCACTTTTTCACATTGTCCCTATGCAAGATGACGCATTTGTTGTATCGTTCAATTAGCTTCTGAATTCCCACAGAGAAGTTTTCCATCTGCTCCTGAAGCCAGGTGAGCACAGCTTCCTTTACTTCATCATCAGAGGTGAATCTGTAAACTCACAGCGTCTCCTTCAGTGAATCGAAGATGTAATAATCGCTAGGCGCTAGATCCAGGCTGTAAGGAGGATGTGGAAGACATTCAAATCCAAGCTTGTGCACTGTCCTGTCGCTGCTGCTGTATGAGGACGTGCACTGTCATGGTGCAGCAGACTATTTTGGACAACATTCCTCTTTTGCTGTGAATTGCAGGTTTAAGTTCATTTTACAGCAATGCACAGTAATTTTCACTGTTTGCCTGTGCTATGTCCATAATGAGTCAATATTCGATGGTGAATTCCCACAGGTTTCACTCCTTCTGCCCAAAGAAAGTGCACTATTGTAAGTTATTCGTCAATGGTGCAATCTTGCAATAGAGCGTCCATATTTCTGACCTTATGGCTGCCACGTGACTAAAGGCCGAGCACTGCACTCACTGTGTGTGGACAAACTATCCAACAGGCAATGTACGAGTACATATGTTTCATTTTGCTAGCTCCATTATGGTTATTGCATAGTTTAACACTTGCCTATAATTTTTGATTCACCCTCGCATATTTAGCACAACTAATTATGCAGATAGCTGTGCTGAATATGAAATAAGTTAAGCAGTGGTGTAAGCACATAATTCCTAACTTTATTCCATTAGCCATGCCAGTTGAAAATCTGGCTCAAGCATAAATAATTACAATAAATGGTAAGGCAAATAGACCTAAAATTACAATCTAAGACCTATGTGAAAAACTAGGATTAAAAAAATTCCAGTAGGAATAACAACAAAATCAAACCAAACTCAAAAACTCCTATGTATCTTGGTCAATGAGGGAACACTGAGTAGGTAAAGACAGTGAAATACCTTAATCCTTGTTTAGTAACTTTAGCAACAAAAGCTGCTCACTGGCAACATAAGTTATTTTTTTTTTAAATTTCTTTATTCATTTTTAAACTTACATCAAGTGTACAGTAAATATCAACCAAATATAATACATCACTTGAAAAATTTTCAATATCATACACCAAGAAGATTTAACCCCCACCCCTCTCCCAAATTCATATACAACTAATATATACCACATGAAAATAATATCTTACGACAATCATCTATATATTCTTAATGGAAAAACAGGAAATCCTCCCCCCCAAATCCACATGTGTATTAAGATTGGGAAAAGTGTAACTTATTCATTACTATAATTTAATAAAGGTCCCCACACATCCTTAAATTTATTATAATAACCTTTTTGAACAGCCAGCGCTCTTTCCATTTTATACACATGACAAACTGAAGACCACCAAAAACAATAATTCAGTCTTCTACAGTCCTTCCAATTATGTGTTATTTGTTGGATGGCAACTCCTGTTAATATCAATAAAAGCTTGTTATTATTAGCAGATATTTGGCATTTAGCTCTCAGTCATGCCAAAAAAAATTGTGTCATATGACAATGCTACATGGTTCTCTAACAAACAATTTATTTGATCCCAAATAGACTCCCAAAAAGCCTTAATGAATGGACAATAAAACAATAAATGATCTAAAGTTCCAGCTTCAAGATGACAATGCCAACATCTATTAGACTTAGAGCAATCCAATTTTTGTAAACGAACAGGGGTCCAGAGTGCTCTATGCAACAGGAAAAACCATGTTTGCCTCATAGATGCAGACATTGTACACTTCATCCTCTAGGACAAAATACGTGGCCATTGAGACACACTAATTTGATGCTTAATCTCAATGCTCCAAATATCTCTAAGTCCAGTTTTTGGTTTCTTATTTAAATAGCCAGATAATAATTTATACCACTGTGCAGCCTGGTGACCCAGGAAGTCTGCCTGAAACATAAGTTATTAATAATAACTGCATGTGTGAAAAATCCCAGTTTGTTAATGCATCTGTTACATCATAATTATTCTCTCTTTATAAAAATGCTGTATCTCAATGTCCAATATCTCAGTGTCCTTTTGACAAATTTAGGGGCTTTACTTCTCTAAAACTGCAGTTAGGCTACGGTCAGCAGAGGGCATTAGACAATTAAGAGAAAATTACATGTCCCAGAATGCCTGGAGTTTGCAGCAGTGCTGAGTCAGAGGGGTGTGACTTAGACAGAGGGGAATACTTTTGCCCCATGCTGAATTCATTTGACAGAGATCCCAAAGGAAGAGCTCCCTGAACGAGAAAGAGAGAGAGAGAGAAGGGAACTTCCAGTTTTCCTAGACGTGAGTTAGGGCAGAAGCCTGGGGAAACTGAAGGCTGCCTCCTGAAGCAGAAGGAAAGCTGAAGGAAACAGAATACTCAGTACTGCCTGGCTGAAGACAGTCACAGTGATATTATTGTATTAAGGGTGAGGCAAACCAATAAAGAGAATACTTTGTTGATGTTAAAAGTGTTTGTGAAACGTGTGCTGATTGTTCCTGAAAATCCATGAGGCTAGCCTGACACACTAGGATTCTCTGCCACATATGGTGTTTCTTGCTGATTAGGAAACTGGGCCAATCAGGCCTTAGGATTAGTGGGGATGGGCGGACCCGCTATGCCTAAGGCCTGATTGGTCCAGGCTTCTAGAGCCTGGGCCAATCAGGCCTTAGATTTAGCGGGGAAGGGGCGGGCCCGTCTCATTTCCACGAGGCGGGCTGGACGGCAGCAAGACCCGTCCAGCCGACCAACATGTAAAGGTTAGTTGGGGGAGGGAGGGGTCGTCGGGCTTTCCGGCAGGAGGATTGGGCATCCTCCTGCCAATTACCAGTTTGGGGGGGAGGGGGGTTCCGGCAGGAGGATTGAGCACCTCCTGTCGGCGATGGGACAGGCGGCCGTGACCGTGGCCGCTATACTTATTGCAGCATGGAGATCCCTTGCTGCCATAAGTATAGCGGCCGCATCTACTTACAATGTAGACCAGCATTTTGCTGGCCTACATTTTAAGCGTCTCTTCCTCTACTAGGGAGACGCGTAGGGCCGCCTAGGTTCGCTTAAGGCCCGCCTAAGGCCCTTAGGCAAGCTTAGGCGTCTTGCGGGCCTCCCTAGGCTCCCGGAGGTGCCTTCAATATAGGCGGCCTGCCTGGGGAGCATTTTTTTAAAAAACGTGCATCCCGATTGGCTGATTAGACAGTTGTAGGACGCCTACAGCTGCCTAAAATCGGGACGCACTTTGGAGAATCAGGGCCTGAATATTTATGACTCATTATAAGCCTATCTGGCGAGAATAGGTTCACAACCCACTTGTCCAGGAACAGAATCTGGATTTACAAGAAAGAAGATTAGCAGAGGTAAGGGCCTAATCTTTCATTATTTTTCCCATCTGGCTATTATTGAATTAAGCAGCGCATGAGAGCAGAGAAGATAATATATATCAGACATTCACTGTATCTGCTAGGAGAAGGTATGAGCTACTGAAATATGGTCATATCCTTTATATTCTGTTTAGATATGGCAGGTTCTCTTAGTTTAGATACTTAAGTGACTTGCTCTTGCCAAATATAAAATGCTTTGAAAGCTTACTATTCATATCTTATATTGTTTCTGTGCCTTTAGCTCTCCTTTGTCACCGGGTTCTGGTGGACATCAGCAGAAATTGTGTGATCCAGATGACACATCTTTGCTGAATAGCAAATCAGGCAGCACCCAGGATGGAATCCCAGCCCTTGGCAGTGCTGGAACCCCTGGTCAACTGCGGCCCAAAGCAAAAGATGAGGACTCGGACAAAATCTTACGCCAACTGCTGGGAAAGGAGATTTCCGAGAATGTTTGCACACAGAAGTTGACACTGGAGTTCCAGGAAGGGCAGGTATCTTCTCGGAGTGGGAAGAGGATGCCTCCTGAGAAAAGAGAGCTCAAACTGGTCCGGTTGAGGCAACTCATGCAAAGATCCCTTAGCGAGTCTGACACAGATTCTAACAATTCTGAGGATCAGAAGAACACTCCCACCAGGAAAGCTGAGAAACCCAGGCCACAACCAATTGTAGAAAGCATGGAAAGCACTGAAAGTTTGCAGCTGATGATTAAGAAACACACATTAGCAGCTGCAGGGCGTCGCTTCCATTTTGGCACTAGGGCTTCAAAATCAGTAGATGGTCATAGCTCATCCCCTACTTCAGAGAGCAGTGACCCAGACTTCGAAGCCCAGTACCAAGCAGGCAGTGTGTCTCAAAGCCAAATTGCTGGGGATGCTTCTCAATCTACTGCTGAGAATGCCACAGCTCAAAAAGCTGCTACAAGCCCCAAGAGTGCCCTTAAGTCCCCATCATCAAAGCGCAGGACTTCTCAGAACTTAAAGCTTCGAGTCACCTTTGAGGAACCTGTGGTGCAGGTGGAACAGGCTGAGCCTGAACTAAGCCAAGAAAAGAACAAAGATGTTAGTAGTAAATCTATGCAGCAAGTTCAGCCAAACAGTGGAGACGCAGGGGAACAGCTTAAAAGACCATTCGGCACTTTTCGATCTATTATGGAGTCTTTGAGTGGTAATCAGAACAGCAACAATAACTGTCAAACAAATAATGTAAGCAAGACATCCACACTACCTTTTACCTCTCTAGGAAGGAAAGCTGAAGATCCCAAGGCAAACCCAGTGACCACGGTGAAAGCAAAGAATAAGGCAGTGAGTGTTATTCAAAAGCTAACCAAAAATAATTGGGAGGTGAAGGAACAGTGTCTTTTTGCTTTCCTTTCATTGTAGTAGCCTTGTATATCACATTTGTTGCTAGTACAATATGCAGACTTTAAACTATTCCTCTGAGTTAGCGCAAAAAAACTAGGCCATGGTCCCGAGTACAAAACCCCCTTCATTATTTTCATTCCACATTTGATCTATTTATGAAGCTAAGTACAGCTGTGCTTGTTCCAAGAGCTAATCTCACTGATGAAACTCAAGATTTGTGGGTTTTGTTTTCTGTTTTGCTTCTCTCTTTCGTGGAAAAATAAGGAAATTGATATTCCAACCAAATAATACTTAATGTCGGTGATTGGTGCTTGTCATCATAGTAAAAAAAAAAAAAAAAAATGTGATTACCCTCAGCTAGTTTTTTTCTGCAGAAACAGAAAAGCTAAAAACTGTGTAAGGAAAATAAATAGAGCAAAATATTGTCCCAAGTCATAAAGGAGACTTGCATTTCAAGGTTATAGGCTTGATATTTCCATTGAGAGACTTATTGTAATACAAGAAAATAAACTCAATGGCAATTGTAATTATTGGAAGAAAATAAGACATAACCCCTATTACTCCCTCTGTGAGTAGTGTTTCTTTGTGGAATACAAAATTGTTTTTATTTTACCACTCCTGAATGGGTGAATGATACATGGGCAAAATTATGCCCTTTTGCAGTATGGGCTGTATTCCCAGAGCAACAGTAGGAACCATCCTATACTGTGCCAGATATTTAATATACCAGAGTCTAAGCAGAGATCTGTATAGGAGCCAACTTCTAGTAGCATGACACTTTGGGCTCCTTTTACAAAGGCGCGCTAGCGGTTTTAGCACGCACTTAGCGCACGCTAAAATGCCCCGCACGCTAGCCGCTTCCGCCTCCTTTTAAGCAGGCGGTAATTTATCGGCTAGCACGTGCTTATTTTCTAAAAACGCTAGCGCACCATAGTAAAAGGAGCCCTTTGTTTTTTAGAAAGAAGTTATTTGCATAAAAATTAAAACATTCAGTGGATTCAGAATACAAGGGGGACAAGTCATGCAAGAACTGCTTTCAAAATACATTAAAATAATTCAGGAGTAGGGGGAGACAGGTAGAAATAATTTATAATTTAAACTTTATGCAGTAACCATTTCACAACTCTCCTCCTCTATGCATTATTGGTACATTTTTAAATTAAAATTTGCTTACCTTTCCAAAACTAAGCCCAAAGAAGCTACAAATTCCGCCACAGTATTCATACTGGTATCATTTAGTAAGCTGTTTTCAGGTTTTAACCCATGTCATTGCACATTAACAGGTGTGGATTAATGAAAGTTATATGCTTAGGTCCCTATTACTAAGCCGTGGTAGAGGTTTCCACCGCTGCTGGAGCACTAAATGCTCTCACGCTGCTCCGACGCTCATAGGAATTCTAGGGATGTCAGAGCAGCGTTGGAGCATGTAGCACTCTGGGTCATGATAGAAACTTCTATCATAGCTTAGTAGAAGGGGGGAGATGATAGGTATTTACTATGACATTTGCACTAATTACTGATTTTAACACCTAACACGGGGTAGTATGAATAGACAGGGACGGCAACTTACAGTTAATGTATGGGCAGGGCAGGATTAACCAATAGGCCCAGTAGGCACGTGCCTAGGGCCCGAAATGGTCAGGGGGCCCGATGAAGGAGGGCATCAGCATTGTTTTTTCCAAACAGCGATGGGCCCCTCCTGCATCGATCGACAACAAGGGCTCCCCCCCAATCGGCAACGCGGGCTTCCCCCCCGATCAGCAACGCGGGCCCCCCCCCCCGATCAGCAACGCCCCCCCAGCCCCCCATCAACAGAAAGTAAGACAAGCAAGCAACGCGGTTAAGAAAGGCAACGGGAACTGTAATTTTGCAAGTAGTGCTGCTTGCCCAAAGCTTCCCTCTGTTTCTGCCTAGGCGCATGGTGGGGTGGGGCAGGGCAGGGGGCCCAGTGTACTTGTGTGCCTAGGGGCCCTCGACAAATTAATCCTGCCCTGTGTATGGGGTGTTACTGTGCATTAACTGCTAATGTGACAGATAACACAAAGGGCTAGATTCACTAGCCTGCCCAATCGTGACCGATCCGTGTCCGATCCGGGCAGGTTCGATGGATTCACAAACCGGCAATATTCAAATGGGGTTGATCGGAGGAATGCCGACACGGATCGCTAATGTGCAATCCCGACACATGCGCAGACCGTCTGAGCCACAACTTTATTTATTTTTTTACTTTTACTTTACTTTTTGTAGCCCAGCAAGCCTGTGGTTTTAACCCACTTTAAACCCACGGGTTAAAACCACGGGCTCACAGTGTGGGGAAGAGCAGGGCGGCGATTCGGTGCGGCAGGCAGGAGAGATTTGGGGCAGAGCAGGCAGGAGAGATTCGGGGAAGATCAGGGCAGCGATTCTGGAGAGAGCAGGTCGGCTATTCAGGGCGGCAGGCAGGACAGATTTGGGGCGGCAGGCAGGAGAGATTCGGGGCAGCAGAGAGCAGGGTGTGCAGAGAACAGGGCGGCAATGGAGCTGGAGAGTCGGAAAAGACGTTTACAACTGGTCCCCAGAAGTCGCTTCTTGGGTTGATCGGCCAGCCCAGTTGGATCGCGAAATTTGTTTTGTAAATTGTGTCCCTGCCTACTTTGCATGCCGTTCCCCTCATTTGCATGCGCGGATCAGAATTGGATTGGCAGAGAGGTAAATGAATCGGGCCAGAGTAAAATCGGGTTGCAAAAGGGTTGCAAACCGATCGGTACACGATCGGTTTGCTTAGTGAATCTAGCCCAAGGTCTCTAGAGATATAGCTAACCCTAGTCCACATTATTGGACTCACTGTTAGCCTATGTTAGCTTTCATTTCTCTTTGTTCATAGTATGGCTTTCTTTCCCAGAGATTTTGCACCTAATACATCTTATCTTTGACAGTTAACACATGTTGGGTACAAAACAAAACCACACCTTAATAAATAGGCCCCATTGAAAATAATGGGGTTTGCATTAGCTCGCCTTAATGAGGGTTAGATAATGAGAGTTTAAATTGTCAGCGGATACAGAGAGTATCCTTGCAAGAAGTGGGATTTGATTCCTAGCTTCTGGATTCTCAGTCCCATTGCTCCAACCTCTAGACTACTCCTTAACTCCATGCACTTCTATCACTCTTTTTATTGGAAACAAATGCCAACATAGTAACCTAAATGTATGAGGAGATCCAAGTAGCAGATGTAAAGACCACAATAAAATGTCTAAGCCCAAAATACCAATACCAATAACACTGTGCATTAAGCTACCCTTACCTGTCACTCACACCAAAACCTCAGAAACATAAAGGCAGAACCATAACCTAGCAAGGTGTATGGATGGTTTTGGTGTGCGTTCAGTGATAAGAGTACAAAGGAGAACAAGAAAAGATTTTAAAGAGCAAATATTTCATAGTGGAAGAAAATGTTGGTAAGAAAGTCCAGTGGTGGCTCATGTTGATATAGAGCAGTGGAATTGCACCACTAAAATATTCATCCCTGACTCTCTCAAAGGAGAACTAACTCTCTTCAAAGCTGCTCAGATTCTTTCTCTTTCAGTTGTTGGAGCCACACTAGTGAATGTTGTCTGAGTCATTAGAAGGGTAATTCTATAAAGTGGGCACTAAACATTGCACAATAGTTATGCACATAATTGATTAAAATAATGACATAAATGTGTGTTTGTATGGACAGATGGACATAAATGCCACCATTCTGCCTAAGATCGATTCTATAAATATGCACATATCCTACATAGCACTTATTTGATAAATGGATATACATATAAGCAGAATATGGGCGAGACATCTACGTATGCATATGACTTATACTGTAAATTACTATAAGTTACATGCATATCTCCAGCATTTAGGCAGGTGCACTTAGGTAGGTGTCTAAATTATACACACATATTTTACCTGTTGCACTAGTATTCTATACAGTAAAGTAGGTATCTATGTAAAGGTGCACTGTTATAGAATTTAATGACTTGTACGTTGCTGCTGGGATATGCATGGATGGAATTTGGCTGGAATCCATATGTATATGCATAGAATACAGAATTCTATCATGTACATGCACATATGCTAATATCTAGACACACCAAAATATAATCAAACCAATATATAAATTATCATAGCGATACCAGTGTTGTTCTTCATAATCATTCATGACAAAAGGACCCTCAGAAGCAAGTCCACACATAGGTCAAACTATCACCTATGGTTATTTCCACTGCTAGATTCCTCATTGGTTTTATAACATGTCATGAACTCCTTTTGACATATAAATAATCTTGTTACTCCAAATGTTCAAAAATTCATAACCAAAAATATTCATGTCCATGTTCACAACACTTATCTTAATAATTCTGATGATATTTCAAAGCTACTGCGATGTTAACTATTGTCAAGTTTCAACGACTGCCGACATTGCATCAAGGGAAAGCTCTTGCCATAGGTGATAGTTTGTCCTATGCGTGGAACGGCTTCTGAGGGTCTCTTGTCATGAATGATTATGAAGAACATATTGTTATGATAAGTTATGTATTGATTTGATTATATTTTGGTGATCCTAATATAGGAAACCATTTGAGAGATTTCTTGACCATATTTAATTGATTTAATATCTAGGCAAAGGAATATAGAACTGATGTAAATGATTGTGCCATAATGTACATGTATTTTGTCCATTTAAGCTAGTACTGTATTTTATAAAGAAAAACAGATATCTACTTCATAGAATACGCTTAAAATAGACACCATAACCAGTGCCTACTTTATAATGGGCACCCTGATATAGAATTACCCTCCACTTGTAGAGCTGAAGAGGGGAGAAATCAGGAGAAAAGGCTCCTGTGGAGGAGAGTTATTTTTATCCAATTATAACCTTCCATTTACCAAAGCTGTGGTAAGTCCACTTTCTATGTGCAGAAATATTTCTTGTGAAAGTGGAGCTAAGCTTTAGTGCAGGAGAGATGACGCCCAACTGGTGAAGTATCAGATGCAGCTGCCACAGACTTTTTACTGCTGGCAAGAGCTTAGGCCATGCTAACAAAATGGAACTTCTGCTGCCAGTGAGAGAGGCAAGTTTCATTAATAATCGCCACTGTGACAAAGAAAAGGATGAGAAGAAGGCAAAAGATAGATAAGGGGGAAAAGGGATGGTATTGGGCATTGGAAGAGAAAAAGAGAGGGAGAAAGCAGAAGGGGGGAGATTCTACCTTGTCACTGGCTACCTCTTCATGAGATGAATGTACATATTTTATTAGGTATTTATATACCATCTATTAAGGTTATATACGTGGTTTACAATCAGCTCAATCATTTTCCCTATCTGTCCTGGTGGGTTCACAATCTATCTAATGTACCTGGGGGCAATGGAGAATTGAGTGACTTGCCCGGGGTCACAAGGAGCAGCGTGGGGGTTGAATCCACAACCTCAGGGTGCTGAGGCTGTGGCTCTAACCACTAGGCCAGACTGCCATATTTGCATATTCTATCTCTATCCATTGAAATCATTGCCTCACAGTTACTAGAAGGCCTGTGTCATTCTCAAATGAATCTTAGGTTATGTTAGCATGAAGTGACATGTTTTGCTTCCTACCTTTGCTCATCCACCACCAAACTAAAATGCACCAGAATGCTGTAACCACTGACCACATGCCTGATTTCATGAACCGCTGCATGCAGTGACTTGTTGCATGTGCTCACCTATTTCTCATGCATGTTATTCTTCTCCAGGGGGCTAAAACGTTTTGCAGCAATCTCTCTTCTATTACATTGATTGAGGATCAACTGCATAACTATGCATGGTATGTGTCGATGATAGTAGACTGAGTGTGATTTAACTCCCTGTTGCATTTTAAATTGTGCATTCCATGTTGTTCTGTATCCGTATCAAAATATGTCCTGTGTCCCCATGCACCAGGAAGGCTTTGTTGCCTTTAAAAATCTACATTTCAGTTTTTGGTTAAAAATGTGAGCAAGGGCATTCAGAAGTACCGTAAGCGCATGGATAAAGGTAAATCAGGCAATATAGATGGACAACTGGTTAAAAAAATAGCAGGAAAAAAATGGGACTTACATTCAGTTTTTCCAATGGAAGAAAAGAAATATGCTGAGTTAGGACTGGTACTATAGCATTGATGTAGGAAAGAGAAGAAAAAGAGAGTGCATTGATCAAATTTGCAAATAAGACAAAATACTCAAAGTAGTTAAAGCCCAAGCAAGTTCTGAAGGCCTTATCAGATTGAAGAAGTGGACATCAAAATAGCAGATAATATTTAGGTGGGGGGGGGCAATTAACGCTTGCTACTGTTAAAACTGGTTGTTTTACCACAAGTTGTCTCATTGCATAAATGGGCCCCTGTGCTAAAATAGCATAGGTGGCCCATTTATGAATTCATTGATGAATTACCCCCTTAATGTGCTATACAATGGGATGAGATTTGCCTTTTTTGCCAGTAGCTCAGGTGAACTGCATTCAGGTATAGTATGGCGTACAGTCTAAGGGGCAAGTTTACTAAGCTGCATTAGGTTTCAACATGTGCCAAGCCCAGCATAAAATGGCATCCTGCAGTAAGTGCCACATGTGTGTGCACTAACCATGTGCTAAAAAATATTTTAAAATTTTTTGAGGTAGCATATCTGGAGGCAGAGAGTGGGCTTTCTTGTGCTAATCAATTTGCACAACTACATAGGAGTTGTGTGTAAGCCCTTATCACCTACAAAATGGATCAGTGGTAAGTGAACACACACTAATGTTTTTTAATGGTTGCACACTAATGGCAACATTTGTGCATGGCTGTTAATACAAAAAAAAAAAAAAAATAGAAAAAGGACATTTTTACAGCTGCAGTAAAAATGGCCTTAGCAATCAGGAAAAACCTGCACAAGGGCATACTAAAGCCATTTTTTTTTTTTACTGCAGCTTAGTAAAAGGATCCCTAAATTTTGTACATAAGGTACTAGAGCAGGGGTAGGGCACTCCGGTCCTCAAGAGCCATATTCCAGTCGGGTTTTCAGGATTTCCACAATGAATATGCATTGAAAGCAGTGCATGCAAATAGATCTCATGCATATTCATTGGGGAAATCCTGAAAACCCGACTGAAATACGGCTCTCGCGGACCGGAGTTCTCTACCCCGTACTAGAGGATTAATGGGCCCTTTTACTAAGCAGTGCTAAAAAGTGGCCTACACTTGGCCCAATGTGAATCTTTTCCACACACTGGGGCCACTTTTAGTGCTACCAGTAAATGACTGATTTTTACATTTCTGCAATAATGACCATGCGCTAATTTTCCCATTAATACGTGGCCATTAGCGCATGAGCACTTACCAGCACCTATTGTTTAGATAGTAAGGGGAAAATTCTGTAAATGGCATCTAAAAAGATAGCTGCCTGTCGTATGTCAATCACACTTAGGCGCCCATTACAGAATCGCTGCTAACTTAAAACTTAGGTGCCTGCAATGTAGACCAGGGTTTTAAAGGCCTACATTATAGCACCTAAGTCCTTCAGAGAATTGCATCTAGCAGCGCCTAAGTCCTTATCCGCCCCTAAACATGCTTACTTTGGTGTTAGGCACCTCTAGGCGCAACCTTTTGTAGAATTGCGCCTACATAGAAACATAGAAATGACGGCAGAAAAGGGCCACGGCCCATCCAGTCTGCCCACACCAAGACCCACCTCCTATCTACCTCCCTGAAGAGATCCGACATGCCAATCCCATCTTTTCTTAAAATCTGACACGCTGCTGGCCTCAATTACCTGTTGTGGTAGACTATTCCAGCGATCAACCACCCTTTCGGTGAAGAAATATTTTTTGGTATCGCCATGAAATTTCTCACCCTTGATTTTCCATGGATGCCCTCTAGTTGCCGAAGATCCTTTAAGGAAAAATAGATCTTCTTCTACCTCGATATGGCCCGTGACATATTTGAACGTCTTGATCATGTCTCCCCTCTCTCTGCGTTCTTCGAGTGAGTATAGCTGCAACTTATCCAGCCGTTCCTCATACGGGAGATCCTTGAGACCTGAAACCATTCTGGTGGCCATTCGCTGAACCGACTCAACTCTCCGCACATCCTTTTGATAATGCGGCCTCCAGAATAGCACACAGTATTCCAGATGGGGTCTCACCATAGATCTGTACAATGGCATAATAACCTGGGGCTTACGGCTGATGAAACTTCTACGGATACAACCCATGATTTGCCTAGCCTTGGAGGAAGCTTTCTCCACTTGATTGGCAGTCTTCATGTCTTCGCTAATGATCACGCCCAAGTCACGTTCTGCTACAGACCTTGCTAGGATCTCGTCATTTAGGGTGTAAGTCCTGCATGGATTTTTGCCACCAATGTGCATGACCTTGCAGTTTTGGGCATTGAATCTTAGTTGCCTAGTCTTTGACCAATGTTCAAGCAGGAGTAGGTCATGCGTCATACTGTCAGGCATTTTGTCGGGCATTGTGCTAACGACCGATGAGCTTTTGCCTACAATGTTGCATAGTTTGGCGTCATCGCCTATTGTTCAATTCATTTTTATTTTTTTCAGTTATGAGTTTGCTAATGCTCATAATTGAAGCCAATTTACTAATTAACCCCCCTTTTATCAAGCTGCACTGCCGAGCAGTGCAAACTTAATGCCAAGCTGCCCATAGGATTTGAATGGGCGGCTCAGCATTTAGCTCGGGCTGCTTGGTAGCGCCGCTTGATAAAAGAAGGTTAAGTTAGGAACTAACCTTAGGCACCTAATTTTAGGTGCCTCTTTACAAAATTTTCCCCTACGGGCTCACATACATGCCCTGTGCTAATCATTTTGTGTACAGCAATGCTCACAAGCTAACCAATTAGCATAGCCGCACCCACTGTTCACCATAAACCCGGCCCCAATGCTAAAAGTACATTTTATTTTTTAGTTCATGGGTAGCACACACACAGACCTTACCATGGGATGTCCTAGTGTGCCCTAAAGTAGGCCATTTTAAGGTGTGGTAAGCATGTATTAGTGTTTATTGCAGCTTAGTAAAAGGGCCCTAAGACCCCAATGCAGGAAAATGACCTAACATAGGAGGTTCTAAAGTGTTCTGCATTAATTTTGCCAGTTGCACAAGGTAAGCACTTAGTAATTTTTTTTGTATTTTGGAGGAGGCATGTCAGGGATGGAGAATGGGCATGGATACACTAATCAGCTTGTGTGCTGACATTACCGCTATACTAACTAATTAGCAAGTCCATAGAGCAGGAGTCCGTAGTGTCTCTTAAATGGGAAACGGTAAGCGCTCCTGCATTTATTTTTTGAAATAGCCACATGCTAATGCTAACAGTGCACAGCCAGAAAAAGATAATAGAAAAAGGCTGAATTTATGTAGCTTAATAAAAGGCCTTCTAAGTGATTTGCCCAAGATCGGTTAGAGTAGCAGTAGGATTTGATTCTGGCTTCCCTTATTCTCAACCCATTGCTCTACCCCAGCCTACTGCTCCATGCCTCCATTGTGCTGAGTTTTGTATTGCATATCATCACTGAGGGAAAGGATCTTGGTGGCATTGTGGAAAATATATTGAAGAGACAAGTCCAACACAAAGAAAGGGATTGAAATACACAAAAAAGTCAATAACACCCAAAATGTTCCTAGAAAAAAGATCTATAAACTATTAGTAGCCAAATAGACGGGAAAACCACCACTCATTCAGGGGGTGAGCTGCACAGAATGGATCTACTAGCTGCATAATACCTAGGGGTCCTTTTACTAAGCCGCGCTAGCCGCTATCACCTCCTCTTGAGCAGGCGGTAGTTTTTGGCCAGCGCGGGGGTTAGCGCGTGATGAAAAGTCACACACGTTAACCCTGCTAGCGCGGCTTAGTAAAAGGAGCCCCTAATAATCCAGATTGACCACTTTCAGAGAATAGGATGCTGGCTTTATAAACCTTTGGTATGGACCCAGCATGGCATGTCTTATGGTCCTATGTTCAAAGTCAGAAAGCATCAGTTTCATCCCACATAAACCAAATAACGTTACATGTGGTCTAGAAAATTGTGGTACAACTTTCTACAGTAGACTCTCTGTTAACTGGAACGTAAGTAACCAGAACTCTCAAGCAACCAAAAAAAAAACAAAAATCTAAGAAATACTGTAATACTTTAAAAAGAAATGAAAATAAAATCAATTTCTGGTAGAAATTTAAGTGTAAATTTGGCATGCTACACCTGAGTACGCACATGCTTTGCCTACCACATGTCCGGTAGTTTGTCTGAAGCAGTTTATGGTATGGCATAGTATGGGGTATAGTATTAGTTAGGCCTATTTTTATAGTAATTCTCAAATAACCAGAAACTACCTTTATCCGGCATATATCAATCCCCATGGGTACTGGTTAACTGAGAGTCTACTATATATGCTAAAGAAAATATTGTTGTATATGAAGAATCTAACTCCTAAGCACATATAGCAAGAGTTCCCTGTCCTTGTCATCTGCTAGTTAAGTTAGCTTTTATTCATCCCCTAGAACCAGAGGTTGAAGAAACCAGCATGCTTGATGCATCACGGTGGGGTCTCAGGAAAACCTTTCGCCTCCAGGGCACCATAAAAAAAGAAGTGAAAGGAGGAGTAATTTAACGGTCAGAGCACCAGGCTGATGATTGTAGAAGCCCAGTTCAAATCCCACTGTGGCTCCTTGTGATTGTGGGCACATACTAATTCATTAGCAGCATGCTAAATCTATTAGTGCATCTTAGTAAAAAGACCCCTTAAATCATAAGCCTTCTGGGGACAGCAAATACTTAGATGTAAAACCCTGAGCTACTACTAAAAAAATAGGTGTGAACTAAATCCTGTAATTTGGACTCCTGTTATGTCATATTCGATGAGCTTCTCAATATGAAAGGCAGGGGTTGAAGAAAGAAAACCAGTTATGGAAAACAAGTTCTGTTTGTTCTAGAGCAGGGGTCTCAAAGTCCCTCCTTGAGGGCCGCAATCCAGTCGGGTTTTCAGGATTTTCCCAATAAATATGCATGAGATCTATGTGCATGCACTGCTTTCAATGCATATTCATTGGGGAAAACCCGACTGGATTCCGGCCCTCGAGGAGGGACTTTGAGACCCCTGTTCTAGAACTATGCTGTAGTACTACATATGGTATAGCATGTCCTAAATAAACAATATCTTTATGAGTGTGATTTTGCCAGTCTTATAGAAGCTTGACCAGCATAAAAGGAACATGAATATGTCTTTACCTTTTGACTTTATGCAGTATTTGCCAACAGCCCAGGGGTGAAAGACACAATATTTGAAGATCTATGTGATGATGTGGGATACAATTTTCTTTAAAAACATGAGTATATAGTACAGCATTTTATATGACTAAGTAGGTACTTATAAAATTCTCCAGGGGTATATGTGTATATAAGTAAGCATTCAGTAGCAATGAGGCAGAATTGGCAATTAATTTGTGTGTTCAGTGATTCTTATTGGCACACTCATATATACATCAGAGCAGGAGCAGGTGTAACCTTATGGGGGAGGCAATTTTTAAAAAGGCCCTTGCATGCATATATTGCCCTCATATATTGCAATGTATGCACTTATGTGTTGTGACCTCCTTAGCACACTTCTATACAATGACCCTCATCAAAGCAAACATACTCTTATTTGCACATCCCCCGCTGTAATCTTGAAGAAAATATTTTAGAGACTTCTCTCTTTGACATAGTTTAAATTTGTGTTTTTGCTGGTAACAGACACTGCTAGGCAAAGCCACAGTTTTGCAAGTTTTTAAAACTTTTTTAAAACACTTTTCATCACTCCCCATACCTCTTTAAATCTTCACCAGGGCAAGCAGCTTCTCCAGCCTGCTGCTTGCACAGATGTTGGCTTTCCCTCTGACATTACTTCCAGGCCCTGCGACACGGAAGTGATTTCAGAGGGAGGCAGGCCAGTTTGAGCAGCAGGCCAGAGTAGTCGCTCGCCCTAGAAAAGATTTAAAGAGGTACAGGGGGCAGGGAAAGGAGGGCATGAGCAGGGAGGAGTGGGACAGAGAGGGGCTGACACTCCCGCCAAGACGGAGCCTGGAGTGGTCCACACCCCCTTACTATGCCAATGCTTGCATGTGAGCCCTTACTACCATCCTTTTGTGCGGTAAGTGCTCATGCAGTAATTTTTTTAAATGGGCACATCCTAATGGCAACATTAGTGCATGATCAGTAAAACAAAAAATATAAAAGCAGCCATTTTACTGCTGCAGTAAAAATGTCTTTAGCTTGGTAAAAGGACCTCAGGGTTTTTTGGGGAGAAGGAGGGTTCAGTAGTTCTTGTTCTTGTTAAGTTTTCACCGTTCAAAATGCAAAACATACACTTTGAACGATGAAAACTTAACAAGAACTACTGCAGAAAGGGACTTGGGAGTTCTCATCCGGGAAGATATGAAAGCTGCTAATCAGGTGGAGAAAGCTTCAGCGAAGGCCAGACAAATGCTGGGTTGCATCAAAAGGAGCTTTATCAGCCGAAAGCCGGAAGTCATACTACCTTATACAGATCCATGGTGAGACCTCACCTGGAGTACTGTGTCCAGTTTTGGAGGCCACATTATCAAAAGGATGTGAAGAGAATGGCCACTAAGATGGTCTCAGGACTTAAAGACATCCCATATGAAGAACGCCTGATCAAACTGCGCTTATATTCTCTTGAAGAGCGCAGAGAAAGGGGGGACATGATAGAAACATTTAAATACATCATGGGCCACATCAAAGTGGAGGAGGAAACCTTTTTTCTAAAGGGTCCCACAGCAACAAGAGGGCATCCACTAAAACTTAAGGGGGGAAGATTTTATGGTGACACCAGGAAATATTTCTCCATCGAACGGGTGATTGATCGATGGAATGATCTTCCCCGCCAGGTCATCGAGGCCAGTAGCGTGCTCGACTTCAAGAGTCGATGGGACAAACAGGTGGGAGTACTACAGAGTAGTATACTCAATCGATAGATACTCCAGGGAGGAAGGGTCCTTGAGTGGGCAGACTAGTTGGAGGGAGGGTTCTCAAGTGGGCAGACTTGTTGGGCCGTCGGCCCTTTTCTGCCGTCATATTCTATGTTTCTATACTTTCCTACAAAGTAAACATTTCTATAAACTCCATGATATTTTTAAAGATTTTTCCAAAAATCTGTTTTTGAGTAGGAGTTAGTGTTTATTCACGTCTACCCATTATACTTCACTCAGTATTTTATAGACCTTTATCATATCCCCCTCAACCATCTCTTCTCTAAGCTGAAGAGCCTTAGCTTCTTTAGTCTTTCTTCTTAATCATTTTCATCGCCCTTCTCTGTACCTTTTCTAATTCTGCTAAAACTGCACACAATATTTGAGGTGCAGTCGCATCAAAAAGCAATACAAAGGTATAGTACAGTGGTACCTTGGTTTACGAGCATAATCCGTTCCAGGAGCATGCTCGTAATCCAAAATGCTCGTTTATCAAAGCAAAGTTCCCCATAGGCCCTAATGCAAACTCAGAAGATTCGTTCCACAACCAAAGTTTGCAATGGTGGCCCAGAGGTGAGTACCTGCCTGCGGGTACTGCAGCACTTTCAAAGTGTTGGCTTCCTTCCCTCGGGGTCTCCCTGCGGCTGCCCTCCTGCTTTGGCCGATGCCTCTGCTGTCCGTCAGCGCCTCCTGGCTCCCGATCCAAGCCGGCCGCCATCCTGTGCGCACGACCTCACCTCTCCTCTCCTAAGTCAGCCGCTGCCCCGACAACACGCTCACCACGTACAAGCACGCAGTTTATTTGTGCTTCAAGCTTACTCTTACTTATATGGACACTTCTGCCCTTGGGCTCTCAGGGCCTGATTCTAGTAACAGCGCCTTCATCAGCTGACATCTCCAAAAATGGTGCTGGCAGCATGTCAGTCACACGTAAGAAAATTGCAGCTTATGTCTAACATAGACACCGGTAATGTAGGCCAGGGTTTTGTTGGACTACGTTACCAGCACCTATGTTTGATGAGAATCTCGTTTGCAGAGGAGCCTAGCAGTGACTAAGGTCATTTCTGGTGTAAACCACACCTACTTTGACCTTAGGCACTATTAAGCGTCTCTGTAGACACAATTATGGCATCCCGCAGGTGTCTACATTTTTTTTCTAATGACTTTTTAATTGATTGTAAATGACGTAGTCAATTACCATGCTAATTAACACCAATTAAAACAAGTTAGGCGGTGGTAGGGTGCCTACTGCTGCCTAACGTATGGCACTGTTACTAGAATCAGGCCCTTTGGGTTTATCTCAAGTATTTTTAATGTCCCCTCCTCTAAGGAGATGCCTATTCTTGAGCCAAAGCTGCTACCCTTTTTCTAGTGCTTTCTGAAGGGGCATTCTGTGATTTCTCTTGCCATTTCTGTCAGCTGGTGTTTCTGCATCTAATTGTGCTGCCTGACTGTTACTCTGGTCCTTAATAATAATGAAACCTCCTAAGTGGGGGTGGGGGGGTGGAGGTTAATTGAAAAATGGGGGAGAATGTTGATTTTGGTCACAGTGAGTTTTAAAAGTAGATTTGCTTTCTGTCTGAACTGTGGTGGAAAATAAGAGCAATTTCTGAGTGTCATTTCTGCCACTGCAGTAGAATTATGTGACATTTGAAATGGTTACATCCCTGAGATAATATTAATAATAAAAATAAAAGACAGCTTACATTAAAGCCCTCTTTTACTAAGGTGCACTAACCAATTAGCGTGCACTAAACGCTAACATGTACATGTTAGTCTATGGAGGGAGGTCAATGTCTCTCCCTTTTGTCAGTGTCATTCCTTTTTATCATTTCCCATCTGTAGATTCTGAGGCCAGTTACTTGCTAATCTGGTTGGCTGAAACATATTACTTGTCATTTATATGTCAGTTCTCATATCAACTGCATGTTATACCTTATGTAGTCTTATTCTAAATAGCACAAGTTCTCCTATCTATATGTCTACGCTGCAGATTACTGTTTATCTAGGCCTGGGACCTCAACCACAGGAGCCAGCTTAGGGTGCTTTAACACCTCCAATATTAAACAAATGCCTTTACTTTATCCAAGCATGGATAAATTTCATGGTTTCAGCTCCCTCAATGTTGGCGCCTACCAATATTCCCTCTACATTTTTACGGACACATGGGCAAAAGAAAAGCATTTTGGGCTTCATTCTATTTTAAATCAAGTTAGGTGCCAGTAGGCCTAAAATTCCAGCACCAAATGCTTTCCATGCCCAAACCCCGCCCCTAACCACACCTACTTGTTGTGTAGGCCCTTGCCAATTTCCACACAGAACATAAATTAATTGTTCTTTAGTGGCATTTTCAATTATCACACCAATTAAGCCAATTAAAAAATTATAAATTCTGTGTGGAAATCGGCTAGGTGCTGCCAATCTAGCAACCATTTATAGAATCAGGGCTTTTGTATGTAACCTATTTTTACAGTAAAAAAAAAGCCAGCAAAAATTATGTGCATACATAGGCATGTGCACTTTGTTTATGACCCATGTGCCGCGTTCATGCACACGGCTTAGAGAGAACACTGGCTCCTATGACCTCTGCTGAAATAATTGTATGTTTCATACAAGAAATAATTGTATGTTTCATGATATTATGTAGGTTTAATGACATATATAACTTTCCCAATAAATAGAGCTATCTCCCAGTATAAACAGTCATTGAGGCTTGGCTATTCTTTAAGTTTATATGGTTGTTTGAAATCTTTAGAGTTTATAGGAATAAAGCTTTGGAATGATCTTCCAGCTGCACTAAGAAAAGTTTCTTCTTATTATATCTTTAGAAAATTGTTTAAAACTTTTTTTTATTTTTAATGTTTGTTAAATGAATAATTTTGTATGGACACAATATTTTTTTATTGTTGTTATCCGTCTAGAATCTATTGTGAGAATAGTGCAGAATATAAATAAGAACAGAATAGGTAGCTATTGTCTGAATTTTAGCTGTGAGTTAGGCTGTCTAATTTCCTCATGCTATGTTGGTCATCGAAACTTATTCATATACAGTGGTGCCTCACACAACGAACTTAATTCGTTCCAGGAGCAAGTTTGTTATGCGAAAAGTTCGTTATGTGAAACGCGTTTTCCCATAACAATACATGTTTAAAAAAATAATTTGTTCTGCAGCATAAAATATGCTAAGATGACATAAAAAAAGATAAATTTGTCAAAATGGTAAAAATGGTGGTCTTGCTGAGGCCAAACTCTTTGACGAGGTCACACTGTTTTACCCCACATTCACTCCTTCTAATTATTTCCCATTTCATTTCAACAGAAATCACCTTCCTGCTTTTTTTAGAAGCCATGATATATAAAAAATATTGAGTTTATCTTAAAAGGACGACTGTATACAGTGAGAGAGGGCAGAGTCTCAGCGGCAAAAACTGGGACTTAACTTTTCTTTTTTTTTTTTTTCTAGCATCGGGGAAGCGGCGAGAGTAGCTCCGCCCCCCCCCCCCCCCAACGCATCAGCAGTAGGCGCCGGGCCCCTCCATAAAAGGAGGCGAGCCAACGGTCCGCCACTGCACAGGGAGCCAGGCGAAGGGCTGTGAGAGAGGGCAGTTAAGCGCAGTGACTAACGACTGCCTGCAGTGCCTGCGCGGAAGGATGCAATACATCGGCAGCTCGGGCGACTTCGTTGTGTGAAACGAAGTTCGTTGTATGAATCAAGACATGAAGTTCGTTGTGTGCAGCGTTCGCTGTGCGAGGCGTTCGTTGTGTGAGGCACCACTGTAGTGGCAAATTCAGATGATTTTCTCTCGCTTAAGTTTCTAGATAAATTATCTGAATAGCAGACTGAATATTTCCATTATCTGAATAAGTTTCGGGACCACCCATGCTCCGCTCTGCACTTTCCAGTCTGTAAATATATTCAGCACTTAGCAGCACTTATCTGGATACCAGGTGATGTTATCCAGCTAAGGGAGAAGTTAATAACATGGGTTACCATTAAGATGGGTTATTTTACCACAAGTCATGCTAGAACAGGGTCTCAATGCAATAGAACCACGTTAATAAGTTCACTGCTAAGTATTTTTGAATACTGACCTGGATGTACAATATTCTTACTTCCAGCTAGCAGCCAGGATTCCATTTACTCAATTTCCTGTTTTATATCTTTGGTGGGTAAGACTATTAAAAGCCATTTTCTTTTCTCCCTTTCCTCCAGGTGTAATGTAATCAATGGAAGAATGAAGAATTCATTGATTGAAATAGGTGCAGAAGAAAGAGAGCTGCAGGAGTTTTTCTTCTAAGTTCCTTCTCCTGTTTTACTGCCTGAAAACAAGATTTGAAATGCCCGACATATGTCTTTGGACAGCAGTAGAATGAGTGACATATTTCCTTCACCAGCAGAAACAGAACTTAGGATGCCTTAACTTTCTATTGCTATTAGACCAATAAATAAATAAAAAAAGACACATTTGTACATTTGTTTGTAATGTGTGCTATTTAAAGGCACAATTAAACAATATAAAGATTTTTGAAGTTCTAATAACCTATGAGATCTTCAGGATGGTCACTGAATATGCTAACATTCTTGGTACATTACTGGGGCAATTTCAAAATAATCTGCCCAGGTATATAGCCTACAGGTTTACCTTATTTTCACAGGTCACATTCATGGTTTTCCTTTGAAAATTTCCTAAAGTGTTCAGAGTGCCCCACTGACTCTTGCAGCTATTTTATTTGAAGGTAAAATTTATCTGCAAAATAATGCACAGAGATTTTTTTTTTAAATTCTTTATTCAGTTTTAACTCTTGCAACAAGTGTACAATATTCAATCAGATAATTCGTACAAATCACTTGACATTCTAACAATTATTGTCAAATACATATAAAAAAGACCCTTCCCCCACCCATCCCATTCATCAGGAATAAACCCATTAAATCACATAACATACCTCCCCATCCCAACATTAAATATAGTCCTATGTAATAAAAAGGTGTCCAAGGTGTCTAATCATTAGAATATGCAATCAATGGCCCCCAAATCTTTTTGAAACTATTATAATTTCCTTGCTGTATAGCAAGCACTCTCTCCATTTTATAAATATGACAAACTGAATTCCACCAAAAGGTATAATTAAGTTTAGTATAGTCCTTCCAATTTCCAGTAATATGTTGAATGGCAACCCCCTTCAGTATTAACAAAAGTTTATTGTTATTTGCTGAAATTTGACTCTTGAATCTCATAGACGTTCCAAATAAAATAGTACCATAGGATAGAGCAACAAGATTTTCTAACATTGAATTAATTTGGGACCAAATTAACTTCCAAAAGGCATTGACAAAGGGACAGAAAAAAAAGTAAATGATCTAGAGTCCCAGCATCTAAATTACAATGCCAGCATCTATTAGATCTAGAGGTATCCAACTTTTGTAAACGAACTGGGGTCGAAAAAGCTCTATGAAACAAAAAGAACCAAGAGATTTGAAAATAAAATGTATGAGCTTCTTCTGATTAAAGCTAATAAGCCCCACCCAGAGAAATGGCTTTCCTATATGCAGCTAAAAGTGTACACATTGTGGGACACCCTAAAGCAGGGATCTCAAAGTCCCTCCTTGAGGGCCGCAATCCAGTCGGGTTTTCAGGATTTCCCCAATGAATATGCATTGAAAGCAGTGCATGCACATAGATCTCATGCATATTCATTGGGGAAATCCTGAAAACCCGACTGGATTGCGGCCCTCAAGGAGGGACTTTGAGACCCCTGCCCTAAGGGCTTTTAGCCACATTTAGGCGTTTGGGTAAATAAGTTTTTCTCTGGGCAAATGCCTATGAAAATTGCCCTCTGTGGTCATAAAATGGCCCCTAGTTTGCTTAAGCTAATAGAAGGTTATTTGCCCACGGTTACAATGAGCAATGGGATTTAAACCTGGTTTCTCTAGTTCTCAGGCCATGGTTCTAACCACTAGGCTATACTGCCAATCTCAGGTTTGTTTGTGTGACTTAGTAGCTTAACCTAAAGAATATTCACTATATGAGGGGCATTCAATAATTTATCTACCTGAGTATGAAAGAAAGAAGCAAGTGTGTTCAACCAAGTTTGTGCATGTTGTGACATGTCTCAAGGTTACTCATAAACAGTTGTGGCTCAGTATGAGTCTAACATTCCAAGAGGCAGAATGTTAAGAGAGTCTTCATGTGACTCAAGTAAGAAACTGCTAGATTTGGAGCACTTTTTGACTTTTCTCACAAAAGAAGGGAAAAAGCCAAAGGAGATTCATGAATGCATGACTGCAGTTTATGGTAAGTCTTCTCTATCATCCTACAAAGTAAAAATTTGGAGCAAGCAGTTTAAATGGGCTATAGAGTCCAATGAAGATGACCCTCACACTGAATGGCCTTTGGAAGCAACTTCCACAGAAATGTGCAAGAAAGCTGAGAATTCAATTTTGACAGGCAAATTAAGGTTTGCCAGATAGCTAAAGAAATGGGCTCTCGGCAGGTACAGTTTGGAAAATAATTCATGAAAAGTTGGGCATGTCCAAGATTAGTGCAAGATGGGTTCCAAAAATGCTGATGCCATGTCAGAAGGCCATGAGGCTCCAGTGCTGTCAGGAGAACTTGGAGATGCTCCATTAAGACCAAGTGAATTATTTTCATTGGTGACTGGAGATGAAACTTGGGTCTGTCACAGAGATCCTGAGTCCAAAATGGAGTCAATTCCGTGGAAGCACAAGTCATCCCCCACCCCCAAAAAAGTTCAAAACAGAAAAATCTGCAGGTAAAGTCATGGAAACAGTCTCCTGGGAAGATGAAGGACTTTTGCTTCTGGAGTTCATGCCACACAAGACAACCATATTTGGGGAGAGATGCCAAAACAATGATCGTTTTGTGGGAGTCAAGAAGAAAAGATGAGGAAAACTCACAGCAGGCATGCTGCTTCTTCATGACAATGTGCCGGTGCACTTGTCATGATAATCGCAGGCTGCCATCCAAGAATGTGGGTTTCAGCAGCTGAACCATCCACCCTACAGTCCTAACCTGGCTCCTTCGGATTATTTCCTGTTCTGAGTTTTGAAGAAATCTCTCCATGGACAGCAGTTTTCAAGTAATGAAGATGTCAAGGATGCAGTGACATCCTGATTTGAAGGTCAAACAGAAGAATTCTTTCCAAAGGGTTTAAAGTAATTGCAGGAAAAGTGGATGAAGTGTATGGAGCTATCAGGAGACTATATTGAAAAATAAAAACAAAAATTTTTTTGAAAACTCTTTTCTTTCCTACTGAGGTAGATAAATCCATTGCATTTATGTTGACCAATATCAAATGCCCAACATCTTTGATGAAATGTCCGTCAGCCTCAATGGCTTCATGAGATCTAGATATAAACAACATCAGGGGAGGGATAAGAGAAACCTACAAAAATCAGATATAGAGGATCAAAAAAAGCATAAAAAGCATTTGTAACTTAAGCAGCATCAGTAGAAAGAAGCCTTCTTATGTCATGATGAAGCCAAGACAAATAGTGTCCCTTTTACTAACCATTTGTCCAGTAGAGAAGTATTCAATTTTGCAATTATGTCCATAGTAAATATTATCATGAGTCCCTCTGTAACACCCCCTTGTTGGAGAGTAAAACTGTGACTGAGTTCAAAGAAGCGTGGGATGAACACAGAAGATTTAGAATCAGAAAATAATATTAAAGATTGAACTAGGCCAGTTACTGGGCAGACTTGTACGGTCTGCGTCTGTGTATGGCCGTTTGGAGGAGGATGGGCAGGGGAGGGCTTCAATGGCTGGGAGGGTGTAGATGGGCTGGAGTAAGTCTTAACAGTGATTTCGGCAGTTGGAACCCAAGCACAGTACCGGGTAAAGCTTTGGATTCTCGCCCAGAAATAGCTAAGAAGAAAAAAAAAAAAAAAAAAATTTAAATTGAATCAGGTTGGGCAGACTGGATGGACCATTCGGGTCTTTATCTGCCGTCATCTACTATGTTACTATGTTACTATGTTTTGTACAAAACTGTAGCACGTTTTTTTAGCGCTGGCCACAGCAGTAACAGCTCCGATGCTCATAGGAATTCTATGAGCATCGGAGATGATACCGCCACGGCCAGTGCTAAAATCCATGCTACAGTTTTGAAAAAAAAAAAGAGGGTTGGTAAAGTTGGTAATAGACATGCAAAAGCATAATAAGTTGCATAATATTTAGTCTAAAAAAAACCACAGGAATGTACAGCGGAGAAAAAGCATAGTTGTATTGTTTTTATTTATTTATTTTACCCTTTGTTACGAGCATGTAGTGTATGCACACCCCACAAATTGCATGATGGAGAAATAAAACACACCTGATAGAACCTTACTACATAGAATGACGGCAGATAAAGGCCAAGTGGCCCATCCATTCGGACCATCTGCATCACCCACTACCTCCTCTCTCTAAGAGATCCCATGTGCCTATGCCTCGTTTTCTTGAATTCAGACACAGTCTTTTTCTTCACCATCTCTTCCGGGAGACTGTTCCATGCATCTACCACCCTTTCTGAGCCCATCACCTCTTCATCCTATGTCCTTTCATTCCACAGCCTCATTTTAAATGAAAGAGACTCTACTCATGCACATTTACGCCAAATAGATATTTAAATGTCTCTATCATATCTCCCCTCTCCTGCCTTTCCTCTAAAGTATACATATTGAGATATTTAAGTCTGTCCCCATATGCCTTATGGCGAAGACCACGCACCATTTTAGTAGCCTTCCTCTGGACCAACTCCATTCTTTTTATATCTTTTTGAAGGTGCGGTCCCAAGAATTGCATACAATATTCTAAATGAGGTCTCACCAGAGTCTTATACAGGGGCATCAATACCTCCTTTTTCCTACTGGCCATACCTCTCCCTAGGCACCCTAGCATCCTTCTAGCTTTCGCCATCACCTTTTCAATCTGTTTGGTCACCTTGAGATCATCACATACAATCGCACCCAAGTCCCACTCATCGGTTGTGCACATAAGTTCTTTGCCCCCTAAACTGTATCGTTCCTTCAGGTTTTTGCAGCCCAAAGGCATGACCATGCATTTCTTAGCATTAAATTTTAGCTGCCATATTTCAGACCATTCTTCAAGCTTCGCTAGGTCTTTCTTCATAAAAGCATACATTGTGGCTGAAATAGACTGGGGGAGGAATTCTTTATGGATAGAAAGCTTTGGAACTTTTTCTCATAGTGTCTTATATAGCTAATTTCAAAGGTAAGGGGAGGGGGTTGTAATATGATGAATGTCTCATTGCAGCTCCCTGTGACTCTGGGCAAGTCACTTAACCCTCCAAATGCCCCTGGTACAAAATAAGTACCTGCATATGTAAACTGCTTTGATTGTAACCACAGAAAAGTGGTATATCAAATCCCATCTTCTTTTCCTTTCCTTTTGGCTTGTCCCACATTGTCACTCTGGACACCTCTATCTAGAGATGCCACTGCCCTTGAAGGAAGCAGCCAAATGTGGCCTTGGAAATGTCAGACAAGCAGAGAGGATGTGTCACACACAGGCAAATTATACAATCCTAATGGGGACTCCCATTACTCCACAATATAAGGTAGCTAGAGCAGAAGCTTCTGGGTATCTGTAATAAGCTGCTGGTGTTAAAGCAAACCTTCAAGGAGACGGTTCTAGAAAGGATGCTTAAAGTTAAGCACCAAAAATCTGTGCACTAGGATAATATTCTATAAGAGCATCTGGGTGCCCTCATTTCATTAAGATATAGAGCATAAGTTGGCATTTGCATGCCAACATTTAGGCTCAATCACTTATGCCAGGTGTAAATGTTAGCACCAAAATGCTGGCACTTACAAATGCCACTATACGTTTTGCACAAAATTATGCAGCCTGCCCTTGTGTGTTTCCTTTCAATTACATGCTAAAGCACTTAGATGTTCACCTCTGTTTTGGTGCTTAACTTCCCGTTTGCCCACCAAAGTGATGTTGTTATGATATATTATGATATATATATATATATATATTTATTTATTTTTTTTACAATAATGTAGGGTTGTCACACTAGCTGAGATCCAATGCTTTGAGGGTGGAACCCACATCTAGGGCCCCGAGAACCATTGCAGGAGTCTGCAAACAAGTAGCATTGCCAAGGATGCCCTATTCTATAGCACCAGCCCTGATAGCAGATAACATTGGCCAGTGACACAAGTTTCTGGAACACCTTGGGCTGGTAGTCATTACCCATGGCATCTTTAATGACAGAATTGGAAGAACATTATTTGTAGACTGCCACATATCTTTTTAAAAGGAGTCCATCTTTGAGTCCATTCTTAAGCACATAAGCACATAAGCATTGCCTCTGCTGAGTCAGTACATAGGTCCATCACGCCCAGCAGTTCGCTCCCGCGGTGGCCCCCCAGGTCAATGACCTGTAGTGATCTATTACTCTACTATTCTATTACTTTTCAGCCTTCTGTACTGTATAGTAACCCTCTAATTGTACCCATGGATCCCCTTTTCCTTCATGAACTCGTCCAATCCCCTTTTGAACCCCAAAGTCGTACTCTGCTCTACCACCTCCTCTGGAAGCGTATTCCAGGTGTTCACCACCCTCTGCGTGAAGAAGAACTTCCTAGCATTTGTTCTGAACCTATCTCCCTTCAATTTTTTTTGAGTGTCCTCTAGTTTTTGCTGCCCCTGCTAGTCTGAAGAATCTGTCCCTCTCTACCTTCACTATACCCTTCATGATCTTATGAGTTTCTATCATATCCCCTCTAAGTCTCCGCTTTTCCAGGGAAAAGAGCCCCAGCTTCTCCAGCCTCTCAGCATATGAGAGGTTTTCCATGCCCTTTATCATTTTTGTCGCTCTCCTCTGGACCCTCTCGAGAATCGCCATATCCTTCTTAAAGTACGGCGACCAGTACTGAACGCAGTACTCCAGATGCGGTCACACCATCGCCCTATACAGCGGGAGGATAACTTCCTTGGTTCTGGTAGCGATACCTTTTTTGATAATGCCCAACATTCTGTTTGCCTTTTTTGAGGCCGCTGCGCACTGTTCCGCCGGCTTCATTGTTCTATCTACCAAAACCCCCAAGTCCTTTTCTAGGTTGCCTTCCCCCAGTACCATCCCCCCCCATTGTGTAGTTGTACATCGGATTCCCTTTCCCTATGTGCATAACTTTACATTTTTCTACATTGAAGCTCATCTGCCATTTATTTGTCCACTCACTCAGTCTGTTCAGGTTCATTTGAAGTTCTTTACATTCCTCTACAGATCTAACCTTACTGGAGAGTTTCGTGTCATCTGCAAATTTAACAACTTCGCACTTTGTCCCTGTTTCCAGGTCATTTATAAATATATTGAATAGCAGTGGTCCCAGCACCGACCCCTGTGGGACCCCGCTCGTGACCCTTTTCCAGTCAGAATAGTGTCCCTTTACTCCTACCCTCTGCTTCCTTTTCGCCAGCCAGTTACCGATCCATCTGTGTATGTCTCCTTCCACCCCGTGGTTCCACAGTTTCCTTAGTAGGCGCTTGTGAGGTACTTTGTCAAAGGCTTTCTGGAAGTCCAGGTATACTATGTCTATGGGGTCACCTTTGTCCAAATGTCCGCTTATCCCTTCGAAGAAGTGCAGCAGGTTCGTTTGGCAAGATCTTCCAGTACAGAAACCATGCTGGCTTGTTCTCATCAGCTTATTTCTTTCTATATGCTCACTGATACTGTCCTTGATTATCGCTTTGGCCATCTTCCCCGGAACTGAGGTTAAGCTGACCGGTCTATAATTCCCCGGGAGTGACAGGCATGCTAGTGGAGACCAAATAGTGCTGTATTAGTCCTCTGAATAGAGACAAAGGCCTGCAATAAGGTATGTGGAAAATATGGATTAAATTCAGAGCAAGGACGTACAAGTCATAAATATCTATAGAAGACCTTGCAAAATGCCTTTGGTAAACATCTGTCCCCAGTGCCATACCTGGCAAGGCGGAAACCTGGGATGGAACACCCTCTCCTCTGGCCAGAGCACCCCTTTCCTCCAGGCAGTGGGAGGGTGCATGGAGCAGTCGCAGCCCGCCAATGCGCAACCGTCAGCTCTTTTGATTCCACACCCCGGAATAGGAAGCTTGCATCAGAGGGGGAGGGAGCCGGCAGACCGCAGCCCTGTGACCACTCTACCACTACCCAACTCCCTGCCCCCCAGGGCAGACCATCCCCCCCACCCTGACTTTGGTACACTACTTTATCAACACTTTTATAGAGGATAGGTTTTTGAGGCCTAATTTGATATTAATGATTAATAGAGGTTGAGATACATCTACTGTACACAAAATGATTTGGTACACCACTGTCATATCCCCCAGCTGGCATTAAATTTGAAAGGAATCATGTCCATGACATTTACAATGGATAATAACATAGTAGAAAATGGAAGATAAAGACCACCAGGTATGTCCAACAAGAGAAACTTATAGCATAAGGTATAATGCAATACTAATATGCATACTTGATCTTGATTTGCCCTTGCCATTTTGAGGGCAGAGGCCATAGAAGTCTGCCAACACATTCTCCAACTACTACAGCCGTCACTGAAGCCCCATTTCAGCCCATCCAAATCTGTCCAACTACGATCAGGCCATAAACTATAGAAGATTGTCCAACACTAGCTTTGCTTCCCAGTTACTGGAGTTACCTTCTTACAGTAAGCACTGTTAAGTTGGTTTGATTCCATTCTCTTTACATAGGATTCCTTTGTGTTTATCTCACACATTTTTTAATTGTTACCATTTTCTTTTCCACCGCCTCATGCAGGAGGGCATTCTAAGTATCTACCACCCTTTCCGTGGAACAGTACTTCCTGATGTTATTCCTCAGATGGCCCAACCTAAATTTGTGTTCTACAGCCTTATCATTTCTGGAAAATGCTTGATTGCTTATAAATAACTTTCAAATATTTGAATGTCTGTATCATATCACCCCTGTCTCTCCTTTACTCCAGGTATATATCTTCAGGTTATCAAGTCTCTACTCATATGTCTTGTGGTGCAAACACCTTACCATTTTTGTTGAACCCACTTCAAGTGGTTTTACATCCTTAGCAGAATACAGCCTCCAAAACTGAACACAATACTCCAAGTGGGGCCTCACAAGGAACTTGTACAGTCCCCAATTATTAATTTAAAAAAAAGCTAAGGTTCTGTACACTCAGTGCTGCCTTTTCATGGATTCTATGAATGTTAGCAGGGAATTGGCTACTGTGCAGTAGGTCTCTCAGAGTTCACCCCACTTCCAAAGAATGGCCTGGTATTTGATAACCTGAACCTTTAACTGATCAAACCTCTGTCCCCAGTACAATGGAAAATATTTCTGTATCTTGTTACCACATTTTCCTAGTGACTGTCTGCATTTCTTGGTATTTAAGGATCTTCTTCCATTCCACCCGATTCACTGAATAATTGTTTGAAACTGACACCTTTCTGGTGAATGCTATTCTGGGGTTTTGTGGTGTTTTTTTAAATGAAAGTCAGTGCTTCAACATGACCAGCAGAGGGAGCCATTGGCACATATTGAGAAATTGTTCTGCTCATTACTCAAGTCAATCAATCTTCTGGAATCCAGAAACTTATTACAAGCCTGACTTCCTCAGATAAAATGTGACAATCTCAGTGCTAACCACATGAAAAAGACTAATTTTGAACACATTCAGTGCAAGCAACTGTCCATGTTTTAAGCTGACAGATTAAAATGTGCATCCATACTGGTAATATTTCAAGGCTTCCAAGTGGGATTGGTAGGGTTTGGCTATTCTAGTCTTGGTTCATTGGATAGAGGTGATATCTTAGAAGATGAAAATGGACATTTTGAAGATAGTCATATAACAACCAAGTAGGCAGCTGCATACACTTCTCCCTTCGTATTCACTGTGATAGGGGATTAATAGACCCGCGAATACAGAAAAACCGTGAATAACTTTTTCATGTTATTCACTGTTTTCTATTAAAAACCATTGTGAATATGGTGAAACTGCGAATAATATGGTGGGAGATTGGCCTGTTCCTGAAGGAGAGGCAAAACAAAGTAAAGAAAGTGCTGGGAATCAGCGATTTCTCCATGCAAGCTGATGTAATTGGGGGGAGGAGCCAGCAAGCTAAAAACCGTAAATGCTGAAACCGCAAATACGGAGGGAGAAGTGTACATTTATAGCTATTGATGTATGTGCATAGGTATAGTATATTCTAACTTTTGCATGTACCTCAAGACTGCCTGGTCTTTGCCCAAACTAAATTCTCAATCGTGCCTATCTATCCCCTCTCTAAAATACATAAATACTAGAAGAGTCGAGATCTTCTCTATAACCACGCCTCAAACCTGGAATTGCCTCCCATCCTACTTAAGAGAAGAAAAACAATTGGATAAATTTAAAAGCAGTTTTAAAAGTTATTTGGTGGGGAGGTGGGGGGAAATAATTGTGCATTAATGTCTATAAGTTTAATGTGCATTTTGTGTAAACTTATGTACAGTCAAACCTCGGTTTGTGAGTAACGCGTTTTGCAAGTGTTTTGCAAGATGAGCAAAATATTCTCGCAAATCTTGTCTCGATTTGCGAGCACCACCTCCCCCCTTCGAGAACTGGCATCATTCTTCCCCCCCCCGCTCACGAACGCCCCCTTGCGCGAACCGGCACCCCCTCGCCAGAACAGCATTCAGCCTCGCCAGAACAGCATTCAGCCTCTTGACTGGGCCTTGAGCATCTGCGCATGCTCAAAGCCTTCTGGTTCTCGCTCTCTCCGAGATTCTCCTATCAAGCGAGTTTCCCTTACTTCCTATGGGGGAACTTGCTTTTATATATGAGTAATTTGGTTTACGAGCATGCTTCTGGAACGAATTATGCTCGTAAACCAAGATTCTTCTGTATATTGAAATTGTTTGTTTGCACTATGGTAGTTTGGAAATTTAATAAAGATTTACAAAAAAAAGGTTTTATGTTCAATGATGCTTTTCAGAATTAAACCATCTAAAAATGGGGATCCTTGAGAATTTTTTTTTTAAATCTTTATTAATTTTTCAAAACTAATACAAAGTGCCAGGAATTATACAGACATTAATAATCAAAACAAGCACTTATATTCAATCAATAACAATGCAGAAGAAAAATATCTCTCCCCTCCCATCCAATACATTTAATCAAAGAATAAACCAACAAGATATCCCCCCCCCCCCCACCCACCCTGTCCTGGATGTGTATAGAAATAAACAAAAATTAAAAACAAAAGATACCTAAAATGAAGTTACAAAGGATGTCAACTAGTACTGCCCGATTCAGGAAAAAAAAAATTTGATTCAATTCGATTCAGCCTATTGAATTGGTTTTTCGATTCGATTCGATTTTCCTGCCCAAATGGGTGTTTTTTTCAAACATCCTGGTGGGTTTATTTTATAGCCTCTTCAACCCCTTTGCCTTCTCCTAACCACACTAGCACTGTGGTGTAAACAAAATAAACAAACAAAAAAGATTTTTCCTCTCTCTCTTAAATCCTAGCCCATGTTTGCGGTCTAACACCAGCTCTGGCATGATACACGTTTCAAATCTGGCATATTGTAATCAGAAAATGGAAAATAAAATTAGTTTTTCTACCTTTTGTTGTCTGGTCATTATTCAAATCTTGGTCCCAGGCTCTGCTTGTCTTCTGATAACTTGCTTGCCAGGGTCTCCTTCTTTCTTCTTTCTCTGTTCTAACCATCCATCTGCCATCTCTATCCTCCCCTTCCCTCCCCAGGAGGTCTGGCATCTTTCCTTTTTTTCGTCCTCTCCATAGATCCACCTTTTCTTAATTATCCTTTCATCCAGCATCTCTCTCTCCTTCCCCACCACCCCAGGGTTCACCATCTCTCCCTTTCTTATCCCAACTACCCTCCTATCCAGCATCTCTATCCCCCCTCCACACCATCCCTTGTGTCCAACTTCTCTCCCTTTCTGTTCCTTCCCTCCCTAAATCCCATTGTCCATCACCTCTCTCCCTCTCCTCTATTTTTAGACCCATTATTTCTTCCCCCCCCCCCAAAGTCCGGCAAATGCATATCTCTGTGAACCCCCCTTCCCTCCCTCCCTATGTATACATCTACACCAGGCCCCCCCCCCCAAAGGTCTGGCCCCCCTGAAGGCGTGCACCTCCCCCTAAAGGCCTGCACCCCACCCCTGAAGGCTTGTCCCCCCCTTGAGGGCCTGTCCCCCCTGAAGGCCTATGCCACCATCCCTGGACTGTTCCCCCTTTGAAGGCCTGTTCCGCCCCTTAAAGGTCTGCACTCCCCCCCCATTGAAGGCCTGTTCCCCCCTTAAAGGCCTGTTTCCTCCTTGAAGGCCTGCACCCCCGAAAGGCCTATTCTCCTCAAAGGACTGCCCCCTCCCGAAGGACTGTGCACCCCCCCCCAGGAAGGCTTCCGTGTTCCCCCTGGCCTCCCCGCACTGTTTACCTCATAGCTGCAGTCTGCAGCGAAGATCGCGGTTACAGCGCCTTTGTAAATTTGCTTTAAGCTGTTTCCTCTGCTGCGGTCCCTCCCCTCCTCTGACGTCAGAGACAGGATCGCGGTGGAGGAAACAGCTCAAAAGCAAGTTTACAAAGACGCTGTAACCGCGATCTTCGCTGCAGACTGCAAACGGTGTGGAGAGGCCAGGGGGAACACGGAGGCCTTCCGGGGGGGGGGGAGGGCGCAATCCTTCGGGGAGACCGGGGGGGAAACCAGACGCTGGGGGGGGGAAGCCGAGACCAGCACAGCAGCACTTCCCAACTGACTCTCCGTCCTCCCCTCTAAATCAGGTGTGTCAGCGGCCGGCCAGAAAGAGCAGCACTGCCGCTCCTGCTTTAGGGGGTGAGGGGGAGGGTCAGACGAATCGGGAAGCCAATTTTTGGGGGTTTTAAATCGATTCGAATCGATTCACCCGAAGTGAATTGGTGAACCAATTCGAATCATGCATCGGGCAGCACTAATGTCAACGTGCCCCAAACCAGTTTGAATAAATTGCTATGCCCCAACATATCAGCATTCATCTTCTCATATCTGTAGCATAAGCATAAACTCACTCACCAAAAAGGAAAATTAAGGCGATTGCAATTTTTCCAATTGCGAGTTACCATTTGCATGGCTATTCCTGTCATAATTAGGAAAAGCCTGCATTTATAGCGGTCCATTGGGGGCTTAATATGCAGTAATGTTCCACATATGACTACCTCATATGTCAATGGAATTGTTGATTCCAATATGAGATTAATTTGTCCCCATTTTTTTTTTAAATATGCAATTGCAATTCTAAACAGGCCCTTAACAGTCCCAAACTAGCCTTTTAAGGCTACTAACCCATCTCCTCCCTCGTGTTGTTTTCCATTACTGTTTACTTTTCCAGCAATAATTGGAGTTCTTCCTCTCTTACCTTCCTTTTCCTGTAAGTGTGTATTTTGTCTTAGTAATGTTTATGTTTCTCATTTGTTTCATTTTATTGTTATTTTATTGTAAATCGCTTAGAAATCATTTATAAGTGTTTTTTATCACATTTTTAATAAAACTTGGGGCTCCTTTGACTAAGATGCACTAGCGTTTTTAGCACACGCAGGAAATTACCGCGTGCTTCGCTTCTAGAACTAACGCCAGCTCAATGCTGGCATTAAGGTCTAGCGCGTGTGGCAATTTAGCGCACGCTATTCCGCGCATTAAAGCCCTAACGCGGCTTAGTAAAAGGAGCCCTTGGATTTGTACAAAGGTATGTGCCTTCTTGTCATTACACATACTTTTAGGTGTATGAACTTAAAACGGAAGGATGCAAGGTACAGTTTAATTAAGATCTATATGCTGCTAATCACCGACATCCAAAACACAGCAGTGTACAATTATTTTAAAACAGAGGAGGAAAATAACACCAATACAAATAGGAGGACAGACATCAGTCATGCCAAGGAGATTGGGAAGAGAATGGGGAAGTAAGAAAAAGAAAATTGTAGGATAAAGAAAGAGAGGCTGAGGGAGGAAGGAAGAAAAAAGAGGAGAAAGGGTAGGAGGAGAATTGACCTTAAGGGAGGGGAGAAGGAAAAAGTGGAAAAAAGGATTTAGAATGGATTGCAATTATTGGAGCTAGTGAGTATTGACAGAGTTGTATTAGGAACATGCCCGATTAAAAAGCCAGGTATATTCCCGGTATATTGGAGGGTTCAGTTCAAATGTGCTAGTGTATTTAAAAGCCTATATGGGATCTTTCCTCCATTACTTACCCTTTCTTTTAATTCTCAACAACCACTTTCTACTAGAGAAATACATAAATTTAAATTAATATTCCCTTTTATTAGAGGCATTCAAACTTTAGGTAGGCTCTCACACTCTATCGATCACATTTGCCTTGGTAAAAATCTGGAATGACCTCCCTTCAGAAATTAGACTCCTCTCCTCTTTGACATGTTTTAGAAAAACTTTGAAGACGAATCTGTTTAATACATTTTTAGCTGATAAATAATGGATGGTAATAGACGATCTTCCTGTCCAATTATTGTTTTCCTTTGATCTTGTGAGCTATTTTTGTTAACGATTCGAGTCCCTTTTTGGGAATGACCTGGTATATAAGACTAAGGGCTCCTTTTACTAAGGTGCGCTAGTGTTTTTCGGTCACGCAGCAGATTAGCGCGTGCTAATCCCGTGCTACGTGGCTAGAACTAATGCCAGCTCAATGCTGGTGTTAGCGTCTACCACACGGCATTGTAGCGCGTGCTATTCCGCACGTTAATGCCCTAATGCAGCTTAGTAAAAGGAGCCCTAAGGATTGGATTGGATAAATTGCTGTGAAGGAAGAGAGGTAAGTTGTTCAAGGTTGCTGGGGCAAGGAAATAAAACACATATTTTCTAGTGGATTCAAGTTGGGCAGGCCTGGGATGTGGAAGGACTAGGTGGTAGTTGTTTAATGACTGAAGAAGTTATGTGATGGAGTAGGGGGTAGTGAAAATAGAAAGGCAATCTGGAACGCATGTGCAGAGAGCTTTGAAAGTAAGTATTGGCAATTTTATATATATAATTCTTTGGCAAACACTGGTGAAATTTAAGGAAAGGAGTGACATGATCAAATTGACAAGTGTGGTAGACCCTCCCTTGCCCAGCTTCTCCCCTCTCTTGCCTTGAATCAGTAGCATGGAATGTTGCTACTATTTGGGGTTTTGCTAGGTACTAATGACCTGGAATGGTCTGTGAGGATGGTCCGTTGGTTTGTTTATGTATTTTTGATGGACCATTTATGTATTTTAGATGGACCATTGGTCTGACCCAGTAAGGCTATTCTTATGTTCCTTTCTTCTTGCATCTTACCCCTTCTCTTCTTTCTCTTGACTCACTCCACTCTACCCTCTATCCCCATGCAGATCTGGCATTTCTTTCTGCTGTTCACTCCCCTGTGCGAGTCCAACATTCTTGCTATCCCCCCTCCCCACAGGGTTTATATGACCTTGTAGCAACAAACATACACCAGAATGCTGCGGTCCGCCTGATTTATGGTTTGAAAAAATACAATCAGGTGAGCCCTTATCGAGAACTGCACTGACTTCCAGTGGAGGCTTGAGTCAAATTTCAGTTTGGTTGTTTTTGTTATAAAGTGCTCTTTGGTATGGCGCCGATTTATTTATCCGAGTTATTTTCCTTTGCCCAATCTAAATGTCCACGTAGTTACATAGTAACATAGTAGATGACGACAGATAAAGACTCAAATGGTCCATCCAGTCTGCCCAACTTGATTCAATTTAAAATTTTTCTTCTTAGCTATTTCTGGGCAAGAATCCAAAGCTCTACCCAGTACTGTGCTTGGGTTCCAACTGCCGAAATCTCTGTCAAAACCAACTCAAGCCCATCTACACCCTCCCAGCCATTGAAGCCCTCCCCAGCCCATCCTCTCCCAAACGGCCATATACAGACAGACACAGACCAAGCAAGTCTGCCCAGTACTGACCTTAGTTCAATATTTAATATTATTTTCTGATTCTAGATCCTCTGTGTTCAGCCCACGCTTCTTTGAATTCAGTCACCGTTTTCCTCTCCACTACCTCTCTCGGTAGCGCATTCCAGGCATCCACCACCCTCTCCGTAAAGAAGAATTTCCTAACATTGCCTTTGAATCTACCACCCCTCAACCTCAAATTATGTCCTCTGGTTTTACCATTTTCCTTTCTCTGGAAAAGATTTTGTTCTACGTTAATACCCTTCAAGTATTTGAACGTTTGAATCATATCTCCCTATCGCTCCTTTCCTCTAGGGCAGGGGTAGGGAACTCCGGTCCTCGAGAGCCGTATTCCAGTCGGGTTTTCAGGATTTCCCCAATGAATATGCATGAGATCTAGTTGCATGCACCGCTTTCAATGCATATTCTTTGGGGAAATCCTGAAAACCCAACTGGAATACGGCTCTCGAGGACTGGAGTTCCCTACCCCTGCTCTAGGGTATACATATTCAGGGCTTCCAGTCTCTCCTCATATGTTTTCTAGCGCAAGCCTCCTATCATTTTCTTGTGATCATCAAATAGCGAACACCCAAGGAAATGATATACCGGCAAACATGATCTGGAGCTCCTTTCAGAATTTAGAGTGGAATGATTATATCAGATTATATAACAAATACTCTAGATCCTATTGTGCTCTGGACTCATGCCCCCCAGAAATTATGAAAGCAGCAACTTTAGAATTTAAATTATCACTGATGCAATACTTGGCTTACAATCGAAACAATGGGAAGTTCCTCTCTAATAATGGTCACATTATTATAACCCCAATTCTAAAAAATCGTAAAGTATCCTCAGCCCTAATATCCAACTATAGACCGGTAGCTTCCATTCCATTTATTATAAAAATTATGGAGGGATTGGTTCACACCCAACTGATGGGTTATCTTGATCAATTCTCTCTCCTCCATGAAACTCAATCTGGTTTTAGGCCATTATTCAGTACGGAGACAGTAATTGCGGCTATCTTAGACAATTTGCACCTACTGTTTAGTAAAGGCCTTAATGCCCTGATAATGCAATTCGATATGAGTTCTGCCTTTGATCTAGTGGACCACATGAAACTGCTGCAATGCCTAGATGCCATTGGTATTCCAGGATAAGGTGCTGAACTGGTTCCGTGGCTTCCTGATATCCCGCACCTATCAGGTTCGTTTTATATATGAGCTTTCCGACACCTGGAGCAATCCATCCGGTGTGCCCCATGGCTCTCCACTATCCCCATTGCTCTTCAACGTCTACATGTCCTCACTGGGCACGAAGCTAACCCAGCTGGGGATAAAACTATTTAGTTATGCAGATGATTTTACGATTATCATCCCATTCACCAATTCTGTCTCCGAAACTATTCCCAAAGCTTCAGAAGCTATAAACATGATGGAACAATGGATGACAAACTTTAAGCTCAAACTTAATTCAGATAAAATGACTTTTTTCATTGCTTCACCACATCCACTTGACATTAAATCACCCCTCTGTATCAATAACCTTAGTTACCCTATCCAGCCCTCCATAAAGATACTAGGTGTAACTCTGGATCAATGCCTAACCATGAAAGACCAAGTAGATTCCTTAATCAGAAAGGGATTTTTCACTCTCTGGAAACACAGATCCCTTAAAGCTTATTTTGTTATATCGTTTTTTAGAATCCTAGTCCAATCCCTCGTACTAAGCCTGCTTGACTACTGTAACATCGCCTATTTGGCAATTTCCCAAAAAAATATGCGACGCCTACAACTGTTGCAGAATGCGGCAGTCAGACTAATCTTTGGACTAAAAAAATTTGACCACGTGACACCCTACTACCGGCAGCTACATTGGCTGCTGATGAAGGCACGCGTAAAGTTCAAATTTGCCTGTTTCTGCTTTAAAGCATTACACGGACTTGCCCCCAAATGCATTACTGACCTTTTCTCCTTCTCAACCAACAGACACAAGAGAAGTTCACATTCCAATTTCGTTTCCTTCCCAGTGAGAGGTTGCAAACTGAAAAAACACCATGAATTCCTTCTCTCACACCAAACAGCATCATGGGGTAAAGACCTAGAACAATTATTTTCGCCCTCTACTTATGAGGTATTTAGGAAACGTCTAAAAACACACCTGTTCCTAAAACATCTTGACAACTGATCCACTTATCTCTTTCCTCTCAATAGCGACCTACTGTCCTTTTGATCACTTTTCTCCCCAAGAATGAATTTCCTGTCTAATTACTTCTCTTTCTTCTTCCCCTCTTGAAGTCAATCAATTTGTACCTTTGCTTAATCTTTTGTAAACCGCATAGAACTTCACGGTATTGCGGTATATAAGCTGTTATTATTATTATTATTATTATCATCATTTTCCTCCTCTGGACCGCTTCAAGTCTTCTTACGTCCTTCGCCAGATACAGTCTCCAAAACTGAACACAATACTCCAAGTGGGGCCTTACCAATGACCTGTACAGGGGCATCAACACCTTCTTTCTTCTACTTACTACGCCTCTCTTTATACAGCCCAGCATCCTTCTGGCAGAAGCCACTGTCTTGTCACACTGTTTTTTCGCCTTTAGATCTTCAGACACTTCACATAGGGGTCTTTTACTAGGGCGTGCTAGCCGATTTAGCTAAATATTAATGTATGCTAAATGTTAACGCATCCATTATATTCTATGGACCCGTTAGCATTTAGCGCACACTAAATTGGGCAGCACGCCTTAGTAAAAGAGGGGGATTCATCTCAATTTTCCATCCAGTGTTGTCGATATTAAAAACATCTTCACTATTTGCTTTCTTACCAGGCGGCTTGCTGAGATAAGGAATTGAAACCTCTGTTATTGAGCTCTGAGTCTTATCATCAATTTTGAAAGCAACTGAAGGCATATCTGTTTGCTAACTAATCAAATCTTTCTAATTTGATTTGTTTTTAAAAAAATATTTGTTAACCGCATCAAACTTACAGGTTTTGCAGTATAGAGTAGAAATGACTTGTTATGTAAAGTAACCCTAACACCAGATCCTCCAGAGTCCCAGTGGCTGACTGGCAGAAACAGCGATGTAAACTATTTTGCCTGCACCCAGCCCCATAGCGTCTTTCCACTAATGTGCCACCTGCTATGATCTCACTTCCTATGGGCAAAAACAGCAGAGGAAAAACCCTTGCAATCTGAGTTTAAGCAGAAATATTTACATCACTGCATCACCTGGTTAGCCAACGGAACTCTGGAGAACCACACAGGGGTGGGGTGAAAGCTACAGGCTGATGCCAACCCACACATAAGAAGAAAGTGATACTGGACACCTTGGGGAGGGGTGTTGGGTAAGGAGGTGTCAGTAAAGGAGACAGACGTGAGAAGAGGGATGAAGAGTAGAGGACAACAGGCAACCTCTACTATTGGGTAGCTCTGGGCACATTGTCGAGCTTGCTCAATGGTAGCTAAGCCCCTAGACACAAATGATCTCCACCTCCGCACATGCGCAGGAGTCTCAAAGTCCCTCCTTGAGGGCCGCAATATAGTCAGGTTTTCAGGATTTCCCCAATGAATATGCATGAGATCAATGTGCATGCACTGCTTTCAATGCATTTTCATTGAGGAAATCCTGAAAACCCAACTGGATTGCGACCCTCAAGGAGGGACTTTGAGATCCCTGCTTGAGGGCCTCACTAAAAGGCATTTCCCTCCCAGGAATACTGGGAACTTCCCTTCACTTCAGACTCACCGAGCTCTGGAACAACCTTACCTCCCCCCTTCGGAACTGAGTGCTCTCCAACCCTTCCGTAAACATCTGAAAACCTGGTTATTCTCAAAAATCTAACACTTCCCTCCTCATTTGACATCCTAGCCCTCTAACTTCCTTCTTTCCTCTGATCCTCATCTAGCCCTTTCCTTGTAGTTCCTTTCCCATTACAACTCCTGTAAACCGTGCCGAGCTCCACAACCTTGGAGATGGTGCGGAATATCAGTGGTTCCCAACCCTGTCCTGGAGGACCACCAGGCCAATCGGGTTTTCAGGCTAGCCCTAATGAATATGCATGAGAGAGATTTGCATAGAATGGAAGTGATAGGCATGCAAATCTGCTCCATGCATATTCATTAGGGCTAGCCTGAAAACCCGATTGGCCTGGTGGTCCTCCAGGACAGGGTTGGGAACCACTGCGGTATATAAACCTAAGGTTTAGTTTAGTTTAGTTTAGTTTAGAGTGTAATGTAACAAAATCTGTACACTAAAATGTAACTACAATAAATAATGTTTAAAAAATGATATATGGACCAGTTGTAATTTGAAGATGTGTTACGATTGTTTTGGTATTATAAACAGCTTAATTATTTACCAGGAATTATCAGGAAAGGAATGGAAAACATAGATGAAAATGTTATAATGCCCTTATATTGCTCTACTATGGTATGGCCGCAACTTGAATACTGTGTGCAGTTCTGATTGCCATATCTCAAAAAACATATAGTGGAATTAGAGAAGGGCAAAAAAAAAATTGATAAAAGGTTTGGGACGACTTCCCTATTAGGAGAGGCTAAAGCAGCTAGGGCTCTTCAGCTTGGAGAAGAGACAGCTCAGGAGAGATATGATAGAGGTCTATAAAATACTGAGTGGAGTGCAAAGGGTAGATCTGAATCATTTGTTCACGCTTTTTAAAAATACTAGGATATGCGATCAGGGCAGGATTAATTCTTTGGCAGATACAGTGTGGTGTGGCGCAGTGGTTAAAGCTACAGCCTCATCACCCTCAGTGGGGTTGTGGGTTCAAACCCACGTTGCTCCTTGTGACCCTGGGCAAGTCACTTAATCCCCCCATTGCCCCAGGTCCACTAGATAAATTGTGAGTCCACTGGGATAGACAAGGAAACATGCTTGAGTACCTGAATAAACTCATGTAAACCATTCTGAGCTCTCCTGGGAGAACGGTATAGCAAATTCAATAAATAAATAGGCAAACAAGCCCATTGGGCCCCTTATCATAATATATATGCATTTCAAAAGTTTCAGAATGGGGTTCCCTTGGTCCTCGCTGCAGAGGAAAACCAGTAAAGGATGGCACAGCAGGGAAGAACTGCTGCTTACTGATTCCCCTGCTGCCTGGAGAATGATGTCAGAGGATGGGAAGAGTACACACTGCTCTGGCCTCCCCCCCCTGCCAAACATTCTTTCTGTATGCAACTTTTCTACCTGGACCTTGGCAGAAATTGAAAGGGCCCCTCAAAAACATTTGGGCCCTATGCACATGCTTAGTTTGCCTATGCATTAATCCTGCCCTGCATGCGATGAAGCTACTAAGTGGTAGATCTAAAATAAACCGGCAAAAATATTTTTTCACACAATGTGATTAAACTCTGAAATTTGTTGCCGGAGAATGTGATGAAATCAGTTAGCTTAGCGGGGTTTTAAAAAGGCTTAGATAATTTGCTAAAAGCGAAGTCCATAAGCCATTATTGAGATGGCTTGGGAAAATCCACTACTTATTCCTAGGATAAGCAGCATAAAATCAGTTTTATTACTTGGGATCTAGCTAGGTACTTGAGACCTGGGTTGGCCACTGTTGGAAACAGGATACTGAGCTTGATGGACCTCCGGTCTGTCCCAGAATGGAAATTTTTATGTTCATTTTTTCTCATTGATTGATTTTTGCTGTATATTATATACAATTTTTGTTACATTTTAAATGGTTTTTATATCAGTTACACAGCCTTTCTTGGTGAAATATGGCCGTCAGATTCCTATGAGTGTACCCTTGCTTTGTGCTACAATAAATAGATTTGATGATTTACATTGTTTTGTGTTCGCTGTTCTCCTGAGCCTACAGATTCAAGCCTCTCTTCTGTTGCACAAGAAAAAACAAAAGGTTGCTCAGTACTGAAGTTATGGAGCGAATGAGATGAAGTTTATACAAGCATTTTTTGGTCAGAGAGCTGATATGGTCATGATATGTAAGATCTTTATCAAGGATGACGCCTAGCAATTTTATTTTGGTTTCCATTTGGATTGGACAGGAATCTATGCAGATTTGTCCTTTTAGCGTTTCGTTACTTTTTGCTAGGAAGAGTAGGCCTCGAGATTTGGTTATATTAAGGGATAATTTGTTTGTTCGGAGCCCCCAAGACCCGCTCTTCTTTTGCCCCTTATACTATATAGTTCCCTTGGATTTTTGCAGCCCAAGTGCATGACCTTGCATTGTTTAGCATTAAATCTTAGTTGACTATTTCCGGACCATTCTTCAAGCTGTGCTAGATCCCTCCTCCTGTTACTTATCCATGCCCTCTGGGATTGTCTACCCTACTACAGAGTTTGGTATCATCCACAAAAAGACAAACCTTACCAAACAGTCCTTCCACAATATCACTCACAAAGAAGTTAAAAAAGAGCTGGCCCAAGAACAGATCCCTGCAGCACTCCATTAATAACATCCTTTTCCTTGTCTCTTTCCAAATCTAACTCCTAGGTGCCATTTGGCATGGTTGTCAATCAACCCGTAGGCGCCATTTAAGGTATAAACATTTTTATTAATTTTGCAAGGATCAATTACAGTTTCCCCTGCTAAGCATTTGCTTCAGCAAACTTTTAAACTATCCCCGTGTTTATCTTTCTAGGTTTTCACTTCACATCTCAAAGGAACTAACCAAACTCAAGAAAGCGTAGGACCAAACTCAAGAGACTATACTTTGAGCTTGATCTCCCTTGTCTTGGGGCAGTCTGTTCTTTTTCCCCCCGAACTACACTTCCATTCCCTTACAGCAATGGCATACCTGGCAGGGCAGAAACCCAAGGCAGAGCACCCTCTCCTCTGGATGGAGCACACAACCTCCCCCCTTCCTGAAAAAGGAGGACGGATTGAGACATCCGGGTTTTACTTCTATTGTGGAAGTAAAACCCGGATGTCTCAATCTGTCCTCCTTTTTCTGGCGCCATATGGTAACCCTAATGCCCCCCCCCTCCTCCAGACAGTGGGAAGTTGCATGGCTTGGTCACAGGGTTACGCGCTCGCCCTCACCCTGAAACAGAAAGTTGATATCATTCAGAGCCAATAGCCGCATGCAGATGGACTGCAGTCCCGCAACTGCTCCAGCACCCCTGAAGTCCCTGCACCTGGGGTGGACAGCCCCCCTCACGCCCCCGCCCTTGGTATGCCACTGCCCTACAGTCTTCTCTCTTCAAAAAGCCTGCTTTCCAAAAGAACTGATCAAAATACACTTACTTTTCTAAAGCCCTCTAACTTCTCTCCCCAAAGAGCTTAACTGGCTTCCGAGTCTCTCCCTTTCTCTGGGACAAGCAGCCTATACTTCTGTTAACTTTCTAGCCTTGCAGGCTAAACGTTTATACACTGGGCTCACCTCTTTAATGGGCCAATGCTCGAAATTTAACGCTGATGCTAAAGATGATTAACGCCAGCATTAGTGTGCAGCTCAATGGTCTAATGCACCGGTGTCAAAGTCCCTCCTTGAGAGCCGCAATCCAGTCGGGTTTTCAGGATTTCCCCAATGAATATGCATGAGATCTATTAGCATACAATGATAGCAGTGCATGCAAATAGATCTCATGCGTATTCAGTGCGGAAATCCTGAAAACCCAACTGGATTGCGGTCCTCGAGGAGGGACTTTGACAGACTCTAATGGTTTCAGCGCAGACCACATTTAAACGCTATCATTTAGAATCTCGCAGCAATGCTTAAAAGAAAAAAAGAAGCTGTCAGGTGCATTTAGCGCAGAAAAAATAACGCTAGGACAGGGGAAGTGTTAGAAGGGTTGATTGAAAGAAGGGGTGTCTAACGGCACTCCTTCTTTCCCACCAACCCAACCACCCTGACCCAAATGGGTTTCCTGTGCTATACTCTGCTGTGCTGCGTGTCCTTATGGAAAGCGTATGCAGACATCTAGGAGCTGTATCTCTGTAAACCAAAAGTGGTACAGCACTCAGTTGGAACTGATGGCTGTATTAACTGTAATGTCTCAGCCATATATAAAGAGGCAAATGTGTACAGACTGAAAAATATATAGAGAGATATTTCTAAATATTGATATATATGGTTTAAGGTTTCTTCATTTATATTTCTCCTCAACCATAGCAGATCATAAAGTCAAAGTACATAATCACGTGTAAAGTATGGAGTAAATACATTAAACAGAACAAAACTGCACAAATTGTGCACCCTTGAAAAAAAAAAAAAAGACTTGAACCTGCAAAAGCTAATCACCTTATTGGCTAAAGTGTGAAACTTTCAGGTAGCTCAGTTGTTGGGAGATAATTGATGAATGCTTTTTCTGCTTTAGTCAAATTGGCAGTTTGTTTGGTCCGGATGTGGACGAGGACTCTGTGTTCTGTTCTCAATCGGGCCTGGCTGAGACATTACAGTTAATAAAGCCATCAGTTCCAACTGAGTGCTGTACCACTTTTGGTTTACAGAGATATAGCTCCTAGATGTCTGCATACGCTTTCCATTCCTAGCCACTGGTTGATAATTATGTTCATGGAATACATATCTTTAGAATATTTTCAGTGCAGTATTATTGTATACTAGTCTTATAGCCCGTTACATTAACGGGTGCTAGAATATATGTGTGTGTGTGTGTGTCTGTCTTTATTTATTTTTCTCTCTCCTTAGTCGCTTTCTGTGTTTTTTTTTTGGGGGGGAGGTTTCCTTGGCTGTCCACAACCACCCCTTGCCTGCTCCCCATCCATTATCCCTTCCTTTTACCTCCCCTGTGTCCTCCACCACTCCATCACTGCTCACCTTATCCAGCAGCAGCCCCTTTGTTTTACATCCCCCCTGTCCATCATCACCTTACATTAACGGGTGCTAGAATAGATTAGTCTTATCCAGTATGGCTATTCTTCTTATGTCTTACCCCCTCTATTCAGGCTCCCATTTCCCCTTTTACCCTCCCTATTTCCACCTTTTTTCACCAACTTAAAAATCTGTCCCCTTTCTCTGTCCTTCACCTCCATAGAACTCCCTCTTCATTCCCCCTTCACTTATTCTTCCAGCTCCTGTCTTCAGCCCCTTTCTCTCACATGCCCCCTTTTGTAGCCCCCCTTCTCCCATCTCATCCTTTTTTCATCCCCAGCTCCCTTCTCTCACATATTCCTTTATAGCCCCCAAACCCAACCCCCTTCTCATACCTACTCTTCCAGCCCTCAGTTCTCCTCGAACGGTTGGGAGTGATCTATCCCTCCCCCCTTTTCCGGGCATCCGATCTTGCTCCAGGGGAGTTTACTTGGGGTGGGGGGGGTCACAGCCGCAGGCATCGGGGAGTAGTTTTTGTTGTTGCTTGGGGGGAGGTGGGGGTTCGGGAAATCGGGGGTAGTGCTGATCTGTTACATGTGGGTGTCGTCCGGCTCCCCTGGAGCAGGTTACTGTTCCATCCGAAGGTGAACGCCAGTCCCAAGTCTGAGCGATCCTCCCAAACTTGACCTCCCTTACCCGGGTTGCGTTAGCCAGTGCTAATGTGTGCAAGCGGCTGTAGCACCGGCTTCTCCACCCGGACCCTGAGCACGCGCCGCGCTCCGCCCCTTAGCTACCCGGAAGTACCGGGCTTCACTCGCCTGCTCCCAGTGGGCCAAGAGAGAGGGGGGAGTGGCTGCCGTGGTGATCTGGCCGACTCCCTGGTGACAGGAGCCGCGGCGGCACCTTTAAAGTGAAAAAATAACTGTGGCAAGGGAGCCGGCCAACTGGCAGTTCAAGTTGGAGCTTTGGTCTGGCCTGCTCCCTGCCCGCCTTGCCATATTGTATTTTTTTATTTGAAAGACGCGGCGGTGGCTCCTCTCATGATCCCCACCTGCGTCGGAAGTCTGACCCAGGCGGGGATCGTGAGAGGAGCCACCGCCGCTTCTTTCAACTAAAAAATACAATACGGCAGGGAGCAGGCCAGACTGAAGCTCCAACTTGAACTGCCAGTTGGTCGGCTCCCTTGCCACAGTTATTTTTTCACTTTAAAGGTGCCGCCGCGGCTCCTGTCACCAGGGAGTCGGCCAGATCACCACGGCAGCCACTCCCCCCTCTCTCTTGGCCCACTGGGAGCAGGCGAGTTCAGCCGAGTAGAGGAAGCATTGATTGAGTTTTTCCCTATGTGGAGAAACCGCCGTGGCAGGAGAGCAGGGAGTGAGTTTTTCCTATGCGGTTGTTTGGGGGGGGGGGGGGGGTTGTGAACAGGAAGTCGAGCAGAGGCGGGAGTGAGCTGTTCAGCTTCCCCTATCTGGGCAAACCGCTCTGGCGAAAATGGAGTGAAGTGCCGCGTGGGGCCGTAGTAAGCGCGGGGCATGCTGCAGTCTTGGCGGCCACGGACATACGGATCACGGAAGCACGCTGATAAGACTGCGCATGCGCCGCCTACGGTTTTATTATATAGATGCTATATAATTTATTTTATGTGCAACCAGAAGTCATTTTTTTATTGTTAATGTTTGATCTTGTGTGTGGAGTATAAGGAAAAATAAACAGAATATGTAACATTTTTAACTTCTGCTAATCAAATTGGGGGTGAGGGAAAATATATCACGTTAGGTACACACTGTCCCAATTTTTTCTGAGAGCCTCTTAAGGTCTGTCTGCGACATCTCTAATTTCTTTTGTCTCTTCTAGGTTTCCTTAGCACTGCCCAGCTCATCCTGTGCCAGCAGAAGCTATATTTCCTTTCAGTTCATTATTGCCTCACTCAAGAGCAATATTAATAGTAAAAGCCATGCGAGAGTAAATGCACATTCATAATGTCTTGGTAGGTGTCTTTTTATATCAGATCTAATAAAATCAGAAAACAAATGTCTCCCTATAGAACGTGTAACCAATACTGCTGCCTTAACTGTAAAGGGGAGGGGGGCGTTATTTACCTTCAACTAAAATGGTAGCATTTCAAATACGGAGGGAACAATATTTTTGTTTTAAATGGAAATGAAAAGCATTGATTTTTAAGCCCTAACTGCACAGATGTCAAATAACATGTCATCTTTAAATGCTGCCATGAGAACCAAATGCTGTACTTGTACGTATAATCAGGGCTACCTGATTTACCCTGCTTTGTATGATTTACTGCTATATTCTGCTGTAGGTTGCATTATTTAGCTCTTTTATAATCGCTTTCTGTTCCCCAGTGGTCTAGTTCCTGAAATTCTTTGCTTGTTTTATATGGGTAGGCCATCTTTGTCGGTCAAAGTGCTGTGATGCTAAAGGATTGTAGCAGGAAAAAAAAAAAGGACTGGAATGAAGATGGATAAGTAGTGAAAGGAGGCTACAGCGGATTATTTATTGACGTTGCGCGGGAGATGTTTCTGCAAAAAGTAGTCATGCATTACAGCAAAGAGTAATACTCGCCTGGGTGCACATAATGTGCCGTTAAATTCTATCACAGGATTCTAGTGATATTATAAACAAGTTTAATATCATCGAAATGCTGAAACCAAATTTATCTTCCAATCGGAGGAGCACGTTTGATGCATTATAGTGACACAAAGGTTGAAGGCCTGTCCCCTACCAATACTATCTCCCTTCAGAACAGCAACTATGTATGAAATATGGCAATTCAATAACAGGACACCTGCTAAGAGCCTGTTCCATAAAGGAAAGTAGGTGCCTATAGACTATTAGCATAAAGGGAAAGGGGATATAGCCAGGGGGATGCTAGGTTGTATAGAGAAAGGCATGACCAGCAGAAGAAAGGAGGTGTTGATGCCCCTGTACAGGTCATTGGTGAAGCCCCACTTGGAGTATCTGACCAAGGATATATAAAAAGACTTGAAACGGTCTAGAGGAAAGTGACGAAAATAGAAACATAGAAAGGTGACAGCAGAAAAGGGCTACAGCCCATCAAGTCTGCCCACTCTACTGACCCACCCCATTAAGTCTGAGTGCTGCTCGACCCATGTAGGGATCCCACGTGGATGTCCCATTTATTTTTAAAGTCGAGCACGCTTGTGGCCTTGATTACCTGCGTCGGAAGTTTGTTCCAGTGATCTACCACTCTTTCTGTGAAGAAATACTTCCTGAAATGGTAGGGGGTTTGCACCAAAAGAAGTACAAGAGACTAGAAGACCAACATGTATACTCTGTAGGAGCGAAGGGATAGGGGTGATACGATACAGATATTTAAATACTTGAATGGTATTACTATAGGACCAAATCTTTTCTAGAGAAGGGAAATTGGCAAAACTAGAGGATATAAATTGAGGTTGAGGGGTGGTAGACTTAAGAATAATGTTAGGAATTCTTTTTCTTGGAGAGGGTGGTGAATGCCCTTCCAAGGGAGGTGGTGGAGAGGAAAACTGTGATGGAATTTTTTTTTTTTTTTTTTAAAGCGTGGGATAAACATAGAGGATCACTAATTAGAATATGAATGAGCACACTTTCACAGTCTGAATCCTGCACAGGAGATGATTTGGTTCGCCTGGTTCGCTTCAATAGCAACTCCAGTAGTTGGAACCTAAGAATAGTACCGAGTAGACTTCTAAGGTCTATGGCCCAGAAATAATAAAGAAAAAAGACATTTTAATTTGATCATAAAATTGTAATGCAAGTGATTACAGGGCAGACTGGATGGACCATTTAGGTCTTTATCTTCCATCGCTTTCTATGTTACTATGTAACCACTGTTCCCTCTAAGCCAGGGGTAGGGAACTCCGGTCCTCGAGAGCCGTATTCCAGTCGGGTTTTCAGGATTTCCCCAATGACTATGTATTGAAAGCAGTGCATGCACATAGATCTCATGCATATTCATTGTGGAAATCCTGAAAACCCGACTGGAATACGGCTCTCGAGGACCGGAGTTCCCTACCCCTGCTCTAAGCTGTGTGGAAGTCTTTCAACTGCATTGTTGCCAGTGGGGGGAGGGGTTTTCAATATTGTGTTTTCAATTGCTAGAGACATGAAGCATCCCTGGAGTGCAGTAGAGCTTGAATATGTAATAGTGATACCCCCCACCCCTCCACCCCCGCCAAGTCTGTAGGTAGAGGACTCCCACTCAGCTTAGCGGGAACAGTGGATATAACTTTAGCCATGTAGTTTTTACGCATTAGCACTTACGCCAAGGAGCCATAGAGTTGGTATAAATGCTACCACAGGAGCTGCTCTGCGGGTGCCAAGAACCCCCAATGTTGAACAAACTGCTGAATTGCGTCCAGAATGAGGTATTGTGTTTGGTACCCCAAATCATTTTGAACTGTTGCCACTTATGCAATTGCTAGAGATACCACACACACTAAACACGTTAGAAAACACTAACCACAAAATGTAATAAAGCATTTTGTGGTAAATCCCCCTTTTCAAAGTGCTAACCATACTTTTATTTTAAAAATTATTTTCGCAAGGGGAGTGCCATGGGTAAGATATGGGCATGGAAACATTATCCAGCTAGTGAAAATACTTTGATGCAGCATCCTTCCGCTTACTGGTTCAATCTTCCATCCTTAGCTTGCTCGATTATTGCAACATCATTTACTTGGGATCCTTCAATAAAACCATTCTAAGACTCAGAGTCATTCAAAATTCGGCAGTTCGACTGATCTTCGGACTGAAGAAATGGGAACACATAAGCCCCTACTATCAAAAACTCCATTGGCTGCCCCTAGAGGCGCGAATCCTGTTTAAGTTCTCTTGTCTGTGTTATAAATCAATATTTGGTCTGGCCCCCACTTACCTAGTTTCCCATTTTAATCTGGCAAGTTCTTTTAGGCCCACACGAAGAATACATCTGTTCACCTATCCGACAATAAAAGCCTGCCACTACAAAAGATTCTTGGACAGAACTCTTGCCTTCCAGGCAGGCAAATGGAACAGATTGGCTTAGTAACATTATCACGCTCTCCTCATCCTACTTCAATTTTAGAAAACTGGTAAAAATGAGTTTGTTCAATTGATTTGTAAACTAAGATTCTATACTGCTTTGCTTATTCAACCAGTAACCCTAAGAACTATATAGTTTTCCAATTCTTTCATTATGTAATATTGTATTGTTGACTTTGATTGTAACCTCTTCGCTGATTGTCCAGCGCTTCTCGCTGTAAACCGCCTCGAACATCCATGGCTTTTGCGGTATATAAGAATAAAATTATTATTATTATTATTTGGATTAGTGAGCACTAATTGGATAACGCAGGAGCACATAGTATATTCAATCAGTGTACAACCTGCAAATAGCATTATGTTACAAACATTCTTATATTCCGTAAATACTGTACAGCTCTATGTGGATTCCAAAATCGAGAGAGCTAAGCAATCCTTGGAATAGACATCATAAGTATTTTTTTGTAAATAGAAAGATTTTAAAGCTTTCAGAAATACAAAATAGTTTGTTTAAAAAAAAAAAGGAAAAAGCCTCATTTTATGGACGTGTGATATGTGGAGAACATGCAGAAAGTCCTGTGTTAAGATGCACCTGGGGTAAATTCTATATATGTCACCTATAAAATTAGCGCCAAAAAGGGAGATGCTTTGCAGAATTCTATAAACTGTAGTCACACAGGTAGGTGCTGCCTGTGATTCTATAAATTGCACCTAAGTCCAGAGGCAATTTAGACACAATCATTTATGCCAATGAAAACCAGGCCTAAATGCCTGCACCTAAGTTTGGGTGCGGATCAGGCTTATTCTACAGGATGAGCCATGGAAATGTAGCCCGCCTCTAATATCAGTGCCAGAACGATAGTGTTCTCACTGGAACAACGAAGAGTGATAGTGGAAGGCGACTTTTATCTGTAGGGAAATTTAAAGCAAAAAGTGTATGCCAACAATCCACATATCTTGGATGAACCCAGGGAAAACATCGCAAACACTATCCGCAGCATCACGGTTGAAGAGGTGCAAGCAGCATCAGCCAACTTGATTCGACATGCCCAAAGGTGCATAGATGTGAACGGGCACCACTTTCACCATCTGTTGTAACTTGTGGGTAAGTGAATAAAAACAATCCACTTGCTCGTTCATCTTGTCATGCTATCGCAAAGGGGGTGGGGACTACTTTTCCGTGGCCCACCCTGTATAACAGTGCACCTAATTTTTAAGAATGTCCATGCCCCTCTCGCAGCCACATCCCTTTTTGATTCTGTGCACTAGAATTTATGTGCACCTCTTTATAAATACGCCTAAAAAGATGCGCGCATAAAATATAATTTGTGCCGATTGGTACCGATAATTGCTGGTCAGTGGTCAATTATTGGCACTGATTGGCTTGCTAATCAATTAAGTTGAACTTGCAAATTGGGTACCTGCCTAAATTTGCACACACAACTCAAAATGCCTTATACAGAAGCTCAGGCTGAGGCTAAGTCTATTTTAATGCATTTTAGTAAAAGGGCCCCTTAGGAAAGAGAAGCACAAACCAGAAGACTTTTGCAATTGTTTTACAGTAACACTTAAGACTTCCAACATATGGTTCCATCATCAGTCCAACTATCTATCTTCTGATTAAATATGAGTGTGGCATATTTAAATCCAAATAAAGGTGATGGTGAAAGCTAGAAGGATGCTAGGTTTCATAGGGAGAGGTATGGCCAGTAGGAAAAAGGAGATATTGATTCCCCTTTATAAGACTTTGGTGAGACCTCATTTAGAATATTGTGTACAATTCTGGAGGCCGCACCTTCAAAAAGATATAAAAAGGATGGAGTCTGTTCAGAGGAAGGCTACTAAAATGGTGTGTGGTTTTCATCATAAGGCATATGGGGACAGACTTAAAGATCTCAATCTGTATATTTTGTAGGACAGGTGGGAGAGGGGAGATATAGAAACATGATGGCAGATAAAGGCCAAATGGTCCATCTAGCCTGCCCATCCGCAGAAACCATTATCTCTTTCTCTCTCCGAGAGCTTCCACATGCCTATCCAAGGCCCTTTTGAATTCAGACACAGTCTCTGACTCCACCACCTCTTCTCGGAGACTTCCATGCATCTACCACCCTTTCTGTAAAAATAATATTTCCTTAGATTACTCCGGAGCCTATCACATCTAAACTTCATCCTATGCCCTCTCATTGCAGAGTTTCCTTTCAAATGAAAGAGACTCGACTCATGCACATTTACACCACGTAGGTATCTAAATGTCTCTATCATATCTCCCCTCTCCTGCCTTTCCTCCAAAGTATACAGCTTGAGATCTTTAAGTCTGTCCCCATATGTCTTATGATGAAGACCACATATCATTTTAGTAGCTTTCCTCTGGACCGACTCCATCTTTTTTATATCTTTTTGAAGGTGCAACCTCCAGAATTGTACACAATATTCTAAATGCGATCTCACCAAAGTCTTATACAAGGGCATCAATACCTCCTTTTTCCTACTAGCCATACCTCTCCCTATGCAACCTAGCATCCTTCTAGCTTTCGCCGTCACCTTTTCAACCTGTTTGGCCACCTTAAGATCATCACATACAATCACACCCAAGTCTCGCTCTTCTGTCATGCACATAAGAGTTGTTTAAATACCTATGTGGTATAAATGTGCATGAGTCGAGTCTCTTTCATTTGAAAGGAAGCTCTGGAATGAGAGAGCATAGGATGAAGTTAAGAGGTGATAGGCTCAGGAGAAATCTAAAGAAATACTTTTTTACAGAAAGGGTGGTAGATGTGTGGAACAGTCTCCCAGAAGAAGTGGTGGAGACAGAGACTGTCTGAATTCAAGAAAGCATGGGATAGGTACGTGGGATCTCTTAAAGAGAGGAAGAGATAATGGTTACTGTGGTAAGGCAGACTGGATGGACCATTTGGCCTTTATCTGTCATCATGTTTCTATGTATTCATAATTTCTTCAATGCTCGATGCGTTTTTATTGAACATAACTCTTTTAGTATCTTCAGCTTCCACAAATTACTTATCTTTTCCAAAACCTATATTCCAAATTCTAACATGATCTCATGTTTCAAATTGTCATCTGCTGCAGGGAACTCTAATTTCACTTCTCACCAGACCACTTTCTGAGCTTGTCAAACGGAGATTTTATTATCCTATCAAATTATGTAATTGAGTCCTAAATTTATAAGTATATCTTTTAACCTCCTAAATTAAGATGAATTTTCAGATGAATTATTGGCTAAAAATTGGGTACAGATTCTGGAACTTATCTTCAATTTTTTTTTATTATTATTATTATCAGGTCCTTAATTTTTCTATGCTTTGGTGGTTGCACTAATAGTGATGATGTGCTTATGGGCTAAAGTAAATAAAAATAAAAGCACCCTTCAGACATATAAATAGCAAGAACTGTAAAACTAATTTGCAGATGAATGTGGTGCCGAGCTCAAATGCATTAATAAGGGAAAGCTTCAGGGTCCCTAGGTAAGATAATATATGGCTTTCATTAAGAAGCAATCTGCATGGACCATGTCCACTAACAGCTGGAAACTCTGCAGCTGTCACCTTTATCAGAGGAGCAAGAGCAAGCCACTATATTTTAATCACTGGAGTTTGTCAGGAAAGAAAAACAGTGAGCTCCCCACAAATCAACAGGCATGTATCCTGATAAGGAAAGTGAATGAGAAAAGGACAGCTACACCCCTGTGCTATGCTGCCTATTCTGGAATGATCAAAGCACAGCAATGATTGTAGATAAATCTTGCAAAATTTAAGGTTACGCTGAAACAGTTGCCTGGGTACAAAACAGACACACGCTTACTTGGATATTTCCTGGGGATACGTGTGAGAAGGGAAGGGGTGCGGTAAGTTTATCATTTCCAGCACGAGGAAGCCATTGGAAATCCAGAGCCAAAGGCCAATGGCAGCAAACCCCATTTTCTCCTTTCCTGCCAAGGAGAAAATAATAAATAATGCTCATTGCAAAGCAAGTGATTCCTATGAGCCTGCGTGTGAAATAAACCAGGTCAGACAATAATCCATTTCATCTTCATAACCAAATCTGTACTCTTTTGAATTACTGTTTCAAACTAAATAGTTCAACTCAGTGATGAATTTACTTCCCAGAATAAGAATGTTTTCTAATGAATATAAATTGTCTGCAGCTACTCTGACAAGTTGGCATTATTATGCCACGGACTTTCTGTGTAAGTGATAGAAAACCAAGGAATTTGAAGGTTACTGCACAAGGCTTGAATTCTTACAGTAAGGGTTTCAAGAAAGATGTGCACTAGTTAGATAAGTCTTCCATCAGACGTTGCCTAAGCAAGATAAGATAGCAGATACAATATGTATATACTGAAATTTCCCTGTAATGTTTTACAGATGAACAAAATCCCTTCTCATGATAAGGAGAGATGGAAATGGAATGTTTTGTGGGGGACGTCCTGAAGGCCCTTCAGAGACCGTGACTGGAATTCATCAGCAATTTTAGGTGAAAAATCATTGATGTGAAGTGAGTTTACAATGAAAAAATAATCAGCCATGGTAAAAAGGAAAACATGGAATGGATGTAGAACATGACCTGGTTACTTATTTCAGATATTCAGCCATGGCAATAGTGAAAGAATCAAAATGGAATAATTTTTAAAATGATATTGCTGAAGGATTAGAAGGTAAAGTTACTCTTTTGAGGATGATATGAAGATCTGCAACAGTTTGGACACTCAGGAGGTATACCATGCGAAAAGTGATTTTTAAAAGCAGGAATACTGGTTCGGTGCTTGGCAGCTTACGCTGTAATGTGAAAAAGTGCAGAAATCCAAAGAGGCTGAATGCAACGGGAGGAAAAATCTGATGGGCATGGACCAGGACAGAGACACTGAGAAGATAGTGTCTGAGGATCTCAAAGTAATGCTGCCTTTATCTACACAGTATTACTATCAATATTCTCTTTAGGGAGCTCTAAATAAATGGAAGTCTTTTGTTGGTGTTCCTGGTGGGAGGTAGGGTGATTCAATACTGCACTTTCCAGAGGGATAAGCATGTACAAGAATCCAGTGTAGCTTAGACATGCTTAGAAGGAATGCTGGTTACTAAATAAAACTTTTTAAAATATATTACATATGAAGATAAACTTAACTGCTCTAGGAGATTGGAAGCAGAAATTTCACAGGAAACCATTAAAATTTTATCACAGAAAGACACTATATTCTACTGCAATTTATTCCTCCTTATGGATAGGTGTGGGTCAGCTTGTTGTATTACACATGTATACATCCTCTTTCTAATTATGTATTTTTGTGCAACTTATCTGTACTCTGCCTTGTTACCATTTTTTTTTTCCTCTTCTGTACTTGTACATTAAAATGAATAAAAATTTTTGAACTTAAAATTTTTTTTATCACAGATTCCTGGTGAAAATAAATATAGAAAAAAACTAACACCCCCCCCCCCACACACACACACACCTTTTACAAAGCCATGCTATCAGCTGCTGCTGTGGTAACTGCTCCGAAGCCCATAGGGAATTAAAAGGCTTCAGAGCTTTTGCTAAGAAGCTTTATAAAAGGTGTATGTGTGGAGGAGGGGTGTAAGTTTCTCTGGCTAGGCTCTCAGGATCTAGCTAGATCAGATCTTCTGTCAATTAGGTCAGAATAATTATGTCTTTGATATACAAACTAGAGTTTTGGGAGTTCAAATGGATAATTTATTGACTATGGAACATCAGATTAAATTGGTTAGTAAGAAAGCTTTTGGCCTTTTAAGGAAATTGCAGGCAGTATGTATATATTTTGATACAGCAGTGTTTGCAATTATAGTTCATTCACTTATACTTTCTTAGATGGATTATTGTAATATAGGAGTTGTTGAAGAGATTACAGACAGTACAGAATACTGCAGCTAGTGTGACCTTTTCAATTTCTAAATATGATAGAATTACATCATATAGTATCAGATTACATCGGTTGCCAAAACACACAAAGATACATTTTAAGCTTTGTGGAATGGTTTTTAATATTATATGACCAAAGAACACCGTATCTGCTGGAATTAGTCTCTTTATTAGCTGAAGAATAACCCAATCATAGTTACCGGATGCCGGCGCAGTTACCAGCGCACTTCCAGGTGTCTCGAGCCAGGCACACTAGGTTTAGTGTGTCCAGCTCAAAAAAGTTTGTGAGATACTGCTCTAGAGGATGCATTATCCACTCATACCAAGGATATATCTTTAGGGGCTTCTGCCAAGCACGGCTCTTCTATTTGGTGACTCAATCATTAGGCATGTAGATTGTAGGTGACCACTAGGAGGCGTAAGGTTGTGGTGGTTGGTGATTCCATTCTGAGGGGTATAGAGGTGTCCATCTGCAGACCAGATATGATGTCTAAGGAGGTATGCTGTTTACCTGGTGCTAAAATCCAAGATGTGATGGAGTGCTTGCCAAGACTCATCAAGCCTAATGGCTATTATCCGAAACTGCTCATCTATGTTGGCACTAATGATACAGCTAGGTAACCCTCTGAATGTATCAAAAGCAACTTCATGGATCTGGGAGAGAAGGTGAAGCGGTCAGGTGTGTAGTTGGTATTCTCGTTGATCCTCACTGTCAAAGGTAAAGGCCAGGGCAGAGAAGCTCACATCCTAGAGTTTAATGCATGGCTGCATGGATGGTGTCGTCAAGAGTGTTTCGGTTTCCTAGACAATTGGGTGATTTTCCAAGGGCTGCTGAGCAGGGATAGTGTACATCTATCAAAGAAGGGTGGACACCTGGAATACAATTCCAGAGGAAGTTATAGGGCAGAGTACAGTACTGGGGTTTAAGAAAGGTTTGGACAAATTCCTGCTGGAAAAGGGGATAGAGGGGTATAGATAGAAATTTACTGCACAGGTCCTGAACCTGTTGGGCCGCCGCGTGAGCGGACTGCTGGGCGCGATGGACCTCGGGTCTGACCCAGCGGAGGCATTTCTTATGTTCTTATGTTCTTATTAAATGTCTTCATCAGGAGCCTGGCTAACTTAATGAAGAAGGTTTTAAACTAGAATCATTGGGGTAGGGTGATCAATGCCCCCAGGTGAGTATAAGCCCTTAGGTAAGTAAATCACTAAATACATCTACACAAAGGGAAAATGGGGCAATGTCTGGAAAGCAGCATATACGAATGCTCAAAGTATGGGAAATAAGGTTCTGGATCTAGAGGCTGTGATGGAAGAGGTAGAGTTGGATTTAGTGGCAATCACAAAGATGTGGTTCATGGAGAATCATAACTGGGATATAATTATGCATCAAAAATATAATGCTTTAATGCTTCTTGTTATTTTTACTATTTTTTAACAATATTTTCTTATGCTTTCATAATGCTCTATTTCCACAACCTGGTATCCCTACATTCTGATGAAATCCTTGAGCTAAGGGTTCAATAACTTGTGAAAATAATAAAGGTGAGGGGGGACATCCCTGATGTGTCCCTCTCTGCAACTCAAAGGGCATATCCATTACATTACATTACATTAGGGACTTCTATTTCGCCTATACATTGCAGTTCAAGGCGGATTACAAAAGAGCTAACTGGACGTTTCCAGTGAAGTTACAACAGTTTTGGGGTTTGTTTGTTTTTTGGTTATAAGGGAGGAGAGGTACCTGGATTAATTCCGGAAGAACTTGCAAATTGGATATTAAATTGACTGTACGTTACTGTGTGATATAACAAATAGATTACAGTTAGAGTACAAATAAGATTACGTTACATTTCAGGGATCTGAATACTTGGTTGATGTTTTGGGGAGGAAGAGATTATTTAAGTGGAGGTTTTGGGGGAGAATTTATCTAGGAGGAGGGGGAAGGGTTGGGTTAAGATATCTGGATAAATTTTTTGAAAAGTAGGGTTTTGATTTCTTTGACACTATGCCAGCCATTCACAAAATATTTTCCATAAATTTTCCATAATTCTCTAACCATACAGTCAAACACTTTTTCAGTGTCATCTGCCATTGCCACCCAGTGATTTGGACTTCTCTGAACTTCCCACATCATATTTAATACCCTCCTGATCCCATCAGAGGCCTTCTTCCTCCTATAAAACCTATTTCATCTTGGCATAGGCATTAAGCTAGCTAATCGACCAATGATCTTAGTGTCTAAATCAGTGGCGTAGGGAGGGTGAGTGGTACCAGGGGTGGTTATGCCCCTCCCCCACCCTCTTCTCCGCACCCACCCCCTCCTTCCCGACATCCCTGTCATACGCGTGCCCCCTTCCCCCTACCTTTTTAATATTCCAGGCAGGAACAACATCACGAACTTGCTGCCCGCGTCGTGTCAGCTATCTCTTCGACATCACTTCATGGGCGTGGGATCCAGAAGTGACATTAGAGAGAGGCAACACCGTTGCGGACAGCAAGTTTGTGATGCTGCTCGTACAGGAAAAATTAAAGAGGTACGAGGGGAGGGAAGGGGTGAACGTGCACGGCAGGGGAATTGGGAAGGAGCAAGGAGTGGAGCTGGCACTCCTTCCATGATCGTGCCTGGGGTAGACAAAGTCCCCCCTTACTACACCACTGGTCTAATCCTAATAAGGAAATAGGATGATACCTTCTACACTGAGTGACATCTTTACCAGATTTGGGTAGTACAATAATACTCGTTATCCACATGAAAAATAGTAAATGTTCTCCCTCCTTCAGAGAATTATAAAGCCTAACCAGTAAGGGTATAAGTTAACAATCAAAACCTTTTATAAATAAGGCAGTATTGTACCTGTCCAAACCCAGTGATTAACTTGGTCTCAGGGCCTTTATAGCTGCATTAACCTCATCCTCAGAAATATCCTTATCCAATTTCTTCATAGCATCAGTCATTATCTTGGGCAACTTAAGACTTTCTAAACATTGGTGGATCTCCTCATCCGAGGCCTGACACTCTGGAGTGTATTCTGCATAGAATTTGCTGAAGTGAGCTTGGATATCCTCTGTTTTATCTGTAATGGATACTATATTAGATTTGGTCTGTTTAATTTTTAATCTGCGAGTCTGCTCTATTGCCCGATTTCTTTGTTTCAAGCAATCTAATTTGAATTTAATCTCTTCATCCCAGACGGACCCCAAATTATTTCGAATCTCCTGAATTTGCCTCTTAAGGTCTGTTTGTTCCCCCTTGTCCTCTCTCATTGGTTCATCTTTTCTATAAGTCACAGCCTTGGATCTCTCTCTTTCTTCATCCTAATATTTTTCTGATAGGATGCTATTGATATTAATTCTCCCTGCAAAACTGCTTTCAACTCCATTTTCTTTAGGAGCATTATGGGATAAAAATTCCCAAATAACTTCATGAACCTTTTTTAATGATATCTCAGTCCCTAAATAAACTAACATTAAGTCTCCAATACCGAGTACCTACTCTTTGATGGCCCCCAACTTGAATATAGCTATACTGGAGCATGGTCTGACCATGTTATGATCTCAGTTTCTGATTTTTTAATCTTCCTCCACCCCACCCACCCCCAGTCCACAGAAATAAAACCTATCCTTGAATATGATTCATGCACTGGGGAATCGTAAGCATAAACCCTTTCACCTATATGATGTGCCCTCCAGCTATCCACCAAATTAAGAACATCCATTACATAAGAACATAAGCATTGCCTCTGCCGAGTCAGACCATAGGTCCATCATGCCCAGCAGTCCGCTCCCGCGGCGGCCCCGCAGGTCAATGACCTGTAAGTGATCTATTACTCTAAAGCATTTTATACTATATAGTAACCCTCTAATTGTACCCCTCAATTCCCTTTTCCTTCAGGAACTCGTCCAATCCCATTTTGAAACTCAAAATCGTACTCTGCTCTACCACCTCCTCTGGAAGTGCATTCCAGGTGTACACCACTCTCTGAGTGAAGAAGAACTTCCTAGCATTCGTTCTGAACCTATCCCCCTTCAATTTGTTTGGGTGCCCTCTAGTTTTTGTTGCCCCCTGTTGCACCCGCCAGTCTGTCCCTCTCAATCTCCTCTATACCCTTCATGATCTTGTAAGTTTCTATCATATCCCCTCTAAGTCTCCGCTTTTCCAGGGAAAAGAGCCCCAGCTTCTCCAGCCTCTCAGCATATGAAAGGTTTTCCATGCCCTTCATCATTTTTGTTGCTCTTCTCTGGACCCTCTCGAGTATTGCTATATCCTTCTTGAGGTACGGCGACCAGTACTGAACGCAGAACTCCAGATATGGTCGCACCATCGCCTTATACAGTGGGAGGATAACATCCTTGGTTCTGGTAGTAATGCCCAACATTCTGTTCTCCTTTTTTGAGGCCGCTGCACATTGTGCCGCTGGTTTCATTGTTTTATCCACCAAAACCCCCAAGTCCTTTTCTAGGTTGCCTTCCCCCAGTATCATCCCCCCCATCATGTAGTTATACATCGGGTTTCCTTTCCCTATGTGCATGACTTTACATTTTTCTACATTGAAGCTCATCTGCCATTTATCTGCCCACTCACTCAGCTTGTTCAGGTCCCTTTGAAGTTCTTCACATTCCTCAACAGATCTCACCTTACCGGAGAGTTTTGTGCCGTCCACAAATTTTATAACTGCGCACTTGGTCCCTGTTTCCAAGTCATTAATAAATATATTGAACAGCAGTGGTCCCAGCACTGACCCTTGCGGGACGCCACTCATGACTCCTTTCCAGTCAGAATAGTGTCCCTTTACTCCTACCCTTTGTTTCCTGTCCACCAGCCAGTTTCTGATCCATCTGTGTATGTCCCCTTCCACCCCGTGGTTCCACAGTTTCCTTAGTAGGTGCTCATGAGGTACCTTGTCGAAGGCTTTCTGGAAGTCCAGGTATACTATGTCAATGGGGTCACCTTTGTCCAATTGTTCGCTTATTCCCTCAAAGAAGTGCAGTAGGTTCGTTTGGCAAGAACTTCCAGCATGGTTTCTGTACTATGTAATTTCCTTCTGTCCATCTTTAAATGTTCTGCTTTACCTCCTGATGAATCCCATCTCAGGTCCAGGCTCAGGTTAACATCTCCCACAACTAAAAGAATACCCTCCCTTACCACTACGAGGGGGGTGCTGAAAGTTTCTCATTATTTTGCCACTTCCTTCTGAGCATTATTTTGCCAACTTCCTTCTGAGCATTATTTTGCCACTGTAGCCGAAAAGAGTGTTATTTCATTAAGTGCCAATTTGCAGAACTGAAATTCTATGTTTTGACATTGTTCCAGATCATTGAATGAACCAGATCCATGCCATTCTCTTGGTTGGGCTAAGCACCCTCTCGTAATATTCTCTTTGATAACCTCTCAATAAAGTTCCCTTGTCGGGTATTTGGTGCAGTCTGCTCTTCTCCGCAGCTCGCAGTGGCCCACAAGACTCCTCATGTCGCTTTTTCACCAGTATATTCCAATCCTGGCAGCTCTAAAGAGGTATTATATCTTCCACATCTATTTATGGCAGGGATATGCTCAGAATTTGGAAGAATTCTTAGCTAATCGGGCCAGAGCCCTTTCTTTACTGTGTTATGTTGTTTGATGATGTCACCGGAAGTCCAAGGTCAATTTTTCAAAGCCATTTACCCTGGTGAAGAGCAATTTACCCAGGTAATCCGACTGTCTAAAAACTGCCCCTACCTCAGTGTAACCGAAAGTCTATGCTTTGCTCTACAATATATGTGCTCTCAGTGATGGGAGGAGTGGCCTAGTGGTTAAATCCACTGCCTCAGCACCATGAGGCTTTGGGTTCAATCTCAGTGTCACTACTTGTGACCCTGGGATGGTCACTTAACCCTCCATAGTAAGACAGGGAAAATACTCAGAGTACCTGAAAAAAGAGAACACGAAACTGTATTGATCCATATGTTAGAATATGCAGTAGTATATCAATCACCAATAAACCATAACCAACTGTACTTCAAAATAATAGATTGCATTTTCAAAATCTCTGTGTTATTTTCCATGAAAAGAGCTGCCCACACAGAATTCAAGTGCACATGTGTGTGAGCTCTTCATATAGTAACTGAAGCATGTTTCAAACTACATGCTAATCCTTGAAACCCTGGTGTAGGTCCACAGTTAATTCACAAATTGTTACTTGAAGCCTCTGTTCCATGTATAAAAGAGAAATGTTATGTAAATTGGGCCCTACATGTGTTGCCATGCATTCACAAGGGCCAATGAATAAAACTGAAGAATTTATCATTACAAGCATTACATTTTTCTGTCTTTCAGAATGAATTGAATTTATATTTTTTCATGGCTCAGCAACATACTCCGTGAATGATAACTTAGGATCTGGAATCAGAGAACTTCTTTTTCTCCCTCGTTTTCTCTTCACATAAAATTTCATGTAATCCATCAACAGGAAAACAACGTGGATAAAATCTCCAATAGTCTCTCTGCACCACAAAAGAATCCACACTGTCTTCTTGGGTTGGGGTTTTTTTTTTCTCCCCCCCCCCCTCTCCCTCCCTCCCCTTGCACTTTTCTAGAGACAATCTGAGTATTTCATGGTGATTGCTTGATTGGCTGCAGTGGGACTTTTTAAAAAAATACTAAAGAATATATAGAACCAGGAATCCAGTACAAATCAAACTTAAGGTGCCATCAATCACCTGCCTGGGGTATTATCTAAGGTTTTTACTTGGAAGAGAAGTCATTAAAACTTGCAGAAATTAATTGGGGCCATTGAATGTAATGGCCACATCTGACATGGTTTCTGAAATGTAGAGAAAAATTATGGATAAGGCAAATTCCTGGTGGGATTTTTAGAGATGTCTGCTTCGGTCTGCCATTGTTTATTGCAAATGTTATTACCGTGATCTATGGCCCCGTCAAGTTTTGCCTATACTGGTGAGGCTGTACTGCAGCCCAGAACCACTGAGGGTTTCTGTCACTGGCAATGCAACATTTTCTTATCTTTTTTCCCCCCCCCACATTGCCTGATTCTTTCTCCCGTAGCAACCTCATGGTGTTACTTTTTGTGTCTTTTAAAATTTAATACATAACAGATGCTCAGCTCTGTGGTAAAATGTCGATTTACAATTTTGTGCATCCATTTGGGGTCCTATTTAAGGTCATTGCAGGCAACGGAAGTGCTGGAGAGATTTGCACTTATTTGCCGTGTGCTGTTGAACAAACAATAAGTCTAATCTTTATACTGTACAGGAGATCCTATTAGTCTAATTCAATTGATCAGTGCACTGCAGCTGCAAGATTCAAGAGCTGAGCACTTACCATGGAGAGGGGAAGCAGTAGCAGCGTTGCAGACTAATCCTTTCAGGATTCAATGAACCTATAAACATTCCTTAACTTTACAAACCCCGCATAACGCGTCAAAAATAAATATATGTATTTTCTTTTTTTTTAATTGTAAAGTGTGTATCAGCACTATAGTAATCTCCTCTGAGCTCCATAACTTAAGAGCTGTTACAACCTGAAATATTCCTTCTCAGGAACATGTGATTTATAGTCGTAGGATCTCAATAAACCCCATACCATTTAGGGCTCCTTTTACTAAGGTGTGCTAGCATTTATAGCGCGCGCTGAAGATTAGTAAACATGAAAATTAGTTTACAAATGAAAATTTGTAAACATTTTCGTGAACATTGATAGCTACTTGAATTTTTGTGAGCAGAAATGGATCTTTGATCTTAATACAGTTATTCCTTTTGGACTAAATAGTGAGGTAGAATGGACGTCTCTGATCTAATTTTAAATCTCCCGGTGCTTTGCTCAATACTTTACTTTGATTGGCTTAGACAGTCATGTGATAAGTAGATATTTAAATAGCTCTTCGGACAACGACGCTATGCTGAATAAGACTTGAAGCTGGTAGCGGTCTGAATATCGGTAACTAAGCAAATCTGTTTGTATAACTATAGTAATGAATGTTTTACATTTAAGATATCTATTTTCGAATTAATTTTTCTGACGTATCTTTTTATTTAGAGGCATCTCATTGAAACAGCACTAGCGAAATGTGGATCCATGTCGGAGTCCCGTTAAACGCCTAAACGATATGAAAAAGCTAAATTTGTAAACTAATTTATTTCATAAAATTAATATATAAAACTAAGATTATTTAATATAAGGAGGAGCAGGGTTATGACCAATGAGGAGGCTAGCTACGCTTTGAACTCTGTATCTAACAGACTTGATTCTATACAGATGTAGCTGCTGAGCTCTTATCCCATAGTTAAAAAACAAGAGAAGTTGAGAAATTGAGTATACAACAAAAGCATGATGAACTTTCTATTATGAACTTTAGAGATATATTAGAAAAAAGTATTTATGAAGTTCTTAAGCTCATATGGATTACCATTGTTACTTTAGACATATATATAAATATTTTTTTTCACATATTTTTTTCACACCATTCTCAACTTTCTTACATTAGGACCCCTGAGGAAGGAGTGTTTCTTCGAAACACGGACCATGTTGGATCCGGTCTTATCAGTCCTTTTGGAAACAAACTGTTTTATGTGTTTTATGATTGCTTCATAAAGTCTTGGCATCCTGTACATCATCACTATAGTCTCTGCTCTTTATGTTCTTCGTTTTGATATTTGACTGCAGTTAAGTTGGATTTTTTGTTTGTTGTTGCATGTCGGTAACAAAAATCTTATACATGCATATAGGATGGCTGGTGCGGTACTCGTAGAGAACCCCCAGGAAAGAGACTTGGGAGTACTGGTCGACAAGTCGATGAAGCCATCCGTGCAATGAGTGGCGGTGGCGAAAAGGGCAAACAGAATGCTAGGAATGATTAAGAAGGGGATCACAAACAGATCGGAGAAGGTTATCATGCCATGATACGCCCCCACCTGGAATACTGCATCCTGCACTGGTCATCATACAAGAAGAAGCACACAGTACTACTCGAAAGGATCCAGAGAAGAGCGACTGAAATGGTTAAGGGGCTGGAGGAGTTGCCATATAGTGAGAGATTAGAGTAACTGGGCCTCTTCTCTCTTGAAAAGAGGAGACTGAGAGGGGACATGATCGAAACATTCAAGATAATGAAGGGGATAGATTTAGTAGATAAAGACAGGTTGTTCACCCTCTCCAAGGTAGAGAGAACGAGAGGGCACTCTCTAAAGTTAAAAGAGGATCGATTCCGTACAAACGTAAGGAAGTTCTTCTTCACCTAGAAAGTGGTAGAAAACTGGAACGCTCTTCCGGAGGCTGTTATAGAGAAAACACCCTCCAGGGATTCAAGACAAAGTTAGACAAGTTCCTGCTGAACCAGAACATACGCAGGTAAAGCTAGTCTCAGTTAGGGCACTGGTCTTTGACCTAAGGGCCGTCATGGGAGCAGACTGCTGGGCATGATGGACCACTGGTATGACCCAGCAGCAGAAATTCTTATGTTCTTATAAGCTCTTCACTTCTTAATCTTTTCCATTCCCAAATGCAGCTCAAATGCATGATCTTGCATTTCTTAGAATTAAATTTTAGCTGCCAAATTTCAGACTATTCTTCAAACTTCACCAGGTCTTACTTCATGTTATTCACATCATCCGGCATGTCTACTCTATTGCAGATTTTCATATCATCTTGTTCCATCTGTGCTCTTAACTCTGTTTCAAGGCCTCCTTATGCATTTGCTGTTTATTTCTTCTCCTTCTTCACTTTTTGCACTTTGGCACTGATTTTCATATTCAGTTTTCTTCCATTTTTCTGCCTCCATATCCAATCTATCTACCTTTCCATCTTTTTCCTTCTTCTCCATCCATGTGTACCATCTCCTTCCTCCCCCTCTCTCCTCCATCCATCCATGTGCACCATCTCCTTTCCTTCCACTCTTACCTACCCTTCCTATCCATTTGAACCATCTCTTTCCCCTCTCCTCCATCCATGTGCCCCGGTTCCTCTTCCCTCTGCCTCTCCCATTCAGTATCTCTCCCTTTTTCCTCCCTCCCTCCCTCCCCCAACCCCTGTTTTGCAAAATGTTCTCCTCCCAGTTCCAAAGACTCCCTTTACAACAAAAACTACAAGGTTGTTGGCACAGCAGTACATAAGAACATAAGAGTTGCCTCCGCCGGGTCAGACAAGAGGTCCATCGCGCCCAGCAGCCCGCACCGCAGCGGCCCATCAGGTCCATGACCTGTTAAGTGTCCCTGTCTTTCCTGTACCTATCTCTATGTCTATCTGTACCCCTCAATCCCCTTATCCTGTAGGTATTTATCCAAACCTTCTTTGAACCCCTGTAGCATGCCCTGTAGCATTGCCTGCAGCCTCTTCTGCACGGTTCCTTTGCTGCAGTCCACCCAAGTGGAAACAGGAAGTTGCTTCAGAGGGGGATGGACCGCAGCAGAACAGCACTGCAGAGGATGCCACCAGCAGCACTGTAGAATCACTGCTGCGCCAGTGCCCTCCTTGTAGTTTTTGAGGTGAGGGGGGCTTTGGAACCCAGTGGGAAGCTGTGAGTTGCAAAAGAGGTCCCCACGGGCCACCATTGGTTCGCGGGCCTTGCAGTGAAAAACAGTGCTCTGTACAGTCTAGCATCCTTCTGGCTACAGCCACCGCCTTATACCACAGTTTCATCACCTTCAGATCCTCAGACACTTGCATCACCCCAAGGTCCCTCTCCCCGTCCATGCATTCCAGCCTCTCACCTCCTAACAAATACATTTCCCTCAGATTTCTACTCCCTAAGTGCATCACTATGCATTTTTTTTGCATGGAATCTTAGTTGCCACACATTAGACCATTCTTCTAACTTTTGCAGATCTTTTTTCATTTTTTCCTTTCCCTCTAGGATGTCTTCTCTATTAAAAATATTTGTTTCATTGGCAAAAAGGCAAACTTTATCTTCTAACCCTTCAGCAAAGTCGTTCACAAATATATTGAACAGAATCGGCCCCAGCACCGATTCTTGAGACATTCCACTACTCACCTTTCCTTCCTCCGAGTGAACTCCATTAACCACCACCTTCTGGCATCTGTCTGACAACCAATTTCTAATCCAGTTCACTACTTTGGGTCCTAACTTCAGCCCATCAAGTTTATTCAAGAGCCTCCTATGAGAAACCATGTTGAAGGCTTTGCTGAAATCTACGTAAATTACATCTAGCGCACACCCTCGATCCAGTTCTCTAGTCGCCTAGTCAAAGAATTCAATCAGATTTGTTTGGCAGGATTTACCTTTAGTAAAACCATGTTGCCTCGGGTCTTGCAACCCATTGGATTCTAGAAAGTTGACTATCCTTTCCTTCAGCAACTCTTCAGCAATGGCATTTTCAATTATCATGTCATTTAAGGCTATTTTTTTTTTTTTTTAATGAACTTCTGTGTGGAAATTGGTTAGGTGCTACCACGCACCCACCATTGCCTAATCTAGGCACCACCTATAGAATCAGGGTCTGCACGCTGCCTTTCAAATTAAGGGCTCCTTTTATCAAGCCGCGCTTGCGGTTTAACGCGCGTAATAGCGTGCGTTAAACCGCCGGCCGCGCTAGCCACTACCGCCTCCTCTTGAGCAGGCGGTAGTTTTTATCCAGCGCGGGGGTTAGCGCGTGATTAAAAATCTCGTACGCGCTAACCCCGCTAGCGTGGCTTGATAAAAGGAGCCCTAAATGTTAGCACATGGGTTAATAGATTTTGTGTGTCATATATTATGTAACGGGGATAATTCATTAAGGGCTCCTTTTATCAAGCCGCACTAGCAGTTTAATGCGCGTAATAGCGCAGGTTAAACCGCCCGCCGCACTAGCCGCTAACGCCTGCCTTGAGCAGGCGGTAGTTTTTTTTGCCCAGCGCGGGGGTTAGCACGTGATTAAAAGTCGCACGCGCTAACCCCGCTAGCGTGGCTTGATAAAAGGAGCCCTAGGGGCACTAATCCTACAGAGAAAATCGCATTTAGTGTGTGCTAAGCATTAGTTCATGCTAAATTGGTTAGCACCCCCTAGTGACCACATGAAACTTTCTCGTGAGAAACTGCATAAAACGTTCAGTGGGAGTTTTAGTGCATAAGTCCTTAAGTCTTGAAATTGAGTGATTCAGGACCATACTCCGATATTCATTCAGCTGTCTGGGGGTTCTGAAAACATGCAGACATTTGGGAATATCCCTTGTTCCCTGAAACAACTGCAGTAAATTGAACTTCAAAGCGTACTTTTTATTCATTAAACTTCCTTTAATCCTGTTCCATGCACTGTAATTTTTCAAGTTTTAGCTTAAACTAATTTATTGGGGTGTTTTTCCTGGAGGTATACAAAATGATTGGGTGCAGTCTTTTGATAGGGCAAAGCAAATAATAAAAAGAAGGTAATCGATGTATTGATTTAAAAAATAAAAAAGTGAATGCTAAGACGGGTCCTGCTATTTCTTGATGCAGTTTAGAGACCCAACTTGTGGCAGAGGAAGCTATTGAGCCATCAGCATGCCAGACCATTCTTCAAGGCAATAAGATCTAAAGTGCTGACCTTAGTGGCATTCCTCGTTCTTTAATCTGTTTCTCTTGTTTGCGATATAAGAATTGCAATTGAAACACTTTATCTCCGAGTCATAAATTGTAACTCCCAGAGAAGAACAGGTCTTTCTACCCAGAATAAATGTTATCTAAACATGTTTCCTTGAAATATAGAACAGATTGTGCTTATAGCGTGCATATTTTTTTTTCCAATTTCAGTGCATTATTAGGATCAAGGTAACAAACATGGGTGAAGTTACTCACTTGTATGTTTGTGGGGGCTGATGCCCTCAAATGCATCCAGGTTTGCACGAGTGATAATGAACATTCTCAGTGCTAGTATTGCACACAATTGACTTAACGCGCATTAACACCACATGTGAATTATTTGGAATTGAGAGATGCAGGCCAGGACATCGCCTCTTCTCTTCTTGAACTAGGGCTTCTTGAACTACTCTCTAGTTTCCAGTTCTCTTGCTTTGATCTAAAAAACCTGACCATTTATTACATTACATTAGTGATTTCTATTCCGCCTGTGCCTTGCGGTTCTAAGCGGATTACAAATTAGAAGATATCTGGACATTTCCGAGAGAATTACATAACAAAAGATTCAAGTATGTTACAGGATACGGTAGAGAATAACAAATCATTCGGTTCTAAGCGGATTACAAATTAGAAGATATCTGGGCTTTTCCGAGAGAAAAATTTTAACTGTGATTAATCATATTGTGCAGTAACGATTAATAGCAATGAATGTGTAATATTTTAAAATAAAATATTTTAGAACAGAATCTTCCAGTATAAAGCCTCTTCTAAAATACATGACAAAATGAATGGTTATGCTCTAGTTGCATGCAGCAGGAGCATACAATTTACATAGTAACATAGTAAATGATGGCAGATAAAGACCTGAATGGTCCATCCAGTCTGCCCATTAGTTATTCTCATTAAAAAATACATGATTAAATTAACTCCTCTCTTCTTTGATGTTTCTGGACCATAGACTAAAGTCCACCTGGTATTGTCCTAGGTTCCAACTGCTGAAGTTGGCATCAAAGCTCACTCCAGCCTATCAAACCATCCCGTTGTTTGCAAGATATCTACTGTAAAGTTTGGCCAGAAACATCCGCATGCTCCAAGTTAGTGGAGTTCCCAATGATGTCCTCCCCAGCCCATCCTACACCACCATATATGAGACACAAACTGTACAAGTCTATCCAATATCGGTCTTAGTTCTTTAATTTATAACCATTTATTTTCTAATTAGAGATCCTCTGTGTTTATCCCATGCTTTTTTGAAATTCCATCACTGTTTCCTCTCCACCACCTCCCTTGGATAGGGCATTCCAAGCATCCACCTGGAATTTCCTAACATTACTCCTAAGTCTTCCTCCTTGCAATCTCAAGTTATGCCCTCTAGTTTTATCATTTTCCCTTCTCTGGAAAAGAAATTCAAATTTAGAAACAAGGGTGGGCGAGCCGCGAGGTTACCTACAAAGCCATGGGTTCGGCCAAATGTCGTTGTTTGCAGTTGAAGGACATGATCAGGGGGCGTTTTGAAGTGTATTTCATCCTGGGGGCAGAGGGGCCTGTTCAATACATACGGATGAAGCTTGGCTGTCATGTAGTCCGGTGCCATGTCGTGCAAGGATTTGAATGCTAGCATCAGGCCCTTAAAGACACGTTTGGCTATGGGCAGGCAGGGAGCCGACAATAAAGCCTGGGAGACAGGGTCACGGGCACGAAGGTTTTTTAGAAGTCTGATTGCAGCATTTTGTACATGCTGGAGACATCATGCATTCTTTGCCATGATACCATTGAATAGTGCATTTCAGTAATCCATGCGGGAGAGTACTAAGGTATAGAGTAGTTTGGTGAAGTCAGACTCAGAAAAGTAGTTCCATATTTTTCGGAGTTAATGGCCTAAGTGAAACTGGATAAAGATAGGACTGAATTTTAGGTGGTCTGATTTGTCTAGTTAACCTAGGTAGTTAAGTGCTGAATATTGGCATAAATGCTGACTCCATAAGAACATATGTCCTGTCTAAATTAGATTGTAAGCTCTTCTGAGCAGGGACTGTCTATTGTATGTTAAAAATTTACAGCGCTGTGTACGCCTTTCAGCACTATAGAAATAATAAAGAGTAGTAATAGTGGAATAGCTGTACTGGGTCAAACCAATGGTCCATCCAGCCCAGTATCCTGTTTCCACAGTGGCCAATCCAGGTCAGAAATACATTTAGTAGCAACATTCCATGCTACCAATTCCAGGGCAAGCAAAACTAGTCCAAACCTTTTTTAACTCAGCTATGCTAACTGTTGTTACCATAGCCTCTGGCAACAAGTTTCAGAGCTTAACTATTCTTTGAGTGACAAAAAAAAGTTTTTTTCCTATTTGTTTTAAAGGTATTTCCATGTAATTTCATTGAGTGTCCCCCTAGTCTTCATAATTATTTACTTTTACCCATTCTACACCACTTAGGATTTTGTAGACCTCAGTCACAACTAGCGTGACCATTTATTTTTTTCATCAAAACGGGACATCCCGCCCTAGCCCCGCCCCCAATTTCTTCCATTCATTTTTCATGTACACACAATATCTTATCATTTCATAATGGTAACCATAAAATTTTAAAAAACACAAAGCACCCTATACGCAGAGAAAATGTTAATTATCATTTATATTTGGGGGGTATTCAACGATGTCACCTCAGTAACTATAGAAAAATAGACAAATATAGTGCAAAATATAGACAGCAGATATAAATTCTCAAAACCATGTTGCCTCGGGTCTTGCAACCCATTGGATTCTAGAAAGTTCACTATCCTTTCCTTCAGCAACGCTTCTGCAATGGCATTTTCAATTATCATGTCATTTAAGGCTATTTTTTTTAAAAAATGAACTTCTGTGTGGAAATTGGTTAGGTGCTACCACGCACCCATCATTGCCTAATCTAGGCACCGCCTATAGAATCAGGGTCTGCACGCATGCCTTTCAAATTAAGGGCTCCTTTTATCAAGCCGCGCTTGTGGTTTAACGCGCGTAATAGCGTGCGTTAAACCGCCGGCTGCGCTAGCCACTACCGCCTCCTCTTGAGCAGGCGGTAGTTTTTATCCAGCGCGGGGGTTAGCGCGTGATTAAAAGTCTCGTACGCGCTAACCCCGCTAGCATGGCTTGATAAAAGGAGCCCTAAATGTTAGCACATGGGTTAATAGATTTTGTGTGTCATATATTATGTAACGGGGATAATTCATTAAGGGCTCCTTTTATCAAGCCGCGCTAGCGGTTTAACGTGCGTAATAGCGCAGGTTAAACCGCCGGCCGTACTAGCCGCTAACGCCTGCCTTGAGCACTGACACTTTTTGATCACTAAATTGAAAATAAAATCATTTTTCCTACCTTTGCTGTCTGGTGATTTCATAAGTCTCTGTTTGCGTTTCCTTCTGACTGTGCATCCTATCTTTCATTTCTTTCTGCACTCAGGCCCAACAATTGTCCCTTCCTATTCCCTCCTTCCTTCCTTCCTATGTCCTTAGTGCCCCCAGTGCCTCCCTATGTCCTTAGTGTCCCCAGCGCCTCCTTCCTATGTCCTTAGTACCCCCAGTGCCTCCTTCCTATGTCCTTAGTGCCCCCAGATCCAGTGTTAGTTCTCCTTTGTACCTTTGTTCCAGGTCTCCCTCTCTCCCTCCTCTGTTATGATCTTGCCTCTCTCTGCTCTTCCTCAGGGGCTCTCCCCCTCTGTCTACACCTCCCAAAGTCCTGCTTCTGCCTCCTGTCTTTCCCCTTCTGTCCAGGCCTTTATCTCTCTAGACTTTCTTCTACTTACAACACCCCCTCCCCCTTCTCTGCCATTTTCTCTCCTTCCTTCATCCCTCCTTCCTATGTCCCCTCACTGCCTTCTAGCCTTTGTCCCACCCCCTCCCATAAAGCCTTCCGGCTTACCTCCCCCAAAGCCAGCCTCCCCCAAAGCCAGTCTGCCTGTCTCCCCCAAAGTCAGCCATTCTGCCTGCCTACCTCCCCCAGAGCCAGCCAGCCAGCCAGCCAACCTGCCTGCCTACCTCCCCCAGAGCCTGCCTGCCTCTCCCAGAGCCAGCCTGCCTGTCTACCCCAAAGCCTGCCTGCCTACCTCCCCCAAAGCCTGCCTACCTACCTCTCTCCCCCAGAGCCAGCCAGCCTGCCTGCCTGCCTACCTCCTTTCCCCCACCCCGGAAAACAAAAGCCTCCCTCCAGGCCCGATTTAAACTTCCTCCCCGGTCCACCACCGCTGCTCATCTGCTGCCACTACTGGCACCCAGAAGCCTTCTTCCCGACATCAATTCTGATGTCGGAGAGGACGTTCTTGGCCAGCCAGGCAGTGATTGGCTGGCCTAGAACGTCCTCTCCGACATCAGAATTGACGTCGGGAAGAAGGCTTCCGGGTGCAAGTAGTGGCAGCAGAACAGCAGCGGCGGTAGACCAGAGGAGAAGTTTAAATCGGGCCTGGAGAGAGGCTTTTTTTTTTGGTGCGGCAGGGGAGGGACAGGAAGCGATTGCCTGTCCTGTTGTCCCTGCGCACAGCTTCGGGACTCTGTCCCTGAAAACAGGACATTTTGGCGTCCCGAAGCTATGTGTGGGGACAACGGGACAGGGGATCCGAAAACGGGAATGTCCCATTCAAAACGGGACGTATGGTCACCTTAGTCATAACTCCTCTCAGCCATTTCTTTTCCAAGCTGAAGAGCCTCAACCTCTTTAGTCTTTGAACTAGGGCTGCAGAAAGATTAAAAATTTAAATTCTGATTAATCATGTTATGTAGTAGCGATTAATTGCAATTAGCGTGTAATTTTTTTTATTTATTTTTTTTAAATACCCAACACCTCTCTCCCTTCCCCCCCTTCACCTCTCTCCCTTCCCCCTCCCCCCCCCCCCTAATTGCAGATTAGTGCTGTTCAATTCAGGGAAAATTTTTTGCTTCAATTCGATTCAATTTGGCCTATTGAATCAGTTTTTCCATGCAATTTGCTTTTCCCACCCAATCAAGCGCTTTTTTCCCCCCAAACATCCTGGCAGGCTTATTTTGTAGCCTTTCCCACTCCCCTTTACCTTCTCTAACCTCACGCTGGCAATGTGGTGTAAACAAAATAAACAAACAAACAAAAAGACTTTTTCTCTCTGTTAGACAGCAAGCATGAACTAGGACCTAACACTAGACAGTGAGCAATTGGCAGGATTGGATAATTTAGTACATCCAGGCCTAAGTGGGGCCTCGCTAAAGTAAGTTATAGTAGGCTGATTTTTGTACATGATCATAAAATCCCTTTTAAGAAGCTATATATTTATGGTGAAACGGTCTATACTGGGCTCGGAAAAATAAGTATAATAAGTAAATTTCAGCCAAAGTGACAGCATTTGGGAAAGTTGTGCCAGTGAATATGGCCATATTTTTGATACGTAGTTATGAAAATACATAACCCCCTTCCCCCTTTTTACAAAGCTCTGCTAGCAGCTGCCGCATGGCAACAGCACTGAATCCCATTAATTCCCAATTAATTTGCTTCGGTGCGATTACCATGGGCCACCATGCTAATTGGCTTAGTAAAAGGGAGGGGTTATCTTTGATGAAAGACTAACTTATCACGAAGAAATGAGTTGAGTTGTGCAGAAATGTTTTTACCGACTGCATATGGTCCACTCACTTTCAAAATTATTGGACTCCTCAGCTTTAAATATCTTAATCTACTCACTCGTGATCACTCACCTTGATTATTATAATGCACTCTATAAGGGTATTACCCTCAAGGAAGTTCAACGCCTCAGATAGTGCAAAACACTTCCATTAAAATCGTAGCCCATGCAAGAAAATTTGACCACGGTACCCCGCTGCTGTTCAAAGCCCATTGGCTACCTGTGGAGCACCAAATAACATATAAAATCCTCTTATGCACTTTCAAAACCTGAACTTCCTGTCAACCTGAATTCATCAACAAATTACTAATACCGTACGCGCCTCAAAGAACTCTCCGTTCAGTTTCACAAAACCTGCTTTCCATACCATCCTTAAGACATATCAACACCATGCGTAATAACTTTTCAGTGACTGCTTCCTTGCTTTGGAAGTCTGCCCCAACCCATCTAAGAGACGAAACAATCCTAAATCACTTCAAATCAAAACTGAAAACCTTTCTGTTTCAAGACGCCTTTTGGCCTTAAGGATCATCCTCTTAAGGATGTCGTCAAGCTTTAATTCTTTCAGCTCATAACTTTATATTTTCCCTTCCCTCTTGTAGTTTCCCTTCTTCTTTCTGCACTTTAATACATTGTAGTTCTCCCCCTTTTCCCTATCATTTTTTGTATGGGTTTTGTTTTTTTTCTTTTTCCTCTTTGTTTGTCTCTGTATTATCATGTATAGAATAGTGCTCTTAGTTTTTAATTTATTTATTTTTTGTTATATTATGAATTTGTTATACCCCTTTGTTATTTTAAATTTAATTACCGTATTAGATGTACACTACCTTGAAGCCCGATTGGTGGTATAACAAACTTTTAATAAACTTGAAACTTGGGTAAACTGCCCTGGGCACTGTGTCGGTGGAGGGACGGGCAACTCTCCACCCCATCACACTACGCTTGTGCCATCCCTCATTCCCACCCCATACCTCTTCTCCCTTCCTTTTACCTCCCCACTGTCCAACAGTACCCCTTTTCCCTTCCCTTTCCTAGCTAGCATGAGCAACTTCTCCAACCTGGTTCCCCTCTGAATCACTTCTGGGTTACTGGGCCAGGAAGTAATGTCAGAAAGAAATCCAACGCTGGCATGAGGAACATGCTGGAGAAGCCACTCATGCTGTTGAAGATTTAGAGGTAGGGAGGATAGGAGAGCGTGAATGTGGAGTGAGGGGGGGAAGGAGGAAGGGAACACAGAGGAGGGGGTAAGGGTGGGGCACAGGGGGCACCACTGCCCAGGGCACCTCCTACCCTTACTATGCCACTGGTTAGATACACATTTAATGACAGAGAACACCACAAGTATTTTGTATCTTCACAATAGGCTATAAAAAATGCATGTAATTGACCCTACCATCACCAAACTGATGATCAAAACAACAGACATTAAAGTGTTTCGAAGAGAAATCAAAACATTTCTATTCAAAAAACACTTCCCTACATACTAACCTCCACCCTAGTCGCACATGCATACTCCCTCGAGAATACCACATTCGTCAACTCCTCAAACCATACCTCCAATATATATTCAGATACCTAAATAAGCAACCACCATCTGTATCCAGTAAACTTCTTCCTTCAATGTTATGTAATTATCTTCTGTTACCCGAATGTATTGTTATTCTCCACTGTATTACTTGAATCTTTGTTATGTAATTCTCTCGGAAAAGCCCAGATATCTTCTAATTTGTAATCCGCTTAGAACCAAATGATTTGTTATTCTCTACCGTATCCTGTAACATACTTGAATCTTTTGTTATGTAATTCTCTCGGAAATGTCCAGATATCTTCTAATTTGTAATCCGCTTAGAACCGCAAGGCACAGGCGGAATAGAAATCACTAATGTAATGTAATAAATGGTCAGGTTTTTTAGATCAAAGCAAGAGAACTGGAAACTAGAGAGTAATAAACTCGGGTCTCTGAGGTCTTTTTCTCCTCCAAAATACTTTAGAATACAATCAGCACTTTGGTAGAATCAAACCCAGTTCTACTAGTTCTCAGCCCACTACACTAAGGCGGTTTTGGAACATAGTACCACAATGCCATAGTTCAGGAAATGGTTTTAATATTATGGCTGCAACAGACTACGTAGCGTGAATATGCCTGCAAAAAAAAAAAGATTTTTTTTTTTCTAGTCTCAAAGAACATTTGATCAGCTAGAAAATGAACAATTATGTCTTAGAAAAAAGGCTGAAATTATTAGAGAGGCATAAGTAAAGGGCAAACAGAAAAAAAATAGGGAAGAAAAGATTCTTCAGCACAAATTTCCTTAGCCTCCATTCAAGCTAAGATTTGTTTACTGGGATCGCTAGTGAGACAAATTAGGATAAACTTTTTTTTTAATCCCTGGTGGTTTGCACATGTACTGATTGAGCTAAGATTTCTTCTAAATGGTGCATGGGAAGATAAATGAACAAGAGAAGCAATTAGAGTTAGGAAAAACTAAAGATTGTCTGGCATGATTTAAGTTTCCCTCTAAGGCACTTTGTCATTTTGTCTCTATAATCTCTATCAGAATTGACTAAAACAGAAAACATAAATCATTATACTAATTTATTTCTCCACACTGTGGGCTGACAGAAGATTTCCAATTTTTTTTCTTTTCTGGGACCTTGGGTATTCGAGCCCCTGCAGTGACTTAAAAAACAACAACAAACAAACCAATAATCAATTTGTTGTTTCCAGGTCTCTTCAAAATTATATTTTGTACCATAGTACCAGACGGCAGATAAAATCCATCATGGTCCATCTTGTCTGCCCAGCCAAGTGGCAAAAATTGTACCTGCAGAACGTTCAGGTTACCGAAGGGATGTGGAAAAGTTCTCAGCCCAACCAAGAAGAGAGTGACATGGGTATGGTTCATTCAATCATCTGAAACAATGTCAAAAACAGAATTTTGTTTCTGCAAATTGGCAATTCACAAAATACATAAGATAACATTCTTTTCAGCTACAGTGGCAAAATAACTCAGAATTTAGGAAGTTGGCTGGTTGGGCTGAGAACTTTTCAGCACCCTCTGGTATTTATAGTTGTATATGCCTCAAAATACAGGTTACACCCCTCAATATTTTGTTTTTTAATGTTTGTTTGTTTTCTTTGATTCTATCTTCCTATAGTTGGGAAGTAGGAATGGTGCTGGCTTGTGCCCTGAAATTGGCAGGGAGAGATGGAGATAAAGTATATCAGTGTTTATGTATTTATTTATTCAATTTTCTATACCATTCTCCCAGGGGAGCTCAGAATCTGTTATACCTGGGGCAATGGGGGGGCCAAGTAACTTTGTCAGGGTCACAAGGAGCAGTGTGGGATTGATCCCCTAACCTCAGGGTGCTAAGGCTGTAGCTCTAAAGAAATGGAACCTGTGCAGAGTGCCAGATGTGCAGAGTGCCTAACGGGCAGACTGGATGGACCATGCAGGTCTTTTTTTCTGTTGACATTTACTATGGGTCTGATAATCAGTTGGTGGCGGTCAGCGCTTTCATTGCCCACCACCGCCGTTCAACCCAGATATTCAATGCTAGGCCATTCCCGGCAACCGATATCGAATATCCAGTTTCACTTTTGTCTGTGGCAACTTAACTAATTAAAAATGAGCATCACCTTTAAGTCCTTAGCAGTTCAAGATAGGCCACATAAATAGCAGGCCTATTTTAACCGCTAAACAGCCAGTTTAGCGCTGAATATCCATGCCTAATCAGCTATGTTTTGTGATATAGATGGTTATCTAACTTCCATCAGTTGGGTACTAGTGTTTACACCAGCCATTGGCAGGCCTATATTAAGGCACAATGCCCTGGATTCTATATATGGTGCTTTAAGAAGTTCAGCGTGCAAATTTGGTCATGCGCCCAATTTGCACTTGCCACTTAATTGATTAACGAGCCAATCAGCACTGATAATTGGCTGCTAACAAGCAATTATTGACACTAATTAGAGTTTACGCACACTTCTTTGTAGGCAAAGTGTGCATAAATTCTAGTGTGTGGAGCAGAAAAGAGGGTGTGGGAGGGTCACAGACATTCCAAAAATGTCCATTCACTTTTATAGAATGCGCCTAATCTATGCCTAAGTTAGGCATGGGGATTTCCACCCAATTTTAATTGGTGTAAATGGTCGGGCTTAAAATTTAGTCACAGGAACTGGCTCCAAGTGCTATTCTTCGTATAAGCCACACCTAACTTTACTGCCTGATAGCACTATACAAATGACAACATGGTATCCTGCTGCTACATTATGGTGAAAATAGTAAACAATAACTACTTGTGCCACTTTGTATTACTTTAGCTTGACTATTAGTTTAACAACTTGATAAAAAATATCTGCATTTTTGAAAAATTCTGTATTCATGTTTTTACTTTAGATGGAGTAGAGGAGTAGTCTATTGGTTAGCACAGCAGGCTGTGAAAAGGGAAGGGTCGTTCAAAGCTCACTTAGGGCTATTCTGCGTGCTAAGGCCCTAACGCACCTTTGTAAAAGAAGCCCTTAATCTTCCATAGCCTCTAGTGCAAACTTGGAACTATGAGACAGGACAGAAACAGGAGAATAACTACTCTACCTGAGCATAACTCACTTTGAACTACTACTGAAAAGGCATGAGCTAAATTTAAAATAATGGTTTGCAAATGTAGAGGCCTCTCGAGTAACAGGGATGAAGGTCATCCTAGAGGCAGGTACATATGAGGGAGTGCTGAAAAGTTCTCAGCCCAACCAACCAGCTTCCTACATTCTGGGAGTTATTTTGCCGCTGTCGCTAAAAAGAGTTATCTTATTCCGTTAAGTGCCAATTTGCAAAAACAAAATTCTATGTTTTGTCATTGTTTTAGATCATTGAATGAACCATATCCATGTCATTCTCTTCTTGGTTGGGCTGAGAACTTTTCAACCCAACCTTGTAATCTATTTATAGTGTCAATGGGCAAAACATACAGCAGTGTATCACAAACTGTGTGCCGTGGCACACTAGTGTGCCTCCTGAGATTTGAGGTGTGCCACGAGGCATCGGCTGACTGACTACAGGATGTGCCTCTCGCGGCGAGAGGGACATCCTGAAGGAAATCAGCTGGCACCAGTGCCTCTCCGTGCTTCTTCCCTGTTGCTGCCCCCCCACTTCCTCCACTGGTGGTTCAGGGCCCATCTGGAGGGTATCCACACATGCATCAACGTCAACGTTATGACATCACGCACATCATGTCAATGTCGGTGCACTTCCTGATGCCTCAAGCCACAGTCACTACGTTTACTGTGCTGTGGCTCAACAAAGTTTGCGGGACACTGATATACAGTAATACTCCTCACTCTCAGTCCCACAGCAGATGGACTATTAGACTACTGGGGGAGTCCCTCCAATTAACGAGGTTATTGGAGTATTACTGGAGACCTAAGTGAATGAAAGATTTTTTTTTTAAATTATTCCTCTTAATGGACATTCCAACACTTAAAAAGCATGTTCGGTATAAGAATAATGAAAAATAAAAGGTAGATTCACTCCAACTATTCATTATAATACTGCAAAGAAGCATTAAAAAGTCTCCTTAGAGGAGCTTCATGCTCCTCCAGCTCCAGCATCTTTTATATGTGCATCTGGCAACAGATAGTAATCTATACTAGTGCTGCTCGATTCACAATTCGAATCGGTTCACCGATTCACTTCAGGTGAATCGATTCGAATCTATTTAAATTTTTATAAAAATCGGCTTCCGAATTCAGACCCTCTCCCCTTGCCCCCTAAAGCAGGAGCGGCAGCGCTGCTCTTGCTGGCTGGCCGCTGCCGCACCTGTTTTAGAGGGCGAGGAGGGAGGGTCAGTCAGAAGTGCTGCTGTCCGGCTTCCCTCTTGGCCTCCCCGAAAGACTGCACCCCCCCCTACGAGAAGGCCTACGTATTCCCCTGGCCTCACCGCACCATTTACCTTATAGCTTGAGCCTGCAGCCAAAGATCGTGGTTACAGTGTCTTTTCAGTGCTTTAAGCTGTTTCCTCCACCGCGATCCTGCCTCTGACATCAGAGGAGGGGGCAGGAACGCAGCAGCGGAAACAGCTCAAAGCACTGCAAAGATACTGTAACCGCGATCTTCGGCTGGAGGCTCAATCTATAAGGTGAATGGTGCAGGGAGGCCAGGGGGAACACAGAGGCCTTCCGGGGGGTGTGTGCACAGTCTTTCGGGGGGGGGCAGACCTTCAGGGGGTGGGACAGGCCTTGGGGGGGTTCAGACTTTTAAGGGGGGACAGGCCTTGGATGGTGACATAGGCCTTCAGGGGGGACAGGCAGGCCTTTGGGGGGCAGTCCTTCAGAGGGTGGGACAGGCCTTGAGGAAGTGCAGGCCTTTAAGGTGGGAACAGGTCTTTAAGGGGGGGTGCAGACCTTTAAGGGGGGATGGTGGCATAGGCCTTCAGGGGGGACAGGCAGGCCTTCAAGGGGGGGGGGACAGGCCTTCAGGGATGGGGGTACAGGCCTTCAAGGGGGACAGACCTTCAGGGCAGGGGGGCCTGGTGTAAAAGTACATGGAGGGAGGGAAGGGGGGTTCAAAGAAACGTGCATATGCCGGACTTTGGGGGGGTAAGAAATAATGGGTCTAAAAATAGAGGAGAGGGAGAGAGATGTTGGACAATGGGATTTAGGGAGGGAAGGAACAGAAAAGGAGAGAAGTTGGACACAAGGGATGGTGTGGAGGGGGGGATAGAAATACTGGATAGGAGGGTAGTTGAGAAAAAAAAGGGAGAGATGGTGGACCCTGGGGTGGAGGGGAAGGAGGGAGAGATGCTGGATGAAAGGGTAATTAAGAAAAGGTGGATCTGTGGATGGAGATGAAAAAAAAAAAAGAAAGATGCCAGACCTCCGGGGGAGGGAAGGGAAATGGAAGGGGAGGTCAGAATAGAGAGTTGCGCGGGGACAGAAATCCCACCCGTCCCCACCCGTCCCCGCCAAAGTCCCACCCGTCCCCACCCATCCCCATGAGGAATCCCACCCGTCCCCTTGAGGAATCCCTCCGTCCCCACCCGTCCCCACGAGGAATCCCCTCCGTCCCCACCCGTCCCCGCGAGGAATCCCCTCCGTCCCCGCCCGTCCATATAAACTTCAGAAATAGTTATTTCATTTAATTATGCTACTGAATTAAAGGCTCTGGTAGAAACCCATTTACAAATAAGCAAAAAGACTTTATTAATTTGAAAATATTAATTGGGAAGAATACATACTTTGCAAATGGGTTTCTACCAGAGCCTCTAATGTTTATAAATTTTTATCAACACAACTAATATACTTTATCCTGAAGCAAAATAAAAAAAAAGAAATATAATTCTTTTCCTACCTTTGTTGCCTGGTTTCTGCTTTCCTCATGTTCTCATTCAATTCCTTCCATCCACTGTCTCTCTTCCTTCTGCATCTTCCATTTGCTCTGTTACTGTGCCTCTCCCTTTCTTCCCCCTTCCAAATTGGTCTGGCACCCATCTTTTTCTCTCCGCTCCCCCCATAGTCTGGCATCTGTCTTCTTCCCTGCCAGCGTCTTCTCCCTACTCTCTCTTCCCCATTTCCTTTCAGCGTCCTTCTCCCCCCATCTTCCCCATGTCCTGTCAGCGTCCTTCTCCCCCCTCTGTCTTCCACATGTGCTTTCAGTGTCCTTCTCCCCCCTCTGCTTCCCCATGTCCTTTCAGCGTCCTTCCACCCACCCCCCGTCTTCCCCATGTCCTTTCAGCGTCCTTCTCCACCCCTTTGTCTTCCCCATGTGCTTTCAGCATCCTTCTCCCCCCTCTGTCTTCCACAAGTGCTTTCAGAGTCCTTCCCCCCCCCCCCGCCCTTCCCATGGCCTTTCAGCGTCCTTCTCCACCCCTTTGTCTTCCCCATGTCCTTTCAGCGTCCTTCTCCACCCCTTTGTCTTCCCCATGTGCTTTCAGTATCCTTCTCCCCCCTCTGTCTTCCACAAGTGCTTTCAGAGTCCTTCCTCCCCCCACTCCCTTCCCATGGCCTTTCAGCGTCCTTCTCCACCCCTTTGTATTCCCCATGTGCTTTCAGCGTCCTTCTCCCTCCTCTGTCTTCAAGTGCTTTCAGAGTCCTTCCCCCCCTCCTCCCGTCTTCCCCATGGCCTTTCAGCGTCCTTCTCCCCACTCCTTCTCTACCGCCCCGGGTGCAGCACAGCCGGCCAGGTCCCCTTACTTTTGTGGCACTTCCCCGACCGACTGACAACAGCCCCGGTCCGACAAACCTCCCTGCCCTTAACTGTGAATCTAAATTACCTTATTACAGCTGCTGTAAGAAGATAATTTAGATTCGCGGCTACAGGGCAGGGAGGATTGTCGGACCGGGGCTGTTGTCGGTCGGTCGGGAAGTGCCACAAAAGTAAGGGGACCTGGCCGGCTGTGCTGCAACCGGGGTGGGGTGTGGCGGGGCGGGGTGTGGCGGGGCGGACCGCCCCCTCCCTTGGTAGCCACTCAAACCGCGAGGCTACTCTCCTCCTTACCTGCACTGCCTGCAGCACAGAGCCAAACGGAAGTCTTCCCGACGTCAGCGCTGACGTCGGAGGGGAGGGAGGGCTTTGTTTAAGCCCTCCCTCCCCTCCGACGTCAGCGCTGACGTCGGGAAGACTTCCGTTCGGCTCTGTGCTGCAAGCAGAGAAGGTAGGGAGAAGAGCCGCGCGACTGAGTACATCCAGCCCTGCAGGAACCCCGCGACCCTCGGAGGCGTCCCCACGGGATCCCCGCGACCCTAGGGGGCGTCCCCACGGGATCCCCGTGACCCAAAGGGGAAACCCGCGGGATGCCCGCGGGTCCCGCGGGATTCCCGTCGTCCTCGTTCCCGTGCAGCTCTCTAGGTCAGAGATGGCAGATGGATGGTTAGCACGGAGAAAGAAGAAAGAAGGAGACCCTGGCAAGCAAGTTATCAGAAGACAACCAGAGCCTGGGACCAACAAGATTTGAATAATGACCAGACAACAGAAGGTAGAAAAACGAATTTTCCATTTTGTAATTACAATATGTCAGATTTGAAATGTGTATCCTGCCAGAGCTGGTGTTAGACCGCAAACGTGCGCTAGGATTTAAGAGAGAGAGGAAAAGTCTTTTTTGTTTGTTTATTTTGTTTACACCACAGCGCCAGTGTGGTTAGGAGAAGGCAAAGGGGATGAAGAGGCTATAAAATAAACCCACCAGGATGTTTGAAAAAAAAAAACAACAAAACACCAATTGGGCAGGAAAATCGAATCGAATCAAAATTTTTTTTCCTGAATCGGGCAGCACTAATCTATACTCCTTATTCAAGGTATCATTTAGATGGTTACAGAGGGTAGATTTTTGAGCCTCTGGTGTCTCTTAATCGGGTGGCGAAAGGGTTATTGTGCTCTTAGCCCAATAATGTTTGAAGCTAATTCTCCTTTAGATATTATTTGTGTTCTCTGAGTGCTGAAAGCTTGAAATGTAAACACGTTAAGGATAAAATATCCCCCAACACTTCTAGGAAGTTGACACTCACAGATTCCGCTGCTTTAGCCTTCAATTCCTTCTTCAAGTGTGGATTTACTGTTGTCAGAAGCTTCACCCCTTGTTCTTCTCTGAGAACGGACGATGTAGTCTTCTCATGACCAGACTTTCTGCAGTCAGGCACTCAGGCCCTGATTCTATAAAAGACACCTACAGTTGGGCGCCTAGATTGGCATGACTAGCCAATCCAGATGCCTAATTTTTTTTAATTGACTTAATCAGTGCTAATTGACAGTAGATTAAAACCAAATAAAAAAACAATTTAAAAAAAAATTAATTTGCTAAATCTGGAAACCCGATTCTAAGAAAGATAGGCACTGTAAATGAAGGCCAGGGTTTTCAAGGCCTAATTTCTGGTACCTATCTTGGTGACGGGACTAAATCGCGCGAGACAATGGCGCGCAGACAACTGAGCGCAAGGTTGACGGAGCGCCGATGAAAAGCACTATTTTAAAGGGCTCCAACGGGGGGTGTTGGTGGGGAACCCCCCTATTTTACTTAACAGACATTGCGCTGGCGTTGTCGGGGGTTTGGGGGGTTGTAACCTCCCACATTATACTTAAAACTGAACTTTTTCCCTAAAAAACAGGCAAAAAGTTCGGTTTCAAGTATAATGAGGGAGGTTACAACCCCCCAAACCCCCCACAACGCCAGCGCAATGTCTGTTAAGTAAAATAGGGGGGTTCCCCACCAACACCCCCCATCGGAACCCTTTAAAATAGTGCTTTTCTTCGGCGCGCCATCAACCTTGCGCTCAGTTGTCGGCGCGCCGTTGTCTCGTGTGATTTTGTCTATGAACCCCTATCTTTGATGTGAATTGTGCCTTACATATCTCTTGCTTTCCAGGCTGCCCAACAGAACGGTTGGCTGAGTAACATCATTAAGCACACCTCATCCTATCTTAACTTTAGAAAACTAGTTAAAACAAACCTGTTCAACCAATTTATAACCAAGAACTCATAATGCCTTACCATGTACGGTTCCTATATGTACTCAATGCCTCTATTCTGTGCCTCCCTCTGACTCACTCCCACTCAACTTGTATCCGCCCTTCTACACTTGTACTCGACGACGTCATTGTAATTATTTTCGCTGATTATCCAGCTCTTCTTGTTGTAAACCGTCTCGAACTACCATGGCTTTAGCGGTATATAAGAATAAAATTATTATTATTATTAATAGTGCCTGATGCCACTTCCAGAGTTAGCCACGCTTACATTGGCGCTGGTAGACACCTCCAGAGGCATGATTCCAGTGCCTTTTATTTAGGTGCCGTTGGGCGCTTTGAATTTAAAGTTAATTGGCATTTTAAATGGTGTTTCTGGGTTAACCTAGATGCCAGTAGGGTGCCTAAGTTAAGGCGCATTTATAGAACTTCCACTTCAGGGCCTCACAAAGATAGTTGTGAATCAAACTGAACCCTCTGAACAGATCAATGCAGGATGGAAACCTATTTCTTGAGATCCCAGGGGAAGGTTTATTAACAGATTGGCAGCCTCTTCACCACTACTCCTCCTCCCTTTACTTTTAGTCCCTGGGATAAGGGCAATAAAGAACTTAATCCGTGGTTAACATGCAGAAATAGGCAACCAGGCCTGTTATTGTATTTTAAACCACGTGTTAAGGTAGTAAGTGCTTCTGTGTTAATACATGACCCGCAATAAAATTAGAGAGAATGCCCCTTCTTGATGCAGCTTTATTTTTGGGCTTTCTGGGCAATAAAATTCTGCATTATGGAGTGTTAAGCCCAAAACTTAATGCCTTTTAGTAGAAGGTCCCCTAATGTTCATACTGTTACACTGTTTAGCATCTGTTTTCTGAGCAGGGGCTAGAATGTTTTGTCTGCAATTCCAATGCTAAAGCATTTTGGAAACTGCTATACAAAAATTACTGAAATAAAACACCCTGCTCTAAGAATGGAAGTAAAGTTAATTTTACAGCATATCTACAGTATATGAATTTTGCTTCCAAATGTCTCAGGATATCCTGCCCTGAGAAAATGAAGCATGAAGATCCTGGGACATTGATGTGCTAGTTACTCTTCAAAAGTAATTAATTACAGTTACTAGTTACTTCTCAGCTTGAAGTAATTAGATACAGTAATTAAAATACTCATTTAGGAAAGTGATTGATTACAGATTGTGGTTACCTGCTTAGAGTAATTAATTTCTTTTCTTCTACCAATACCACAAGAATACTTATGGTAAAAAAAAAGCCTTATGGTATGTGAAGAAGTAAAATATCCATCTTATACAAAACTGCAATGTGAATATTACATAATTTCATCTCTTGAAGCTTATTTCATGGGGGGTTTGACCAACTCATGCCAACCTCATCCTTTGCTATGTCATTACCATGTTATGCTAGCTATACTTCAAAAGTAATTATTTACAGTTACTGAGTTAAAAAAATGTAGTTAACTATTTATTTATTTTTATTTATTTATTTATTTAGATTTTTATCCCGTCCTCCCAGTAGCTCAGGACGGTTTACAATTGAACATACACAATGCGGAGTAACTAGACATATAAGTAGTACAACAGGTTTAGTGGTTGGATTTATAGTTTTTGGAGAGAATTAAATACAGGGGGATTGAGCAGAGAGAGAGAGGGGGGGAAATACAGTAGTTTCATGTAAGGAAAGTTATAAGCGTATAGGTGCAATTTTTTAGTGGAAAGAGTAAGAGAGGGTAATACTGGAATTTCGGGAAGGAGATAGGAGAGTGGAGGGTGGGGCTTAAGGGGGGGAGAGACAGAGGGGATCTTTAATTGAAGAGGAGGGTCTTTACCGATTTACGGAATGCTAATAATGAGTTCTGTTGTCTAAGTTGGGGGGGAAGTTGGTTCCAGAGGTGTGGAATGAAGTGGCTGTAGGATCGTTTGTGGGCAGTTTCTGTGAGCAGGGATCTTCCGGGGGGGACGCATAGGCGTGTCTCTGACTTTGAGCGGAGGGTGCGAGTGGGGTTGTAGATGGGAAGTTTGGATTTTATGTAGGAGGGGGTGGTAGAGTAGATTCTCTTGTGGGCAATTGTTAGGGCTTTGAAAGTCTACTTTGTTGATTACATTACATTAGTGATTTTTATTCTGCCATTACCTTGCGGTTCAAGGCGGATTACAGAAGAGAATTTCAGAATTACGGAAGAGGATTTCTGGATATGTCTAGAGGTGTTACAGAGTAGAGTGGGTTGCTTCAGAGGACTGAAATGTTTCATACGGTGTTAGTCTTCATGGATTTTATGAATAGCAGGGTTTTTATTTCTTTTCTGAAAGTTTTGTAGTCTGGGGTCACGATTAGTAGATTGGAGAGTTGGTGGTCTAATTTTGCTGCCTGTGTGGCTAGTAGGCCATCGTACAGCTTTTTCCATTTGATGTCTCTGATTGGAGGGTATGTGAATGGTGTCTGGGTTTTCCTGTGTCTGCTTGTGGTAGTTTGGATTAGGTGGTTGTTCAAGTAGGCTGGGATGTTACCATTTATGGATTTAAATAATAGACAGTAGAATTTAAATAGTATTCTTGCTTGAATTGGGAGCCAGTGTGAGTCAAGGTATGCCTCAGTGATGTGGTCATTTTTTCTTAGTGAATAGATTAATCTCAGGGCTGTGTTTTGTAGTTGTTTCATCATTGTTGCGAGGCAAGGGAGATAGAGGATGTTGCAGTAGTCAAGGAGACCTAGGACTAGGGACTGGACCATGAGCAGGAATTGTTTTCTGTTGAAGAATTTTCGAACTTGAATTTTGTTTTGTCTGGGTTCAGTTTTAGTTTGTGGTCTTTCAGCCATGTTGCCACTGTTTCTAGAGTTCTGTATAGTGGGTCTGTCATGGTGGGCATTGGCTGATCAAAAGGAAGGAAAATGGTGATGTCTGCATAGTTATAGGAGGTTAAGCCTATTTTGTCTAGGCAGGTGCCAAGGGATGCAATGTAGAGATTGAAGAGTGTTGGGGATAATGGTGATCCTTGGGGTTGGACCATGGTTCTGATTTTTTTTTTGTTTGTCTTTACTCTGTAGGTCCTGGATTGTAGGAATCCTTGAAACCATGTGTGTACTTTGCCTGTGATTCCTATTGTATCTAGTATTTGCAGCAGGATGTCGTGGTCTACCAGGTCAAATGCTGTGGTGAGATCTAGTTGAATAATCAGCATTTTTTACCTGTGCTGAGGTGTTGTCTAGCTGTGTCCAGAAGGGATCCTAGTAGTGTCTCAGTGCTGAAGTTGGTTCTGAATCCAAACTGTGTAGGATGGAGCAAATTGTGGTTTTCTAGGTAGTTGGTGAGGAGTTTAGCTTGACATATAGTGGAACTGAGGTTATGGGTCTGTAATTGGATGGTTGATCTGTCGCTCTTTTTGGGTCTTTTAAGAACGAGGTGACGATGATTTCGGAGAGGTCTTGTGGGAAAAGGCCATCTATGAGCATGGTTTGTATCCATTGCATGAGAAGAGTGCGGAATTTTAGGCTGGAGCTTTTTAATATATATAGAGGGCATTGGTTGAGGTCACAAGCTGCGTGGCTGTATTTTTTATAGTGTTTGTTAAGGTCGGACCATTGTATTGTGGCAAAGTGGGACCAGGTTCTATCTGCTGTAGCTGATTCTTTTTCTGTGGGGGGCATTATGATCTCTTCTAGGTGGATTGGGGTTCCTGTGAAGTTTGTCCTGGCAGTTGTAATTTTGTTTTTAAAGTATTCAGCTAAAAGGGTGGCTGAAGGGGGAGGGTTGTTGTTTTTGGCTAGGTAGGGTTTGGTGTCTGTGAGTTCCTTTAGTAATTGGAATAGTTTTTTTGTGTCTTGGGCTTCTATGCCTATTTGGTTTATGTTGTATGTCTTTCTTTTTTCTTTTAGTTTTGGTTTGTATTGTTGGTTTAGTTTTTTCCATGGTGCTCTTGTGTGTTCTTGGTTACTTTTTCTCCATTTTCTTTCTAGTTGTCTGCATTGTCTTTTGAGTAGGAGCAGTTTGTTGTTGAACCATTTGTCTGATCGTCTGCTGATTCTGTTTTTTGTTTGTATTGGGGCTAGCTCGCCTATGGTAGTTGTACTTATATGGCACCATTGTGAGATGAAGTTTTTGGGGTCACATTCTTGGATTGTAGTATGTGTTTTATTCCAGAATTGGAGGGATCGATATATGTACGTGATTTGTAGGTTAAGCTTTGGGATTTTAGTTTGGTTTTGCCTTTGGCCCAGTTGATATTGGAGGTATATGTGTAATGGTCTGAACAGATGGATCTGGACCATTTTCCATTTGAGGTTTGAATCTCTGATAGAATGGGCTGTTGGGTCATGAAGGTTGCTATGTCTAGTTGGTGGCCTTTCTCGTGTGTGGTTTGTGGGTCTAAGATCTTGTAAGTTAAGGCTTTGAGGTAAGATAGTAGGTTTTCTACTTGTGTAGAGTTATGGTCTTCAAGATAGAGGTTTAGAACTCCTAGGATTAGGTTGTAAGTCACCGTTAGTGTGTTTCGGGATATAAAATCTTAGAATTCTGGTCTTGCTGTGTTCCAATTCCCTGGTGTTATGTAGCAGAGCATGCAGGTTATGGATCCTTTTAATGTGGTGCATGAAAGTTGGCAGGCTAGTAGATCCATGTATGGTGTGGACGTTTTGTCTAGGTTAGCCAGGTTTCAGTGAGGAAGAGGCAGTCTAGATTTCTGGTTTTTATCCAGTCTTTTGTGTGTTCTGTCTTTGGGCCTAGAGCTCTGATGTTTATGTAGGCACATGTTAGTGTGGTGTATTTTGTTTGCACACTATTTGTTGTTTTTGGGTAGACAAGTGTTCTTGGTTGGTGGTGTGGTTTAGTCCTGGAAGGGTTGGTTGGTCTTCTCCTTGCTGGTGTGATGATGTGGTGTATGCAGGTCTGGGAGTTTATGTTTCTGTCTGTAATGGTTCTCCCGGCTGGGTGGTGAATTCTATTAGTAGTTGAAATAATTGGTATTGGGGAGATGTTGTTTGCTGCAGCCTTCCAGTTGGTTAGGAGCAAGATGATCAGTAGGATAGTTTGTATTTGTGGTATAGCTTTCATTGTGAAAGATAGGAGGTAGGGGGTTGGTGGGAGTGAGGTTGTAGGTGATTTCCTGAGGGTTAGAAAGTTGATCTTTCTCTAGGTGTTTGTTGGTGGTATGTGATTGGGACTTGCGCCTTAGACGGTGATTGGGATGTGCGCCTTAGACGGTGCATCTTAGATGTGCACCTTATATGGTGCACCGAACGGCTGCGTATCGTTAGGTGCAAAGCTTTTTAACTGGCTCAGTGGCTGGAGCATCGGTGAGGGGTGGAGTGCTCTTCCACGCCCGAGGGGATCCTCAGTTGCTCTGGGAAGAACAAAATGGTCTGCTGGTCCCCTATATAAACATTATCTAGCGTAATTGTCCTCCTCATTCTTTGATCCTGGTGGATACCTTTTGAAAACATAAGTGATTCAGCTGAGGTCACTGATTTCAGTTAAACCAGTGCTAGAGGAAGGCTGGGTAGGTAGGTGGGTGAGTAGAAGGTGACTAGGTAGATGGGTAGGGGTCTGGTTAGTGAGTGGGATGGTAGGGAAATTTTTTTTTTTTTTTGGGGGGGAGGCTCTGGTCCCAGAACATTCATGTTTAGGGTCACAGGGCTGGATGTTCCTGAAGCTGGATCTCCTGGAACGTTTGGACTCTGTGTCATGGAATCATAGCTCTATGGATAATGCCATCCTCAGAGGTCCCCCAACTTGGGAATCACTGGGCTTTGGTAGTTGATTTTTCACCTTCCTATTGACTAGAAATAAAAGGCTAGATTCACTAAGGGCACGGATCCGATCCGATCCTATCCATGAGGGATCCAATCCATGTCTGGGGCTGATTCACGAATTGCCCTCATGCAAATGAAGGCGATCGGAATCATGCCCCCAACTGCCTGCCCAGATCGCTCTATAGCTATCCCAAAGCATACGCAGACCATCTGGAGATGGTCTGCGTATGCGCTGGCCCTCCAAGCCCAGCAGAGCTAAATTTTTCTCTTTTTTTGACTGGTTTTAACTTTTTTGTGAGCCTGTGGTTTTAACCAGCTTTAAGCCCGTGGGCTAAAACCACAGGCTTGCACTGCGTGGAAGATCAGGAGAGTCGGGGCAGCAGGAGAGATTCGAGGTGAGGCAAGGCGGCGAGTCGGGGCGGCAGGAGATATTCAGGGCGAGAGCAGGAGATCGGGGCAGGCAGGAGAGATTTGAAGCGAGAGCAGGAGATCGGGGCAGGCAGGAGATAGCAGGAGATCGGAGCTGAGAGCAGAGAAGCAGGGCAGAGAGCAGGGCAGCAGAAGGCAGGGCAGTCGGAAAGGACCTCAGCGACTGGTCCTCATCAGTCATTTATTGTGGATCGGCCAGCCCAGTCGGTGTTGCTTTTTTATTTTAATGAATCACTTCCTGCCTACATTTGAATGCCATTCCCCACCATTTGCATGAGTGGATTGGAGGATGATCGGGACAGAGGTTAGTGAATGGGGTCAGAGGGAAATCGGGTTGTAAAGGGGTCACTAAGTGGTTGGTGAATCTAGCCCAAAGTAAAGATTCAGTGCTTTAGGGGAAGTAAATAACTGCACTAAACATTAGAACTGTTTGCTGTATCAGAAGTAATTCTATATGCAGATCATTAGCTTGCTTTCGCATGCTAACTGCATAAGATTAATACAGATGTTTGTACAGCAAAACCCTTGCTCTATGGGAGATGATCTTAAAGCACAAACATGTAAGCACTAAACCAGAAGTAAACTACAGCTCTCAGTGCACTTTATTATATCAGTCCCATTGTGCAATACTTCCTAATTTATCCAAACACCAGACCCAACCTTCAACGGTCCAGATGTGTACTCAGTGACAGAAGGAATGTATATGTGGTTTTCAATCTACTTGCCACTGCTTTAGGAAAGCCTCAAAGGAGTGAGAAGCCAATTCAGCTACAATATTGAAACCACAAAAGCACAGGCATCTGTTAAACCTTCTTAGGCACAAGTATGTTTTAAAGCTTTCAGGCACTGTTCCTTCTAAACTGAGCAGTTCTCTCTAGCTGCATTGCTACCAGGGGGGGGGGGGGGGGGGGGGAGCGTGTCAATATTGTATTTTCAATTACTAGGCACAAGCAGGTTCCCTGGAGCCATGCAGGGCTTGCCTGTCCATTACTATTGATAATGTGATAGCGAAACAGCACCCTCCACTGGTAGGACTGCAGGTGGCGAACTCCCACTTAGCTTAGAGAAAAATTTCAGGCAGAACCTAAACAATGTCACTATATTATACGCTGGAGAATATAGTCAGAATCTTGCATGCTAATGAAAAGTATCAGGTACAAAACAAGTGTCACAGAGAGTCCACCAGGAAGAAGGCCCACAAGCGAACTGCAAGCAGGGAAAACACTGGGACAGGACAAAAAGATTCCATCAGAGCCAGCTGGATAAAATCGGAGATGTTTTATTTCAGTCCAGAAAAGTTTTTCCTTGATTTAAGGATTGATGTCACTTTCAGTGATGTTAAGTTCACAGTGACCCCTGATGCAGGCAGATTGATACATCGAAACACAGTACTGTGTCGGGTCGATATTACTGTATGCTTTTCTGGACTAAAATAAAACATCTCTGATTTTATTCAGCTGGCTCTGGTGGAAAGCTGTTTGTCCTGTCCCACTGTTTTCCCTGCTTGCTCATGTACCAAACATACACAGTTGTGTAATAGCAGTCTTGTGTCCCTGCCACTTGCCAAAACGTTTGCATGTGTATGTAAAGCAGGGATCCCAAAGTCCCTCCTTGAGGGCCGCAATCCAGTCGGGTTTTCAAGATTTCCCTAATGAATATGCAAGACCTAAAAATCAGCAGGAAAGGTCATCAAGCAGGTATACTATATCTAATGGATTCCAGATATAAACTCTCCCATTTTAACAGAACTCTGTTTTTCCAGGCTTCAAAATACTTCACTGTCCCAGATATTTAAAGAGAGGTGGGGGGGGGGGGGGTTTCTTGCATTATACAGGTCCATTTTAAGCTTAAGACTATTAGATAATGCAAATGACCAGGGACTAGAATATATGCTCTGTGGCATGCAAAATCCAGAGGGTGGAAAAGAACTAGGTATATTGCTAATCTATAGACCACCTGGTAACTGGACTGTAGTATAAGGCAGGCTACTTAATCTCACAGGTCACAACTACATTCTCCCATTTAATAATGCTTGGGGATCTAAATCTACATCTTGAAAATCATGAAGTCCGCTCCTTCCACAATTTACAAAAGCAACTTAACTTCTCTACCATTCCTTCCGAAGAAAAAAAAGAAGAGGGCATTGCCTGGATCTTATCTCATACATGTCTGGGAATTTGTCATCCCCCCTGATAGACTTGTTACATGGGAACTAGTTATCTGGTCTGACCACTACCTTCTTAGCTTCCACTTACACATGCCCAAAACCTTTATCTCAAGAACTATCATTAAACCACAACAAATGAAACATAGTAAGATACAACCGGGAGAATTCTGGAAAGCAATCACAGACCAATTGGTACCAACATACTCCAATATAGATAGGTCCATAGACACATGGAAGGATCTCACTTCTTCTGTCCTGGACAAAATTGCCCCAACTAGACATGTTAAACCAGAAAAGAAAGTCAATTTGTGGTTTTCAGAAACTCTATTAGCCCTTCAAACAAAAGTAAGGAAATTGGAAAGAGACTAGAGGAAAAGCCAAATCCATGATCGTTACTTACAATGGAAGAAAGAAGTAAAGCAATACAAGTTAGCAGTAACAGAAACCAAAAATCTATTCTACAACAATCCCTTCCAAATGACTCTAAGGTTTTCAACTCACTTATATCCACAAAAGAAATCCTAATTGATTCCAAAGCTAGTGTTACCAAACGTCCGGATTTATCCAGAAATATCCTCTTTTTAGAGGGCATGTCCGGGCGTCTGTCTGGGTTTTGAAAAGCTTCTTTGGGACCGCATCGGGAGGGCATCCACGCATGTGCAGATGCAATGCAGTGATGTCACCGGTGCACACACGTGTGATGTCATTGCATCCACGCATGCGTGGATGCCCTCCTTCCCGATGAGAACAGGTTGAGGGGTGGGGCTGGGGGGGCATGACATGGGCATAACAGGGCAGGGCTATGGGCCCAAATTTTAGTGGAGTTGAGGAACATGCCCAATATTTTAGGGAAGGGATTTGTATACCACCTTTTCATAGTTTTACAACCACACTCAAAGCGGTTTAAATACAGGTACTTCAAGCATTTTCCCTATCTGTCCCGAGGGACTCACAATCAGCTCAGCGGCCCGATCCAGAACTTATGCCCGTTTTGACTTCATCTAAGTTAAAACGTATAAGTTCCATCTGGCAACCTGTCAAACATATTTGGTTATGGCTGCCGGATGACTAAGTCTAGGTCGGCCCACATCCTGCCTTATCCACTCCTCCAAAAACGCCCCTTTTTACTCTGGATGTGCAGCAGCACTGAAAAGGCCTAAGCTTGTTTTAGATACGTCTAAAATCAGTTTTGATTATCGGTACTTGGATGACCTGCCTTTTTGATCGTCCAAATACCGACTTAAGCCGGTTTTTGGACTTTTTAAATTATTATAATTATTATGAGTCCCATAGTGTTCAGAATGTCTCTACCTTCCCTACCTCTTCCCCCATTATGATCTCCAGCAAATCTCCTTTTTTTTACCTCCCTCCCCTCATGTGCTGATTGTGCCATCGTAATTCCAGGGAAAGGAAGTAAGAAAATAAATACCTCATGGGGGAAGGAAGGAAAATTTGGAGGTGCCATGGCACCTGGGGCTCCCTCCATTTCAACGCCTATGGACCCATGTGTCTCCCAAAGCACCTTTGTGCCTGCAGACCATGGATCTTCCTATCCATCCTGAGCACTATATAACAGAGAGTCACTCATCAACAAGGGGAGGATTGGGTCTAGGTATGGATGGATAAGGAAAGGCAACTCTGGAGCATATATTTTTCCCAGTCCTAATGCCGGATTGTGTTCGACCTGTTGTCTTTCGCAGAGACTACCTCTCAGTGGTTTGCAAGACCACATTTTCTTGGGAGCTGATTCATTCTTGCAGCAGTAGCCCTGCCAGTGAACTGTGGCCCTGCTGCATCTGGACAATATCACTGCTGGTCCAGATCATACTAAATACTTGATCATTTTGAGGTTCCTTTGAATGATACTGTTTTAGTGAAAAAGGGATTACTTTTCTGCTAGGATGCAAAGTTGTTTTTTTTAAGTATACTTAAGGAATTGATTCTGATGGCCATTTCCTGATCCTTGAGGGGACAATCCCCCTGTAATTGACATAGATTCCCAAACCCTGGACAGTTTCTATACCAATACAATTAAAACCTCCTGTGAGTCTCTTAAAGATTTTAGTCCTGTAGCCCAGGTAACCATTGAAGATTCAGTTAACCTTCCATTATCTTGCTTTCACCTGTAAGTATAACTTGGATAATTAAGGGGTCCTTTTATCAAACTGCAGTATAGCTTTTTACCGTGAGCCAGTGAGGTAAATGCTCCAATACTCATTCAGTTCCCATCAGCATCGGTGCATTTTCCTCGTCGGCCCATGGTAAAAAGCTCTACCACAGTTTGATAAAAAAAGGCTAAATTATGTTTTGTTATTAAAGCAACACATTTGATTATTGATCTTTGCCCTGTCTGAATGATCAAGGCATCCAAAGTGTCCATGTGTCCCCTGCCTTGCTCACAGATTAACAACTGTTTGCAGAGGGTGAATTTTTTAAATGATACATTTGTGTTTACATGAAAACAATGCCTTGTTAAAAGATTTGGATCTTTCTGCTAAGGGGGGAATTCATCAAGTTTCAAGTTTCAAGTTTATTCAGTTTTTGATGAATCGCCTATTACAGGTTCTAGGCGATGTACATATTACAATTTAAATAGAAGAAACTTACAAAAATAATTCAAATTACGATTTACAAAATTAAAAGAACACTCACATGAGGTTAAGGAATGGGGGTAAAAGTTACAATAATTGGGTATAGTTAAAAAAAAGGAAAGAACAATGGGAAGGGTGTTATAAGACCAGAGCACCATGTAAGAAAAAAATTTCAAAATAATTAAGAAAAATCGTAGGCATCTTTAAATAAATAGGTCTTTAAATGTGTTTTGAATTTAACAATATCTGGTTCGGATCGAATATACTGTGGTAAAGTATTCCACCATTGAGGGCCCATTACTGTAAAAATATCCAGTCTTCTGGTCCCAATAATTTTTAATGAGGGTACGGAAAGTAAATTTTGTTCTGATGATCGCAGTGAGCGTTTTGGCTTATAAGGAATTAATAGTTTGGATATGAATTGGGGTTCATTAGATGCTAATGTTTTAAAAATAAGAAACATTATTTTAAACATGATCCTATGACCTATAGGTAACCAGTGTGCGTCCTTCAAGAGAGGGGAAACATGGTCAAACTTTTTTGCATTATAAATTAATTTCACAGCTGTATTCTGGATGATTTGTAGTCTCCTTTTCTCCTTATTGGTAATATTTAAAAATAAAGCGTTACAATAGTCGATTTTTGATATTATAAAAGAATGTATTAATATTTTCAAAGATGATGTGGTAAGGAATTTAGAGATTGACCTAATTTGGCGAAGTTTATAGAAACAGTTTTTAACTACAAGGGAAATATGATCATGGTATGATAGATTCGCGTCAATCAGTATACCAAGGATTTTAACAGAGGGCACTAAGCAGATTAGCGCACACAATCACGTTAGCATGCACAATCGTGGTTGCACATGCAACCTGCTAAAGATAGAAACATGATGGTAGATAAAGGCCTAAGGCCCATCCAGTCTGCCCATCCACAGTAATCATTATCTCTTCATCTCTCTATGAGACCCCAAGTGCCTATCCCACCCTTTCTTGAATTCAGACACAATCTTTGTCTACACCACCTTTTTTGGGAGACTGTATACATATTGATATCTTTAAGTCTGTCCCCATACGCCTTATGACAAGACCACACACCATTTTAGTAGCCTTCCTCTGGACTGATTCCATCCTTTTTATATCTTTTTGAAGGTATGGTCTCCAGAATTGTACACAATATTCTAAATGAGGCTTTCGCCATAACCTTTTCAACCAGTTTGGCCTTCTTAAGATCATCACATACAATCACACCCAAGTCCCGCTCTTCTGTCATGCACATGAGTTCTTCACCCCCTAATCTGTACCGTTTCTTCATTTTTTCCAGCTCAAATGCATGACCTTGCATTTCTTAGCATTAAATTTTAGCTGCCAAATTTCAGACCATTCTATAAGCTTTGCTAGGTCTTTCATGTTATTCACACCATCTGAGTGTTATTCACACTCTATTGCAAATTTTGGTATCATCCACAAAGAGGCAAATCTTATAGCCCTTCAGTAATATTACTTATAAAAATATTAAGATGCCCATTATATTTCTATTCATTCTATTAATTCCATCATCTATATAAAATTATAAAATTACAGCTGGATCTTCAGAATACCCATATTATTTCCATTATACCCATTGCATTTCTATGGCATCTTCAGTAGTGCGCTCTAACACGATTATGTACACTAATGCACTTAGGCCTGGATTCTCAAAACAGCGCTGTTCAGGAGACGCCAGTAGGCGCCCAAATGGCACCTAAGTTAAGTGTTTCAATTGGCCATTAATGGTGTGATAATTGACTGTGCTGTTAAAAACCAATTAAAAACTAATTAAGAAAAAAAAAGTAGGTGCCGTAATGCGCCTACAAAAAATGGCACCTGAATCGCATCTACACAGATGCTTACCAGCACCAAAGGTCTAAAGAGGCGTGGTTATTGCTAGGGTTGACATTCTGAACTACCAAGCGTGATTCTGCGTTGAAGATAAGTGCTGGAAATGAAGCTGGCCTACATTTCCAGCACCTATCTTCAACACAGACTGCAATTCTTGAAACGGCACTTTAGGTTGAGTGATGTATGACTGACACTGTTTTTTTTCAGGTACCGGCTGATTCTGGTGCAGTTTTGAGAATCTGGGCTTGGTGCCCTTTGATGGATTCCTCCCTATGCATCTCTCAATTAACTTTGGATATCTTCAGTTTTCAGCACTCTTTCAGGCAGCGTTTGATTAATATTTTTTGCAGCTCTACAGAAAATACATCAAATGCTATATTCTGTTTTCTGCTTTGTAACTGTAACTATTTTAAACATTGTATGCAGTTGTCCTGATGGATAGATCATTCCATGGGAGTTACTGTATTGTTGGCAGAGCTGATAGCCTATAGAAATTCCAGAAGCCACAACTGCCATATTTATAAAATGGAAAGAACATTAGCTATTCAAAAAGGGAACTTTAATCAATTTCAGGATCTAGACTTAATCGTCCTGCAGCAATAATCGAATGTTTTACTAGACATCCTGGATGAAACTTAAACGTTACGAGTTAGACAATATAAAAACAGATATACCGGTAAGTGCCAAAAAGGTAACCACATATGTAGCATTACTAGCCAGTTAAAGTGCCATTGAATATATACTCTGGGACCCTCCTATACAGTTAAATCCTTCTTAATAGCTGCCCTTAGATTTCTTTAACATAGTAACATATAATAAATGAAGGCAGATAAAGACCCGAATGGTTCATCCAGTCTGCCCAACCATACACGCTTTGTAAAGCAATCATTTAATTTAAATGGTCCTTTTCTTAGATATTTCTGGGCCAGAAAAACCCAGAGCTCTGCCCGGTAGTGTGCTTAGGTTCTATCCACCAAAGCTCACTCCAGCCCATCTATACCATCCCAGCCATAAAAGCCTTCCACAGCCCGTCCTCAACTGAATATCCATATACAGGACAAAGACTATGCACAGACTTCAATTTATATCCATTATTTTCTGATTAGAGGCCCTCTGTGTTCATCCCACTTGTATCTTTTCGATAGGTGGCTAAAAGTGTGATAGAATAAAGAAAAATGTAAAAAATAAACCTGATGTGTACTCACTAACAAGAGCTCATCGAACTTCGAAACACTGCATGTGGCGCTTTGGACTATTCCAGGCATATGGCTACAGTATCAGGAGATATTAGTTTTTTTAAAAGTGAAGTTAAACTGATAAATTAGACCTCATTTATTGAACAGCAGTTAGAGACAATCACCCAGGGAGTCATCTGACACCTCTGCAGGCCCCTGCTAACTTAATTGGTGATAGTTGGGAGCTGAAGGAAACATTTAAGCCTGTAGCAGCAGGACACCGAGCGGCATGGAAATGGGGAAGACAGGCATTCTGTCTGACAAGGGGAGCCAGCTATAGATTTTTGTGTCCATTGTTTTTGCTTATTTGTGTGTGCGCTCTCCTCAGTCAATCAAATATAATTGACACCGCTGGGTTCTGCTGCTGTTTCTTATATGACAGGGTCTAAAGCAAGGGAAAGAAGCTGGAAGTAAACTTCTTCTTGAAAGGTGGCGGAAAGGTTTTCCAACAGGCCTGTGGCATTTTTTGCTCAATTGTATTAATTGATGTAGTGACAAGGCAATCGGAAAGATGATGGATACTGAGCACTGCAGCCCTTTCCTGCTGGTGAGGCTAGGATCATCACGTTGGTGTAAACTCAGCTTTTTTTTTTGTACGCTCTGGTGGGGAAAGTGAACCTGCAAGGAGAAGGAGGACAGGACACCTGTAGAGGATAACAGGTCTACAGTGGCAGTAGAAAGCACTGGTTGAATGCGACATATAACTGAAAAAGGTACGCATAGACAAAGAGCTACAAAGTCCTTGAATAGGAACTTCGGCATGCATCTTGCTGGTGGATGTGATAGACAGCACAGCGAAAATAGTGAGGGCTGTGAAAAATGAAGGGTGAACTGCTTTCATTGTAAAATAATTTTTTTCATCACAAAATGGAGTCTTATATCAAAGTAGATATAAGTGATGCTTTACGCATTTCTCATAAGATGATAAGAATTTCCATACTGGGACAGACCAAAGGTCCATCAAGCCCAGTATCCCGTTTCCAATGGATCTTTTCCAGAAAAGCCCCGCCAAAAAAGATTATAAAAAAGAGGCGCGATCTGTATAAAGTAAAGTGTGTGTGTGGGGGGGTTCCTCACCATGCCCCCCCCTGTCGGAGCCCTTAAAAAAATGGTCGACAGTTTATCCTATTTTTTATAATGTTAAGTTTCATATCCTCTTTTTTATAATCTTTTTTGGGTGCTCCGACGGGGAGGCGTGGGGGGAACCCCCCCCCCCCACACACTTTACTTTATACACATCGCACCGCGTTGTGGGGGCGTTGTGCTGAGAACTTCACTGGTTAAGGTTGCGTGCGCTGGCAAAAGGTGGCGGGGCTTAACTTTCGGCGCGTGCACTTTTTCCATTAGTGGCGGGGCTTATCTGGAAAAGATCCTTTCCAACAGTGGCCATCCTACAGTACATGTTATACCTATTGTAACCAAGGTTATAAATAATAATTTTTAAAAAAGATATTCCTGTAGGTTTAAGAATTTTGAGCTGTATGTGTCACTTTTAGAATTGTAAAATGAAACTCTAGGCACACTAATAATCACTTTTGAAAGAAGAACATTCACATATAACACCCAACAACAGTAAGAAATAATCCTGCTGCTTTACAGCACTTCTTTCAGGATGACTTCATTGTGCTATTTAAGGTCCTCAGCGGGCCACCACACACTCAAATTTTTTCATTGTGTGGGGCTTTATGCTCCCATTCGTCATTGGACCCATATATATAATATCATTTATTTTTTGAAAAAGTTTTTTGTAGAAATACTAAAAGTACTTAGCTTATGGATTTGACGCTAGCCGGGAGGGTAGAAACATCAGCCACCAACATGTTTTGCCCATGCAATTCCAGACTTTTAGAATTGTAGACAGCACAGTTCTCTCCAGGAAGTGAGCAGTGCTGGAGAGAGTTCTAAAACTGCCTAGAAGAGCAGTTGAGGAGAGTTGAGTTGGTTTGTTTGGTGTCTGTTATATGTTGTCTCTGTAAAATTGTTTTTTTTTAAAGATAAATTGGATATTTATTGGATATTTAAAGATCCTTTAAAGGAATTGTATTGATTTTTAATTAAACCTTGGTTCCAATAGAAAGTGGGTGGGATTAGAAATAGGGACATTTCAATTGTTTTCTTTGATTTATTTGGGTAGCTAGTGGCCACAGTGTTTATTGGTTTTTTCCCCACCAAATAGGGATATAGGGGTTTGCTTCCTTTGGTTTTTTTTAGCTAGGGAGAAGGTACCCAACAGATCCCAACGGAGAAGTTAAAGGAGTGGATACTCACCTGTTTTGCTGCAGAAGAAATCCTGTCTGTGGAAACTAGTGAGAAAAATTTGGGGACAAGTATTGATAACAAATAAACTATTCTTTTAACATTTATTTTATTTCACCTGTGTTTTTGTCTATTTGGGTGAAGTTTATTTTCAAATGTAAATCGTTACTTCCTTAAAGAAAACATAATTGAATCCTTGACCACAACGACTACATTGTTGGGAATTACACTTTGAGGAAGTAGCAGGTTACACTATAGCTAATATTAAACACCACATTTAGCTATGTTACTGTGCATTAATTTGGAGGTGATAGGTTGTGGGATCAAATTCCAGCACTGTTCCATGCAATCAGATGACTAGACACGTTGGAAACAACCGTGGGGATGGCGCTGGAGGACCTTTCCAGACTAGCACAAAACGGATTTATTTTATTTAGATAGTTATTCATTTATTTATCCCATACTCCCCAAAAAGCCCAGAACGGGATACATATATATAGTCAAGACAAATGTGGACAAGATGTATTTGGAAAGCGTGGTACAATGATTGAGTTATGGTAAATAGAGAACATCCAAGATACACTAGGTAAACTATACATGCTATTGTAGAAATAAACAGCCAAGGTACATTAGTTAACTATATATGCTATAGTAGCCGAGATACTCTAACTATACATGCTTTGGCGAGGAATTTAGCATTATGGCCTATTTGACGAGTTCATCTTAGATCATTTAGGCTTGGAATTTTCATGTAGCTGGATTTGTGACGAGGAAGGTTTTCATGGACTTTCTAAAGTTCCATAGGTCGTCCTGCTCTCTGATAGATGGTGGGATAAGATTCCATTTCCTCCCTCGGCTATGAAACCAGCTACCCACACAGATAAGGTCACTAGACTCACTAATGTCCTTCCATAGAGCAATAAAGACCTTCCTCTTCCAACAATAGGGCCTCAACTGAACAGCTTCCTCAATTTACTCTCCAATTACTCTTTGCTACGACTAGGCTGGACTCTCGAATAGTTCTGTAATCGTCTAAATGTACCTTGTCTAAATATAACCTAATTGTTGTCATGACTGTTCTGTTCTTAAATTGATTGTGAATGTTAAATTGTAACCCGTTCTGAGCTTCTGGGAAAACGGGATAAAAATCAAAATAAATCAATCAAAATAAATAAATAGGCATGAAGTGCAAGCAGGCGAGCCCACGGTCTGATTCTGTTTTGAGGGCACGTCCAGGGGGTAGGGACAGCCGTCTTTCTTTCTGGGAACTTAACGGTCAGCTTGGGTTATAGATTGGTAGCTTGGGAATCATATAGCCTGGTACCAATTTCTTGAAGTTTTTTAGATCCGCAATCCATCATCTCTAGGACTTGAACATGAGTCGATGGCACCTAACAACAACATATATGTACACTGCTTTGAATGTGTAACAACAAAGTGAAAGTATATAAGTCCCTTTTTTATAAAGAAAATTATATCAACAGGACCCAGCCAGAGTTCAAGATATCAATGGTGGTGACTTTAAATTCGGAGATCATATCCATTCTGCCATCGTAAGAGGAAAAGATAAAAAAATGAATGAACCTTCACAAGGAACATGTTCAAGACCATAAGCCCTATTGTAAAAGAACGTAATTAAACTGGGAAATGTCTTATTAACTTAAAAGCAGTTTGAAACAATTGAAGATCTGTAGATCTTAGTCTGTTTCTTAATTTTTGATTATGAAGTCACCAGTGGCAGGCACACAGATACAATTCATAAAAAGACATATGTTTAATGAAAAAATTGGATCTATTTTAATGAGGCCTTTCAGTACATGAACTTGCTCTGAATCAACATGGCTTTTCTTACATTTTGAGTCCTTAACTCCACCATGTGAGAGCAGCTGGCTTTCTGTATTGCTTGGATTGAGCATCATGGTATAGAAGAGGTCTGTTGAAGTCTCACATCTGGCCTATTGGTGGCTAAAATGAAGATTATTATGTATTGCCTTCAATGCATTGATACAGTCTGATTGGTATTATACTATCTCCTCCCCTCCCCAACAATATTTAGCTGGTGGTAACAGCAATTTCAGAGGTCAGCTGAATTTGATCTGGATATTCAATGCAGATCCTAATCCAAACACCAGCAGCTACTGGAACTTATCTAGATAACAATGATATTCAGACTGGTGCCCGAGTAACTGTCCCCGTATTAAATTAGGACAGCCTTTTACTGTTCCAACTTCATCTGGAAGCATACCCAGTTAGTAGACTGAATATCTCCATTAACTGAATGCCACCCTTACTCTGCCGCCCAAACTTGGCACTAATCAGATATTGCCACAAGGGTCACACTGGATTTTCAGCAGCACAGTGGGCCATAAATGGGGGTCTAACTTGGGGTTGTTAGATTTTCCGTTTGGAAAATACAGACCCCTAGACCCGCCGCATCCTTATCCCAGTCCTGCCCCCAATCCCCCCTAGCCCCTCCCCCAGGCGTGATGTCATGGCGTGGCATCCACACATGCGCGGATGTCCTCCTGCCTAACGGCAATTTGATAAAAGCTTTTCAAAACCCAAAGTGCCATCCAGACAAAGTCATCCAGACCCCCGGACATGTCCTCAAAAGTAGGACATATCCGGGGACATCCGGACATCTGGTAACCATAGCCTAACTCAGTAGGTGCCTAACAAAGCGGCACCTACCACATGTCATTCAAAGTTAGGCACCATTTGTAGAATCATGCCTAGCGGCAGTGTCATAGTAAGGAGAGGTGGACTGCCCCAGGTGTCATCTTGGTGGGAGCACCAGCACCCATCCTCTTCTCTGCCCCCTGTTCATTCCCTGCCCCCCTACTGTGCGAATGTACCTCTTCCTTCCCTCATACCTCTTTAAAGTTCACAGCACAAGCAGCAACCCCAACCTACTGCTCGCGCCAGCATTGGTTCTTCCTCCGATGTCACTTGCTAGATCCATGCCTAGGAAGTGACATCAGACAGGAAGAGCCAATGCTGGTGTGAGCAGCAGGTTTGGGCTACTGCTTATGTCACAAACATTAAAGAGGAATGGGGAAAGGGAGGGGTGTGCACATGCACAGCAAGAGGGGGTGGGAAAGGAGCGGATGGGGATGGGGCGGAGAAGAAGGCAGGAAAGGGTGCCACCACCCCGGGCACCTCTCACCCTCACTACGCAACTGCCTAGCGGTGACTAAATCAACAGGCACTGGTAGTCATCATAATGTTAAGCTCCAGTATATTTATATATTTGAAACATTTCTAATCCGCCTTTCTCCAAAGGCAGCTCACAAAATTTCCATGCATAATAAAATACACATTTCAAAGAAGATATACAATAAGTAGGGAAAGTACAGAGCAGGATAGTATATAAGAACATAAGAAAGCCACTACTGGGTCAGACCAGTGGTCCATCATGCCCAGCAGTCCGCTCCCGCGGCAGCCCTTAGGTAAAAGACCAGTGTCCTAACAGAGCCTAGCCTTACCTGCGTTTGTTCTGGTTCAGCAGGAACTTGTCTAACTTTGTCTTGAATCCCTGGAGGGTGTTTTCCCCTATAACAGCCTCCGTAAGAGTGTTCCAGTTTTCCAGCACTCTCTGAGTGAAGATGAACTTCCTTACGTTTGTCCGGAATCTGTCCCTTTTTAACTTTAGAGAGTGCCCTCTCGTTCTCCCTACCTTGGAGAGGGTGAACAACCTGTCTTTGTCTATTAAGTCTATTCCCTTCATTATCTTGAACATTTCGATCATATCCTCTCTCAGTCTCCTCTTTTAAAGGGAGAAGAGGCCCAGTTTCTCTAATCTCTCACTGTACGGCAACTCCTCCATCCCCTTAACCATTTTAGTCGCTCTTCTCTGGACTCTTTCGAGTAGTACCGTCCGCAGTGTTCCCGCTAAGCTGCGCTGGCGTGCGCTGGCGCACAAAATATTAGGTCGCAGCGCACAAGTTTCTCGTCACAGCGCAGGACCGGCAAGATTGACTCATTTGAACTTCTGCAAGATCAGCATCGGAAGCGTGCGCTGGGCCGGAGAGATCTTGGGGAGCCTCCGACAGTGGCTTTCTCCCCTCTCTGCAGCTCTCCTTTACTTCCCAGCGCAGCGATTCACGAAGGCAGCCTCGGGGCTTTTGCTGAGTCGCGGCTGCCTCTGATGATGCAACTTCCTCTTTCCTCAGAGGCGGCGCGACACAACAAAGGACCCGAGGCTGCCTTCATGAATCGCTGCGCTGGGAAGTAAGAAGAGCTGCTGGGAGGGGAGAAAACCACTATCAGTCTGGGAAGCTGCTGGGCAGGGGAAAAAAAGGGACAGCTGCTACTGGAAAGGGAGAAGGAGAGATGCTTCTGGGAGGGGAGGAGGGAAAGGAATCTGGGAAGCTGCTGGGCCAGGAAAAAAAAGGGACAGCTGCTACTGGAGAGGGAGAAGGAGAAGGAGAGATGCATCTGGGAGGGGAGGAGGGAAAGGAATCTGGGAAGCTGCTGGGCCAGGAAAAAAAAGGACAGCTGCTACTGGAGAGGGAGAAGAAGGAGAGATGCTTCTGGGAGGGGAGGAGGGAAAGGAATCTGGGAAGCTGCTGGGCAAGGAAAAAAAGGGACAGCTGCTACTGGATAAGGAGAAGAAGGAGAGATGCTTCTGGGAGGGGAGGAGGGAAAGGAATCTGGGAAGCTGCTGGGCAAGGAAAAAAAGGGACAGCTGCTACTGGATAAGGAGAAGAAGGAGAGATGCTTCTGGGAGGGGAGGAGGGAAAGGAATCTGGGAAGCTGCTGGGCTAGGAAAAAAAGGGACAGCTGCTACTGGAGAGGGAGAAGGAGACGGAGAGATGCTTCTGGGAGGGGAGGAGGGAAAGGAATCTGGGAAGCTGCTGGGCCAGGAAAAAAAAGGACAGCTGCTACTGGAGAGGGAGAAGAAGGAGAGATGCTTCTGGGAGGGGAGGAGGGAAAGGAATCTGGGAAGCTGCTGGGCAAGGAAAAAAAGGGACAGCTGCTACTGGATAAGGAGAAGAAGGAGAGATGCTTCTGGGAGGGGAGGAGGGAAAGGAATCTGGGAAGCTGCTGGGCAAGGAAAAAAAAGGGACAGCTGCTACTGGAGAGGGAGACGGAGAGATGCTGCTGGGAGGGGAGGAAGGGAAGAGAGTTACTGCTGGACAGGAGGCTGGGAGAAAGAAAGAAAGGGGGCAGGCAGGGAAACAGAAGGAAAGAAGAGAAACAGAAAAAAAGAAAGAAAGGTCAGGGAGAGAGGAAGAAAAAGTTGGGGGAGGGAATGAGGTGTGGAGGAGAGAAAGCATACAGGCTGATAGAAGGGAAGAAAGATTGGATGCACAGTCAGAAGAAGAAAGTGCAACCAGAAATCACCAGACAAGGTAGGAAAAATGATTTTATTTTAAATTTAGCAAAGTGGAGGCAGTATTACCACAGTTTTCAAAGGAATTTGCCCAAATAACTTAATAGTTAACTGGGTAAATTCCCAGAGATGAAAACTTCCCTTCACTTACTATGCACAGTTCTGAATTTATATCTGCTGTCTATATTTTACAATATGGTCCCCTTTTACTAAACCGCAATAGTGGTTTTTAGCGCAGGGAGCCTATGAGCGTCAAGAGCAGTGCTGGGCATTCAGCGCAGCTCCCTGCGCTAAAAACTGCTATTGTGGTTTAATAAAAAGGATGGAGGGTATATTTGTCTATTTTTGTATGCTATAAAAACCAAATACAGAGAGAGACTGAGAGCTGTTGACGAAGAGCTACGTGTGTGTCTTTCTTCCATTCCAGCCAGAATATCAGCTTTGTGTTCAGCCAAACAGGCCCAGGTTTCGCACTGAATAAAGTATTTTATAATTTTTATAATTTTTATTTCATAATAAAGTAATTATAAAATACTTTCTTTGTGTTTATTTGATTCCTATTCAAGAGAATTACTTTATATATAGTCAATATAGGCAGAGAGTTAAATTTTTTAACATTTTCTAATGGTGGTGTGCCTCGTGATTTTTTTCATGAAACAAGTGTGCCTTTGCCCAAAAAAGGTTGAAAAACACTGGTCTAGAAATTGAAAGCATCAAACGTATTGTCTTCTGGACTGTTTTTAATTTACAGTTTACACATATGGATGTAACAGACATAACTACATTTGTTGTAAAACATTTATTAAGATATCATTTCATCCCTACAATTTCTGTGTTCTTAAAAATATTATTTAACGTTATTTAATTTAGCGTGTAGGCCTAAAATTCCTTTGAATACCTCGTCCTCATGTATCAGCAACTTTGACAACATATTTATTTGGCTCATAACTTGCTGGCGCCCGATATTTTTAGCTCACAGTGAAAAAAGTTTGCTCACAACACCCGCCCGCTTAGAGGGAACACTGGTTACTACCGTGTCTTTCTTCATGTGCGGTGACCAGTGCTAGATGCAGTATTCCAGGTGAGGGTGTATCATGGCCCAGTACAGCAGCATGATAACCTTCTCTGATCTGTTCATGATCCCCTTCTTAATCATTCATAGCATTCTGTTTGCCCTTTTTGCCGCCGCCACTCATTGTGCGGACAGCTTCATCGACTTGTCGACCAGTACTCCCAAGTCCCTTTCCTGGGGGGTCTCTCTGAGTACTGCACTGGACATCCTGTATTCATGTATAAGATTTTTGTTACCAACATGCATCACCTTACACTTATCCATGTTAAGCCTCATTTGCCATGTTGCAGCCCATTTCTCAAGCGTGTTTATGTCACATTGCAGGTCCTCGCAATCCTTCTGCGTCTTCACTACTCTGAATAACTTCATATTGTCTGCAAATTTTATCACCTCACTCGTCATACCAATTTCCAGGTCGTTTTGAATATGTTGAAGAGCACGAGTCCAAGCACCGAACCCTGTGGCACTCCACTCGTGAAACTTTTCAAGTCTTAGTATTGTCCATTTACCTCCACTCTGTTTCCTATCCGCCAACCAGTTTTTAATCCACGTGAGTATTTCACCCTCGATTCCATGGCTCGCAATTTTTCAAAGTAGTCGTTCATGCGGGAGCTTGTCGAAAGCCTTCTGAAAATCCAGATATACAATGTCAACTGGGTTACCCTTGTCTATCTGCCTGTTAACTCCCTTGAATAAGTGTAGCAAGTTCATCAAGCAAGACCTTCCTTTGCTGAAGCCATGCTGGCTGGTCCTCATTAGATTGTGTCCGTCAAGGTTATCGATGATGTGGTTCTTTATCAGTGCCTCTACCATCTTTCCTGGTACCAAGGTCAGACTCACTAGTTTGTAGTTTCCCAGATCTCCCCTCGAACCTTTCTTGAAGATCAGTGTAACATTCGCAACTTTCCAGTCTTCCAGAATCCTTCCTGATTTGATCGACAGATTGGTTATTAGTTGAAGCAATTCAGCTATAACCCCTTTCAGTTCCTTGATTATTCTCAAATGGATGCCATCTGGTCCAGGGGATTTATCATTTTTAAGCCTATCAATCTGCCTGCATACCTCTTCTAGACTGACCGTCATTCCAGTCAGTTTCCGGTCTTCGTTTCCTGCGTATAGCCTGTCGGCTTCTGGTATGTTGTGTATATCCTCTAAGCAAATCTCAAGTAACATTATTCTTTAATATAGTACATAGCTTTCCAGTAATAACTCAAAACACAAGTTATATATTCATTCAAAGAAAGCTTGAAGAAACAGATGGGTTTTAAGCACCTTCCTAAATTGCAAAAGATCTCCACAAAATTATAACGTTCCGGACAAAACATTCCACATTGATGGTCCAGCTATGGAGAAACAGGAACTCTTTGTTCATACATAATGAATATTGTTCTCTCTTTTTGTGTCTAACAACCTGTGATTCTCAGATCTCAGTTTCCGCGGTGGGACGTAGAACACTAAGCATTTTTTAAAATAGTCTGGCAGACAATCATAAACACCCTGATGTATAAGTTTCAGAAAATTAAATTTAATGCGAAACGTTATGGGCAATCTCTTCAAGATAGCAGAGATATGCTATTAAGCCAGGGTTTTCTTGTCAAAATATACTGGTACCTAACATAGATGCCTACAGGCAATTCAATTGATGACCAAACTCTGCCCCTAACCATGCCTACTTCTTCCTAGATGCCAGTAGGCACCTCAGTGAAGATGCCTACCGTAAGGTGGTAGGTGCCTGCAAAGTTAGGTGCACACTAGATAATTTTTTAAATTCTATATTGTAGCGGAGCCGGTACCTGTGGATCAAGGAGGTCCGGCCCGCGCTCACAGTTACGCCGCTCTGACGTGCCTCCCCAACTGAGAGAGGTCCTGCTGGTTACCATTCACTGGCTTATCAATAAAGCACAAAGACAGAAAAAAGTCAATTCTTCATTAATCCTCAGTAATACACTTTATTCAGAGAAAAGTGTGATATGCTCTGTCCAATAGTTTGTTCCCAAACACAAAGTCATAAAGCAAATATTTAAATCAGGCACTCAAGATGAAGCGGTCTCCAAAAAGCAAAAGGGACCAACTCAGACCTTTGTTCAGGTAAGGAACATAAACAAAAAACAAAAGCTATTTTCAGGGAATCAGGAGAACCAAAACCCAACAGTTCTCCTCACTAGCAAACAAAGTTCATTGTCACAGCCCAGCTAAATAGTCCAGGTGCTTCAAGCCTTCAGGTATTCTGGCTTCTTCCCCAGCCAACTATACAAGAGCTGGCAGGGGGGAGGGGAGCAAGTGAATTCACCAATTAAGTAATCTGTGAAACAGACTTGCCACTAATGGCCCCACTATCCCAACCTGGATGGATAGTGAATTCTCCCCAGTTTACTTCCCTCAGGCTTTCACTCAATCCCTGACAAAATACAGTCAGCTTAACTCTAGCTGACTGAATCACATTTCAAAAAAAAAACCGTTTTTTTTTTTTCTTTCTTTCCTGCTTAATTCAAGCAGTGCAAGAACTGCCAGCACAAGTCCTTCAAAGGGTTTTCCCTTAACAAACCCTCTTTCCTCCAAAGCAGTGCAAACCCCCAGCCCCAGTAGGGAAATAAGCCTCACATTCTCCAGCCCTGCCACTTAGCTGATTTCCATAAGGACTTCTTCAGGCAGACTGGCACTTTCACTGAACTCCATAGGTTCTATCCCAGGTAGCTGGTTGTCCAAAGGGTCTGTGTCAGGCTCCTGCATTTCCCAATCTCCAAACTCTGGAGTGCCTTCAGGAGGGGAGATCCTTCCCTGAGCTCGTTCAGGACAGACTGCCCTTCTCCCTCTCAAAGCAGCCTCAAAAGTACTCCCGGGAAACTGCCCTGCCCTTTGAGGGGGAGGAGTTTTCTGCCTACCTTTCCTGGCTGGCTTTGGGAGCCTAATCATTCCCTGCAGCTGATGATCTCCAGGGAAAGAAAGGTTTCTCAGGGGCTGTTGTGGGCTGTCCCCACTCTCCTCTTCTCCAGCCTGGAGATCAGACCTGTCTGCTACAAAGGGAAACCTGGGTTTTTCCCTAGGCTTGGTCACAATCCTATCCCCATGATTTGCCCTCCGAATCACAGGGCCAGGTTTAACATTAGCCTGCCCTGGCGAAAGCTGGATTTCAGGGATAGGATTGTGACAATATTAATAGGTATTTAATGGTGCTTTCAATTATCAGCGTCAATTAAGCCAATGTAAAAAACCTTAAAATTAGGCGCCTACACTGGTAGGCCTGTGGGCCAGATTCTATAAACAGCACCTATCTCAGTAGGTGCCAAGCAAGAGGCATCGACCACATAAGATGTCAATCAAAGTTAGGCACCATTTGTAGAATTGTGCCTAGCAGCACCTACGTCAACTTAGGTACCGGTATATTAAGCCAGGGTTTTCTTGGCCTAATATACTGGCAACTAACTCAATCCTTGCCCAAATGCTGCTCCTAACCATGCATCCTTTCCATGTAGGCACCTGTAGGTGCCTCGGTGTAGACACCTATTGTGAGGTGGTAGGCACCTACTGAGTTAGGTACCTACCAGCTAATTCATTTTTGTTTTTTAATCTGTTTTTAATGACTTTTTCAATTATCAGCGCCAATTAAGCCAATTTAAAAAAATTAAGTTAGGTGCTCCAATCTGTATGTTTAAGTGCCACTGTATAGCCATGGATGACTTGCTCACCATGGTCTAACTGAGCAGAAGTCTCTCCTGCCTTGTTAAATTATTTTGAATATTTACCCCAAAATATTTATAATTAGTCCATTTTTGAGAGATTTGGAGGCAATTGCAGCAGCGGAGCAGTATTTCATAATAACATAAGAACTGCCATCTCCTGATCAGACCTTCGGTCCATCAAGTCCGACGATCCGCACACGTGGAGGCCCAGCCAGGTGTACACCTGGTGTAATTTTAGTCTCTCGTAAGGAGATGTGCATCTAGTTTGCTTTTAAATCCTAGAACGGTGGATTCCGCAATCACCTCCTTTGGGCGAGCATTCCAGGTGTCCACCACTCGTTGCGTGAAGCAGAACTTCCTGATATTTGTCCTGGACTTGTCCCCCCTTAGCTTCAGTCCATGTCCTCTTGTCCGTGTCACAATGGACATTGTAAAAAAATTTTTTTCCTGCTCTATTTTGTCGATTCCTTTCAGTATTTTGAAAGTCTCGATCATATCACCTCGCAGTCTCCTATTCTCAAGGGAGAACAATCCCAGTCTCTTAAGTCGTTCCTCGTATTCCAAGTTCTCCATATCTTTTATTAGCTTCATTGCTCATCTCTGCACCCTCTCCAGCAGTAACCAGATAGAGGGTTTTTTGGGAAGGATTTCAGAAACTTCAAACACGATGTGCAAAGTGTGTTGAACTTAGGGGTGAATATGTGGAATAATTTGTAAGTTTCATGGATCCACGTTATTCACTTCTTGGTTGCCCTGAGAACTTTTCAGCAACCCTTCATACATTTATTTTTCTCTATTGAATCCAAGTTCCAATCCTTGAAAAAAGACTAAGCAATAAACAGACCAAGTACTACAAAAAATAAATAAGTATGTAGCAGTAGCAAGTGTTATGTTATATTAATCAGATTTTCAATTCCGCCTTTACCTATTCCAGGAAGTTATAATGGACAGATTAATGCAAACTTTCACTAGGGTTACTACTACTGGTAAATCAGTACAACTTAATACAGTTAGGTCATAGTTTCAAATATATAGTTACAAATACAAGTAGACCATCGTTGGTTCTTTGTTTTGTCCCAGGAGTTGCATTAGACAGTTTAGAAATGGGAGGACAGTCCACCTCTCTTCGTTCTGCCATATCAGAGCGGGCTGGTGGAGCTGCAGTGTTTGGATCCAGCCTTTCAAGAGCAGGGAAATTGAAGCGGAGGAGTTGCATTTGTGGTACTGCCCTGGGCTGGCATGGCTCAATTAGGGATATGGAATTAGAAGGCGACCGAGACAGAGGGTGGTGAGAAAGACTGGGGTTTATTTTATTTTTGCTTTATTTTTGTTGAGCTTGTTTAATTTTGCTATTTTTTCCTGATTTTAGTTTTAGGATTTTTCTTTGGGGTTCTTTGATATTGAAGATTTCCCTTCTGTTGTGCCTTTTATATACCTATAGTACTGAATTTATTGTATTATATTTTCCCTCTTCCTTCTCTTTATATAGGTAAATGTAAGTAATTATTTCTTTCATATGTACTGTAGTTAGATTATAAGCCCGTTGGGACAGAGAGGGAAATTCAAAGTACTTGATAAGATTTTTGGTCATTACTTAAGTCAATTTAATTGTTTTATAAACCGTGTCAAATCCTTTGAGAGATTTAGCGGTATATAAGAAACCACATTAAATTAAAATGTTACAATTACCATTTCCGTTACTTCAGGGTTGGCTCCATGTCACGATACACAAATGTTTTTAGAAGTTTCCTGAACCTGAGGTTGTGATCACAAGATTGTAGTGTAAATGGTAGTTGGTTCCAAAATTTTGATAATTGATATTGGGTAGATACGGTAATTTGCCTGGTAGACTTTATATTTTTACATCCCAATCTGCATTCACTACACCTAACAACTTGGTACCTCTTGGTCTAACTTCACCAGAGTTTAATCTTTCTGACTCAGTACAAGCCATCATAACTGCTTCCAGAAAGCCCTCTACTCAGCAATGCTATCAACAAAAGTGGACAAGCTTCAAATCTGATGTAACCTCCATGACTTGGAGGCTTCCTTCTCTTCTATTCCTTCAGGGTTGAACTATCTTCTCCATTTATCCAACTATGGACTTAAGACTACTTTGGTCAGAGTTCACCTCAGTGCTATTAGTTCTTTCCATTCTCCTAGCCATTCACTGGCTTGTATCTCAGTTTATGAAAGGACTTCAACTCCAAACCTCTGCTCAAACCCCCTCCAGTTGTTTGGGATCTTAATCTAGTCCTATCCAAGCTGATGAAGTCATCATTTGCACCAATGGCATCTACTCAGTTAAAGTTTCTCACTTGAAAAGTGGTCTTGATCTCCAACACGTCTGCTCATAGAATGAGTGAACTTCAAGCATTGGTTTGCAACTCATCCTTTACAGTATTTCATCATGATAAGGTGGTTCTCAGAACTCATCCAAAATTCCTTCCCAAAGTAATAATGGACTTCCATCTTAATCAATCTGTTGTGCTTGAAGAATGGTCTGAAATTTGTCAGCTAAAATATAATGCTAAGAAATGCAAGGTCATGCATTTGGGCTGCAAAAACCAGAGGGAACGGTACAGTTTAGGGGGTGAAGAACTTATGTGCACAATGGAAGGGCAGAATTTGGGTGTGCTTGTATGGGATGATCTTAAGGTGGCCAAACAGGTTGAAAAGGTGACGGCGAGACATAGAAGGATGCTAGATTGCATAGGGAGAGGTATGGCCAGTAGGAAAAAGGAGGTATTGATGCCCCTGTATAAGACTCTGGCAAGACTTCATTTAGAATATTGTGTACAATTCTGGAGGCCGCACCTTCAAAAAGATATACCGTATTTTCACGTAGATAACGCGCACCCGTGTAAAACGCGCACATGGGTATAGCGCGCGGAAAACACAAATTTATGTACAGAAATTTTTGTATACCGCGCACACCCGTATACCGCGCATGCTGCCCGACTCTCCAGTCGCCCGCCCCGACTCTCCTCTGGCCACCCCGACTCTTCTTTCGCCCGCCCTGACTCTCCTCTCCCCCTTGAAGTCCTGTCCCCACCCTGAAAGCCTGATGCCCCCCCCGACGTCCGATTCATCCCCCCCCGCAGGACCGCTCGCACCCCCACCCCGAAGGACCGCTCGCACCCCCACAGCCTCCCGACCCCCCATCATGTAGAAGCTCCTACCGGTGTCCTGCTGCTTCCCCTCTTGCCCCGCCGACTCCCCGACACGATCAGGGCAAAAGGGAGCCCAAGCCCTCTTGCCCCGCCGACTCCCCAACTCCCCGACAATATCGGGCCAGGAGGGAGCCCAAGTCCTCCTGGCCCTGGCGACCCCCCCCTAGTTGTTCGGGCTAGGAGGGAGCCCAAATCCTCCTTGGCACGGCGACCCCCTACCCCCACCCCGCACTACATTACGGGCAGGAGGGATCCCAGGCCCTCCTGCCCTCGACGCAAACCCCCCTCCCCCCAATGGGTATAGCGCGCGGAAAACACAAATTTATGTACAGAAATTTTTGTATACCGCGCACACCCGTATACCGCGCATGCTGCCCGACTCTCCAGTCTGGTTGGGCCCATGTGCCTCAGGCCCCGCCCCCAGGTGGGACCTAAGGCTCCCGGGCCTATTCTGATTGGCCCAGGCACCTTAGGCCCCACCAGTAGGCGGAGCTTTGGGACGGATGGGCCAATCCGACCTCATTCCGTCGTTGGCTGCCTGCCGGACAGGCGGGTTTGGCTCCCGTCTGTCCGGCCAACTACAGAAAGGTACGGGGAAGAGGGGTGGGGGTGTCGTGGGGGTCGGCCAGGGGGGTCGCGGGTCGGCTGGGGGGGCGGTCGGAGGTTCTTGGGGGGGGCGGTCATTGGGGGGAGGGGGGTTTGCATCGAGGGCAGGAGGGCCTGGGATCCCTCCTGCCCGTAATGTAGTGTGGGGTGGGGGTAGGGGGTCGCCATGCCAAGGAGGATTTGGGCTCCCTCCTGGCCCGAACAACTAGGGGGGGGGGGTCGCCAGGGCCAGGAGGACTTGGGCTCCCTCCTGGCCCGATATTGTCGGGGAGATGGGGAATCGGCGGGGTAAGAGGGCTTGGGCTCCTTTTTGCCCCGATCATGTCGGGGAGTCGGGGGGGCAAGAGGGCTTGAGCTCCCTCTTGCCTCGATCGTGTCGGGGAGTCGGCGGTCCTTCGGGGTGGGGGTGCGGGTGCGTGCGAGCGGTCCGTCGGGGGGTGAATCGGACGTCGGGGGGGACTATGTAAAAAAAAATTGTGTACAACGCGCTCACGCGTATACCGCGCAAGGGTATGCACGGTTTGTAAAAACACGTATAACGCGCGCGTTATATGCGTGAAAATACGGTAAAAAGTATGGAGTCGGTCAGAGGAAGGCTACTAAAATGGTGTGTGGTCTGCATGATAAGGCGTATGGGGACAGACTTAAAGATCTCAATCTGTATACTTTCGAGGAAAGGCGGGAGAGATGAGATATGATAGAGACGTTTAAATACCTACATAATATAAATGTGCATGAGTCGAGTCTCTCATTTGAATGGAAACTGCAATGAGAGGGTATAGGATGAAGTTAAGAGGTAATAGGCTCTGGAGTAATTTGAGGAAATACTTTTTTACGGAAAGGATGGTAGATGCCTGGAACAGTCTCATGGACGAGGTGGTGGAAACAGAGACTGTTTCTGAATTCAAGAGGGCCTGGGCTAGGCACGTGAGATCTCCGAGAGAGAGAAAGAGATAATGGTTACTTTGGATGGGCAGACTAGATGGGTCATTTGGCCTTTATCTGCCATCATGTTTCTATGTTTCATTCCCATCCTGGAGAAATAGCTCTTCACACGTTGGACTGTAATGCACCATGACTTACTATATTCAGAGGACTAAGCTACATAGGTCTTCATCACAACTGTTCATTTCCTTTGACCCTAACAGATTGAGCCTACCTGTTACCAAATGGACTATTTCTTCATGGTTAGCAGCCTGCATCTCCTTTTGCTATGTTCGGGCTGGGCTGCAGCTCGAGGGTAGATGTAGATATTCAGTGCCAACCCATCTATGTTTAGTGGTTAAATTAGGCCACATAAATAGCAACCTGTCTTTAACCACTAAGGGCCTGATTCTCTTTAGGATGCCAGTCTCGGCAGACACCTAAGAGACAATCATGTGTCAATCATACATCCCAAGAGTGTCAAATTTAACATGTTAAGTTGATCAGCAGCACTTCAGGTATTTGAAAGTCCCCTTTCAAGCACTCCCTGGTCCAGACCTTATTTTGCTCAGTTAAATCTATGTGCACAGTAATTGTGACTGGACAGATTTTAATCAGGGGTGGGGGGAGGAGGGGTAGAATTTCTAACCATTTAGATTTATGCAGTTAAAAGCTGATTTTAGCTACATAAGCTATTTGAAATTCTATTCCCAATGACACAAATCATATTTTGGTAAAGTTTCCCATGTGTTTATTTTCTCTGTTAATATTTTTTTGTGGGTGAGAGAGGATGATCAAGGAGACTTCTGTTTTATTTTGTCTCCCTTTCTCCCCACCCGGTGACCAATCCTTTAATTGACACGGGAGCCTCCTCTATCCATTGTGCCTTTGTGCTGTTCCTTCCCTGAATTTAAAAACACCCAGTGTGCCTATTTCTTTCATTTGGTACTTGCCATCTCATAGAATAGCAAGCACAGTTTGAAACCTGTAGTCAGTGGTGTACTGTTGAAAGGCAAGAGATAAAACTCAAGGTGCACTGTGATTTCACAGTTGCAAGAAGGGAAAACCAAACTCTGACAAGGTGCTGGATGTATAGCTCCTCAATACTTGGCTGTCAAAGCAGATGACTCTGAATAAAGGGAGAGTTGTTGATGAGAATTATGTCATTTCATGACATCTACTCTTCACAAATCAAATTTGATTGTGTTTTCATGTAAGAATGATGATGACAGCAGGTTCTCCTGAGAACTGTGGGTTAGCTTTTATCTGTATTAAGACAAAAAGCACAAATTGATCTTGCAAACCTCAGGTTTCTCCCAGTTATCTTTAGTTAGACCTTTTTCTTTTTATTTATTGTCACGTATTTGCTTCTTTAACATGTTGCATTGATTTATGGGTGGCTCACAGCCAAGCCTCTGTCTCCTGGTCTGAAGAAAAAGACCTAAACAGTCACCAGAAAAAAAATGCAACTAAAGATTGAGCGGTGTGCTAGAGACCCCAGTGGAATCCTCCTACCAGAGCATCATTGAAGCCTCTGTTTTACCATCCACGTTGTTTGCAGTAAGCAGTTGTGGAATATCTGAGGTCTGTGAGAGCATGGTGTTCAGCCACCAGCATGCCAGGTGTGGAAGGAGCACTCTCTGAAAGTGGCCATTTACGAGGGGGTGCTGAAAAGTTCTCAGCCCAACCAACTTCTTAAATTCTGAGCATTATTTTGCCACTGAAGCTGAAAAGTGTTATTTTATTTTGCAAATTTGCAGAATTGAAATGCTATGTTTTGACATTGTTTTAGATCATTGATTGAATCATGTCAACAAAAAAGTGTTAAATTTTCAAGTGTGGAACTCCGAGCCATCATGAAGTTCCTATTCCTGCAGAAGAAAACTCCAAAGGCAATCCATAATTGTATGATGCAAACATTGAGTGACAAATGCCCAGCATATTCCACAGTGAAGAAGTGGTGTGCAAATTTTCAGCATGGAGATTTTGAGACTGAAGATGCAGCAAGGTCTAGGAGGCCTCAAATGGTGTCAACTCCTGAAATTGTTGACCATGTCCATTATATGATTTTGGTCAATAAATTTCAGCAAAATTGTTGACCATGTCCATTATACGATTTTGGTCAATGAATTCAGGTCAATGAATTTCAGCAAAAACAATTGCTGGTGAGACCTCATTTGGAATATTGTGTGCAATTCTGGAGACCGTATCTTCAAAATGATATAAACAGAATGAGTGCTGAAAAGTTCTTAGCCCAACCTAGAAAAGAATGACTTGGAGCCATAAAACTTATACGTTATTCCACATATTCACCCCTAACCTCAACACACTTGACACATCATTTATGAAATTTACCGTAAATAACCTTTCCATAAAAATACTCTGATATCTGGTCACTGAAATAGTGCTTCACTACTGCAATTGCCTCTGAATCACTCAAAAATTGTCACCCTTTCAAACTCTTTTTAAGGTCTGGAAAGAGAAAATAGTCAGATGGAGACAGATCTGGTGAGTAGGATGGATGGGCTATGCACAAAACCCCAGCTGCATCAAAACATCCATTGTTTTACCAGCCTTGTGAACAGGTGCATTGTCTTGCAAAAAGAGAACTCCTTTCCGTAGTTTCAATCTATTTTCTTCTTTCATTGCCTCTAATAGGCACAGCAAGTTGCAGTAGTATTCTGCACTAACTATTTGGCTCCTTGGAAGATAGCCATTACAACACCTTCCTGAGGTCATAACCTTTCCTGCTGACTTTTGGGTCTTGAATTTCCTTGGCCATTGAGAACATGAGTGCCACCATTGCATGGACCATTGCATTGCATTGTTTTGTCTCAGGATAATAGTGATGTAACTATGTTTCATCAGCAATAACTAGTCGTTCCCAAAAGCTGGCACCAGCGCAATGAAATTGTGACAAAATCAACTTGGAAGTACCACGCAACATAATTTCTTACCAACATTCAAACATTTGGCCAACCGCTTAGCTGACAGCTTCTGCATAAGCAGCTGCTTGTAGATTATACACCCAACACATTCACTGGATGTCTATAGTGTCTCAGCAATTGTTTTAGCCAATATTCACTGATCTGCTAAAATCAGTCATGGACATGTTCAACAATTTCAGGAGTTGACACCATTTGAGGCCTCCTAGACCTTGCTGCATCTTCGGTCTCAATATCTCCACGCTGAAAGTTTGCACACGTCTTCACTGTGGAGTATGATGGTTATTAAGAACATAAGAATTGCCTCTGCTGGGTCAGACCAGTGGTCCATCGTGCCCAGCAGTCCGCTCACGCGGCGGCCCTCTGGTCAAAGACCAGCGCCCTGAGACTAGCCCTGTCTGCGCACGTTCCGGTTCAGCAGGAACTTGTCTAACTTTGTCTTGAATCCCTGGAGGGTGTTTTTCCCTATGACAGACTCCAGAAGAGCATTCCAGTTTTCTACCACTCTCTGGGTGAAGAAGAACTTCCTTATGTTCGTACGGAATCTATCCCCTTCCAATTATAGAGAGTGCCCTCTCGTTCTCCCTACCTTGGAAAGGGTGAACAACCTGTCCTTATCTACTAAGTCTATTCCCTTCAGTACCTTGAATGTTTCGATCATGTCCCCTCTCAATCTCCTCTGCTCGAGGGAAAAGAGGCCCAGTTTCTCTAATCTTATGCGGTATGGCAAGTCCTCCGTTCCTTAACCATCTTAGTCGCTCTTCTCTGGACCCTTTCGAGTAGTACCGTGTCCAGTGCTGGACGCAGTACTCCAGGTGAGAGCGCACCCTGACCCGGTACAGCTGCAAAATAACCTTCTCCGATCTGCTCGTGATCCCCTTCTTTAACATTCCTAGCATTCTGTTCGCCCTTTTCGCCGCCGCTACCACACATTGCGTGGACAGTTTCATCGACTTATCCCTTCCTGGGAGGTCTCTCCAAGTACCGCCCTGGACATCCTGTATTCGTGCATGAGATTTTTGTTACCGACTTGCATCACTTTACACTTATCCGCGTTGAACCTCATCTGCCATTTTGAAGCCCATTCCTTGAGCCTGATTATGTCACGTTGCAGATCTTCGCAATCCCCCTGCATCTTCACTACTCTGAATAACTTCGCATCATCCACAAATTTAATCATCTCACTCATTGTACCTATATGTCCAGATCGTTTATAAAGATGTCGAAGAGCATGGGTCTAAGCACCGAGCCCTGCAGCACACCACTGGTGACGCTCTTCCAGTCCGAGTATTGTCCAATTATCCCCAACTCTCTGTTTCCTAATCCATGTGAGTATTTCACCCTCGATTAAATGACTCGCAATTTTCCGAAGTAGTCGTTCATGCGGAACCTTGTCAAACACCTTCTGAAAATCCAGATATACTATGTCGACTAGGTCGCCCTTGTCTATCTGCTTGTTTACTCCCTCGAAGAAGTGCAGCAAGTTTGTCAAACAAGATCTGCCTTTGCTGAAACCATGCTGGCTGGTCTTCGTAAGACTGTGTCCATCAAGGTGATCAATGATGCGGACCTTTATCAGGGCCTCTACCATCTTTCCCGGTACTGATGTCAGACTCACTGGTCTGTAGTTTCCCGGGTCTCCCCTCAAACCTTTTGTGATGATTGGCGTAGCATTCACAACCTTCCACCTTCCCGATTTGATCGACAGATTGGCTATTAGCTGAAGCAGTTCATACAATTATGGATTTCCTTTGGAGTTTTCTTCTGCAGGAATAGAAACTTCATGACGACTCATAGTTCCACACTTGAAAATTCCACACTTTTCGTTGACATGGTTCATTCAATGATCTGAAACAATGTCAAAATATAGCATTACGATTCTGCAAATTTGTACTTTGCAAAAAAACAAAACCTCTTTTCAGCTACAGTGACAAAATAATGCTCAGAATTTAAGGAGTTGGTTGAGCTGAGAACTTTTCAGCACACCCTCGTCATTAGTACAAAAACTCTCATTACAAACAATTTATTCCTGATGACCTATTAAATGAGTTTCAACATATTTCTAATGACTTGTTGGAAACGAGGAAATATGTGGCAAGATCAGTCTTTGATGTCACCTCAAGAGCATCAGCATTATCTATTGCCATAGGAGATGCGCATGGCTAAGAGTTTGACTTGGATTCAAGAGCACTAAGCCAATATTCCATAAGATCACAAGGCATGAACAGTCTATGACCACTCTTTTGGCTTCAAGATCTACCAAATCGTAGCCTATCAAATGGTTTCACAATCCTAAGCACTCTTCTTACTATTCCAGATGCAGATATGTTCCATCATCTGCCTCTTCAAGAGCTCCTCCTCAAAAATGCCCCAAGCAACAGAGGTTTCAAAACACCCAACTGCAGACTCAGCAAAAATCACAGCAGTCTTTTTAACTTCTTTACAGCCTACACCCAAACCCTTCCTATCAGGGATCATCTCACTCACTTCTATCACTATTGGTTCCTCATAGCACCAGACCACTTGGTCCTACAAATATTGAGACTGGATTGGAGAAGGGCAGATGTAGTCCCTCTACACAAAAGTGATGTAAGGAAGAAGTAGGAAATTACAGGCCAGTAAGTCTGACTTCTGCGGTAAGCAAATTTATGGAAACACTTTTAAAACAGAGAATGGTGAATTTTCTGTAATCCTGTGGATTACAGGAGGACCAGAGGCAACATGGATTCACTAGAGGTAGGTCTTGTCAGACAAATCTGATCAATTGGATAGCAGAAGTGCGCTAGATGTGGTGTATTTAGATTTTAGCAAAGCCTTTGACAGTATACCACACAGACAGCTAATAAATAAACTGAGTGCTCTTGAGATGGGCTCCAAAGTGACAGATTGGATCAGGAGCTGGTTAAATGGAAGACGACAGAGGGTAGTATTCAATGGACATCACTATGAGGAAAGGGATATTACCAGGTTCTGTTCATGAGCCTGTTCTTTTTAACATTTTTATAAGCGATATTGCTGAAGAACTGTCAGGTAAGATTTGCCTCTTTGCAGATGATACCAAAATCTGCAATAGATTAGACACCCCTGATGTTGTAAATAACATGAGGAAGGACCTAGTGAAACCTGAAGCATGGTCTTAAATTTGGCTGCTAAGATTTAAATGCTAAGAAATGAAAGGGCATGCATTTGGGCTGCAAAAACCCAAAGGAACAGTACAGTTTAGGGGTTGAAGAACTTCTGTGCATGAAAGAGGACCGGGACTTGGGTGTAGTGGTATGTGATGATCTTAAGATAGTCAAATAGGTTGAAAAGATGATGGCAAAAGCTAGAAGGCTGTTAGGGTGCATAGGAAAATGAGTGGCCAGTAGAATAAAGGAGCTATTGATGCCTCTGTATAAGACTCTGGTGAGACCTCATTTAGAATATTATATACAATTCTGGAGGCCGCACCTTCAAAAAGATATAAAAAGGATGGAGTCTGTTCAGAGGAAGGCTACTAAAATGGTGTGTGGTCTTCATCATAAGGCATATAGGGACAGACTTAAAGATCTAAATCTGTATACTTCAAAAGGTAAGAGGGAGAGGGGAGATATGATAGAGACGTAATGTAAATGTGCATGAGTCAAGTCTCTTTCAATTGAAAGGAAGCACTGGAATGAGAGGGCATAGGATGAAGTTAAGAGGTGATAGGCTCTGGAGTAATCAAAGGAAATACATTTTTACAGAAATGGTGGTAGATGTGTGGAACAGTCTCCCGGAAGAAGTGGTGAAGACAGAGACTGTGTATGAATTCAAGAAAGCGTGGGATAGGCACGTGGGATCTCTTAGAGAAAGAAAAAGAGATTATGGATGGGCATACAAGATGGGCCATTTGGCCTTTATCTGCTATCATGTTTCTATGAGTATGGACTAAGATTATAGGTCTGTCACTTCAGTTGTTGAGGTCATTTTCCCCCTATAAAATTGTATAATTTTTATACTTTTACCACTGATTTTACCAATCATTGGATCTCTATCTAGTCAGATCTTTTTTTTTTTCTTTACTGTAATGTACATCTATTGATCTACTGCAGCCTCATTTTTTGGTGAGAGGGAGGGAGAAAACCCTCACAGCCCATCTCCCTCAACCCTGGTTTCCCAGAAGCATTTGAATTACTGGGGGAAACAGTGTCGGTTTTGCAAACACAGAATTTCTTTAGGAGTGTTTGTAGACTCAGGGCTTACCTTTAAAGGGCATGTGTTGGCAGTAGTCCGGAAGGTGTATTTTCATCTCCGCTTGGTAAATGGTCGTAGGCCATATTTAGCGAGAAGCAAAAAGAAAACTGCAGACTAGTATGTACAAGATGGAGGCTATGTTTATTATACCAAATATTTAATGCAGTTAAATGTTACCAAGTTTATTAGGTTTTTATATACCGCCTATCAAGGGTATCTAAGTGGTTTTACAATCAGGTACTCAAGCATTTTCCCTATCTGTCCCGGTGGGCTCACAATCTATCTAATGTACCTGGGGCTATGGAGGATTAAGTGACTTACCCAGAGTCACAAGGAGCAGCACAGGGTTGGAACCCATAACCCCAGGGTGCTCAGGCTGTAGCTTCAACCACTGCGTCACACACGCTTTAGCTTTATTTAGAGCCGCACTGCTGGCCGGTGACCTTCTTTTAAACAGGCAATTGTTTTATACCATTTTATGCGGTTTTTTACAAACCTTGTCCACCATGGACCCCTGAAGAAGGTGTGTTCTCCGAAACACAGACCATGTCGGGTCTCTTGGTTTGTAATAAGGTAGTAACATTTAACTGCATTAAATATTTGGTATAATAAACATAGCTTGCATCTTGTACATACTAGTCTGCAGTTTTACTTTTTGCTTCTCGCTTGCCGTTTTTGCTCTACAGACCCTGTTGGACTTCTTATGCCGTTCGTAGGCCATATTTGTCATTCCACTTGTTTAGGATGGTTGTGCAGACAATTGTTCAGTCAGTTCTTGATTATTGTAGTTTGGTGCTCCTGGGGGTGCCAAGGTCGGCAGTAAGTGGGCTCCAGGTTGCCCAAAATTCACTGGTCAAGACTTTGTATAGATTGGGAAGACAGGAGCATGTGACAGAATATTATATAAGTCTATACTGGTTGAAGGTGAGGGATAGGATATGCTACAAGTTATTGTTAACTGTTTACAAATGTGTGTGCAATCTAGCTCCCAAACATCTTGTTCAGAGTATTCTGCCACAGGCGCCCTCTCATTTGTTTCGGTCTGCAGAAAAATTAGATCTACATGTTCCATCTGTAAGAGAGTTGAGGCTTACATCATCCAGGGCTACTACTTTCCACCGTATTGGGACTAAGGAATGAAATAACCTCCCTGGCTATATTTGTCAACAAAATATACAAAATTTTAAGAGATTGCTTAATGGCACCTCTTTTGCCTGATGAAATACAAGGCATGAGATAAAATGAACAAGGAAGAATAGAGATTGCTGATCGATGTTTTATTGTCTGGTATTTTGTTTGTTTTGTATTCTAGATGAAACTTTGTATTTTTGGATGTAGTTTAGGGCGGGATATAAATAAACCAAACCAAAGCCTTACCCACCCAAAATGTAGTGTTTTCCTGCCCAGCAAACATTCTAGCCCTTAGCAACCTCCTACCCCACTTACCTTTTTCCTTTTCCTCCCATACCTCCCAACAAAACCTTGACTTCCTTTCCAGTTCCTTCTTATCTTCTGCATCTTTTTCCCCTTTTCCCTTTTCCCTTCCCCCTTACACCCCCCCCCCCAACTGCCAACCCACCTTGTCACTCCCTTCCCCACCCTTTCTCTGACAGCCTGGGAAATGCTCCGCTAATGCACACCAGGTTTAACTCTGGGCCCCTGAAATTTCCCCTGACAATTCTGAATGAAAAAGTCTTGCCTCTCAACAAGTAGGGTGGCCAAAACCAATTTTATGGGAAGGCCATCTGTAAATTAAGGCCATGGTGGAAGAAATCATAATTCTGAACATTTAGCTCCCTGGGTAGGATTCTCTGGAGATATGCTAAATTTAGATAGCACCACATCTTAGGATAATTTATCCATAAGTTCACAGATTAAGTGATTTTGAGGTTAAAGCTAACTAGATAAGGAGTAGGTATACCTAAGGTGACCATACATCCCGTTTTGAACGGGACAGTCCCGTTTTTTGATCCCCTGTCCCGTTAGCCCCACACACAGCTTTGGGACGCCAAAATGTCCCGTTTTCAGGGACAGCATCCCAAAGCTGTGCGCAGGGACAATGGGACAGGCAATCGCTTCCTGTCCCTCCCTGCCGCGCAAAAAAAAAAAAAAAAAAAAGCCACCCTCCAGGCCCGATTTAAAACCCTCCTGGTCCGCTGCCGCTGCTGCTGTCCTTACCTCCCTGCTGCTGCTAATCGCCACCCAGAAGCCTCCTTCCCGACGTCAATTCTGACATCGGAGAGGACGTTCCAGGCCAGCCAGCCGCTACCGCCTCCTCTTGAGCAGGCGGTAGTTTTTCTGCTAGCGCGCTAAAAACACTAGTGCACCTTCGTAAAAGTCTTTTGTTGTAACTAGAGCTCCACCAGGTAATGTAAGCAGCAGAAAGTGTAAAAGAAAACCTCATAACAGCTCCCATAGTCAAACTATGCATTTTTTTTTCAGGAGAATCCCACGGAGGAGCGAGGGGATTAATTAGCCATCTTATCTGGGCTTGCTAGTGCCTCCCAACATATGTAATTTTGAAAATCTAAAATGACTTATGGTGTTTCTTCTTCCTCTGACCTAAAAAGTCCTTAATCATGCGAATGTCTCCAAACTATAGGGGTAAACTTACACAACCCCACCCCCTCCCTTTATAAAACCGCAAAAAGTGGTTTTTAGCGCAGGCCGGCGCACTGAATACTCTGCACTGCTCCCAACACCCATAGAGTTCCTATCTGCGTCGGAAGCAGCACAGATCATTCAGCGCACTGACCTGTGCTAAAAACCGCTTTTGCAGTTTAGTAAAAAGGGGGGGGGGTGTTGTTAAACCAGATGAATTCCAGTATAGAGGATGGCCAATTTTCAAGCAACCCATTTGTGCAGGCAACACTGTTTTACTAATAGCAGTGACTTTGGATATTGCGCTCTAAGCTGAATGAACATTGCCCCCAGCTCAAAAGCAAAATTGTAACTTATTTCCAGATGAGTTGTATACAACATATAAACTAATTCACTTTTTCCTATGAAGAATCTATCCAGTTAAGAATGTCAGACGGGAATTAGAACCACCAATGGCTTCAATGCTTCAGTGTGATGATGCAACAAGAAGTGATTTATCTTAATTAAGTCTCCAAGTAGAGCTTTTTTTTAAATTATTATTAACTAAATGTACATCTGAAAAAAATAAATGAATGTGCTCTTTGATTGTAATTTAAAGATATTTTCATCCATTGATTAGGGGAGAAAAACAATTATGGGGAAAAAATAGGCAGTTGTGAAAGTAGTAGAATTTGTTGACCTAAAGGATATTCCTGTGAAGATAAGTCAAAGTGTTCTGTGATGTTCTGCTATTGATTGTTGTTTCATTGTTTACTCCTGGGTATAGCAACAGCAAGGAAATGTTTTCAGAGGAAGAAGAGTGACCTTTTCTATACAGGCAATTGTACAATGATGTTAAAAGAGGCAGCTAAGAGAAAAAATTATCACAGTACCCATTAGGATGTCTGTAAGACAAAAGCCACATTTTTATTCATATTTGATGGTTGGTTGATACTTTTTCTCCAAGATCAAAACCATCTTATTATCTTATGCACTTCAGAATTGAATTTTTTTGATTGATTGTTATTTACATGCTATCAGTTCTTATGGCCAGAACACCTTTTCTTGGGTATGGTGGATGATTTTGTGAAATGTTGATCTTTCAGAGACATTTAAAGCTCAAAGCTTCCAGTGCAGTAGAAGTCAGGAGGACCCATTTGGAAGTCATTTCTGTGGGTAAATTGGGCTCTCTGAAAGTTGTCCTGGGGGAGATGTTCCAGGTGGGGGAGCAAATACTATACTTTCAATTCTATATGCATCATTTGCCTTGGGGGAAAAATGTGTGTGTGTGCGTGTGTGTGTCCTGACACCTAAACTAAACTAAACTAAACCTTGGGTTTATATACCGCACCATCTCCACGAATGCGGAGCTCGGCACGGTTTACAGGAAGAAGGATGAGAGAGGAACTACAGTGGAGAGATTAAAGAGTTAGGTGTAAAGGGGAAGGTGAGAGGCCTAAGAGGGGGGAAGTGTTACAGTTTTGAGAATAGCCAGGTTTTTAGGTGTTTGCGGAAGAGTTGGAGGGAGCTTGAGGTTCGGAGTGGGGAGGTGAGGTTATTCCAGATCTCAGTGATTCTAAAGGGGAGGATGACCCAAGTTTGCCTGCATGGGAAATACCTTTTATGGAAGGGAAGGATAATTTAAAAATTTGGGAGGATCTGGAGGAAGTAGGGGTTGGGGAGTTCCAGGATAGAGGGATAACGGCAGGAAGGATGCCATGTAGGATCTTGTAGGTCAGACACGCACATTTGAAGTGGATCCTGGGGATTACTGGGAGCCAATGGAGCTTAGACAGAAGTGGTGAGACGCGATCAAATTTGCTTTTCGCGAAAACAAGCTTAGCTGCGGCGTTCTGAATCCGCTGAAGTCTGTGGAGGCTTTTCTTGGTTAGGCTGAGGTAGATAGAATTGCAATAATCCAATCTGGAGAGGATGATGGATTGTACTAGGACTGCGAAGTATTTTTGGTGAAAATAGGGTCTGACTTTCCTTAGCATGTGAAGGCTGAAGAAGCATTTCTTCACCAGGGATTGGAGATGTTCGTTGAAGGATAGAGAAGAGTCTAAGGTGACACCCAGAACTTTGCTTGAAAACTCGAGCTGTAATGGGGGGCCGGAGGACAATGGGATGGAGGAAGGTAGATGGTCTAATATTGGGCCGAGCCAAAGGAGTTTTGTTTTGGACTCGTTTAGTTTCATATGCATTGTGAATGCCCAGGATTGGAGGTTCTTTATGCATGAGGATATGTTCGTGGAGAGGTTAGTGAGGTTCGAGTCGGTCTCAAGGAGGACGAGGATGTCATCAGCATAAGTGTAAAGAGTTTCAAGGGGGGATAATTGGAGTAGTTTCAGGGAGAACATGTAAATGTTAAAGAGGATTGGGGAGAGGGGTGAGCCTTGTGGGACACCACAAGTCGGGGTCCAGGGGGAGGATGAGGTGCCGCTCATGTTAACCATGTAAGAGCGGGAGCGCAAGAATTTGGAGAACCAATCAAGAACTATGGAGCTAATGCCTATCTCAGAGAGTTGGAAAATTAGAATGTTGTGGTGGACAACGTCAAAAGCTGCAGAGAGGTCGAATTGTAGAAGGACAGCAAACTTGTTACGAGAATGCAGTTGCTGAACCTTAGAGATTAGAGAGGCCAATAGGGATTCAGTGCAGAAGTTGGGTCTGAAGCCATATTGGTAAGGTAAGAGGATGGAGAATCTTTCTAAGTAGGAAGAGAGCTGGGTAGATATGATAGACTCGAGCAGTTTGGTGAGGAGAGGGATATTTGCTATTGGACGGTAGTTGGATGGTATGGAGGGGTCTAGGTCAGCTTTTTTCAGTAAAGGGGTCAATGCGATATGTCCCATTTCAGTGGAGAATAGGCCTGATAATAGGGCAGAATTTATGAGTTTGGTAAGAGATGCGATGGCCTGTGCAGGGATTTTCTCAAATAGGTAGGAGGGAAATGGGTCCAGGATGCAGTTGCATGATTTTAACTTGAGGCAGAGTTTAAGGGTCTGAGAATCAGATACGAGCTCGAACACAGTCCAGGATCTGTCGGCAGGGATGGGGTTGAGAGCAGCTAGGGTGGGGTTGGGTTCAGGGGGCACCAGAGAATTGTAGGAGATTGCGGGCGGGAAGGAGCGCCTTAAGGTAGAGATCTTATCATTGAAGAATTTTGCTAGGACCTCGGCTGAAGGAGATGAGGGAAGAAGGGTGGAGTCATTTTTAGTGGTTAGGGAGCGCCAAATGTTGAACAATGTGCCATTCTGGTTTTTGGATTTGGAGATCTTGTCTCCATAGAAGTTCTTCCTTGCTTTTTTTAATATTGAGTTGTAGAGTTTGATATTGACTCTCCAGGCCTGTCTGTCAGATGAGGATTTGGATTTTTTCCATTTTCGCTCTAAGGCTCGACATTTTTGTTTCAGGTCTCTATAGAGTGGAAGGTACTAAGGGGCTTTATGGGGATAGGTGATGGATTTAGTGGTTTGGGGGGCGAGGGAGTGGTAGGTGGACTTGGAAAGGGCGATCCAGTTGTGCCAATTGTTTTCAGATGACACCTGAAGCTGTAGTTTAGCCATGCTGGTCCACACAAATTTTGAGAGGCTGTGTCACACAGGGCCAGATTCTACAACAGTCACTGAAAGTTAGGCAGTGGTAGCTGCTCTATTGTTGCCTAACTTAATTGGTTTAATTACCTTCTTGGAACAGCTTGTCAAGGAACCAACAAGAGGGACGGCTATTCTGGATCTAATCATCAATGGGCTGAATGGACCTGCCAAGGAAGTGGAAGTAGTGGGACCATTAGGAAACAGTGATCACAACATGATCCAGTTCAAAGTGGAAATAGGAGTGCCAAAGGGGAAGAGAACCATTGCAACAAAGTTTAACTTCAAGAAAGGGAACTATGATGCCATGAGACAAATGGTGAAGAAGAAACTCAGGAGCAGCTCCAGGAAAGCACAGATGGTGGAGCAAGCCTGGTCCTTATTCAAAGACACGGTAAACGAAGCGCAAAACCTATATATACCCAGATTTAGGAAAGGGTGCAAAAGAATCAAACAAAAGACCCGGCATGGATTACCAATGACAAGAAAAAATCATTCCGAAAGTGGAAAAAGGATAAAACCGAGGAAAATTGGAAAGAGCACAGGAAGCATCAAAAAGAATGTCATCGCATGGTCAGAAAAGCAAAAAAAAAAAAAAAAGTATGAAGAGAGACTTGCCAGGGAAGCACAGAATTTTAAACCATTCTTCCAATATGTGAAAGGAAAACAGCCAGCGAGGGAGGAGGTGGGACCTCTGGATGAAGGAGACAGGAAGGGAGTGGTGAAGGAGGAAGAAGAGGTGGCAGACAGACTAAACACGTTCTTTTCATCGGTCTTCACAAAGGAGGACACATCCAACATGCCGGAACCGGAAAAAAATCTTCAAGGGGGATCAGGAGGGAAAATTATCATGCATGGAGGTAAGCCTCAAAGACATGCTCAAACAGATAGATAGATTAAAAACTGACAAATCTCCGGGCCCAGACGGAATCCACCTGAGGATACTGAAAGAGCTCAGAGATGAAACGGTGGAGTTACTGCAGCAGATTTGCAACCTATCCTTAAAAACAGGGGTACTTCCGAAGGACTGGAGGATAGCGAATGTTACACCTATCTTTCAAAAAGGATCAAGAGGCGACCCGGGAAACTACAGACCGATGAGCTTAACCTCAATTCCGGGGAAGATGACCGAATCATTGATCAAGGACAGTATCAATGAGCATATAGAAAGAAATAATCTGATGAGAACAAGCCAACATGGTTTCTGTAAAGGAAGATCATGCCAAACGAACCTACTGCACTTCTTTGAGGGGATAAGCGAACAATTGGACAAAGGTGACCCCAAAGACATCGTATATCTGGACTTCCAAAAAGCCTTCGACAAGGTACCCCATGAGCGCCTACTAAGGAAACTGTGGAACCACAGAGTCTAAGGGGAAGTGCACAGATGGATCAAAAATTGGCTGGCAAACAGGAAACAGAGGGTAGGAGTAAAGGGACACTACTCTGACTGGAAAGGGGTCACGCTGCTGTTCAATATATTCATAAATGAACTGGAGGCAGGGACAAAGTGCGAAGTTATAAAATTTGCGGACGACACAAAATTATCCAGTAGGGTTAAAACTGTGGAGGAATGCAAAGAACTACAAAAGGGACCTGAACAAACTGAGTGAGTGGGCAGACAAGTGGCAGATGAGCTTCAATGTGGAGAAATGTAAAGTCTTGCACATAGGGAAAGGAAACCCGATGTATAACTACACGATGGGGGGGATGGTACTGGGAGAAGGCAAACTGGAAAAGGACTTGGGGGTTTTAGTGGATAAAACAATGAAGCCGGCGGCACAATGCGCAGCAGCCACAAAGAAGGCTAATAGAATGTTAAGCATTTTCAAAAAAGGTATCACTACCAGAACAAAGGAAGTTATCCTGCCACTGTATCGGGTGATGGTGCACCCGCATCTGGAGTACTGCATCCAATACTGGTCACCGTACCTTAAGAAGGATATGGCAATACTCGAGAGGGTCCAGAGAAGAGCAGCAAGGATGATAAAAGGCATGGAAAATCTTTCATATGCTGAAAGGCTAGAGAAGCTGGGGCTCTTTTCCCTGGAAAAGCAGAGACTTAGAGGGGACATGATAGAAACTTATAAGATCATGAAGGGTATGGAGAAGGTAGAGAGGGACAGATTCTTCAGTCTAGCAGGGGCAACAAGAACAAGAGGGCATTCGCAAAAATTGAAAGGAGACAAATTCAAAACAAATGCTAGGAAGTTCTTCTTCACTCAGAGGGTGGTGGACACCTGGAATGCGCTCCCAGAAGAGGTGGTAGGGCAGAGTACGATTTTGGGCTTCAAAATGGGATTAGATGATTTCCTGAAGGAAAAGGGGATTGGAGGGTATAGTTAGAGGGTTACCATACAGGATATTAAATGATTAGGGAATAGAATGTTTGAGGTATAAGATCACTTACAGGTCATGGACCTGGGGGGGGCTGCCGCGTGAGCGGACTGCTGGGCACGATGGACCCATGGTTTGACTCGGCAGAGGCCATGCTTATATTCTTATGATAATCGATCGCATCATTTAGAAGGAATTAAAATGTCATTAAAAAAAAAAAAGATAGCACTTCTCCACGACTATGGAGTTGCCCACCAATGCCTAAGGGTAAAAAAAGGCATGGTTAATTTGGAAGTACCCTTAGGCGTCGGTAGGCACCTCGTAGTTGCGATTCTTGTCACAGACAGGTGCTGAAAATGTAGGCCTTGAAAACCCTGGCCAAAATTTCTGGCGACTATCTATGATTTGGCTGCAATTCTATAAACAGTGCCATCGTGTGATTGACATGTGATCACTTATAGATTCCAAGCCACAATGATTACTACAACACCTTATATGTAGGCCTCCCCTCGAAAGAGCTCATGAGGGGCCGGCATTAGAGGTGGGCAAACAGGGAAATTGGCCTCCCCCCCTATTACAGGGAGCCCTAAACCTGTCTGAAATTGAAAGAGGGACAACTTGCAAGCAAATTTTGGGTCCCCCTTCCTAGCACCTGCCCTGGGTCCTATCATGTATAGAACTGCTCCTGATCTCAAGTATCTACAGCAATCCAGACTGCTGGAATTTGGTTTATGTATAAATTTATTTACTTATTTATGTATTAGTATTTATTCACCACCACGTCAATCGCTCCTCCTAAACTTACTTGCTCCACTTCATCACTTCATCATGCTTCTATTCTTTTCTCTCCTCTCTTCTACCTTCCAAAGTATTTAGATCAATGCTGTCTTGTTAAAATGTTTATTTTATTTTTATCTTTCCTCTAACTCTACTTTTCACTTCTCTATTACCCTCCAGGTACTTTAGTTAGATTGTGAGCCTTCGGGACAGTAAGGGAATTTTTCAAGTACCTTTCTTATTTCTAATCTTAATGTATATTTTCTGTAAACCGCTTAGAACCTAACGGATGTAGCGGTATATAAGAAATAAATTAAATTACATTACATTACCTTTTTGAAGAAATTCACCCAAGGAAGTATACAGCAAGAATAAGCCAGACATAGGCAATAGACAATTACAAATATTTAAACAATAAACATTATAGCATAGTTTTCTACTTAGGGTTACCATATGGCTCCAGAAAAAAAAAAAAAGAGAGAACGGATTGAGACATCTGGGTTTTACTTCCACTGAAAGCAATGAAAGTAAAACCCGAAGGTCTCAATCCGTCCTCTTTTTTTCTGGTGCCATATGGTAACCCTAATTCTGCTTACATTGTCAACATATTCTGTTCTAGAATGTTGCTTGAGTAAGACCTGGGCTTCAGTGTCTCTCCTTTATATTTTTAAGTTTTTAGTTCTATTTAGTTTTATTTTGTTGGTTTCTACTTTATTTTGTTCCTTTCATTTACTTTATTCATAGTTTTACATGGTTCTGTACTTTTTCTGTTAATTTTCACTCGGGCGAGTCAGAAAACATCTTGGATAGGAAGATTTTGACAGCTATAGAATCACAGCATAACTGTCTACTAACCTAAAGGCCTGGAACGGTTCATTTTCAGCAGAGGCCCTTCCTACCTGCGTGTGGTGACTGGAGATCGCTGCGGGGAGATCGTTGCTGGAGGCATGACCAGTGGAGGCATGGTGGATCGCTGCCTAGGATGGGACAGAGTCTGCTCTCTCATTGGGGAGGAGCTGGTGGTGTCTCCGGATCTGTGGAGTGGGATCGTGCTGTGGACTCCTCCTTCCGGTTGTCCAATGGAGGCAAAGTGCTGTATTCTGTGGAAGCTGCCCATGAGCCCACCGAGAGCAGTGCGGCCCGGCGCTGGATTGTTCTATCTCTGTGCATCTTCTGCCTGGAAGTGATGAGTCAGGGCTGCAGCAGCTGGAAAGCCTGAGCTGATATCTGTCCCATCTGGACTTTTGCTGTTAGAATTATTTAAAATATGCTGAGGCAACAGAGATGCTTCAGGAAATTGGATTTCTGCCAGACTTATTTGATTTTGTTTCTCAATTTTTTCTTCCAGTTTATGAATTATTTTAAATTTGATTCCATTGTTTTTACCCCTATTCTTATTTTATTAACTGAATTCTATTATTTAACGGTTCCTCCCTTCTATTCCTTTTCACATATTCCTTTAGATATTACATTACATTACATTAGGGATTTCTATTCCGCCATTACCTTGCAGTTCAAGGCGGATTACAAAAGAATTATCCAAGATGTATTACAACAAGAACTTACAAAAAAAAAAAAAAATGTGGTCATTTTCAAAAAGAGTAAGAAATGGGTAAGGTTATTTGTTTGGGGTAGTTGGCTTTAGTGAGAGGTGGAGTTTGAGACTTGCGGTATTATTTCTTTTTTAAGAGTTTTCTTGAAGATTATAGTCTTTATTTCTTTTCTAAAAGTCTTGTAGTTGAGGGATGCTATCAGTAGATGGTGATTTGGTTATCTAGTTTGGCTGCTTGAGTGGCCAGGAGGCCATCATATAGTTTTTTCCATTTGACCTCCTTAATTGGGTGGGGTATGAGAATGGGGTGTGAGTTTTCCTATGTCTGGTTGCGGTGTTGTGGATGAGGCGGTTATTCAGGTTGTTTGGACTGTCTCTGTATAAAGTCTTAAATAGTAGGCAGTAGAATTTAAATTGTATTCTTGCTGGGATCGGAAGCCAGTGCGATTGGAGATATGCTTCTGTAATGTGATCATGTTTCTTTAATGAGTAGATGAGTCTTAGTGCTGTGTTTTGGATAGTTTGTAGTTGTTTTGTTATGGTTGTAGGGCATGGGAGGTAGAGGATATTACAGTAGTCAAGTAGGCCTAGTATTAAGGACTGAACTATGAGCTGGAATTGAGTTTTCTCGAAGAATTTCTGAACTTGTCTTAAGTTTCTCATGACTAAGAATGACTTTTGTATTGTTTTATTGATTTGCGGTTGCATGGTGCAGCATCTGTCAATAGTTATTCCTAGCAGTTTTAGGGTGGTTTGTATGGGATAGTTGATTGCGTTGATTTCAATGTTGGTTATGGTTGGTATTTTGTTGTTTTCTAGGAGGATGAATTTCGTTTTATCTGGGTTCAATTTCAGTTTGTGATCTTTCATTCAGGTTGCTATTGATTTTAGTGTTTGGTATATTGTGTTCGTCATGGAGAGTTCAGGTTGATCGAAGGGTATGAGAATGGTAATGTCATCGGCATAGCTGTAGGAGGTTATGCCTTGTTTGTCCAGGTGAGAGCTGAGGGAGGCTGTATAGAGATTGAAGAGAGTCGGGGATAGAGGAGATCCTTGGGGAACTCCGCAGGGGTTTGACCAAGTTCAGATTTTTGTTTGTCTGATTTTACTCTATAGGTTCTTGATTTAAGGAATCCTTCAAACCATGTGTATACTTTATCTGTGCTACCTATTGTATCCAGGATTTGAAGTAGAATGTTATGGTCCACCAAGTCGAATGCAGCAGTAAGGTCTAGTTGCATGAGCATCATTTCTTTTCCTGTGCTGAGATGTTGTCTGGCTGTGTCCAAGAGAGATCCTAGTAGTGTTTCCGTGCTGAAGTTGTTTCTGAAGCCGGATTGTGTGGGATGGAGTATGTTATGGTTTTCTAGGTAATTGGAGAGGAATTTGGCAACTAGTCCTTCTATTATTTTGACGTAGAGTGGAATAGAGGCAATGGGTCTGTAGTTGGCTGTTTGGTCTAGCGGTCCTTTGGGGTCTTTGAGGATCGGGGTGATGATGATTTCGCTGAGGTTGGTAGGGTAGTGGCCGTTTATTAGCGAGATTTGTATCCAGTTTAGAAGAAGAACGCGGAATTTTGTGTTGGATGTTTTTAGGAGATATGGTGGACAGTTGTATTTTTTGTAGTATTTGTTGAATTCAGGCCATTGTATGTTGGGGAATTGAGACCATATTCTATCTGCTGCAGTAGAATCTCTATCTATGGGGAGAACTGTGAATTCGTTAGGATGGGTAGAGGTGTCATTGAGGGTAGCTCTTGCATTGGTAATTTTATTTTGGAAGTGTTCTGCTAATAGAGTGGCTGAGGGGGGTAGTATTGTTAGTGGTCAGGTAGGATTTGGTGTCTGTTAGGATTTTTAAAATTTGGAATAGTTTTTTGGTGTCTTGAGTTTCAGTGCCTATTAGGTTGGTGTAGTGTGCTTTTCTCTTGTCCTTTAATTGTGATTTGTATTGTTTGTTGATTTTTTTCCAGGCGGATTTTGTATGATCCGAGTTCGATTTTCTCCATTTTCTCTCTAGTCGTCTACATTGTCTTTTGAGTTGTAACAGTTCGGAGTCGAGCCATTTTTCTGATCTCCTGCTGGGTCTGGATTTGGTTTGCAGTGGGGCTAAATCATCAAGGGTGTTGGAGCAAAGTCTCATTTACATAGATGGTGCTCCTATCTGTAAAGTTAGGAATTTCTATGAAATATTCTACATGCTTCTCTCCTCTCCACTCCTGCCTGCCCTCCATAGTCCTACCTACCCTCTCTAACCCCTTTCTCTGTAATGTCGCCTAGAGCTTGTATAGGTATGTGCAACGCACAAATGGAAGAAATAAAATAAATAAACATAACACACAGAAAGTATATGTTCTTTTTTGATGTGACTAGGATGGTGTGGGCAACCTTTATACACAAGAGGGCTGCATGAATGTCAGTCCTGTCCCTAGCAGACCACAATAGTATGTACTGTCAGAATCGGAAAGGCACAGCTCCATAAATCTTCTGCAATACATAAGTGACTATTTAACTAAAAATGATGGGAAAAAAATCTGCTGGAGTGGCCATTTTGAAAATATTTGCAAAATATAGTATTTAAAATCATCAAAACTCTTGTTAAATGATGTTTTCTATGTATACTATCCATGGCCTCATGGGCAGCATAAAATTCAATGGCTGGCTACATTTGGCCTGCAGGTCATAGGTTGATCACCCCTGAACTAGGGCTACCCAGAGAAAGAGGAAGTTATATTAGAATCAAGGCCTAAAGTGGTGCTAGTTGTCCAGTTTTCCCTAAAAACTAGTAGTTAGAATACTGGGCATGACATCCGGTGGGGGGGGGGGGGGCAAGTTCAAATCGCAGAACTGCTCCTAGTGATCTAGGACAAGTCACTCAAGTCTTTATTGCCTCAGGTGCTGAGGAAGTCTTGCAATCCATCTGCATATTCCTCCCAGCATTCTCCGGAGTGACTCGAAGGTCCACCCCCGATTCACTCAGGGCCTCTGTTCCAAGTGCCCAAGGATCTCACTGACCACTAGCCAAGTGCTGTGGAGGTCTTACAGCCCATCTGCATATTCTTCCCGACATTCAGCGGAGTGACTAGCAGGTTCACCCTGATTCTCTCAGGGCCTCTGCACCTGGTGCCCAGGAAGGAATATAAGGATAGGCTGCAATACTTCCTCAGCAGCTGGTGAGAGCACTGGGTACCTGGAATGAAGGCCCTGAGTGGATTGGGGTGGACTTGCAAGCCACCCCAGAAAATGCTTGAAGGAATATGCCATGAGCTCTTGATGAAGAAGGATGATCTGTTGGGAACTGAAAGAAGACTCTTGGAGGATGGTTTGGAGGAGTATATTTAGATGAAGAGCTTAATCTTATCTCACTGTTTGTAGGATTCAGTGGTCTGATGTTATGAGGGACCATCGGTGATAGAATTGAGTAAGATGACCCCTGATAGGAAGGGTTGGTGTGCAGGCTGTAGTATGCTGGCTAGGCTCTCTAGTAAGAAGTCAAAAAGACTGCTGAGATTTTTTTTCCCTCTCTCCACCATTGTTTCATCCCCCCTTTCAACAATTATGCCTCAAAAGCTTCTTATGTAAAGACGTATACGACTGTTAATTGATCTAAGGGACTTTCCAAGCTTATTTTCTATACTAAAATTGATTTTTCCATTTCCCCATTTTATTGTCCTTAATTGTTCTTTCTTTTAAATTGTATTTCTCCCGACTATCCTATTGTTTCATGTAAGTAAAGTTATGTTATTAATAGTTTGTTAACTGGACCCCTTTTTAAATTTTTACTGTAAAATGCTTAGAATTTATGATTAGCGTTTTATCAAATTTTTAATAAAACTTGAAAACTTGAAACTTATACAAGTCTGACAAAGATGCTGTCTCTTCTATAATCTTCCTATTCTCTCCTCTGCTCTAGATATCCTTTTTCCTCCTATTCATGCCAAACCCCAGCCCTAGCTGACTTCTAAAATCTGCTACTTAAGTTCCTGTGCCCGATCTGCTGAACATCTTTGGCTCAAATCCCATGCTCATGCTGACTTCCTTCTAGTCTGCTCTTTCACTTGCTAAACAAGACTACTACACCCATTTTTTAAAATCTTTATCTGAATTTGATATACCACTGGTGGTCACAGAGACATTACAGTGCTTTACACAGAATGTAAATAGACATAAAACAATGACAATGTTTGAAAAATATCAAAGACACAGACAATACAGTGGTTTACAAAGAATATCAACAAGGCAAGTATACATTTTCAAACCAAGTACAGCAGGAAAAACAAAAAAGAAAACCAGTTAACATGGTCAGTTAAACAGTTGGAAAACAATACAGGATCGAGTAGTGGGTTAGTCACCGAACGTTTGTCCGAATAAGTATGTTTGATACCTTTTTAGAATTCTGCTAATGTTGAAAAGTTCCTAATGTATGGGGGAAGATCATTCCAGAGCTTAGGACTGATTTATTGAAAAACTGAATGTCGATAGGAGGATAGACGGCTTTTGGTAGTAGCGGCAAACAGAGGAGATTACTGTTAATTGAACAAAGGGAACGTGAGGGTACATAAGGGCTAAGGGAAGAAGATTAGCAATTTGTGCAGTATAATCTCGTTATAATGGACTTCGAGGGACCTGGAAAAACGGTCCATTATATCCAGAGTTGCATTTTTTAAAAACTTTATTTAGGTCAACTTGAAACAGCGTTCAATCAATGAACAACAGTCACTGCACAAGCGTATCAGCAACATCAATAGCAAAACATTGGTATGGCACAAAATAATTACAAAACCAGAACACTAAAAGATGTTCTAAAGCATTATGTCGTACTGTACTGGAAAGAAAAATACTCTGTTATTATCTTCTGGGCTGCATTTTGATACTATATTACCGGCATGCCATGCGCCTTGTAGGCGAAGCCTGCATGTCCGTTATAGCCAAAGAAAATTACAGCTAAAAGTGGCTCACGGGACCAAAATAGTTGTCCATTATATCCAAAAGTCCATTATATGCGAGTCCGCTATATCCGATGATTTTCTGTATGTTTATAATGGCGCACGGCCGGGACCAGCGGACCTTATCCGCTATAGGCGAGCTTCCGTTATAACGAGATTATACTGTATGTGAATTGGGAAGAGAGAGGCAGTCAATGTTCCTGTTTTGAAAGGAAGGTAACATGATTGAAGCATTGTGCAGAGTATAACATTTTAACAGTAGTAGACCAGATAAGTTGTAATCTAGGTGCCCTCACCTCCAATCCCCTCTTTTGCTTTCTCCCCAGACTATGGATGAGTACTTCTGTGACAAGTGTCACAAGATTAACCTTGAGTTCTCAACCAGGTCACCTCCAGTTCATTCGGTCAACTTTTCTTCAACAAAGAAAAATGGGGAGGCCCAATGTGAAAACAATCTACCGATGAAAACAAAAACTGTGGATACAGATGTTCTGGAGATAATTTATTAAACACTGACATATAAAACCATGAAAATTCAATTTAAAAAGTACAATGATAAAAAATACAGTGATAAAAATCCAATTGGACCCTACACGGTCCATGTTTCGGTGAATACGCCTTCCGTAGGGGTCCAATGGTTTGCAAATTCACATATAAAGAATTGGACTGAAAACAGTCTATTGTCTTTAAACATGTGAGAAAAGAACACCGCAGACAAGCTGAAGTAGCAAAAAATAAAAATAAAAAAGCTAACTTTTCTTCAACCCCTGCCATTTTTTCTTCCGTTTCTAAAATCACTGAAGAGGAAACTGCACATTTTCTTTTTCCCTCCAAACTCACTACTCACTGTTGTGACCAGGTGTATTAGGCAACCGGCCTATTTTGCCCAGTACATATGCAAAACTGAGCAGATGTTTAGAGGTGACAGAGAATATAGTACTCTATGGGTTAAGAAGTTTCAAAGTTCCAAACACTTTTTCCCAAAACATTTGCTTTTATTTGAGCACATTCTTGCTTTGCCACAGTTCAACAAAATAATAGCACAAAAACTGGATCCTCCCAAACACTTGGGTCCAAGTACAGAAATAGATTCAGTTCACTGCACTGATTCAATAGTTTTCTTTATTTCCACAAAAACAAAAAGAAATCTTTTCTTCTAAGTAATCACTTTCTTTCTCTTTTAAGCACACCTTGGTCCTGGCATCATAGCAAGTAGTCCAGAGCTTGTGAGAATGGCAAGCAAATATCTTTTAACCTTTTGCCATTCTGGACTCTTCACAGTTCAAACAAACATACTTCCCTAGTTCATGGAACTTTTCCTTCCTCAGGTCATAAGACCAAACCTGTTAACACTACTGAGCACTGCTAGCTTTCACAGCTCAATGGTGTGGGATTCAAACCACCCAAAATTGATAGATGTAGTAATCCCATCCCAATCCCATTCAGGCAGGTAGTATCACATTAGCAGTCTTCTCCCAGCTTATCAAAAAATATATCTTCTGCTTTGCAACTTCAACAAATTTAGCAGGTGATTAGAGCTCAGTTGATTTATCCCTCTAGCGACAGCTTCATACCACAGCTAATGCTTTTTAGGTAGCTGCTTTAATACTTGTCATCAAAATGTAACTTTAACTCAGATTGCTTCCTCTTTTGGAAGTAAACTCTCAAGCCTTCACCACTTTTAAATCTCCATCATGTTTTCTATGGGAGTATCTTTTACATAGCTTCCATTACAGTCCATAAGTTCCTCACCCTATTGTCTTCCTGATTATCCAACTCAGGGTACACTACCTCAATCTTGGAAGCTTGTGTGTCCCACTTCTCAGTCCTCATTCCAAAAGTGGTTTGGTTGCTGGTTTCCCTTTCAGCTGGCTGTTCCAGCCCTGCTCTCCTCTCTTCTGCTTAGCCCTGCTAGGATAATTATGGCTAGGCACAGGTGTGAGCTGCTCCCTGATTGGTTGAGTCCCTTTCTTATCCAAACTACTTGAACTTGCTGTTCATTGCTATTGTCTTGACTTTCAAGCTATTTTTGACCCGCTTCGCCCTCCACATTCTACAGAAACTGCCCTTGCTAAAGTCTCCAATAAACCTGGCCAGATCCAAAGGCCTCTATTCTATCTTCATATTTCTTAATCTATCTGCTGCTTTTGACACTATCGATCACCACCTACCCCTTGATTTGCTGTCGTCATTTTGATTTCATGGTTCTGTTATTTCCTGGTTTTCTTCATATTGCTCCCATCACACTTTTAGTGTATGTTCTGGTGGATCCTTCTCCACTGCTATCCCACTATTGGTGTACCTCAGGGATCTGTCTTGGGACTCATTGCCTTGGTGCTCTAGTCTCCTCTCATGGTTTTCAGTATCACCTTTATGCTGATGACTCCTAGATCTATCTTTCTTCTCCAGAAATTTATACAAGAATCTAGGCTCAAGTCTCAGCTTGCCTGTCCGGCACTGTTGCCTGGATGTTTCACCACCATTTAAAAATGATCATGGCCAAGAGTGAGCCTCTTATCTTTCCTCCTAAACTCATCTCTCCTCTTCCCCCATTCTCTGTTTCCGAGGATATAACACTCTCATCAGTGACTCCTCTCTTTCTCTGCACAAATCCAACAGACAGCTAAAGCCTGTTGCTTCTTCCTCTATAATATCACCAAAATCTGACATTTCCTTTCTGAGCACACTACCAAAACCCTCATTCACACTCCTATCACCTCTTGCTAGATTACTGCAACTTACTTCTCACAGGTCTTCCCCTAAATCATCTCTCTCCCCTTCACTCTGTTCAAAATTCTGCTGCATGACTTATATTCCACCAGTGTCACTATGCTCACATTACCCCTTTATAAGAGCTTCTATACTGGGACAGACTGAAGGTCTGTCATGCCCAATATCCTGTTTCCAACCCAGATCCCAAGTACCTAGCAAATCCCAAGTAGTAAAACAGAGTCACTTCATTGGCTCCCTATCCATTTCCACATACAGTTCAAACTCCTCTTATTGACTTACAAATGCATTCATTCCACAGTTCCTCAGTATCTTTCCTCTCTTATCTCTCCCTATACTCCTCCCCAGGAACTCCGTTCATCGGGTAAGTCTCTTTTATTTGTACTCTTCTCTACTGCCAACTCCAGACTCCGCCCCTTCTATCTTGCTGCACCATATGCCTGAAACAGACTGCCTGAGTCAGTACATCAAGCTCCGTCTCAGGCAGTGTTCAAATCAAGGCTAAAATCCCACTATTTCAAGGCTGCTTTTAACTCAGAACTCTTACCAATGTTTCCAAGTTTATTAACTATATGATGATATACCATCAACAAGTACCTGGTCGGTTTACAATGCTAAAATTTAAGATAATAATAAAAAGTAAAAGGGGGAACATGTAAATAACGTAGTTATTGGACAAGACATTGAAACAAAAACATAAGAACATAAGATTTGCCACTGCTGGAACAGACCAGTGGTCCATCATGCCCAGCAGTCCACTCACATGGCGGCCCTTAGGGTAAGATTCCAAATTACATTGAAGTTTAAATAAAATTGAAAGGGAGGTAAGGAGGGGAAGGGGATGAATAAGAGGGGAAGGGAAATCACTTCTTAAAAGCGGTTTTCATTCATCATTAATGTAATCGGAGAAGGGATCTTATCTTGTATTTTGGTAAGCATCCTGAAATAGGAAGGTTTTGAGTTTGATTTTAAATTTATCGAGGGATTCTTCAAGGTGGAGGTGTGATGGCAGAGCATTCTAGAGAGCAGGGGCTGTGGCGGAAAAGATGGTGTTTTGAGTATAGAAAAATTCCTTGATTGGGGAAAAGCAGATTCTGATCGGTAGATCTCAGGGCCCGTGAGAATGTCTCTTTTATCATAAGAACATAAGAAGTTGCCCCCGCTGAGTCAGACCAGAGGTCCATCTTGCTCAGCGGTCCGCTCCCGCGGCGACCCATCAGGCCTAGTGCCTGAACAGTGATCCCTGATTAATTTTAGAACTTACCTCTAATCCCATCCCTATAATCTACCTCTACTCTTATCTGTACCCCTCAATCCCTTTGTCTTCCAAGTACCTATCCAAAGCTTCTTTGAACCCCTGTAGCGTGCTCCTGTTTATCACATCCTCCGGTAGCGCATTCCATGTATCCACCATCCTCTGTGTGAAAAAGAACTTCCTAGCATTTGTTCTAAACTTCTCCCCTTTCAATTTCTCTGAGTGTCCCCTTGTACTTGTTGATCCCCTTAATTTGAAAAATCTGTCCCTGTCTATTTTTTCTATGCCCTTCATGATCTTGAAGGTTTCTATCATGTCTCCTCTAAGTCTCCACTTTACCAGGGAGAAAAGCCCTAGCCTTTTCAGTCTGTCAGTATATGAGAGGTCCTCCATACCCTTTATTAGCTTAGTTGCTCTTCTTTGAACTCTCTCAAGTACCTCCATGTCCTTCTTGAGGTACGGCGACCAGAACTGAACACAGTACTCCAGGTGCGGGCGCACCATAGCATGATACAGTGGCAGGATGACTTCCTTTTTTCTGGTCGTGATACCCTTCTTAATGATACCCAACTTTTTGTTTGCTTTCCTTGAGGCTGTTGCACACTGCACCGATGCCTTCAATGTTGTGTCTACCATCACTCCCAGGTCTCTTTCAAGGTCGCTCACTCCTAGCGCTGATCCCCCCTGTGAGAAATTCCCTAACCCCCTATTTGTCTCATTTGTTTTGATTAGATTGTAAGCTCTCTTGAGCAGGGATGTCTCTTACATGTTTAATGTACAGTGCTGCATATGTCTTGCAACGCTATAGAAATTATAAGTAGTAGTAAAATTAGAATGTGAGCTTTCCAAGGATAGGAAAATTCCAAATGTACCTGAATGTAATTCATTTTGAGCTACTACTGAAAGAGATGTGAAAAAGTCCAAATGAGTTATTGCATATCACATTTTTTCCAACTAACCCTCCCTGTTATCAAGGCGTACTGTCGAGCAGCACGAGCTAAATGCTGAGCTGCCCATACTAATCCTATGGGCAACTCGGCAATTAGCTCGTATTGCTTGGCAGAGTGGTTTGCTAAAAGTGGGGGGTAAATTAGCTTTCATTTCCTTGTTCATAAATTTCCTTTTATGTCTCTCTTGCCCCTGGAATTATTCTGCAAGATTTGTATATTCCATATTCCTTGCAAAATAACTTAGTACTCCTTGGATAGTTGGGAGAAAGGATTGTTCTCTACTTCTGAAGTGACCCTTTAACACTGATATTTGTTCTCCGAGAGGCTTATGGACATGATAGGACTGGAACTGTACATTTATTTTTCCTTGTATAATTTATGTATAATCAATTTTTATTTTCCAAAAAATAAGATCCAGCCTACAAATACAAGCAACCATGGAATACAACCAAATACAATCAGGATACAAACAATACAAATCCAATACCCCAACCTTCCACCCCCCTCCAGAACCAGATGCAAAGCAAAAACCACAATGCAGTAGACTTGGACTCAGATAGCCCACCGCCAAGGAAGGAAACCTCAATCTCCACATTCCCCCGAAACCACAGACCAGAAGTGAAGAAAAATTTTAAAAGTTTTAAAATAAAAATAAATAAATAGTCCCCTCACGCACCCAAGACCCCCCCGCGCAAACCAATCACCAAAGCGCCGGTTTGGAGCAAGGTTAGAAGGAGTTCAAAATGTCACTCCGGACTCTTAGGGACAAAGACTGAATATAGGGATCCCAAATTTGGAGAAACTGCCTCTTTCGTCGAAGACTGTGACTGGCCGCCCTCGTTCCATCAGCAGCAGAGCATGCAAGCGATTTCTCCAGGCCCAAAAAGAGGGTAAAGTATCTCTGATCCAAGCCGAAAGAATTACTTTCTTCCCCAAGACTCCCACCCTCCTCATGAACTGCTTTCCTTGTAAAATTCAACTTCTTGGCCTATATTAATGCTACCAATATTTCACTTCAGTAGGAATTTGTTTAAAAACCTGATTTGCCCCCTCCTTTACAAAGCTGCGCTAGTGTTTTTAGCACCAGCTGCCATGGTAACAGCTCCCGATGCTCATAGAATTCCTATGAGCGTCCAAGCTGTTACCGCCGCGGCTGACACTAAAAACACCAGTGCAGCTTTGTAAAAGAGGTTAAAGCTTTTGTACTTTATTTGTCCTAGACCTTTGCATGTGCCATCAGTTCAATTAGTTCTAGTAACACTTGTGACGTACTATAACGCTGAAGTAGTTTAATTTTTGTATAGCATTGATGGCAGAGCCTACTTCTCGTTTCCATATTTCCTCAGTAAAAAAGATAAACTGTGCTTCCTCTACTTCAGATGAAAAAGAGTTAAAGAAATACTTCAATATTTCTAGATTGTGATAAAATCGAATCAGCGATGCATTCTTAGAAGATCAATTTTTCCGAGTCACATTTTATTCTGGCTTTACAGAACAACCTTGATAATACTGGGCCATGTTAGATTACAAAAGATCACCATTTTTTAAAGTCTCAGTACATATTAATGCAATAAATCTAGCCCTAAAGCAAATAAATCTAACTGGATAAGATCTCTTTGGGTTGTTTTTTTTTTTTTTGTAAATTTATAGGCCTGGCAAGATTATTTTGATTTCTGTTCTTTCATTTCGATGTAGACATACCAGATAAACCTACACATATGATAAGGTAATAATTTCTTTTCTTTTTTTTAATCTAGCATTTTCCTCCCTGCTTCTGTTTCTTTGGGCTTCCAGTTTGTTCAGAATAAGGTGTGCTGGGGGTCAGTCTTCAGTCCTGCCATTTTGCCTCCCAGAGGTCGACAGGGCAAGAACGAAGACTGCTCCTGCCCTTTTCTTCTACACTAACATGGGGGACCACAGGGTGAGTCCCAGGGGTGGGGGAGATCAGGTACTGGAAGGGGTTCTGTAACAGAGGAGCTTGTAGTGGGATCCAGAGGGTGCTCAAAAGGTGGTGATCAGTAGTGCTGCCCGATTCATGATTCGAATCGATTCACCGATTCAGTTCAGGTGAATTGATTCGAATCGATTTAAAAACAAACAAAAAAAATCAGCCTCCCGATTCAGTGACCGACCCTCCCCCCTCGCCCCTAAAGCAGGATCAGCAGTGCTGCCTTTTGCTGGCCAGCTGCTGCTGCTCCTGCTTTAGAGGGGGAGGGGGAAGGGTCAGTCAGGAGATGCTGCGGTGTCTGGCTTCCCCCCCTGGCCTCCCGTACCTCCCCTGCACCTTCCCCCAAAGGCCTGTACCCATCCCCCCAGAAGGCCTGCATGTTCCCCCTGACCTCCTGCACATCCATTTATTTTCAAGTTTTATTAGGATTTTATATACCGCCTATCAAGGTTATCTAAGCGGTTTTACAATCAGGTACTCAAGCATTTTCCCTTTCTGTCCCAGTGGGCTCACAATCTATCTAACATACCTGGGGCTATGGAGGATTAAGTGACTTGCCCAGGATCACAAGGAACAGCGTGGGGTTTGAACCCACAACCCCAGGGTGCTGAGGCTGTAGCTTCAACCACTGCGCCACACACTCCTTTATCTAATTCCAGCAGCGGAGCAGCCTGCAGAAAGGATCGCCAGTACTTTAGTGATCCTTGCAGGTTGCCATAGGCCTCGGGAGCTGTCTTCCCTCTGCCACGATCCTGCCTCTGATGTCAGAGGAGGGACAGGACCGCGGCAGAGGGCAGACAGCTCCAGAGGCCTATGGTAAACTTCAAGGATCGCTAAAGTACTGGCGATTCTTTCTGCAGGCTTCTCCGCTGCTGGAATTAGGTAAATGGATGTGCGGGAGGTCAGGGGGAACATGCAGGCCTTCTGTGGGGGGGGGAAACAGGCCTTCAGTGGGGTGCTGTCCTTCAGGGGGGTGCAGGCCTTCAGGGGTAGTGGTACAGGCCTTCAAGGGGGGTACAGGCCTTCAGGGGGTAGGCCTTCAGGGGGGACAGGCCTTCGGGGGAGGGGGACTCTGGTGTAGAAGTACACGGAGAGAGGGAGGGAAGGGGGGATTCATAGAGACATGCATGGGGGAAGAAATAATAATAATAATAAACAGTTTATATACCGCAGGACTGGAAAGGTGTTGGGTGTGGCCAGGAGAGGTCTCTGTCTCTCCTTCACCTTCTTCTTCTCCTCTTTCCTCTTCTTTTTCTTCTTTCCCTCCCTCTTCTTTTTTAACTTCTCCTTCCCCTTCTTCTCCTTATTTCGGTTCCTCCTCCTCTTCCTCCCCAGCAATGGGGCCAGCCTCTGCAGCATCATGTCCAGGGGTTGCTACAGGTGGTCCTGAGCTAGACAAGAGGGAAACATAGACATAGGTCACGAGACTCCTACCAAACAGCATCCAAAGATTTTGAATGGAGCCAACTGGTCTGATCTTCAACATCTTATATGCACTTCAGAAAACTCCTAAAATTGTTCCTCTTCTCCAAACAGCACAACCCAGTTTAAATTGATTATCTATTCCAAATTGTTGCTTTAAGATTATGATCGTTCTTATTCATTGTCACCCTCCTTATAAAGTCCTGCTTATCTTCCCTATATGTGTTCCATACAATTTTAATATTCTATCAACTGTTGTAGTTTGCTGACTCCCTTCAATCTTTTTCCTGTAAACCGCCTAGAACCAAAAGGCTTTCATGGTATATAAATAAAGATTTATGTTACGTTATCTAAAATGGCTGCCACAAGATTTTGCAATTTTGCGAGGTTTGCCACAGGAACTCATAGCAGCCATTTTAAATAGTGGCTCACTCAAAGGCAGAAGTCTAGGAAGATCGCTCCTGCCCCAGTTCACCACTGAACCGCCAGGGATTTCAAGGTATGCTTTCTAGAATTCTAGGAGGAGGTTTCAAGTTTCAAGTTTAATAAATTCTTTGATTAGATCGCAAAATCTTATTTCAATGCGATTTACATCAGATAAAAATATAAAATAATAAAATCCACAAATATCACATATATTGCTAATTAACATTAAAACATTAGGGAAGAGGGGATCTTAAATTACAATATTAAAAAAATAAAACCAAAAATAAAATCAGGTATAGGTTTAGAACACACAGGATGGGAGACAAATACCCTCATATTCAAGTTTCAAGTTTAAGTTTCAAGTTTCAAGTTTCAAGTTCAAGTTTCAAGTTTCAAGTTTATTAGGTGACTTGATTAATCGCTTAATCAAACATTCTAAGCGATGTACACTATAAAATTTACAATTATTAGAAAACAATACAATACATACAAATACTTAAATAGCGGTAAATTGCTCTTAATTTTAACATTACTAAACATAGGGTAAGGAGGGATGAAATACAATTCATAAAGTAAAGAAGAAACATTGAGGGAAAATACAAAAGGGAAATAGGTAACACAGGTATAACATATTACAGTGAACCTCCTTGTCCTATCCTAAAACATAGTGAACCTCCTTATCCTATCCTAAAATATAGTAAGACTGATCTAGTAAAAAGCGTCTTTAAAAAGCCAGCTCTTTAGAAGACTTTTAAATTTATTCAATAGTTTTTCTTCTCTTAGATTAAGTGGAAGTAAGTTCCAGATGTGGGTGGCCGAAACAGAAAAAAATCATGTTTCTCCTAGAGTATATAACTTTTAAAGAAGGGACTGTTAATAGGGCTTTGTCTTCTGATCTTAAAGATTTTAATGGGAAGTATGGTATTAAATATCTTTCTAGAAATGTCGGGGCTTTATTTATGAGCATTTTATGAGTAAGTAGAGCTATCTTATAAGTGATTCTATGGATTACTGGTAACCAGTGTTTTTCTTTTAAAAGTGGTGTTACATGATCAAATTTTTTCTTTTTCATAATTATTTTTATTGCGGTATTTTGAATGGAGGTGAGATGTTTTAGAGTCAGTCGTAAGAAGAGGGTGTGAGATCTCTCTTGTCCCAGCTCACTGCTAGACCACCAAGGCTTACAGCAGTCCCAGACAAAGGTTTGCAAGGCATCAGGTGAGAGAGGGAGTAGAAACAGGGTACAGAGCCTGGCAGGGCAGTGGAGTGAGGGGGGCTGAGTGCAAAGACCGGCAGGGCAGGGCACTTGAATATAAACCTTCTTCCCACCCCCTCCCTTTTATGGGAGAAAATAAAGTTATCTCGGTTTATATTTTGTTTAGTTTATATTCAAGTATATATGGTGATTCTTGCTGATTCAAAATATCCGTAATCCCTGTCTCAAAGCTAACGTAAAAAGTAAGATTTAAATTCTTAAATATATTTACTCAACATGAACATTACATTTACATTTTAATCTGGTGGACTCTCCGTTTGTACCCGGTACATAATTATAAAGCTTGAAAACTTTTATTTATCTTTTATATTAATTGTGATGCAAAAGGGGCTCAGTCAACATATTTCCACGGTTTGGCAACTCCTGCCCTATAGCCATCAACTGTAATCTCTGGTTAGGCCTTCTGCATTGAACAGGTCTTATAGAGATCTGGAATAAGGGTATCTAAATTCAGAGTGCAAATGGAGATTTTCTTAAAATTGGCCCAAATTTCATTCCATTGAAATTCCTACTGTACTGCCATATAAGTGCCATCTGCAGCCATATAATGAAACTGGTACATCTAATTGCTCATTCAACTTTGATGTATGCATCCACATTTTATAAAGCATATGTTTGCTTTAAATCTCCTGGCTATGCTATAACGCTGAACAGGAGAATATCCTGCATATAAGAAATCGAAAAACATTAAACACATAAGTCATTTGCAATGATTGAAGGGTGAGCTCCATGACGGAGCTTGTCTCCATAGAGCTTCATGTCTCTGAGCATATGTGAAAAGTGAAATGTTTTTGTATTGATAAAAGTTTGTCTGAATCCATTTATACAATTTATGAGAGAGATTCATATATATTTTGTGGTTTGACAATTTTTCTTGCTCAATGTTTTGAATTATATACCCATTGCTTGTTGTTTGTATTGACAGGGCCCTTACTAAATTCCAAAGCATATAGAGCAGTAGTAATCTAAAAAAGAAACTTCTTAATATCCTCTTGCATGGTGTATACATATTTCCCCCTGCTGTTCTTTCCATGAGGAATGACATTCTGCCTTATCTTTCAATTAATCAGTAAGGCTGACCAGTTATCAGTGTTAATATGCCTAGCATAAAAGGTTTGGATGGTCTCGCACATTTGAAATTCCTCTTTACCTATCAGCAAAGCATTAATCTCACCTCTCAAAGAGGTAATTTGCTTTATATAGTATCTGCATCTTGGATTTTCTTATGTTCCTTTTCCAACTTTGACAACCTACCCTTTAACACTTCCAATTTGTTCTTCTTAACTCTAGCTCCTACTTCAATAAGCTTTTACGTATGATAGTCTGCAAGGCAACCCAACGTAACCCCAAGAGTACTTCCTCATTATCATTAAAGTTCAAGTACTCATTGATTACACCCCATATTTCCTGAGAAATGGTGAGAGAAATTGTGTTTTGATACAAGATAATGGCATCTGTTTTTGTCTATGTATTTTATTGAGCAGAATATGTTGTTTTGTTATGCTTGTTAGACCATCTGAAGGGATAAAGAATATTTTTTAACAATTTTATTGACATTTCAGAAAATGACAAGTAAGAAAGTAGCATGTAACAACAACAAATGTAAAAACAATAATTTTACTTCTTTTGATTGTTTTCATACTTTAATATTATTCCTTCAAGATATATTATATATCTACTGTATGCTACCATCTAATAAAGATTTAAAAATAAAAAAGGGAAGAATTCAGAATCCAGGTCTTCCTCTGAAACCACATAGGACAGATTGTAACTAATTCCAAGTGCACTGGCGCATGATCAAAACCATGTGATAAACCCAATATTACATGGTATCTGCGGAAATGAATGATTCTACGGTATGAGTTATACGCTTGTATGCCCAAGCTTACCCATTACCTTACTACTACCACTACTATTACTATTAATTTCTGAGCGCTACCAGATGTACACAGTGCTGTACTGGGTCATGAAGGAGACAGTCCCTGCTCGAATGAGCTCGCAATCAAGACAGGATGCCAGGGTAGAGGTTACAATTAGCAGGGGATGTTTAAACTGCTGGCTAGGGTGATGAGCAGAAGGTAGAGGGGAAAGGGTTATGAGTTGAAGACAATTTTGAAAAGGTGGGGTTTCAGCCCACTTATGAACAAGGGAAAGAAAGGGGCGTGATGCATGGACTCGGGTAGTCTATTCCAGGCATACGGGGTATCGAGATTAAAGGAATGAAGTTGGGAATTGGCAGTAGAGGAGAAGGGTACAGATAAAAGTAACTTATCTTAGGAATGGAGTTCTCAGGGAGGTGCATAATGAGACAAGAGGGGAGATATGCTGAGGGCCTACAGAATGAACACACTTGTAGGTTAGTAATAAGACTTTGAACTGTATGCACAGGGAAATAGGGAACTAGTGAAGTGATTTGAGGAGAGGGGTAACATGAGCATAGCGAGGTTGACAGAAGATATGTCGTGCAGTAGAGTTTTGCATAGATTACAGGGAGGAAAGGAGGTTCAGTGAGAGCCCTGTTAGAAATAAATTGCAGTAGTCTAAATGTGAGGTTATGAGGCTGTGGACAAGGGTCTGGGTACTGTGCTCAGAGAGGAAGGGGTGAATTTTGGTGATGTTGTAGAGATAATAGTGACAGGCTTTAGCAGACTGTTGGATGTGCATAGAAAATTAGAGGTCGGAGTCGAAGAAGACTCCAAGGTTACATGTAGAGGAATCAGGAATGATAGTATTAGTTACAGAAACAGAGAATGGAGAGGAAAGCAGAGGGTTTAGGAGGAAAAAGAGCAGTGCAGTCTTGGACATGTTTGGTTTCAGATAGTGTTGGGACACCTAAACAGTAATGGCAGACCAAGAGGCTACTGGGCTTGATGGACCATTGGTCTGACCAAGTAAGGCTATTCCTATGTTCTTATGAGTTTTTCTTGGATTTTTGATGAAATCTCAGGTGTAGAGAGGTAGCTCTGGAAATCGTCAGCCATGGGAAGAAATCAGGGAGCCAAGGGAAGAAGTCTAGAGAGAGAACAGAAGAGGTCCCAAGACAGAACCCTAGGTTACACCAACTGCTAGTGGGATAGCAGCTGAGGAGGATTCACCGGCTGGGGCACGGGCAGTGTGTCTGGAGGGAATGCATGGCTGGGAGAACATCTCAGGGGAGGAGACATAGGCATCCTGGGACTGTCTGCCAAGTCTCTTCCCTGAAGAAGCCCTTTCTGGAAACGTCAATCGCTCCTCCTAAACTTACTTGCTCCACTTCATCACTGACGCTGAAACCGTGGATTGAAGACAAAGTTTTATTTTATTTTTCTTTCCAGCTTATGATTTATCTTTAATCTTATCTATTGTTTTGCCTTTTGTCTTTGTTTTGTTCTATTTCTATCATTTAAATTTCTCCAGAATTCTACTGTTCAACGGCTCCCCCTTCTGCTTCTATTCCTTGCTCTCCTCTCTTCTACCTTCCAAAGTATTTAGATCAATGCTGTCTTGTTAAAATGTTTATTTTATTTTTATTTTTCTTCTAACTCTACTTTTCACTTCTCTATTACCCTCCAGGTACTTTAGTTAGATTGTGAGCCTTCGGGACAGTAAGGGAATTTTCCAAGTACCTTTCTTATTTCTAATCTTAATGTATATTTTCTGTAAACCGCTTAGAACCTAACGGATGTAGCGGTATATAAGAAATAAATTACATTACATTACCTGCGCATACACCAAAGGTGCGATGGGAGAGGTAGGAGGCAAACCAGGAGAGGGCAGATTCATGGAATCTAAGTGAGTAGGCTGTGATTAATAGTATCAAAAACAGCAGACAGGTCAAGAAGGATAAGGATTGAGTAAAGGCCCTTGGATCTGGCCAGGAGCAGGTCACTGCAGACATTGGAGTTTAGGGGGTGAAAGCCATATTGTAGACAGGATTACCAGATGGATTTACTTGGACATGTCTGGGCATTCAGACAGCTTTTCAAAACCTGGCACTTTATCTGGGTTTTGAAAAACTTCCAGCTTGGGACCACGTCGGAAGGGCATCTGCGCATGTGTGGAGTCAATGCAGTGACATCACATGCATGCATAAATGCGTGTAATGTCATCACGTCACACCTGCTCATTCGCAGATGCCCTCCCGACGCGGCTCCGAGCACAAGAATAGGTTGAGGGGGCGGGGCTGGGGAGCAAGACTAGGGCGGAACAGGGCGTGACCTGGGCGGAATGGGGCAGGGCTGGGTGGGCCTGGGGGCAGGGCCACAGGTCTGGATTTTACAATAGTAAAATTTGGTAATCCTAATTGTAGAGGATCAAAATTCAGTCAAGATTAAAGGAAGTCAAGGCAGCAACAGAGAACAGCACACTTGAGTAGCTTGGGAAGCAATGGAAGAAGGGAGACATAGTGATAGTTGGAGGGGAAGGTGGGGTCCAGCCCTGGGCTAGACTACTTAATGCAGTGTTCAGGAATTCTATGCTCCCTCGCTATCAAGAAGTCTCCATGCAAAGGTGCATCTGGGAGCTCTTGCACATAAAAAAAAATCCAACACCTCACATAAAGAGTCCCAGGTACACATCTCACAATAACCCCCTTATATTGTCCCTCCATAAGGGAATGAGAAAGGGACTGGGACTTTTATACCGCTTTTTTTGTATACAACCACACTCAAAGCAGGTACTTTCCCTATCTGTCTCAGTGGGCTCACAATGTATCTAGTGTATCTGGGGCAGTGGAGGATTAAGTGACCACAGTACCCAACTGTACATCACACCAATAACCCTTATGCCTGCAGGTGACACACCTATAGGTGAGTACAGTGGGAGTAGGATGGAGTTTGGAAGGCTCGCAAATTCCACTGTAAGTGTCGTGGTTAGCGTGAAGAATGCATCTGGGTCTCCATCTCTATGGTTGACTACATCACTCACTAGGTTATTCCAGGATCCTGCTCGCTGCTCTACTAGGTCTGGCCATAATAATAATAAATAATAAACTTTATTTTTATATACCGCCCTACTATAAGTTCTGACCAGTTTACATAAAAGAACATTGGACATTCAGTGATACAATAAGAATGTCAGATAGGCAGGTGTATACTGTTTAATTCACATCTTTGGGGTGGGAGGGGGGTCAGTGACCACTGGAGGAGTGTGTGTAGGGGGGTTCATTTTTACATCCCTCCAGTGATCACCAGTTCAGTTTGTGCCTTTTTTTCACCTTTATTCGTTGTTAAAACAGGTCTAGATCCAGATGTACAAATTGTACCCTGGACATATTCAAAAATGTTCGATTATGGCAGAAAAATGTCCATGCCAAAAGTCCGCACTAGTCGCACCCAAATTACACCTCTAACATGCCTCCTTGAGATTTAGACAAATTGCGGATGAACAGCATAGAAATCTGTCTAGAACAGGGGTGTCCAATGTCGGTCCTCGAGGGCCGCAATCCAGTCGGGTTTTCAGGATTTCCCCAATGAGATCTATTAGCATACAATGAAAGCAGTGCATGCAAATAGATCTCATGTATATTCATTGGGGAAATCCTGAAAACCCGACTGGACTGCGGCCCTCGAGGACCGACATTGGACACCCCTGGTCTAGAAAATACATTTTGAAAATATTGAATTGGATGGGCTTAGCTTAGGGTTTAGCAAGAATATACCACTTTTTGGATGTTTTTCATTTTTTTGAAAATGAGCCCCTAAACCACTCTTAAAAAAGTTAGGAGAGACATGTGATTAAGTCTATGTTGAATGATGGCTCGATGCAGTATTGACTAACTCTTTACAGCCAGGTTAAAATAGCCAACATTACACAAATTTTAAATAACAATATTTATTAACAAACGTATATCAGCTGAGAAGAAAATGATTCTAATAAAACAGCTCAATAATGTTGAAATATGATCTAGAAAATAGAAATTTGCAGACCCTATGGTGGCATAGGAATGAGTGAAGCCTATGACATTAAAACATGATGGCACTGTAAGTGATCTGAAGAAATGTTATAACTGATAAGGTGCAGGACCGTAACTAAGACCTTCAAGTTCATTCACAATTCAGGCCGAGCAGCTGTATAATAATTTGTTTCACAACCAAAAGTTGACAGAACAAATCCGAAACAACCTTGTGTACATGTTTACATGAGAAGCGATTGGCATCGGCAGTGCCTTTGAAGGTGTGTTTTAAGTCCCTCATGCTTTTTGTAACATTTTCAAATTCATAGCTGTCTACAGGCTGACAGGAAACTCAAGCCTGCTCCCCTCCTGGGGAATCTATATTCACAGATAAGTCAAAAACCCTTGACAAAAGGCAACCAGGGGAACCTGTTGACCTTTTGTCCGCCTGTCTAACATCAGTTCAAGTATTGCTTCCTGATAGAACAAGAAATTCAATTTTAGAGAAAATTTAGCAGGCATTTGAGTAGACTTTCATTTCATTTTACCACTCGACCTGTCTTTCAAACTGTAAGCAAATATAAATAAACAGGAGTTTGTTTTTTGTTTCAATACCCTGACCATGCTGACAGAGAAATTATCTTTGCAAATACAGTAAGCACTGTCAATCCACTCACTTATCGAACAATTCATCAGTCATCTGAATAATACCACAAACTACAACTGAGAGGACATAAAGCAGGGGTTTTTTTTCTGTACTGTAAAAACTGTAGTGCAGTTTTCATTGTAATTTTAAAATTTGTTTCTAACATTTAGAAAAGGGAAAAACAACTCATGGTGCTTATAATTATTAATCGTCCCTGGAATTAGGCCTATGCCTGTACTGGTCAGAATTATATTGGAGGTGCTGGATGCCAAAGTTGCAGATGTAGTTATAGTAGGTGCTTAAATTATTTTCTCGCAAATTCTATAAATGGTACTCAAAATTGCATGTGCTTATTTGGGCACATGTTCAATTTGCATGTGCAATTTATCATCAACCACATACTATAAAATCTTCAAGAAAGATATTAAAACCATACTCTTCAAAAAATATATAAAACCCATCCAATCCCTACCCAATCCCCTCCAACCCTCTCTATACTCTTAATATACCCCAATGTGCTTCTAACTACCCAACAAAATCTAAAATGCTTCTAATTTACCCAACACTTATCACCTTAAGATCTCGACTTCTCTTTGGTAATTCTTATTACCCAACATCTATCACCTAAGATCTCGACAACTCCTTGGTACTTCTTAAGTAAATATCTGACTTCGCTTAAGCTATTCCTTCAAACTTTTAATGTAATTCTTGATAACTTTGATGTAATCCGCCTTGAACCGCAAGGCATTGGGCGGAACAGAAATCACTAAAGTAATGTAATTAAGCCAATTAGAATCAATAATTGCATGCTAATAATCATTGGCACTAATTGGCAATAATTTGGACGTGCGCGCATCTTACTAGGCGCTGTTCTATGAAGATGTGCATGTACATTTTTCAGCATGCAACTAAAAAGGGAGCATGGTCATGGGAGGGGCATAGGCAGGTTAGGGGCGTTCACTACAGATGCACACGGTATTATAGAATACAGGAGCTCTGTGCCTAATATACCCCCTCTCCCTTTTACTAAGCCACGGTAGAGGTTTCTAACGCAGCCCGGAGTGCTAAATGCTCCGATGCTGCTCTGACGCTTATAGGAATTTTACGAGCGTCTGAGTATTTAGCCCCCCGGGCCGCAGTGGAAAACTCTACCACAGCTTAGGGGTCCTTTTACAAAGGCGCGGTAGTGGTTTAACGTGCAGAATACCACGCGTTAAACCGCCTGCCGCGCTAGTACCTAACGCCTCCATTGACGAGGCATTAGGATTTTAGGCTGCCGCGGGGGTTAGCGCGTGATGAAATGTCCGACGCACTAACCCCCCGTAGCACGCCTTTGTAAAAGGAGCCCTTAGCCGTTATCCCTCTATCCTGGAACTCCCCAACCCCTACTTCCTCCAGATCCTCCCAAATTTTTAAACTATCCTTCCCTTCCATAAAAGGTATTTCCCATGTAGGCAAACTTGGGTCATCCCTCCCCTTTAGAATCACTGAGATCTGGAATAACCTCACCTCCCCTCTCCGAACCTCAAGCTCCCTCCAACTCTTCCGCAAACACCTAAAAACCTGGCTATTCTCAAAACTGTAACACTTCCCCCCTCTTAGGCCTCTCACCTTCCCCCTTTACACCTAACTCTTTAATCTCTCCACTGTAGTTCCTCTCTCATCTTTCTTCCTGTAAACCGTGCCTAGCTCCGCATTCGTGGAGATGGTGCGGTATATAAACCCAAGGTTTAGTTTAGTTTAGTTTAGTTTAGTTTAGGGCCTTAGGCATGAGGATTTGCACCAGGTTTCAGTTGATCTTCTGTAAAATTTAAATCCTCACACTCAAAATTGGGTACACATCCTGGCACGAAGCACAATTCTGTACACAGTTCCAGGTTTTGGCTTTGTTGCTTTTGTTGAGCTTTTCCATTGTTGACTTCCACAGCTGTAGTCAAGTTGATTTTTGTAAACTCTGTTGAACAATATTCATGTGTAGAGTCGTCACTTGAGTTGCTGGAATACTGTGCTTGAAATGAACAGATAGATGGTCTTGTGGAATTCTATCAAACGTTCTCCAGCTCTGTTTCTGTTGCTCAGCCATTATTTTCCAATATTTCCTTCTTTGTTCTCAACTTTTGCAGGCCTGTCGCTCATGATTATCAGTATGTGTATTGATTTATTGATTTATAATTTCCAAAAGCAATTTTTTAAAGTATAACTTGAGATGGAAAAAATAATATTGCTTCCACAGTTACTGGTACATCTACATATTCATTAGAAAAGCAAAAAAATAAATAAATAAGGAAAGGTAACACAATATTATCTTTAAAAGGAAAAAAGGGAGGAAGAAGGAGAGAAATAATCCCTTGAACTGGGGAATTCAAGGGGCAAAAAAAAAAGAAGAAAAAAATTTAAGAAAAACATATCGACCCATTTGTTTGTTCAAGCTTTTTTAAGCTAATATTCTGCTCCTTGAGTTAATATTTTACTTTCTGAATATCATCTTTTCTGCAGGTTATTAGATTTGTGCTGCTTCATTGAAGAAATGTAGTAAATGAGCGTCTGAGATGTAATTTATAGGTTGAAATAGTATAATCTTGTGGTTTTTGCTGATGTATGCAATCTTTATGTTGTGCAAATCCTGAAATATGTATGTAATACTGGGAGCCTCCTTGGATAAAGACGGATTAAAAATGTTTTAAATAAATAAATATGGCACTTTTTACATAGACAGAGTAGTAGTAACTAAAAGACCTAACAGGTTTTTTTGTTTTTATGTTCTCTTTCATCTGCATTTTAATTGTAATATGCATCTCCTGCCAATTTGGAGGATAATTCCAAGTTCTATAGTTTTAGGGCTCCTTTTACCAAGGTGCATTAGGGCCTTAATGCGCGGAATAGCACGTGCTAAATTGTCGCACGCGCTAGACCTTAATGCGGTTTAGCACGCAGTAATTTTGTGCGTGCGTTAAAAACGTTAGCGCACCTTAGTAAAAGGAGCCCTTACTGTTTACCTTTGACCCTCACATATTATAAATTCTGAGTAGTTTATAATAGATTGTTGTTTAACAAAGGAATTATCACAAGCAGTTAAGGTATTCCAGTAACTGTTAACCAGGCCATCCTTTTAGCCCACGGAGAGTGTATAAATATCCTTGGCTTCAATCTATCCAATTTACCCTGGTATTTCATAAACACACATAGGCATCTGATGTCTTTATACATAGACTAGACATAGGCACCTGCTTACCCATTAATCCTCTTAATATTTTAATATTTAGGCTCTCCCTCTGAGATGATGATAAACTCAACAGTCATGATCACTACTGTATGAACTATCACAGAATAATCCTGTAAATACACATAACTGGATAATACATACTGTATATACTTGTTGATCCCATGCATAGGTCGAGGACAGTTTTTGACCTAAAAATGGTCTAAAATTCCTCGACCAGGGCATAAATCAATCCTAACTTGGACCAGCACCTCTTTCTCCCTTCCCCCTGCCCCTCTCTGCTAGCCTGAGAATACCAACCGCACTCCCTGTGCACTAGTATCTGCAAAAATTAAATTCAGATTTAGCATCAGAGACTGCTTGTGGCCTGCCTCAGAGCATTCTCTATGATTCTTCCCACCAAACAGGAAGTGAGTCAACTTATAGTATCCTGTATGATATGAGCAAACTTGCTACATTTAAATCCCCTTATTTATGCCAGCTTATTTATTGCTGGTGTAACTGTGAGCAGGTAAATTGTGGATACATTGATTCTGACTTACACAAATATTCTATAACAGACTGGACACAACTTAATTGTTTAATAAGACGAGTTGGTGCTGATAATTGGCAATTAACACCTCATAATTGACACTAAGAACATAATAATATAATAATAGCCTTACTGGGTCAGACAAATGGTCCATCTAGTCCAGTAACCCATCCTCACGGCCAACCCAGGTCCCTAGTACCTGGAAAAAGCCCAAATAGTAGCAACATTCCATGCTATCAATCCAGGGCAAGCAGTGGCGTCCCCCATGTATTTCTCAATAACAGATTATGGACTTTTGCTCCAGGAAATTGTCCAAACTTTTCTTAAAACCAGCTACGCTATTCTCTCTTACCACAACCTCTGGCAACACATTCAAGAGTTTAACTATTCTATGAGTGAAAAAATATTTCCTCCTATTGGTTTTAAAAGTATTTCCCTGTAACTTCTTCGAGTGTCCCCTAGTCTTTGTAATTTTTGATGGAGTAAAAAATCAATCTAATTGTATCCCATTGTACACCACTCAGGATTTTGTAGACTTCAATCATATCTCCCCTTAGCCATCTCTTTTCCAAGCTAAAGAGCCCTAACCTTTTTAGTCTTTCCTCATACGAGAGGAGTTCCATCCCCTTTATCATCTTGGTCGCTCTTCTTTGAACCTTTTCTAGTTCCACTATATCTTTCTTGAGATAAGGAGACCAGAATTGAATGCAATACTCCAGGCAAGATTGCACCATCGAGCGATACTGAAGCATTATAGCATTCTTAGGGCTCCTTTTAGCGCATGTGCTAGACGCTAGCGGTTTTAGCGCATGTGCTAGACGCTAATGCCTCCATAGAGCTTGTTAGTGTTTTTTGTTTAGCACGGGGTTTGCGCGCACTAATCTTCAGCGCACACTAAAAACGCTAGTGCACCTTAGTAAAAGGAGCCCTTAGTCTTGTAAACCATCCCTTTTTAAAATAATTCCTAGTATCTTGTTTGCTTTTTTGGCCACCACCATACACTGGACAGATTTCATCATATTGTCTACAATGACACCCAGATCTTTTTCTTGGGTGCTAACCCCCAAAGTGGACCCTAGTATCTGGTAACTATGATTTGGGTTATTCTTCCCAAGGTGCATCACTTTGCATTTGTCCACATTAAATTTCAGCTGCCCCTTGAACTTCCAATTTCTCAATTTCCTAAGGTCTGCCTGCAATTTTTCACAATCTGCATGCGTTTTAACAACTTTGAACAGTTTAGTGTCATCTGAAAATTTAATCACCTCATTCATAGTTCCAATTTTGAAATTGCACCAGCAACAGTACAGATCTCTGCAGCTCTCTACTGTTTACTCTCCTCCATTGAGAAAAATGACCATTTAACCCTACCCTCTGTTTTCTATCTGATAATCAATTCCTAATCCACAGCTGAACTTTGCCACCCATCCCATGACTTTTTCATTTTCTCAGGAGTATCTCATGAGGAACTTTGTCAAAAGCTTTCTGAGAATCACCTTTATCCACAATTGGCACTAATTAGACATCGTTTACAACTTGGTAGGTGCATTCTATAAAGTAGTGCACAACAGTTCTAGTGCACTAATCTCAAAAAGGAGCAATGGTATAGAATGCTCCCGATCCATGCATAATCAAATTCTTCGAGAGTAGTACACCTTTGACTTCCCCCAACCCTCATCACAATATTCTCATAATCACCCTGACCCTCAGAAATGCCACAGGATACTCAAGTATGTTTCATAGTATCCGGCTTTACGCATTAAGTCCTCACCGGGTCTCTTATAAACCAATAAATACTTTCTTTTAATATATATTATTTGTGACTTTTATATTAGTCATTTTAATACTTAGCTTAAAGTGGTCAAATGCTTTAGGGATACAAAAGCCGACATGTTTCACCCAAAGGGTTTCTTCAGGGCTGCCATCCCTCTATGAAGCTTCTCTTCCACGTCGCGACCACAAAGTTCCTATTATCAAGATCCATGCATAACATAGGCACTGGTATATAGGCCTGGTTTTTCTTGGCCTAAATGGGTAGGCCTAAATGTTAGTGATGTGGATGGCCACTAATCGCGATTCTATATATGGTGCATGCCTTTTATAGAATCACAATAAATGCCATTCTAGTTGGGGCTGATATTTTGGGCGTTATATGTAGAATCATGTCCTTAATGCTTTGCAACCTTTGAGTTTGAATGGCTGCCTTTACTTTCATTCAACTCTTTCAGCTTTTCTGATTGCCTGATCTTTGTGAAGCTATATTTCAACTGGCTTTGCTCTTTCAATGTTTGTATTTATTGCAGCAACCATTATCAAGTTTCAAGTTTATCAAGTTTATTATGAAATTTGATTAATCGCCTATTCCAAATTCTAGGTGATGTACAATTGATAAAAAGATTACAATAACAGGGGGGACAGACATAACTAACAAGGGCAGATCGTAATGACCATTTTATAAAATCAGCAAATACATAATTAACCAGGACAAATTTACTGAACATATTTAAAAAATCATCATATACATATAAAGTCAAACAAAAAGAAAAGCGAGAGAAGAAATACAATCTATTTATAAAAGAAACAATTAAGGTAAAAAAACAATAGGAAAGGGAGAGAGAAGAAAAAAAAAAAAAAAAACTATCAAGAAAGTAAGGATAAGCTAAAAGCATAAGCAATTCTATTAATTACATTACATTACATTACATTAGTGATTTCTATTCCGCTTGTTCCTTGCGGTTCTAAGCGGATTACATTAGAAGATGGCTGGTCATTTCCAGGCGATGACAATACAATTATTTGTATAACTTTACAAACTTTGCATACCTAACTTTACATAACTTTTCGTACATAACTTTACATAACTTTACGTGGAGTTACTTTGTGTTACTTTACATTATCCTTACCGTGCTTGCATAACTTGCATTAAGTTTACATAATTTATCTTACATAATTTATCTTACATAACTTTACAAGACTTTACGTAGAGTTATTTTATGTTATTTTACCTTATTATTCCAGTACATTGCATAACTTACATTACATGATATTACAAAGCATAACCTTATGTTATATTACAACGCATAACCTTATGTTACATTACATAATATTACAAAGCATAATCTTATGTTACCAAAAAAAAAAAAAAATCGTCTGTTCCTAGGTTGTTATATCTGATTTTTCGGTATTTGGGGAAACTGAATGCATCTTTAAAAAGAAAGCCCTTAAGTTTGCTCTTAAATTTATCCAAGTTCTTTTCCTCTCTTAAGTAAATTGGGAGGACATTCCATGATTGGGGAGCCGTAACTGAAAAGATAGATTGTCGCCGTGTGTTAATAAATTTTAAAGATGGAATGACCAGTAAATATTGGTCGTTCGACCTCAGTAATCTAGAGGAAGTGTAATGAATAATTGGGAGTGATTGATTGACATGATTTGGACCAGAGACTAAGGGCTCCTTTTACTAAACTGCAGTAGCGTTTTTAGCACGTGCTAACCCCCGCGCTATGTGGAAAAACTAACACCAGCTCAATGGAGGTATTAGCGTCTAGCATGCGTGCTAAAACCGTAACGCAGCTTAGTAAAAGGAGCCCCAAATACATTAAACTCTTTATGGGCATTATTTGAATCAAAATAATTGCTTGAGTTTTCACGACTGCAACAGTTATAGGTGGTTGCAGTTGAGGCAGGCCATTAAGGAGGAGTTCCCTGACTGGAAAAATCTTAAAAATCAATATTGTTTGCTGTTCCCTGTGCTTCCAGGTGGATTTCCTGGGTCACCAGGCCGCTCAGTGGTATAAATTAATATCTGGATTTTTGAATAAGAAACCAAAAACTGGTCTTCGTAACATTTGGAGCATTGAGATAAAGCATCTGATTACTGCATCTCAATGGCCACAAATTTGGACTTGGAGGATGAGATGTACGATGTTTGCATCTATGAGACAAACTTGGGTTTTTTTTGTTACATAGAGCAGTTTGGACTCCAGTTCGGTTACAGAAATTAGATAGTGCCAAGTTTAATAGGTGTTGGCACTGTCATCTCAAACCTGGGACATTAGATCATTTATTATTTTATTGTCCCTTGATACTTCAATTTTGGAGATCCATTTGGGATCAGGTAAACAAAGTAATGGAAAATCCAGTGGCACTAACATATGACACTGTGCTATTTGGCACTATGATGAGAGCTAAAAGCCAAATATCATCCCATAATAATAAACTATTTATTATGACAGGGGTTGCCATACAGCTTATTCTAAGGAATTGGATAAACTGGGATAGACTGAACTATTCCTTTTGGTGGGAGTCTCTCTGTCATGTTTTTAAGATGGAACATAATATGGCCATACATCAGGAATATTATAAGAAGTTTCTGAAGATTTGGGAGCCTTGACAAAATTTTGCAAAGAGTGATTGCTGATTATGCCCTTTGGTCATACACGTCCAGGGTGGGTGGGTGGGTGGGAGGGAGGGTTGGAATGCATTTTTCAATTCTCAATTTGAGTGTAGTTCTTAGATATAATTAGGGGGGGTGGGGTGATAATCTTTTTGTCATAGATTATAATTGTAATTGTATTTAAGTGCTTTTATAGAATTATATGATTGTATTTTATTTTGCACTTACTTATGGCTTTAAAATGAATAAAGAAATTACAAAAAAAAAAAGAATCACAATAATTTTTTAATAGGGCTGGGTTCAAAAAAGGTTTGGATAAGTTCCTGGCAGAAAAGGCCATACCCATCTCGAACCCCTTCTCCCACCCCACACTCCCCTGCACTCCCACACTGGCAATTGGCTTACCTTTTCAAACCAGTTTTCAGCCCTGCAGCCAGTGGTAGCTCTATTGAAAGGCTGCCTGCGGCCCCCTTCTCAACACAGGAAGTTGAAAATACCAGAGTACTTTTTTGTACAGTTACATCCAAGAAAATGAATGTGCCTAGATTTGAGAATATGACCTATGCATACTACTTCCAACACACACTCCAAGGAACATCTCCCCTAGAGGCTGCTAGAAGTGTGTGCATTGTGAAACTGTGTGCAAATGTTCTGCTGCACTGGAAGAGAGAGGAGATATATTCATAACTGGCATTCCACTTTGGATAAATGCCTTTGAAAATCATCCTCTTAACACATTGGCATGAATCAAAGTCAGAAGGTTCTTTGAAAACTGGAATTTGAAAATGATTAGATTGCTGGCTAAGCATTCCATAAAAGAGGTTTCTCATCACTCAAAGACAACAAGGTCTCCCGAGTAACAGCTCCTGCAGCCTATGAATGGAGAAATATTTTTCTTTTATTGGGTGTCGAGTACATTAAAGAGGCTCTTTTGACCTATGATGATTAGGTTTTGCCAATTACTTCAAATTCAGTGCACACACACAACTAAAAGTAGAAAGATGCCCTTTCAGACTAGCCTACCTAGAGCAGGAATAAACCAACAACAAATTGCTATGCCAGATCAAATTAAGTCAATTTGCCACTTCAGTTTTCTCTCATATGTTTTACAATTGCAGAAATGCAGTTTCTGTAGAGATAGCTTTTAAGCCATATTAAAAATAATCTTCTCCTGGATGTTTTTCGTATATTCTACACTGCCTGGATAATGCCATTCCAAGAACCAGTCATATCTGACTAAAATGTTTTTGACTGTTATGGTAATAGTTTATTTTTAGAATGTATTTGTTAATGTGTATAAGCATTTCTAGTATGTGAATGTTCACCAGGTTTGTTTTTCATGCAGAGATGTTTACATCACAGGAGCAAAGTTAGGAAATTCTTTTTCACGGAGAGGGTGGTAGATGCATGGAATGCCCTCCTCAGGGAAGTGGTGGAGAGGAAAACAGTGATGGAATTCAAAAAAGTGTGGGATAAGCATAAAGGATCTCTAATTAGAAAACAAAGGATGTAAATTAAAGAAAGATGAAAATTAAGGAACTAGGGCCAGTGCTGGACAGACTTGCGCGGTCTGTGTCCCATGTGTGGTGATTTGATGTGGGATGGGCTGGGGAGGGCATCAATGGGAACTCCACTAACTTGGAACATGGGGATGTTGCGAGCCAGTCTTGTGGAAGATATCCTACGGGCGGGATAGGCTTGAGAGAGCTTAGCAACTTCAGCATTTGAAGCCTAGAACAATGCCTAGATGGACTTTGCAGTCTGTTTTCCAGGCTATCAAAGAAGAGACAAGTTAATTTAATAATGAATTTTTGATGGGTATGACTGGTGAGCAGACTGGATGAACCGTTCAGGTCTTTATCTGTCTTCATTCTGAAAATATTTTGAAAATTCTAAGCCAGTAGTTGCAAGGAACATAAGGCTCCTTTTACTAAGGTGCGCTAGCGTTTTTAGCGCACGCAGGAAATTACCGTGCTTCTAGAACTAACGCCAGCTCAATGCTGACGTTAAGGTCTAGCACATGCAGCAATGTAGCGTGCACTATTAAGCGCTTTAAAGCCCTAACGCGGCTTAGTAAAAAGGAGCCCATAGAGTGCTAATCTGCTCCCTAAATATATTTCACTGTTTCCAGCAAAGGAACATATTTTCGTTGTCTCTGTTGTATAGTTTGACAGAAATTTCTCTCAGTTCTGCTTAAACAATAAATAATGGTTGTTCATTACTACAAGGTTTTATTATAAATAATTATGTGTGAAGGAAACTCTTTAAAAAAATATACCCTCCCTCCTCCCACCTTTGTACTAAGCCATGAAAGAGGTTTCTATTGTGGCCCAGAGAGCTAAACACTCCAACGCTGCTCTGACGCTCACAGATTTCCGATGATCGTTGGAGTAGCATCAGAACAGGCTGCAGTAGAAATCTCTACCACTGCTTAGTAAATGAGGGTCAAAATTATTAATTGGTAATTTAAAAGAGAAAATATTTGATGATTATTGGTATATTTTTAATAGAAAATAATAGAAATGATATTTCTAATTACATCTGATGAATCTTAAGATCTAAAACAGGAAACAGCAGCCAGTTAAAGTGTAGCACCTTAAAGAATGATGGATCCATGATTAATTAGGGTATCTAAGAAGCAGTATGGGAAAGAATGCAAAGTGAAATGTGCCTGTTTTAATGGACCTATAAGAAAGTGAGCCATGAAATGTGTCATTGATGAATCACTGAGAACAAAATTTCTCTGTCTTTAATAGATTGTACATTAAAGCCTTTCTTTAAAAATAAAAAGTAAACTAGGATGATAGCAATGTTCTGTTCCAAAATCCATTTTATTCCGGAGAGGAGTAGGTCTTGTCATTTCATGGAGCTTAGAGCAAATATAATCAACAAAAATTATCCAAATCAAATATATAAAATGTGCATTTTTCATATAAAACTACACCAGTCCTAACAATCGTAAAACAATTTAATCCTCAATGCCTGATATGCCTGTATCAGGAGTACAAAATTATGTATAGAGAAAAATAATTTGAACTGACATGAAGTTCCATATGGCATTTCCACAACTTTGAGCACAACATTTTTGTTTGTGAATGCATTGCGATTACACAATTGAAACGTTTTATTCATTCTTGTACAAAACTTGTATGAGTATCATCTGATGTGGACTCCTGATGAAGGCAGGAAAGCCGAAACATAGTTTGTGTTGAGTCTCATATATGAATTACAGTACTCCCCTGAAATTTGCGGGGGGTTCAGTTCCAGGAACACCTGCAAATTTTGAAAAACCGAAAATGCAGATTTGAGTCTGTAAAAAGGCAGGAGAGGGCAGCTGGGGTGCCAGCGGGTGCAGTTAATCATACCAGGTATGCTTCGGAGGGGAGAAGAGGAGGAATTGGCTGTGCAGAAGGCTGATTGGCTGAGCAGGGGGGGGGGGAAGAGGAAGAATCAGCTGTGCAGAAGGCTGATTCGCAGACTTATTTCCTGTATTTTCTGACCGAAAGAGGCAGTCAGAAAATACCGCGAATAACTGAGTCTGTGAATTGCGAATCATGACTTCGCGGGGGAACACGGTATATTAATAGAGAGTTTTGAAAGAACTATTTACTTTGTCACTCTTCTTTGTACCTTTTGTTTTGACTCCCACTCGTTTTGGACACCACACGGTTTATTTCACCACATTATACACCCCCCTTTTTTTTTTTTTTTTTTACAAAGCTGTGCTAGCGGCTGCCGCTACAGTAACTGCCTCGAAGCCCATCGAGATTTAAAGGGCTTCGGAGATTTTTCTGCATGGCTTTGTAAAGGGGGGGAGGGAGTAAGTTAGGACAGCCTTTATTTTTCTACCCTAACTTAATGTGGTGGTTCAGGTACTTAGCAGATTGAAAATCTCTGCTAACCAGTTAGTTTTCCACACTGCCTTGTCTCCGCCTTAACTCCACCTATGCACCACACACAAACTAGTCAGTTTTGACGTAGATAGTCAGAGGGGGGTATTCAGTAGTGCTGTCCAATTAAATGCTGCAGAATATCCCCCGTTAGCCCTGGGCAGGCGATTTAAGCAGCTAGAAGTCTCTCCTGGCCACTTACATTAGTACTTCAAATATCAACCCTGAAAATAAAATGTGCACCCTATAAAGACTATTGGAATAAGATTTATTACTGAGTGTAGTCATGGCCTACCCTGTCTTGTAACTGGGAGGAAAACAAAATATGTATTACTGATGCATGTTACATTAACCCCTAAAGCAGCCTATTGGCATGACATTTTGGATTTGTTGCAGAGTAAAGATTCTCAACAAAGTTAACTCAGAGTAGTTGGTACACGCTTTTTAAATTTTTTTTTATTTTTTTGTGGTGCGCTTGCCTGTTTTTGCTTTCCTCATACTTACACCTGTGTCAGTCTTTTTCTATAGGCTCTGAACACTTTCTGCTCAGCGTTTCTACCTTCATCCATTTCAAGGAACATGATCCAAGCAGGCGATAGAAGCAGAGAATTGTCACTCTCTGGTCATCAGTCCAACCCACTAGAGTAAGTTTCTGTAGATACATCTATGTAAGTACAAAGCTATGTTCACCGTACTTGCCAGAAGTGTTGGATAATGCGTGGCAATAATGAGAAGGTACAAGTCATGGTAAAGTGTTAGCAAAATAACTTCCACAACGTCGAGCTGACTCTGCTTCAAAATATGTCAAAGTAGTGCTGGCTTACAAGAGAGAGTATGTTTTATGGGCTCAATGTTTCGATACAAGCATCAGTTTTATGACGTTAATCTCTAACACCACGGTAAAACAAAAACATTCTGTTCTTTCTCTTTGCAGACCTTTCAAACATAGCCCAATCTAAGGAGACAGGAACTACATGAACCACCTCTGGGAAGCGAGAGAAAGTTCCCTAGCAGTAGAACGGGACCCCGGGGGATTGTGCAGAGAGAGACCTTCACTGCGGCACGCTATCGATTCAAGGGATGAACAAGCTCCAGTAACAAAGCCTAAAAGACAGCACACCGCTTTTCCTGAAGACCTTTTCAAATCCCTCTTTAATCACTGGTTAGAAAGCAGTAAATTAGGACAGCATCGGGCTGTGGAAGGCTTTAACAGGCAGGGTGAGGCAGGAGAATGCCCGTGAAGGGGTTGAGTTATTGTACTGTTACCTTCCGCATTTGCCTTGCAAGCCATAAATTATCGAAGGCAACGTAAATAAGCATTAAATACCTGAAGTGTCTCTTTATGTGTCCTTTGACTGCCGTCTTCCTTTATTTATAATCCCCTGGAGAGCACAAAATCTCATGTTATGTGTCATTTTCTTCTGCAAATTGTTATGAAATTGTAAAAGTAAAGTGGCTAGCAGCAGGCTCTCCTCTATTGCTTCTCACTTATGTTACCAACTCCCCCTGCTAACCACCTGCATGTTCTGTGACAGAGGCTTTTCTCTAATCCCAATAAATCTGTCTGATCTTGTATTTTGTAAGCGAGTCTAATTCACGGTATGTTTCATAGAACAACTTACGCTTCTTCACAGAAGTTAAGAGCCCCATTTTGTACAGGATGTCTAGGTTTAAAAATGGGATGTCCAGGTTGGGATGGGCACAATCTTCTGACTATTTTACAAAAGGTTCACTGAACACAGACGACCAGATTCAGTAAATAGGGCCCAAAATTTGGTGCTGTTAAGGTCTGCACCAGTGGCGTAGTAAAGTTGGGTATGAGGGGGGTCTACCCCGAGTGCCATGTTGGGGAGGGGGCTCTGGCATCCCTCCTCCTCTCTGCCCACTCTGTCTCTTCCCATTTCTAGACCACAAATGTCTTTCAGTTCAATGTGGTTTACAAAAAAAAAGGAACTGTACAACGGTGACCTACAAAATTCATTGAAAACAATCAAGGTTCATAAAAGGATTAATAATTACCAAGGACATAAATTTCCTAAAAATCTAACAAATATGATTTCAACATCTGACCTCAAAGCATTCCGTAAAGAAATCAAAACACTGCTGTTCAAAAAGTATAAACAATCTACCTAATCTCCCTCTCCTCTTCCCCACTTACTCCGACCAGGCTCTGCTCACTCCCTGGCACCAAACCCTCAATTGACCAATAAAAAATGAAAAACAAAACAAAAAAAAAATAAAAATAAAAACGAAATGCCAAGAAATCTACCTGAAACCTAAATCATCCTACCGAAACCGACTATCTACCAACGTATGGAAACAGACTACTTGCTATGTAATGTAATGTAACCTGATTTATCTTCCAATGTTATTAAGTCATTCTGTTATCAAGTCTATACCCTCAATCTGTATTCTCCAATGTGATGTACCCTCCTGGAAATGTCCATTTCTCTTCTTATGTAATCCGCTTTGAACTGCAAGGTACAAGCGGAATAAAAATCACTAATGTAATGTAATGTAATTTTCTAAGGTGCAGGTAAGATGATAATAATTTTAGAAGTTCATCATCCCAACTAGCTGCCTGACCAGCAAGTGATCGTTGTAAAAAGCTCTTGGAAGCGCAGCCTCATGCCAACTCCTCCTCTTGCCATGCACGCCCTCCCTTCCTTTCCCCGTACCTCTAGTTGCTCACCGCCACAAGCAACAACTTCAACATGTTTCTCGTGACCGCATCAGCTCTCCCACCGACGTCACTTCCGGGTGACGCACATAAGAAGTAACATCAGAGGGAAAGCTGCCGGGGTCACGAGGAGCATGTTGAAGTTGTTACTCACGGCAGTGAACAACTAGAGGTATGGGGTAGGGAAAAGGGGGGTGCCCCGGGTGCCTCTCACACTTGCTACGCCACTGGTATGCACAAAGGCCTAGATTCTCCATAGGGCACCGATAGCAGCCGCCAATAGTGTGTCAATCACATGATGGTGCCCTATAGAGAATAGAGAATCTATACAGAATAGAGATCCTTTAGAGCAGGGGTGTCCAACCTTTTGGCTTCGCAAGGCCGCATTAGCCCAAAAAAAATGTTTCTGGGTCCGCGCAAACGCTGCAGCAAGACAGAGGAGGGAGCCGGCAAGATGGTAAACACCCGGAGGCAGCAGAGGAAAACACTGCATCGCCCTCGACTGGGGCCGCACAAAATACTTCATGGGGCCGCAGGTTGGACACCCCTGCTTTAGAGAACTGTGCATCTTTTAAAGATAAGCACTGGAAATCTAAGCCAGATTTTTCTAGGCCTACATTTATGGCGCCCATCTTTGCCATGAATTGCACCTACATAGGAGCTTCAGGCCACCTAACTCTACTTAATAATAATAACTATATTCTTATATACCGCCATACCACATAGTTCTAGGCGGTTCACAACAAAGAGGACTGTACAATCAGTGGAAAAATACAATTAACTTGGAAATACATTCAGGAAAGATCAAAATTATAACTTTACATTAAGACAGAATATCAATTTACAAATTTGCCAAATAAATCAGTTTTCAATAACTTCCTAAAAGTCAAATAATATTGAGCCTGAGTAATAATGGTACACAGCCAAGAATTCATTTTGCCTGCCTGAAATGCAAATGATTTATTGAGAAATCTCTTATAACGACAAGATTTTATAGCTTGGTAAGCAAACAAATGATTTCTTCGGGTAATATTGTTCAGTTTATATCGTTCAAAGCGTGAGGATAGGTTAGCTGGAACCAAACCAAATAGAGCCTTGAAACAAATACAACCAAACTTAAACAATATTCTTGCCTCAACTGCAGCCAATGTAACTGTTGATAGAATGAACTAACATGGTCATATTTTTTCAGGCCAAAAATCAAAGTGAACCGCTGTGTTCTGGATGATTCCAAATATATTATATTGCAGTAATCAAGAACAGATAAGATGGAAGATTGTACTAATAACCTGAAGGATATACTATGAAAATTTTTTTTTATTGTTCGAAGCTACCAAAGAATTGAAAAACATTTTTTGATCAGTAGATCTGTATGATCTTCTAAAGTCAACTGACAGTCTAATGTAACTCCCAAGATTTTGATGGAAGTAGCTATTGGAACAGTTTGGCCATTAAGATGGAGTACCTTCTCATTTTTTTTTGTTCAAAAATTTTGATTGAGTTTAGTAGATGAAGTACAATAAATGTTAACAAGGCAAGAAACATGCATGCCGTACGAATGCAAAGATTCACAAAATATTATCTACATAATGCAATACAGCAGACAGACCTATGCCTACCTATAAGGAGGAAAGTAGCAGCACGACATGCAGCCAAAAGTACATGTAATATCCAAAATCACAGAGCACAGAGAGACACTGGAGCCGGAGTACCTTCTCATTGATTTTGTCAGTAGGACTAGCCAGAAAAAATTTTGTTTTTTCAGGGTTGAGTTTAAGTTTAGCCCTGATGGTCCATTGTTCAATTTGAGACAAAATAAATGAAATTTGATTTCTTATTTCTATTGTAAAAGATGTAAGTGGGAGCAATATAGTAATATCGCCAGCATAGATGTAAAACTTGACTTTCAAGCTATGCAGTAGAATTCCTAACGGGGCTAGATAGATATTAAACAGTGTGGGGGATAATGAAGAACCTTGTGGTACTCCACATGGATTACTCCATGAAAATGAATAACTCTCCTCACTAAACACTTGATAGGATCTATCTCTCATAAAGCCCTCAAACCAGTTCCAGACTTTGCCCGTGATTCCAATTGAATCCAAGCAGAGCTATAAGATCTCGTGATCTTACTTCTGACATTAGCCACACCCATAGTGGTGTTAGATGTCCTATAGCAATTACATAGGTGCAATTCTGGTGCTGATTCTTTAGGTGCCAGTAGGCATCTTGAAACTGAGTTAAAAACGTCATTTGAACAGCATTTTTAACTATTTGGGCACCTACCAATGCCTAAGATAACCTGCGCTAGTTAGAGATTTTGGGCCTAAGGGCAATTCTTTAAAGGTTGCTTAGCACTAAGCAATCTTTATAGGATAGCATTTAGCGTGGGTTATCTTTGTGAGGACTTATGCCTGCTGAAACCTGGTATAAATCTTTGTGCCCAACTGATGATAGCTGGGCATGTAAATCTAAGTGTTCAATGGCATGGTGCCTAATTTCTGGGAAAGCCCCTAACCCACTCATGCTCCTCCCATGGCCATGCCTCCTTTTGAGTTGTCATTCATGTTATAAAATAGTATCTCCTAATTACTGCCAATTAAGTACCAATCAACTCTAACTAACTCCAATAATTAACACCTAATTGACTAATTAGTTATGCATGCATCTGGGGTCCACATCTAGATTTGGACACCCAACTTTGGGTGACCTATATAGAATCTGAGGAAGAGCCTTTTGTAAAATAGATATACAGGAAATGCATGCCTTCCCTACACATGCAGCAGGAGCACCTATTTCATAAAGGCAGCTTCACGCAGCGCTTTACCCACGTAATCATCAGTTTTGCCAGTTGCTCATGCAAGTGCTAGATTTTACAAATCCACATATTAGAAAAGTCATTAGATCAGCTGAGTTCTCATTTTTAGATTTTCCAGGTGGTGTTAAAACACTGCAGAGTTAAGCATAATTGCCCACTCAATCACTCCTCCACAGCCCTGGTCCAAATGAGCAGTTTGCTGACAATTATGCATGACTTTGAAGGAATGATTAAGGAGGTAGTTGTTAACTCTGTGCTGCTTGTAAACACCTGAAAAAAATCTAAAAATGAGAGTCTTATACACGTGGAAGGGCATAATAAAAAAAAAAACGTCTAAGTCCCCTTTTGGCCTAAGGCCCTAAATGTTGAAAGTAGAAGCAGGGAAAATGTCCATTATCCAAAAAAAACGTCCAAAAGGAGGTTTGTTTTTTTATAATGGTCTGCCTCTAAGTTCAGCTGTTTAAACGCCCAGACTACCACTGAGTCTACACTAACTGAAGGTACCTTTTTAGGATAAGGCCCTCCGTTAGTAGTGCAGAGACTTGAGCCAGAGACTGAAGAGATGTAAAAAGGCTTTTATTAAACAAGCATATATGCTGGACTTCTGGGCAGAACTGGCTGCATAAACAGAAGACCCTGAGGATCTCGGACACAAAAGTTATATAGGGTCCCGCCGCCGGCCCCTCCTAACCAGTCCAAACCAGTTCTAACCAGCTCTGGCCAAAAGGTAACAGCAGAGAGAAAAACAAAACCATAAATCCATCCTATAATCTATACATCAAGGCTAACATCCTATTGCCTCCTTGCCGTGCCAGGCACTTAAGACAGATACATAGAACAGGCCTGCATGCATACGTGATTTCTCAGAGCAATAAAATGGAGTCACAGGTTGCTGTTTTTAGTTTTACTACCCACTGATCTAAGATGGAGTTTTTCATATACACCGTGACCCAGCTATGTCAGCTAGCTAGGGATCCTTCATTCCCAACTTTTCTTCTGTAGGCTAGCTGACTAGCTGGGTTACGGGAGGTCAGGGCCATCTGTATCAGAGGTGGGGACTGGGTGATAGGAGGAAAGGGCCAGGACTAGAGCGGTGGTACTTTTGTCAATCGTAGTCCTAATAGTATGGTTAAGGGTTTTCAATAAACATGGTAACAGGCAAGGAAGAACACAAAATATGACAGAGAATACCAGGAAAATTATGGTGAGGGCTTTAAAGAGTCCCGGTTTGGAGGCCCAATCAGTCAGTGAGTTAAGTCCAAATATATCAGCAGAAAAACCCTTTCAAGTCTGGACAGGAAAGTGAGCTAATCTGGTAATTTTATCTATGACCTCTTCAACCACAAATCCTTCATCATCCAGTTGTAGACAGCAGTTGGAAAGATTGAATTTGCCACATACCCCTCCTTCAGCGGCCAATAGATAGTCTAAGGCCAGTCGGTTCTGATAGATGGCGGTACGCATCATAGTGTTCGCTTTGGCCAAGGCTCCCAGGGCCCTAGCTGTTTCATTGGTGATAACTTCTAAAACCGCCTGCAGTCGTATGAGGCAGTTAAGCATGTAGATTGGGGTCCGGTACCCAAACATACCATCATCAGCCCAAGTAGCAGGACCGTAGACAGCAATGATGCGCTCCGGGGGCCAAGTGTCTCCCCATTTACCAATCTCCAGGCTTCTTTCAGAACGGGCCCGTTGATCGAATACTGGGACAGCCAGATGTTCTCCTTCGGATAACGGGAGGAGGAAGAAGGCTGGTTTGATAGTGCCCAGAAAACAAGTGCCAGTCCAATTTGAGGGTAGAGTGGGGTACGCCATTTTCCCACAGATCCAGTAGTATCCTTCCGGTGCAGCCCAAGGGGCAGAAGCAGGCAGGTTGAGGTAGACATTTAATGTGGTAGCATTGCCAGTAGTATTCCATCGTCTGGGTATTTTTAACTTAGGATCTCCGGTCCAATAAGTCCAACCGGGCTGAGAGGTGCTATTTTAATCCATAAGGATTGGCACTGCAGGTGTCCAACACGAGTGGTAAAGGATGGTCCGAGACGCTGTATGCAGTGTTTTGCCAGAATGGAGTTTTTCAGAGGCCAGCTGGGTGCCCCCGCAGACATAACAGTTTGTCAGATTTAAGGTGGCTCCTATGGTTTCAGCGAACTGTATGAAAAGGTTGCGGGTGGTGGCAGAGGGCACAAAGTCTTGTTGGTCAAGTTTCATATGTTCATAAAAGTCTGGAAACACAATGCTGTGTTGTTCAGGGATCCGGTGTCTCTCAACGAGTTTGATGTGTAAGACAGTACCAGGGTCCGTGCCCTTACCATATATCTGTAGGCCCACAAGATAGCGAGCTTTCCGGAAGCTATCGTCGAGGTTCCATTTAAATGGCTGTAGAATAGTGAAATTAAGTGGGTTACACATTTCCAGTAGTTACAGTAGTAGTGTTCGGAAGACCCTTCACAGTGGGACGGCTTCTGTCCCGCCAGGCACATGTATTTATCATTGTGCATATATTCCCTCCTCCATGCTAGGGCACCACAACATCCAAGGAAGGTGGGGTTTTGGTCCATGGCATGGTAAGCATCAAAGAGGACTGAGGCCGGGACATGGGGATTAGTGACCAGGGTTTGTTGAATCAGGGGGCCCTGATCCCAGACTGACCTGACCTCTATCCAAGTATCCCTATTAGTTGCTTTGGGGTCAAAACAGATCTGTGAGTCTCCATTATTACATATAGAATATTCAACCTTGTTATATATACATACAGGGGTCACTAATTGATCCTTACACTCATAATTAGTTTGAAATCTAATAACATTTTCCGTTTTGCCCCCATTGTCCACTAGTGCCACACAAGGGGCACACCCAGGCGTGGGAGAGGTAGGGGACATGGACAATGTTGGCAAGACGTAAATCACAAGCAGTAAATATACACAACAGAGTTCATATTAAATATCTTGACAGATCTCTGGATCAGACGTGCGTGATTACTCTTCCAGAGTGTGGGGCAGCCGCGTGATTTTCAGTTGAAGGTCAGTAGGCCCTTTTTCACAAATATACTCAGCAGCGGGCTTCACACGGCTGTAGTGAATCCAAGACTCGTGGCGGGACAATTTGACAGCTGTGGGGGAAGCAAGTAAGACAGTGAAAGGCCCTGTCCAAAGGGGTTTCAGCGGTTCTTTCTTCCATACTTTCAGCCACACTTAATCCCCAGGTTTGTAGAGGTGAACAGGGGTTGTAATTGGTAGCGGGGCTCTAGAAATGACCCAGTTCTGTAATTTCATAATGGTCTTTCCTAGCTGCTTTATCTCTGCGTCTGTGATAGCGTTCCCTATCTGTTCAAGAGACTCAGGGTCTGGGCTGACTATCGGCGGGGGTCGGCCATACATGAGCTCAAATGGGGACAACTGATTGCGTTTACCTGGGGTACAGCGGATGCGAAATAGAACAGAAGGAATCAGTTTGGGCCATGGCAGGCGGCTTTCCTCTGCCGCTTTTCCGAGGAGGGTTTTAATAGTTCTGTTGATGCGTTCAACTTGGCCAGAGCTCTGGGGGTGATAGGCCGTATGTAATTTCCAGGTGATTTGCAGAGCCCGAGAGACAGCTTGTGTGACTTGTGATATGTAGGCGGGGCCATTATCGCTGGCAATCACTAGGGGCAGGCCATAGCGAGGGATGATGTCATGGAGTAAAACCTTTACTATTTCCCTACTTTTCTCTGTGCACACTGGGTAGGCCTCTGGCCACCCAGTGTGGGAATCAATGAAAACCAGGAGGTAACGGAACCCATGGGAGGGGGGCAAGTGGGTAAAATCAGTAGAGAGGACTTGCATGGGGTGTGAACCGATAGGCTGGTGACCAGGAACGGGGGACCTGACAGAAGAGGGGTTGTGTCGGAGGCAAATGACACAGCGGAGCAGGACATGGGAGATGAGTTGAGAGAGATTCGGGATATAGAAATTCTGTCGGAGAAGAGTGCGGAGAGCTGGGTTACCGGCATGAGAAAAATTGTGTGCACGGTGGACAACAGTGAGGGCCAGGAGTTGTGGAACATACAGGAGGGGGGTGGATGTGTGGGAGGAGGGTATAGTAATCCATCCGGATGGGAGGGTGCAATGGCCAGGTTGCTGCGTGGCCCACTTGCGCTCGGGGTCAGTGTACTGGGGGGAAAGGGAATGAAGGAAAGGTTGAGGGGAGGAAAGGGATAACAGAAGAGGGGGTGTGGGCGGACCTTGGAGGGCCGCCTGGCGAGCCGAGCGGTCAGCCAAGGCATTACCGCGGCTGATGAAATCACGGAGGCAGCATGGGCGTGAACAGCTAGAAAGGCAATTTAGATAGGAAAAAAACAAAAATGCAAAAAGGGAGAGAAAAATCTCCAAAAATGGCCAATGGTATAGTTGGTTTCCCTGGGGTACCCCACAAACCAAACAGATAGACAACACAAAGATTACAGGGCATAAACAAACATAGAAAACAGAAAAGGCATGGAACTTTTCTTCCAGCTGGCAAGGATTCAGAGCTGAACTTAGATCTGCAGAGAAATGCACAGTTATACAAAAACAAACGTCCATCATAGCACGAATCATAATTGTGTGCACACAGTGGCAAAGTAAAGTGCGATATAACACATGGCATAATAATCACATAATCATAAAAGGCATCTAAATGGTTACTGGAACATCCGAAAGAGAAAACGTAAGAATGTTATCACTCTGGCTTGGTGCCCTGCCAATTACATTCATAAGGCAGACAGGGACGCAACTGCTAGGGTGTGCTTCAATCTTGAAAAATAAGCAAAACTTACTAGGTACAGTGTACAATGTTAAATATAGAGGTATTCTGAAGTATGGCAATGTCAATTCAAAGGGGAAAAAAAGAAACATGTTAAATGTTAAGTGCAAGGTCATTTCAAGGTTACTGAAAGCAGAACATTGTCCTCCTTCTCTGGGTAGAAAAAAAAAGCTCATTGTAACAGGTCCAGAACAGCTCTGTATGTATGACTGCGAAGACAAAGAAGAGACATTTTAACTTGACACCACCCCTGAGGTCACTTAGCCATGTTCCCTGCAGGCAGACCTGGAACCCTTGTCTGCCACCTGGGTCCCGCTACACTCTGAGGAGTGGGCACTGCTGCAGACTAGATGTAGCTACTTTACTCTGCACTGTCCTTACATAATAACTACCCCCTTCCTCTGGAGTTTGAGCTACCAAGTTTATTTGAAAGGTATTTCTGTTTCCAATTGTATTTAGAATCAGATTGATAATAACACTTTATACAAACATGCATGGGAAGAAAGAATTCATAAAGAACACCAGGATAAAGACACAATACGGGAAAGCAAGGGAGACTGTTAGCACAAAAGAAGTAATCTCAATCCATCCGTTATCAATAAAACTCATTCATAAATCCAAGAAAGAGTCCAATTCAAATTCTACTGCATATTATTTAAAACCCTACACGGAGACAGCCCATCATACTTGAACAATCGCCTCATCCAAGCACCTAGTACCAGACACAGAAAAACGCACTCCCCATTCATACCCCCCCCCCAATCAAGGAAGTCAAAAGAACAAAACTACACGACGGCCTCCTAGCCACTCGAGCCGCAAGACTGGACAACCAGATCTCCAACCTTCTGATGACCACCCCAGACTATAGGACGTTCAGAAAGGAAATAAAAACCATACTTTTCAAGAAATTCCTGAAGCAGCAATAACATCACGACCTCTTAGCAACTCTAAAACTGACATTAGACCTACCCATTACCGCACTAATAATAACAAAAGAACCTCCACTACGACCACCTTTTAATTCTTTTACAAACCACCTCACCCACAACAACACGTTAAATGTTTATAAGATCTACAACTTACCTCTCTAGCTAATCATTGTAACTCTACTTTTTTTAATTAACCTTTTGTAATCCGCCTTGAACCGCAAGGTAATGGCGGAATAGAAATCCCTAATGTAATGTAATGTAATGTAATAAAGGGAAAAAAAAATAAAAAAGTTGACCACATTACACCGCTATTGATTAAGTCCCACTGGCTACCTATTAGCCACCGAATTACTTTTAAGATATTATTCTTGGTTTTTAAAGTTCTAGCTTTCAATGAGCCTCAATTCATGTCTAGAATGATCATTCCTTATTATGCCCCTCGTTCTCTACGATCATCATCACAAGACTTATTAACTGTCCCTTCCTTAAAAATTGTGGGTACAAGAAGAAATGACATGTTTTCTGTTACAGCGCCACAAACGTGGAATGCACTGCTACTGTACATCAGAAAAGAAAAAGATCTTATCTCTTTTATAAAACTCTGAAAAACTTTGTTATTTAACTTTGTACTTGTCTTAAAATTGTTTGTCCTCTAAAATGTGTTGTTTTTTTTTAATTGTTCAGCGCTTAGAATGTTTGTATAGGCGATTCATCAAATAATAATAAAACTTGAAACTTGAACTTGAATTATCAAGCCCATGTTTAGCAAATATTTCAATTTTCAGAAAAATATGGATACTTAACCTCTATCATTGTTAGTCTTGTACTTTAAATCCCCCAACACTGGAATACAAAGGCAGGGATGTGCCCAACACAAACCCCACATGTCTGACAAACGGTTGCTTTTTTTTTTCTTTTTTATTACCAGCAGACACACTTTGACAACTGCGAGAACACGTAAATTATCTGGCTCAACTTTCTTTAAATTACTCACTGTCTGTAACAAATCCACTGCACGCAACATATATCTAAAATCACAGTCCTTATTCTCGTTCATCAGTGCGAACTCACATTCTTAATTCTGTCTTGATCCACATGCATTTTACCCTGTTAAGCAACTTACACTATCCTGTCTGCAACTTTCGGCAAAACAATCATGCTGGCTTACTTTACCAACTTTTCCCAGGTTTCCAACCTAAATGCTATTTCCATCTACCCGGGTAATTTCTCAACATCACCAATTTCTTGTTCTCTGTGTCTTGTCAGGTGTCCCCAGAGCTTTTGTTTTATTAATTTGACAAAAAGTTGATTAAATTCCAAATACTAAGCCTTTGACAACAATAAAAATAAGGATGAAAAAAACAATAAAAAATCTTAGGGTTGCCATAATCGCCAGAAAAGGCGGTTGTAAAATATTTAAGCATGATCTGAAGGGGCTCGATGGTGTTCTGACCCATATTATACAATCTATATATGCACCCAACAAAAGTTCCAATTTCCAGAAACCAGAATCCTATATACCTCTCTGTGCTTCACAACTGATTAAGAAGTTACTAGACAGAAGAGATAGAGACAGGATAGAGAAGGAATCAACTTCTCACTTACCAAGACAGGTCCGGTACCGGCACAACAAAACCAGGAGCCAGAAATCTCCACCGATTCGTTCCTTCTCGAGGTGCAATCCGTTGTCTTCGACGAGAAACCGTTCCTGGTCAACCACCAGGTTAATGCCGGCTATTACGGGTCTCGTAGGAGGCAAGGTTTGAAATCCTCCGAGGGAGACGATCGTGCCAAACAGGCTCAAGTCTGTAGATCAAGTCCCTGTTCGGCTGCGCCAAATGAAGGTACCTTTTTAGGATAAGGCCCTCCGTTAGTAGTGCAGAGACTTGAGCCAGAGACTGAAGAGATGTAAAAAGGCTTTTATTAAACAAGCATATATGCTGGACTTCTGGGCAGAACTGGCTGCATAAACAGAAGACCCTGAGGATCTCGGACACAAAAGTTATATAGGGTCCCGCCGCCGGCCCCTCCTAACCAGTCCAAACCAGTTCTAACCAGCTCTGGCCAAAAGGTAACAGCAGAGAGAAAAACAAAACCATAAATCCATCCTATAATCTATACATCAAGGCTAACATCCTATTGCCTCCTTGCCGTGCCAGGCACTTAAGACAGATACATAGAACAGGCCTGCATGCATACGTGATTTCTCAGAGCAATAAAATGGAGTCACAGGTTGCTGTTTTTAGTTTTACTACCCACTGATCTAAGATGGAGTTTTTCATATACACCGTGACCCAGCTATGTCAGCTAGCTAGGGATCCTTCACTAACAACATATAATCAACCAAAAAAAGCCTAAATCCCAAATGCCCAACACAAGAGCTTTTAAGCGAAGGAGGAGTCAGTCCTTCGCCTAAAAGCTGGATTCTGCAACCGGTGTCTGTCAAAAACAACACTGGTTACAGAATCCACCCCCCCCCCCCCCCCGACTACAATCAGGCAGGAGGGAGCCCAAGCCCTCCTGCCCGGCGACACACCCCCTCGACTACGATCATGCATGAGGGAGCCCAAGCCCTCCTGCCCGATGACACCCCCCCTCAACTACGATCGGGCAGGAGGGAGCCCAAGCCCTCCTTCCCGGTGACACCCCCTCCTTCAACTACGATCGGGCAGGAGGGAGCCCAAGCCCTCCTGCCTAGGTGACCCCCCTACCCCCTACCCCCACTAAGAACCCAGCCCATGTGCCTAAGTTTCCACCCACAGGATGGGCCTAAGGCTACTGGGCCGATACCAGTTGGCCCAGGCACCTCAGGCCTCACCTGTGGGCGAGGTGTGAGGCACCTGGGCCAATCAGGCCCTATGACCCGCCATTCTGAGGATGGTGGGCCTGTTGGATGGATGGGCTTGGGACCCGTCCATCCGTCCAACTTTATAACAGGTATGGGGGGTGTAGGGGGTGGGGGGTCGCAGGGTTGGCGGGGAAGTGTCACGGGTTGGTGGGTGGGGGGAGGTGTTCGGCGGGCCGATCAGGGGTTCGGGGGCATCGTGGGGGGGGGCTGTGTCAGGGCAGGAGGGCCTGGGATCCCTCCTGCCTGGATCTTAGTGGAGGTGGGGGTAGGGGTTCATCTGGGCAGGAGGGCTTGGGCTCCCTCCTGCCTGATCTTTTACTGCATTCGACCCATTGAATTTCACCTGAATTGTATGTTTATACCAAGCAGCAGCCCTACCTTTTCTTCTTAGCATGATCTAATCATTTAGTACCACAATGGTACTAAATGATCAGCAAAGATGAGACATCAATAAGGTCCTTTATAGAATGTCATAACCGAAGCCAGTTGAATTGTTGTGTTTTAGGGAGATGATATGTCTCATGAAGGTGTTGAAAGGGTATCCAATCATTATTAGTATATAGTTAGTTTAGTGACCATATACCTGATTTCTTCCACATGGACCAATTTACTTGTTTCCCTTGTATGATAATCTTTGGGTTGTTCCATAAGCAAATTTGTGTGGTTTCACTCCACTACTTCTGATAACCTGACTATCTCTCTGATTGCTAGTTTGGTGGAATGCATCGGTTCTCTGCATTTAGAGATGGTGGTGTCACTTGTAAAGACAAAAAGGCAGACCTAGTCACATCAGGGTTCTGTAAAGACAGCAGAACAAAGAGCTATGTCACCCATATTGGATTTCTTAAAGAGCAGCCAAGGAGGTGATGCAGTTTCAGTTTGAGAGGAAATCCAGTTTGATCCATGTCATGCAATAAATGAGGTGTGATAGTCGTAAAAAGTAGGAAACCGAACTCCACCCTCCGTCATTTCGCCTTTCAGTGGAGTTGTTCCAGAGGAATTTAAGCAGCAAAGAATCCATTTTTTTGTAATAAGATTTCGGAAGATGTTTTTGGCACCATCTGAGCACATGATTCACAACTGGTACTACCATCATTTTAATGGTGCTCAGTCTACCCCACCCCGTTAATCTTTATGGTGACCATTTAGTAGTGAGTTTTCAAATTGACTCCACAATGTAGTCTGTGTTATAATCAATAGTGGCAGAGATGGTAGGGCCAAAGTAAGCACCCAAGTATTTAAGTTTACCCTTGTTCCATTGAAGTCCCAAGTCTGTGATGTCACCAGATATCTAAGGGCAATTCAACGCCATAATTTCAGTCTTTGGTTAAGTTTGTATTCCGAAACAATAGAATAGTCAGCAATCGTGTTCAATATCGGTTGAATGGAGTTAGGTGTCACATATAGCAATACATCAGCATATGCCGTAATCTTTAATTCAATTTCTCCAATTTTGACTCCCGTTATGTGATGATGAGATCTAATCCTGATCAGAAGGGGTTCGAAGGTGATGTTAAATAATAACGGGGATAACGGGCATCCCTGTCTTGTGCCCCTGGTGGGATGGAACAAGCAGGAGTATAGGCCGTTGATAAAGATTCTTGTGCTGGGTGAAACATATAAAACTTGGACCATAGCAATGAATTCTGTATGGAATCCAAACCACTCCATTACTTTAAATAGGAAAGGCCATCCAATGCGATCAAAGGCCTTTTCCGCATCTAAGGCCATTGCTACTATGGGGAGATCAGTGTTGTTCGCATAGTTAATCACATTCAAAAAGATTCAGGCATTATCACAAGCCAGCCGTCCAGACATGAATCCATTCTGTTCTGATGAAATGATTTATGGTAGAGTTTGTTGGAGTCTTGTAGCAAGAATTTTAGCAAATATCTTTGCATCCACATTGATGAGCGATAAAGGTCTGTTGTTTTGTATCTTTATGGGATCTTTATTAGGTTTCGGCAACACTATGATCGTGGCTTCCATAAATGAACCAGAGATGTCACACGATTCAATTAGATACTGGAAGAAGGAGAGTATATGGGGGTAACAATAATGAATGAAAAGTATGATAAAACTCGGAAGTAAATCCATCAGGGCCAGGTGCTTTTGATTTAGCCACGGACCCTATGGCCAACTCTAGATCTTCTTTTGATAGTTGTTTATTCAAAATCTCGTTATCTTCGTCTGTCAAGCGTGGATGGGGCATATCAACCAAAAACTTGCCAGGATCAGCAGCAGTATCAACATCTGTGGAGTAAAGAGATTTATAGAAAGATTGAAGCTGATCCAGTATGTCCTTATGATCAGTTAAAACCGTATTATACTCCATCTAAATGGCTGTTATATTAGTTTTGTCCCATTTGCCCTTTAAATAATTTGCTAAATCATGCCCACAGATATTTGCCTCACTGTAGTAATTAGTGGATTTGCATGACATTCATTTAACAGAATAATAATATACCTTCACAAAAAAAGTCGATAGCGACTAAACATACACAACAAAATATGGAGATCCCAATAGATGTGAAACACTCACAATATTTCTTAAATATAGCAGATTGGGGGAAAAACGGACCTCAAGTGCCCACAGGTGCCAGATATTGAATTTCTTGTCTGGTCACCACAAACGTGGGCTATCATTGAACCATAAGTTGAAACCCCCCCTTTTTTTGCTTAAATACTGTAAGATTACATTAGCTACAAAAAAAAACATTAAATTACTTAGCTTTTATTGCTGGTGAGTGAACAGCCGGGATCATAAAATATGTACTCTCAGCGGAGTATCCCCGTTTCACTTTAAAAGAGCTTTTGCATTGCAGGGGGTGTGTCGCTGATTAACAAGCCAAACTAAAAAAAAGTTTTCAGTGTTGCCTAAAAGTTACGGGGAACTTCTGGGCTCAACTTCTCCTGATGAAGCTCTTTTAAGGTGGAATGGGGATACTCCGTTGAGAGTAAATATTTTACGATCCCAGCTGTTCACCCACCAGCTATAAAAGCTAAGTAATTTAACATTTCTTGTAGCTAACATAATCTTAGCAGTATTTATGCAAAAAAAGGGAGGTTTTAACTTATGGTTCAATGATAGCCCACGTTTGTGGTGACCAGACAAGAAATTCTATATCTGGCACCTGTGGGCACTTGAGGTCCGTTTTTCCCCCCAATCTGCTATATTTAAGAAATATTGTGAGTGTTTCACATCTATTGGGATCTCCATATTTTGTTGTGTATTCATATAACAGATACAGCCCTTGCATTGTTCACATCCTTTTTGATGAACAAGTCTTCTAGAGAGTAATCACTTTCACTTCAGTTTCTAGAAATTAGACTCTTCCCTGTGGTGTACCCCAAGGTTCCATTCTTGTACATGCTATTCAGTGTCTTTCTGAGCCTGCTTGCTTCACTACTTCAAGAGTCAGGACTCTCTGCTTACTTTTACGCTGGCAATATTCTTATAGTCCACCGTGTCGATCCATTATCACTGGATATCTCTGCATTACTAAAATCTTCTCTTCAGAAGGTATCATAATGTCTTTCTGGCTGTTGTTTGGTGTTGAATCATTCAAAAACAATTGGATGTTGACGAACAGGATCCCATCAGGTTCTACTGTATATCATACTGCCCAAGTATATTTTAAGCATTCATTGGAGATTTACCAGTCAGGAAGAAGTTTAAGATTAGAAAATGGAATGTTGTTATCATTGAATTGTAGGCTGAGAATGCATTATGCTGGCATTAAGGCCTCACTGTTTTCTGTTGCAGGACTAAAGCTTTGGAATGCTCTTTCTGGGCAATTACGGCTATATGCTGAGTGAGTTATTGCAAACTCATCTTATTGTAAAAGCATTTATGTAATATGCAGATTGAAGGTACTTATTTGAAAGGAAGGCAGCTCTTGTATTATGTATTTATGTGTTGTCTGTCACAGATTTTATGTATGTTTAATTTTATGGAAGCCGCCTAGGAATTAGGCGGTGCATAAATTTTAGAAATAAGTAAATGCCGGGCAATGCCTAGGTTCTGATATCGAACAACCATTTACAGAAGCCAGCCAAATGCTGGCCAATATTCAGATTGGTGTATAATTATCTTGGCAGCCTTTTTTTGCTGTCCTAACTTTATCTGCTTACATAACTGGAAAGAGGTCGGAATCTCCACTCATGGGACTACTGCACTAAATGGACAGTGCTGGTATTCAGAGAGGGTCTGTGGCAATTGGTAGGAAGACAGTTGGTACGATGAAATTGATAGGAAGATTATTCGTAGGATATGAAAATTGGTAGGAAAATCCTACCAACTATCACCCTACCGATTGTTGTCCTACCTCTTACACCTACCAATTGTAGGATAGGATAGGAGACCAGCTGGGAATACTAGGTGCTATAGGCTAAGGGGCCATATGTTGGGCAGCAGCATAGTGGAACCACACACTGTGCAGGAGAAGGCAATGGCAAACCACTCCTGTTCTCTGTCATGAAACATCATAGCCTAGATTCTTCACTGTGCATGCTGCCATGAGTCAGTGGCATCCATCAAAACACTAGTGATGCCTTTGATTTATCTGAGGTGGAGTCAATACTTAAGGTGAGTTTAAACGTAGCTTCCAAACAGTTTAATTTCACCATATTTACCGACTCCCCCTTCCAATTCAACATATAAGTGCAGTCAAAACTGACAGGCAATCTGCTGGATTTCTGCACTGCGCCTCCTGTTAATTAAACATTAGAAAATGTTACATTTCTGCTAGACAACTAGTAGTGAGATCCAGAGCACATTTTCTGACACCAGAAGCTTATTGGAACTCATATTTGAGGCGTTCAACTAAAGCAAGAACAAAAAAAATATATATTTTCAAAAAAAAATTTACTTGTAGGTATTCATGTAGTTGTCATTTCTGTTTTACTCAAAGCAGTAGTATCTGTGGTTGAGGGCTGTAACACCAGGATAATTGGCCTTGTCTTTGACCTGGAGAATCTAACATCAGACACAAGGTCCAGCAATTATCTTGCGGTAGAGCCTGCCACGCTGGGGACGGTCATTTAATAATCCACTGGTGACAGGGTATTCTCTTGCAATTAATTCCCTGTCTGAAGGAACCAATCACCTATTGAGCATATCTTTAATCCAGAAGGGACATCACAGCTTTACTAGGAAACAACTTTTACATAATTAAGGTGGCAGTTCAAACAAACAATCATTTAAATCCCTCATAATCGTTTCTGATTTTCATGTAACCATCGAGTAAATAGCAGTGGTCTGGGAAGTTTTTCCTGTCATAGCATTTTTCTCCTTTTTAATACTAAGGGAAACAAATGACTTCTGAGCAAACCCATTCTGACACAGTCCAGGGGCACAGGAATATATTTATTTATTTATTCCATTTTCTATACTGTTCTCCCAGGGGAGCTCAGAATGGTTTACATCAGGGGTGTCCAACCTTTTGGCTTCCCTGGGCCGCATTGGCCGAAAAAAATGTTTCTGGGGCCGCACAAATGCGCAAACGCTGCGGCAAGACAGAGGAGGGAGCCGGCAAGACAGTAAACACCCAGGGGCAGCAGAGGAAAACACTGCACCGCCCTCGACCGGGGCCGCACAAAATACTTCACGGGGCCGCATGCGGCCCTCGGGCCGCAGGTTGGACACCCCTGGTTTATATGTATTTATTCAGGTACTCAAGTATTTTTATCCTGTCTGTCCCAGTGGGCTCACAATCTATCTAATGTACCTGGGGCAAATCTGACAAAGATGGCAAAACAAAATTTGCAAAGTATGGTAAAAATATAATATGACAAAACATTGTATGGTGAGACATAGCATTTATTTATTTATTTTATTTATTTATTTTATTTATTTAGATTTTTATCCCGTCCTCCCAGTAGCTCAGAACGGTCTACAAGTGAACATACACAATGGAGAGTAATTAGACATATAAGAAGTACAATAGGTTTAAGTGTTTGGACATATGAGATTTACATACATAATTTAAATACAGGGAGTATACAGCAAATTAAGAGCAGAGTTTAAGAATAAGTAGTTTAGTTTAAGTATAAGTTATTTGAGTTTAGATACGATTTGTCAGAGTATAGACTAAGAGAGGACTATACTGAAATTTATGGAGAAGAAAGACAGGGGAGAGAGGAGAGAGGTGGGCTTAAGGGGGGGGAGTAGACTGAGTGTGATCTTTAGCTGAAGAGGAGGGTCTTTACCATTTTACGGAATGTTAATAATGAGTTCTGTTGTCTGAGTTGTCTGAATAAAATTTATTCAGTTTTATGTACCATTCTCCCAGGAGAGCTCAGAATGGTTTTACATGAATTTTTTCAGGTACTCGAGCATTTTTCCCTGTCTGTCCCAGTGGGATCTTAATCTATCTAATGTGCCTGGGGCAATGGGGGGATTAAGCAACTTGCCCAGGATCACAAGAAGTGTGGATTTGGACCCACAACCCCAGGGTACTGAGGCTGTAGCTTTTAACCATTGTGCCACATGGCAAAACATGCGGTAACACAATCTATACACTCCACAAGGGTCCTCAATCAGTACTGTAACTCAAATGGTAGCACAACTTCACCACCATTAGAATACCCTTATGCACTAGAAACTTATAACCAGTTTCAAGGATCCTCAGCGGCACCACTTGGAGCTCAATACCATTTCATTGCTCCAAGCTTTACGTGTCTACTCGTCATCGGGTCCAATTATATTATTTAATACTCAATCATATTCTTCACTCTTTTTAGAATTTTTAGTTCAAACTTAAATAATATTTAAAAGCTGTTACTTAGCTTTTTCATGTGGTCTCTGGCAAGGGGATTGTCATACCGACATGTTTCGCTGTAAATAGCTTTATTAAGGATAACCCCTACGGAAACAGCAAAAGATTACATTAATATATATACCCCTCTATTGCTCTCCAAGTAACCTAATCCATTAATAAATCACCAAGACAGCATAACATATCTCACCCCAATAGTAAACCGCCAGCACATAAGACCACTCAGTCCTCAGAGATGGCGGCAGCGTCTTCTGCAGACATTAAATAAAGCCGAACCCGGGATCACTGTACTCACGTAAATACGTGGCAACAGCGTCACGGGACCACTTGCCGGTTTTAAGGTGGTAATACTATTTCAATTCAATTTTAATTCTAAATCAATTACAGATCTTACCAAGAGCCCTCTACCCAGAGTGACAGATTAAATCAAAGAACCCCACTCTAATTCTCCATTCAAACCATAAGATATTACAGTGTTTAAATGGAACAACGGTGGATTTACTATTTAAACACTGTAATATCTTATGGTTTGAATGGAGAATTAGAGTGGGGTTCTTTGATTTAATCTGTCGTTCTGGGTAGAGGGCTCTTGGTAAGATCTGTAATTGATTTAGAATTAAAATTGAATTGAAATAGTATTACCACCTTAAAACCGGCAAGCGGTCTCATGACGCTGTTGCCACGTATTCACATGAGTACAGTAATCCCGGGTTCGGCTTTATTTAATGTCTGCAGAAGACGACGACGCCATCTCTGAGGACTGAGTGGTCTTATGTGCTGGCGGTTTACGATTGGGGTGAGATATGTTATGCTGTCTTGGTGACTTATTAATGGATTAGGTTACTTGGAGAGCAATAGAGGGGTATATATATTAATATAATCTTTTGCTGTTTCCTAGGGGTTATCCTTGATAAAGCTATTTACAGCGAAACATGTCGGTATGACATTCCCCCTTGCCAGAGACCACATGAAAAAGCTAAGTAACAGCTTTTAAATATTATTTAAGTTTGAACTAAAATTCTAAAAAATGCAAGAGTGAAGAATATGATTGAGTATTAAATAGTATAATTGGACCCGATGACGAGTAGACACGTAAAGCTTGGAGCAATGAAATGGTATTGAGCTCCAAGTGGTGCCGCTGAGGATCCTTGAAACTGGTTATAAGTTTCTAGTGCATAAGGGTATTCTAATGGTGGTGAAGTTGTGCTACCATTTGAGTTACAGGACATGGCAAAACATGGCACAATAAATATAGTAATACAAAGCATGACTAACATAGGGCTCCTTTTACTACGCTGCACTAGCGTTTTCAGTGCGTGCTAAAGATTAGCACATGCTAACCCTGTGCTACACAAAAAATACTAATGCAAGCTCTATGGAGGCATTAGCGTGTAGCGTGTGCGGCAATGTAGCGCGTGCTAAACCCGCTAGCGCAGCTTAGTAAAAGGAGCCCATAGTATGACATGACTAGCAAAAATGTTTAGGTAAGCATCCATGGAAGACATGGAATAGCAGAATCAGTTGAAAAGGAAATTCAAGCAAGAAAATTATTAAGTTGGATGCCATAATAAAAAGTATATATACATTATCTTTTGGTTATGGAAGAAGATAAAACACAGTAAGAATTAGGATTATGACCACAAGAGGGTGCAAGAGAGCCAAGGAAAACCCTGTTTGAGACTACAAGTGTTCTTACATTCAGGATGGCTTCTTCTATGTATGTTATTCAAATAGGGAAATTCAAGTATCCTGAAAGGGAAAAGTATCCCGGGAAAGGCTGAGGTTGCTCAGATAACCTTAAATGAAGAGCAGACAAATATGAATGATTCCAAGTTACCAGAATCAGGCTATGAAACAGAAATAAAAAGGTATTTGGGGGAAATTTTATAAAATCTTCTTCACACATATGTGACTTATTATAAAATCCCATATTAAATTATATATACATATTAAATTATATATGAAAAACTCTCCATAAATATGTCACCCAATAAATTTTATACCAGAAGGAAAAATCATATGTGGTTTTTATTAAAGCAACTAACAGCTGCTTTACAGCTCCAACACACAAATATTTGCCCCTTAACATGTGTTAAAATGCAATAACACAAGTTAGATCACAGTAATACAGCATTAGTGAAGTCACCATGGGGTAAATAGTAATGAGATGTAATGCGTACAAAAACGCTTCATTACTATTGAAATTCTATAACTTTCTAGATGTATCAGGTTGGCCAAGGCTCCCAGGCCACATTTTAAACAGGTCGCCCTAGTTTACATCACCATGCTCCCCCACATCATATACTGCCCTCCCCTACATCATATACTGCCCTCTTGACTCCAAGTCTGCTGATCCCAAAGTTCATGCCCACCAAATGATGCCCCCCTCAAGCAAAGGTCCCCTTCCCTCCGAAACCTCCTCCAACATCACTTTCCCCACCTGGAAATGCCCCCAATGGGAACGTACTGCTTAGAAGTCTCCTACCCCACCCCCATTCAGTGGTAGCTGTACCTCAACTGCTAATGGGGTCCAGACAGGAGTGATCCCAGTTGCTACTGCACTTGCCAGTCCTGAGATTAAAATAGCACCAGTAGCCCCAAGCATGGTACTATTGCTAGGGGTCAGATTTCCATGTAAAGCAATTCAATCCTTCTCAGCTTCTATCATAACACAATATGTATATTCTCAAATCACAAATTACTAATATACACTTTTACTCGTTGAGAGGAAAAAACTACATTGCGAGCGTGTAACTATCAGTACTGCAAACACAGCCAGGTAGAGGAAAAAAAAGCATCAGAATAGCGTGGCAGTACTAAACACTATCAGTGCAGTGCTGCCATTAAATCAGTCATTATACTAACCATTTTTTCTCAGGATTGCATACACTACAAATGTTTTCAGATATTTATTATTATATTCAAAATGTTCTTATGATTTCTAAACAAGACTTCAGAAGTGTCACTCAAGGCTCAGTTCACTTCAAATTCCACTGCCTACTATTTAAAGCTATAAACGGAGACAGCCCAACCTACTGGAACAATCGACTAATTCAATCTACCGCAACCAGACACAGGAGAACCCACAGAATATTCACTCACCCGCCAACCAAAAACGTCAAACGAAGAAAACTGTATGACAACCTACTGGCCACCAGAGCAGCAAAACTGGACAGACAACTCGCCAATCTGCTGATTTCGACCATAGACTTACAAAACCTTCAAAAAAGAAACAAAAACCCTACTCTTCAAAAAATACATAAAACCAATATAACACAACCAAACTCCTCCTACAATACTATCTACTTCTTAGCAAATTAGAAAATGTTCAAGCTATTCCTTAGGAACTTCTTATTGCCTTAACAATATGTACTTCTTAATATCATAACAATTCTTATGTAATCCGCCTTGAACCGCAAGGTCAAGGCGGAATAGAAATCACTAATGTAATGTAATGTTATCCTCTCATTGCCATGAGCTTTACCCACCTCATAAGACAAAATGTATGAAAAAGATAAGTGATTGTCTCTATTTACGCCTTAAAGCTAAATAAGGGTTATGGGGAGACTACGGCCCTCTTTTAGAAATGTGCGCTAAGTGTTTTAGCGCACAATTAGCGCGCGCTAAATCAACGCACATGCTAAATGCTAATGCATCCATAGGATAACATGCACATGTTAGCGTTTAGCGTGTGCTAAAAAGCATAGTGCACCTTTGTAAAAGAGGGGGTATGTATTGCTAAGTATTTATATTTAAAAATGCATGACTTATGAGGAGGTAGGTGTGTAAAGCTCATGGCAATGAGAGCATAACTGAGCCTTGAGTGGCACTTCTGAAGCCTTGTTTAGAAATCATAAGAAAGTTTTGAATATAATAATAAATATCTGAAAACATTTGTAGTGTATGCTATCCTGAGAAAAAATGGTTAGTATATTTGGATATTTCTTAGGATAAAGTTTACCAATCTTTTTATTAAATCAGTCATTGGCATAAAAAAAAAACCCTCCAACCCATACATTCATAATCTTGCAGCATAAGAAATACACTCACAATTACAGGGCTTCAAAGAAGGTTTAGATAGGTTCCTAGAGGATAAAGGGATTGAGGGGTACAAATAGGAGTTGAGCTAGGTTATAGGAATAGTCAGGGACCACTGCACAGGTGATAGGCCTGAGGGGCCGCCGCGGGAGAGGACCGCTGGGCAGGATGGACCTCTGGTCTGACCCAGCGGAGGCGAATTCTTATGTTCTTATGTTCTTAATTGTGATTAAGGATGCACAAAAGGCAAACTTATCTGATGCAGTCGTGGCCTTTGATTTTCTTCTCACAAAAATCCACATTCCATCCAAACAAAACCCAACAAGAATTCTTGTTTCACCGGTCAGGCCAGCTTCTTCAGGGAAAAACTCACATAAAAGTGTATATTAGTAATAGCTGTTAATCTGTTGAAACCCTTGTTTTTTGTGTATTCTCAAATCAGGCCAATCTGATAAGGGTCATTCATTTTGCCAATCTGCTTCATGGAACATTGGAACTTTTAAGACTAAAATAAAATATATAGTCCGTATTTCAAAATATTCCTTAAAGATTCAAACACTTTCATTATACTCACAAATTCATAATTGCTTGTGTTATTCTATCACAGAGGCTAACAGTCATGACGGCTCCACATAATTCAGAGCTGGCTAGCCCGATGTCAGTAATAGTTGTTCGACTCAGAACCTGATTAACTCAACATCAATCTTGTTTTTGATTATTACATCACATTAGTGATTTCTATTCCGCCATTACCTTGCGGTTACAAATGAATTGTCAGGACATTAGAAGTGTGTTGGGAGTAGTTAGTACATTTCTTTAAGTTACTAAGGATTATATCTGAATTGTCATGATATTAGAAGTACATAAGGAGTAGTTGCAGGTGATGCTTGGGGTAGTTCTGACTGTGTTCTGTTTTATGTGTTTTTTTGAGTAGAAGGGTTTTTATTTCTTTTTTGAAGGTTTTGTAGTCTGTAATCGAGGTCAATAGATTGTAGAGTTGGATGTCAAGTATTGCAGCTTGAGTGGCTAGGAGGTTGTATAGTTTTTTTCATTTGACATTTTTGGTTGGAGGATGTGTGAATGGTGCATGGGTTCTCCTATGTCTGGTTGAGGTGGATTGAATTAGTCGATTGTTCCAAAAGGCTGGGTTGTCTGTTTATTGCATTAAATAGTAGGCAGTAAAATTAGAAGTATTGGGAGCCAGTATGAGTCGTGGTATGCCTCTGTGATGTGGTCGAATTTCTTCAGCGAATAGACCAGTCTTAGGGCTGTGTTTTGTATTGTTTGTAGTTGTTTCATCATGGTTGCTGGGCAAGGGAGATATAGTATGTTGCAGTAATCTATTAGACTTAGGATTAGGGATTGTACCAAGAGTTGGAATTGTTTTCTGTCGAAGAATTTTCAAACTTGTCTTGTTGATTTGTGGCTGCATTGTACAGCCTCTGTCTATCAGTACACCCAGGAGTTTTCAGGTGGGTTGAATGGGGTATGTTATAGAGTTTATGACCAGGTTTGTTATTGTTGGGGTTTTGTTATTTTCGAGTAGGATGAAATTTGTTTTGTCAGGATTTAGTTTTAGTTTGTGGTCTTTCATCCATGTTGCTACTGTTTCAAGTGTTCTGTGTATTGTGTCTGCCATGGATGGTGCTGGTTAATCGAACGGAAGGAGAATGGTGATGTTGTCTGCATTGCTACAATTTAAATTTTCAAATTTAAATCTTTGGGTTTTAACATATAATAATAATAATAATTTTATTCTTATATACCGCCAAAGCCATAGAAGTTCGAGGCGGTTTATAGCAAGAAGTGCTGGACAATCAGCGAAGAGGTTACAGTCAAAGTCAGCGAAGAGGTTACAATCAAAGTCAGCAATACAATCTTACATAATGAAGGAATATGAGAGGTATACAATCTTACATAAAGAAGGAATATGAAAGCTGTGTAGTTCATTAGGAATACTGGTTGAGTAAGCAGAGCAGAGAGTTCATTTTTGTTTACAATATAAAAATTGGTGCTTGTAATCTCTACCTTGCGAGGCTATAGGTATACGGCTGAGCTCAAAGCAGAGCAGTGACTGAAATTCATGATTTTTTATCAATACAATGTGCCAGTGGTGGAGCCTTCTCTAGTCATATCTTTAAACTGTTCTAAGGTTCATTCATGTGCACTCTAAAAACTTGTACTGTGCTTGAATGTACACTGCTTGACTTATAGGCAGCATATAAGAAATTAACCCCCCTTTTACAAAACTGCAAAAGCGGTTTTTAGCGCCAGCTGGTACACTGAGGTCCCGATTCTGTAAACTGTGCCTAACTTTAGGCATGCTTTAGGCGTCCAATTTAAGTGGATAATGAGCGATTTAAGGGTGTTAACAAGCGTTAATTGGGACGTAGGTATCGATTAGGTGTCCATAGAACACAGACGCGAGATAGACGCAGATTTAGGGAATAGTCGCATCTAAGATGTGGAAGTGGTTAAGGATAGGCACCACATAGATGCTAGTTAGGCGACAGAAAACACCTAAACAGCGTGGAAAATGTAGGCGATGGAAAAGCTGGTCTAAGTGTAGTTTATGCTTCGACTCAGATGGATCTCACTGCCCTTTCATATCATAGTTGAGTGCCCTGCCTATGTATCATCTGATTAGCCTTCATATCACAATCACGACAAAGAAAGCATTTCTGGCTCACCAGGTTAATGCCCCTTGTCCATCTTCTCAAGCACCCTGGTTCAAATCCCACCTTCGTTCATTTTAAAAGCTTCCTATTAGCTGCCATAAGAAGGTCTAGATCATAGGTCTCAAAGTCCCTCCTTAAGGGCCGCAATCCAGTTGGGTTTTCAAGATTTCCCCAATGAATTTGCATGAGATCTATGTGCATGCACTGCTTTCAATGCATATTCATTGGGGAAATTCTGAAAACCTGACTGGATTGCGGCCTTCAAGGAGGGACTTTGAGATCCCTGGTCTAGATGGTGGACTTTGCCGTTTTTATCAGTACATTTCCCTTTCCAGGCAAACTTATTTTCTCCTTCTCAAAGCTAGGACATCTTAAGCTGTCATGGGAGGAAACTTCTCCTCTGACAGAAAGATGCCATTTGTGGCTCACCAGGTTAATGAGCCTTGTTCCAGCTTGTCCATCTTCTGAAATTCCATGGTTCAAATCCTACCCTCCTCTTCACTCATTTTAACAGCTCTCATAAGTGGTGGACTTTGCTGTTTTACATCAGCATTCTACAGTTTGCAGGCACAGGTGCATTAGATACATTCATCTTCTCTCTGCTACAAGCCATTGTGGTAGGAATGGATTTCCTTCTATGCAATATCCGCACAGGGCAACAGGTATAACAGTTTACTTAAAAATTCAGAGGGCTTGGACAGATATTGAAGGAAGGTACATGTTTTTGAGAAGTATCCTAGAGACATTCCTGTTGGTATATTCAGCTTGGCTGTTTGTGGTTTCATGCTTGAGGAGTGTGTGTTGGGGTGGGGGAGGTGGGATAGGATGAGAAAAAACAGGCTGCTTTAGACATCTGAGAATTGCTGCAAATCAACTCAAATATATTTAAGCAAAGGAATGGCTAAAGAGTTTTAAAGTTTTCTGGTAGAAATATGAATATCAAATATTTGCTAACCGCACTCAAGACTTGAACCTCTGACGTATGGAAGATAAAAGCAGTGCCTTAAGGCATAGAGATATAGGAGGAAATTCATTTAGAGTTTGGTAACAGAGCCTCTACAGACTAAACAGATGACAAATGACTTCTAGTAAAAGCTTTGAGAAGTGAATTAATTAATTAAAAGTCAGTGCAGCTGTGTTTGCCCAAACCATACCTAAAGCATGCCCAATCAGAATTGAAAGTTTTCTGGTGGGAAGTCCAAATGGTGCCTATGACGTCAGATGCTACTTAGGCATGCTTAGTATAAGAAGATCCATCAGAGCAGTGTTTTCTCTTTTAGGACTCCTATTCTGTGTTAATGCTTATTTCTGAGACTTTACTTTTCTTGATTATCTTTTAACCTTTTCATTCCTATATCTGCCACAACTCTCCATTTCATAGGACCATTAGCAGCTATAGTAATTTGCAATTTTGATGTTTGTCTAACCTTTTTCATTTTTCCAGGAATAAATCTAGGTGAGATTGATTTATTGCTAGCTACTTAGGTGTCTTTATTAGATAAAAGCTCAGGCAAAACTGATTTCTTCTTTTGGACTCCCATTCTGTGTTATTTCTTTTGGTGATTCTCCATTAACTTTTTGTCCCCCCTGATATCTGCCACAGAGGAATTAGAGTGGAAGGTGCTGTAGCTCAATGAGTAAAAGCACTGTACTGTTCTTCCAAAGATTGTGTGTTCAACTCCCAGCCTATCTTTTACTTGTGGCATTCTACTTTGCAGGTGCACTTTGATGATGTCACAATGAGATCATCATTGTGCAGCTGCATACCTTCATTTGCAATGAACTAGAAGCCACATTCAGGTCTGTTCTGTGTTTTATTCTGTTTTTAAGCTTGGCCAATTGAAGTTATGGGCTTTCTGTTTGCTTTGAAGAATGAGCTGATTGTAGCAATGTTTCATGACAAAGAGTGTGTTATTTAGAGCAAGGAATCACTTCTAAAAACCTCTCTCAAATAACGTCTGTGGGATGCCCAGAGAAAGCTGATTGGATGACCTAAATAGCATGTATCATGCTAAAGCCTTTCTGGAGCTTAAACCACGTCTATTTGAAGCCTATAGGGAGTTCAAAGTCCTATGCTTTACATTTCTTAGAGGAGCTAATGATACTATTGCTATACAAGTTTCTGTTTAGCACAGGAGTGAAGCTTTCCCCCTTCCATGCTAACATTTGCAGATCAACTCCCTCTCAGTCAAACAGTAATCTTTTACTTCTCCTTTTAAACATGGCATACTTTATGACTTTTTTTTTTATAAATCTTTATTCATTTTCAAACATACAATAAGTGTATCAATATGTTAAAACAAATTAATCCTAAATATATCACTTAATAATCATCAATAGTACAAATATGACTTTATGACTTTTTTGTTTTTATACTGTTGAAGTATACAATTCTGAAATAATGAAGGAAAAGGATATAACAGGAAAGTGAGATCTACCTTGTTCTGTCTCCTAGCAGAATTAACTGTCATTCACTTCCTATAAGGAGTAGTATAATCGAATCAGAATTGCTACTATTGTATGGCTCATTGTCTAGCACAGCAGATTAGAGTGAAGGTTAGCATGTAAGCATGTCACATTTTTTCAATATGCACACTGATGTTCCCAGATCAACTCCCACTGAAACTAATATATTATAAATATCCTTTTAAACATGGTATACTGTGTTTTTATTATCCTTTTAATGATGGCATACTTTGGGTTAATTATGTTAAAGCTTAGAGTCCTGAAATATTGATAACAAATCAGAAAAAAACACCTTTTTATATATAACATCGTAGGGACTTCTATCTGGCGTCTATATGAGGTTGTTGGGAACGCGTGCCTATTACACGCCTAAGATACGCTTTGTGCATTAGAGATGTCTATATGATGCCTATGTAGCGCATAAGTAACGCTGATTACCAGTTGCGCCACAAGGACATTTAATGCACGCCTAAAGTTAGGTGCAGTTTACAGAATAGGGGCCTGAATGCTCTGTACTGCTCCCAATGCTCATAGAGTTCCTATGAGTGTCGTGAATAGCTCTGAGAATTCAGTGCGCTGGCCTGCACTAAAAACCACTTTTGCGGTTTTATAAAAGGGGGGGGGGTTAAATTAATTAAATAATGATTGGATGGAATTGATCACTTACAAGCCCTTTTATTAATCTGTGTTAAGCAATTTACGCAGGGTTTTCAGTTTGTTAGTGGCGCTATGCTACAAATGGAGCCTTTGCATTTAAAATCCCATGTTAGCTATCTAATACAGGAGTGGCAAGATCTGGGTATGACGTGGGTGGGCAGTTACCGTTAAGTCATTTATATTCTGCTACAGCCAATTAGCTCATAGTAGATTATATAACAGGAAGCTAGATCAATAAAATCTAGGATTTACATATTCTAGGCAAGTTTACAAATAACCCAGGGGGAATAAAACACAAGTGTCCCTTGTGTGTATCAGCCTGGTAACATAAACCACCCAGATGAAGTATTATTTTTTAATTTGGTGTTCCAATCATAAGGACTCCTGAGGCAGGCTTTTTAGATGAAACACGGCCCATGTTTATATGGTTGCTATTAAAGTGTGGTTGGTTTGAAGACCTTGGCATACTCTGCTCCTGATTGGATCCTTTAATGCTTGTGCAGAGTTCAAATACCTCTGTGGTTTAGTTTAAAAGTCCCCGCCCTTCAGAATTATTTTCTGTTGACTTGAAGGAGATTGATCACTTGAAAAGAAGGCAAGTTTGTTCTGTTCACCTACTTTATAGGTGTGTATATCCCCACTCAATGTTTTCCCCATGTAAAACATATTTTATATGCAGAAAATGGTTTATAAATTACTCCTACTGTAGATCCCCAAATTTTGAATATGTTTATAAATCTTTATTCATATTTTTAAAACTCACAATAAGTATAACACAAATACAATCATTTTATACTTTAACATTACTTATTATATCATCAAATTATAGCTTTCATCAAATATCCCCCTCCCTTATATCCAACAATTAATCATAAACAAAAGAAATCATAAAATATTTCCTCCCCCACCCACCCTGGACGTGTATGAACAAAAGGGAATTAATATTTATTCCATGCAATAATTTCAATCTTTACAGTATCTTGTTAATGGCTCCCAAATAACCTGAAATTTTTTAAAATTTCCTTGCTGTATAGCAATTATCCTTTCCATTTTGAATATGTGGCATAAAGAGTTCCACCAAAAGCTGTAATTCAGCCTCTTTCAATTTTTTCAGTTGTTCGTAATCTGTTGTATAGCAACCCCTGTCATAATGAGCAGAAGCCTGTTGTTGTTAGAGGATATTTGGCTTTTAGCCCTCATTGACATGTCAAACAATATTATTTATTTGACCCCATATTGATTTCCAAAAAGCATGAATGAATGGACAATAGATAACAAATGATCTAATGTCCCAGCTTCAAGATGGCAGTGCCAGCATCTATTAGATTTAGAACTATCTAACTTCTATAAACGAACCGGGGTCCAAAATGCTCTATGTAACAGAAAAAAACAGGTTTGTCTCATAGATGCAGACAATGTACATCTCATCCTCCAAGCCCAAATATGTGGCCATTGAGATGCAGTAATTTGATGCTTAATCTCAATGCTCCAAATGTCCCTAAGACCAGTCCTTGGTTTTTTATTCATAAATCCAGATATCAATTTGTATCACTGAGCAGCCTGGTGTCCCAGAAAGTCCACTTGAAAACACAAGAAAAGCAAACTATACTTATCACTAAGATTTTTCCATGCAGAGAACCCTACCTGAATGGCGTGCTTCAATTGCAACCACTTATAATTTTGTGATTTATTAAGACCATATTTGTGTTGCAATTGTGAAAAGTCAAGCAGCTTACCATTAGAAATAACATCATCTAAAGTACGTATACCTGCCTTCATTCAATATTTTCAGATGACCTTAAATCCGCCAATTTTAATCTTGGAGTTTAGCCATAGGGTCTGATACGTTGATTTAAGTATTGAAATAGATGTTAAATTATTAACATATCTTAACACTTTCCATGTATCTACTAATATTGTATTTTCTTTATATAACCTAGGCATTTTGATAATTTTGAATATGGTACCTTATGTTGTGCTTGCAAATTGGTGTACACAGCTGATCTGCATGCAGAACTTAATTGTTTAACAAACCTAATCGGTACCAATAATTGACAATTAACACCCCATAATTGACGCTAATTGCCCAGTATTGGTAGCATGGAATATTGCTAAACCTTGGGTTTTGGCCAGATACTAATGACCTGGTTTGGCCACCATGAGGACGGGCTACTGGGCTTGATGGACCATTGGTCTGACCCAGTAAGGCTATTCTTATGTTCTTACTAATAAAAAATTTCACTTAAGCGCCAACTTCTAAATGTCCAACTTACAATGAGAGCATTCAATATAGCCAAAATGTATTTGGTGGAACAATCTTTTTTTTTGTTTTACCTCCTATTCTCATTCAAACAATATTTTTTTTATATATGTATTGTTATATGACCCTCAGAAACACCACCTTACACTCCATTAATTTGATTGTCCCAGGCTTTAAGTGTTGTTTCCTCACCGGATCCTATTTTTATTCAAAACTGTTTAAATATATAAATAAGTGAGTTAGCATTAATTCTTATTAAAGTGACTTATCTTATATGTGGTCTTCCTTTCAGGGATAACTTTGTCAACATGTTTCACTGGAAAGCTTTTTCAAGGCCATTCATGTTAATACATGCTGTGGTCGGTTGGACTAATGGGCTCACAATCTATCTAATGTACTTGGGACAATGGGGGGATTAAGTGACTTGTCCAGGGTCACAAGGAGCAATGTGGGTTTGAACCCACCACCCCAGGGTGCTGAGGCTGTAGCTTTGACCACTGCACCATACACTCCCATGGAACAGTTTGTGCTGCCTATGTACATACAGAGCAATTCTGTAACCTAGGTGCTTGCCTCATGGACAGATGCCTAAGCCCACCTAACACCACAATTCTCTAACCGGTCACAGGTGCTGGTTAGAAAATCAGGTTGCCGCTAGGCTGATCGTGGTAAGGGAATCTCCCTGCCATGATCAGTTTAGTGGCCATGGCAGGGAACCCGTCCCCCCATGAAAATGACCAGCAGGAGGGATGATTGGATCTAGTGTGGTGTGTAATTAGCATGGTTCAGATCTGTATGTCTAATGCCCATCCATGGTAACCTTGACTTCTTCCTCCCCACCCTCACCAGCCAAATAAAATTCATTTCTGGCTATGCAACTGCTTAGTAGGTGATGATTCAGAGGAATGGAAACAAATGGCTGTAACTCTGGAAAAATTATTAGGACAAGTAGACAAATTAAATAGTAGCAAATCACTAGAATCTGATGGATTTTACATTAAAGTTCTGAAGGAACTCAAATATTTAATTTAATTTAATGTGGTGTCCTATATCGCTAAATCTCCCAAAGGATTTGAAGCGGTTTATAAAACAATTAAAATGACTTAAGTAATGGCCAAAAATCTAATCAGGTACTTTGAATTTCCCTCTCTCTCCCAACGGGCTCACAATCTAACTACAGTACCTATAAAAGAAATAATTCTGTACATTTGCCTATTTAAAGAGAAGGAAGAGGGAAAAGATAATACAGTAAATTCAATACCATAGGTGTGTAAAAGGCACAACAGAAGGGAAAACTTCAATATCAAAGAACCCCAAAGAAAAATCCTAAAAATAGCAAAATGAATTAAGCCCAACAAAAATAAAGCAAAAATGAAATTAAAATAAACCCCAGTCATTCTCACTACTTTCAGTCAAGCTTCTAATTCCATGTCCGCAATTGAGCCAGGCCTTTTACACATCCCGAGGCGACTCCTCTGCTTCAATTTCCCTGCTCCTGAAAGGCTGGAACCAAATGCTGCAGTTCCGCCAGCCCTCTCTGAGATGGCAGAATGAAAAGAGATAGACCGTCCTCCCATGGGACTCCAGAAGAAGATGGGTGCTGGGAGCTGAATGCAAGAAGAGGCTCTAAGCTGAAAGCTGAGTGTAAGAGGCATTTTCCATGAAATATGAAATTGTAGCCCTGCTATTGGTAATGTGTAACCTATCTTTATTTGTTTAGATTTCTATCCTGTTCTCCCGGGAGCTCAGAACGGGTTACAATTGACATTCACAATAAAGTTACAGGACAATAAAATTATAGGCATTCGAAGAAGAGACAGGTGAGAAGACGTAGAGAGAGCAGGTAGTCAATGTTAACTTTTTTTTTTTTTTTAATGCTCATGAAGTAATCTGGGAATATACTGACCAATAAGCCTGGATCAATAGTACTGGGCAAAACGGTAGGAACTTCTTTTTAAACCAGAATTACAGGGCATATAGATAAATAAGGCGTAATAGAGAAGCACTAGCAGGGGTATAACTAAGGAAGGTGTAAAGAGCATGTGGGAAATGAGATGGTCAATACAATAAATATTTGGTTTTACAGAAGGCTTTTGATATAGTCCCACATAAGAGGGGCTTCACTTGAAGTTTAAAAAGTCATGGGATAGGAAGCAATGTTCTCTTGTGGAGTGAAAACTGGTTATAGGCGGAGATTAAAGGGATCGATTTAGTAAAGTATGTTCTATACAGTAATGCTATGTGCACTTCAGTGGTAAAAGAAAAACTGTGGTTGGTATGTAAAAGAAAAGTCTTCAAACTTCAGATGAACCTTATTAAAGACCAGGTTATGGGGCCCTGAAATAGGATTAGCAGATGGCACCAGATCATACGGGATGGACTGAGCTAGTTCTGATTTTGAAAATTGCTTATAAGAAAGGCATTTTTATAAGAAAGGCAAGAGGGCTATAACTGTTAATGCTCATCCTATTTCTTATGGCCTGGTAAAACCCACCTAGGAAAGTTCTGGAACACCTCCAAGAAGCAGTGAAGGAAGTCACCCTGAGCATCGTTCTGAAAATTTAGTGGAATTAACTTTTTCGCAAAAATGTTATATAGTTTTGCAAAATGCATATAACAATTTCTGCCCATTCCAAAACATTTCAGCATGAGTGGAATGCTGCTTTGACTGGCAATATATTCCCTAGAAAAAGAAGAGAATTCTAAATCAACATGATTCATTGTTCTTGAGTTTTTGGTATGTACCTTAAATATATATCATATGTGAGGGCCTGAACCCTAGCCAAGCAGCTTGCCTCATCACAAGTAAAACAAAAAGAAAAGTGAACTGTTCCAGACAGTTTTTAATTTTCCTGATGGCGATATCCCGTTCTTTAGTATGTAAGCTAGATATAAAATAGAACAGCAATAGTCAGGTTAATTTTCACATTTAAAGTACCATCTTATTTCTATCTGCATTCCCATTTAATTTCATATAAAATAAAAAGGAAATACGAGGGGGTCCTGAAAATTTCTCAGCCCGATCAAGAAGAGAATAAGGTGGATATAGTTTAATCAATGATCTAAGACATGAATTTCTGGAAATCAATTTGGGACCAAATTAATTGTTTATTAGATAACCCATTGGCATTATCATATGATACTGTGCTATTTGGTATGGCAATGAGAGCAAAAAGTCAGATTTCTACAAACAATAATAAATTATTACTCATAATGACTGGTGTTGCTATTCAACAAATTACGTATAATTGGAAAGATTGGAGTAGATTAAATTATAATTTCTGGTGGAATTCTTTATGTCATGTTTATAAAATGGAGAGATTTATTGCAATACGGGGATATTTCAGGAAATTTCAAGATGTGTGGGAGCCATTAACAAAATATTGTACTGTTTAGATGAAATTGTTTCCCTTAAATTTACACGTTCAATAGTGAGGAAGGGAGGGGGGGGTTATTTTACTATTACATATTCTATAAGATATTTGATTATATGGTAGGAAAGGGCGGGAAGGGGGGTGATAAGGGAAGCCAGGGCGTTTTTTTTTCAGCGGCGGAGGGCAGGAGGAGGAAGCCACGAGGAGGTAGCCAGGGGAGGAAGGCAGAGCAGGCAAGAGGAATCGGGGTCGCGGCGAGAGGTAGCTCCGCCCACCCCCACCGCGTCACAGGTCGCGTCGGCGCCCGGGCTCCCCTTTAAGAAGGGAAGCCAGGGCACGAAGCAGACCTGTTGCAGGGTCCTTTCTTTTGCCTTGTGCGTTTTTTTTTCAGCGGCAGAGGGCAGGAGGAGGAAGCCACGAGGAGGTAGCCAGGGGAGGAAGGCAGAGCAGGCAAGAGGAATCGGGGTCGCGGCGAGAGGTAGCTCCGCCCACCCCCACCGCGTCACAGGTCGCGTCGGCGCCCGGGCTCCCCTTTAAGAAGGGAAGCCAGGGCACGAAGCAGACCTGTTGCAGGGTCCTTTCTTTTGCCTTGTGCGTTTTTTTTTTCAGCGGCGGAGGGCAGGAGGAGGAAGCCACGAGGAGGTAGCCAGGGGAGGAAGGCAGAGCAGGCAAGAGGAATCGGGGTCGCGGCGAGAGGTAGCTCCGCCCACCCCCACCGCGTCACAGGTCGCGTCGGCGCCCGGGCTCCCCTTTAAGAAGGGAAGCCAGGGCACGAAGCAGACCTGTTGCAGGGTCCTTTCTTTTGCCTTGTGCGTTTTTTTTTCAGCGGCGGAGGGCAGGAGGAGGAAGCCACGAGGAGGTAGCCAGGGGAGGAAGGCAGAGCAGGCAAGAGGAATCGGGGTCGCGGCGAGAGGTAGCTCCGCCCACCCCCACCGCGTCACAGGTCGCGTCGGCGCCCGGGCTCCCCTTTAAGAAGGGAAGCCAGGGCACGAAGCAGACCTGTTGCAGGGTCCTTTCTTTTGCCTTGTGCGTTTTTTTTTCAGCGGCGGAGGGCAGGAGGAGGAAGCCACTAGGAGGTAGCCAGGGGAGGAAGGCAGAGCAGGCAAGAGGAATCGGGGTCGCGGCGAGAGGTAGCTCCGCCCACCCCCACCGCATCACAGGTCGCGTCGGCGCCCGGGCTCCCCTTTAAGAAGAAGGGAGCCAACGGCGCCCAGCTGTTCGGCGCGCGGCGAAGGCGAGCGGCAAAGGCGCTCGCCTTAGCAAGAGCGCCTTTGCGAAGGAGCCTTGCAAGGGAGCCAGAAATGCCTAGTAATTCACTTTTCTCTTCTTTTCTCTTTTTCCTTTTCCCTTACTCTCTCTCTCTTACCCACAGCAGGAGCACACCAGCACTTCACAAGAGCGATGGAGGACCCAGGATCCCAGAGGTACTTTCCAGTATACTGCACAGAGTGCAATATGTACGACTACCTCCCTTTGGGAAGGCGGGAGTACATATGCAGTCGGTGTCAGGAACTGGAAAGCCTGAGGATGGAGGTCGGCAGATTGAGGGTCAGGGTCCAGGAGCTAGAGGGACTGGAGGAACTGCGCACCACAGAGGAGACGAGCTGGTCTACCCAGAACACAGACGGAGCAGGCCCCATTGTGGACCAGGTGAGGGACCTCGAGAGATTCATTGAGGAGGCCTATAGGACGGTGGAGGAACGGGATCAGCAGCAGCACAGACGGATGTCGGTAGACGAGACCCAGGATCCACAAGGCGATACCGGGAAAGGACCTAGCGGAGGGACAACGCAAGAGGAGGAGACCGCGACTCACCAGGACCCCGAGGGAGAGACACCACACTACACCGAGGACACGGACCTGAGGCAGAGGAGGTTGCCGAGGAAAGGGAAGTCTGCTATTGTGGTGGGAGACTCGATCTTGAGAGAGGTAGACAGTCACCTAGCTGGAGGAAGGGAGGACCGGCTAGTGACTTGTCTCCCAGGGGCCAAGACACGAGACATCACTGATAGGATCGAGAGGATCCTGGACGGAGCAGAGACAGAGGAGACTGCAGTAATAATCCACGTCGGAACAAACGATGTGAGCCGGAGGAACTTCAGCAAGGACGCACTGACTGACCAGTTCAGGGTCCTGGGACGAAAGCTGAAGCGGAGTACCCGGAGGATAGCATTCTCAGAGATCTTGCCTGTACCGAGAGCAGATGCAAAGAGGCAGGCAGACCTCCAGGCTGTGAATGCATGGTTGAGGAGATGGTGCCAGGAGGAGGGCTTCCGCTTTGTGAGGAACTGGACGTCCTTCTGGGGAAAGAGCAAGCTCTACCGGCGGGACGGCCTGCACCTGAGCACAGCGGGAACCAGACTACTGGCAACCAATTTGAGGAAGGAGATCGAGAGGGCTTTAAACTGAAGAGAGGGGGAAAGCCGACAGCAGATCTGATGTTGACGCTTCGGACAACAGCATCCAGAACAGATGCTGAACGGGCTGACTGCAGGGAGGAAACAGAGGGACCGGAAGATCTACAGATCAGACAGCGAGGGAATCATCAGGTAAAGGGAGCTTGCTGGGAGAAGACTAAGGGGCATGGGGACACAGGGGGACTGGGTGGCACAAGGGCGAAAGCCGAGGGTAATATAGAAGCACCACAAGGCAAGGGGGATCAAACAGAGGCTCAAGGGATGACAGCCCAGGAGGGGGCCGGTAGGGCTAAAAATCCCAGAGGAAAAGCGGGAAAGTGGGGTGGCAGGAATGTGGGGAAGCTGAAAGCTAAGAGGGTAAAGGCTGAGGGTAAAACAGAAACACAGAGAGCGGGAAAACTGCCAGAAATCCAAGGGCAAGTGGACCAGGTAAATGCAGAAGTGGAAGAAAAACGACGGGACCTGCGGTGCTTATACGCAAATGCAAGAAGCCTCACGGCCAAGATGGGTGAACTAGAAGTCGTCGCCAAGGGGGAGGACCTGGATATAATTGGAATTGTAGAAACCTGGTGGACAGAGGAAAATCAATGGGATATAGCGCTGCCAGGGTACAAGCTCTATAGGAGGGACAGGACACACAAAAAGGGGGGAGGCATAGCACTATATATAAAGGAATCTATCCACTCGGTCGGAATGGATATGGCAACGAAGGCAGAGGGGCTGGAATCGCTGTGGGTCAAATTACCGGGAAACAAGGGTGCGAGCATTAAACTGGGGCTGTACTATCGACCACCTGGTACGCCAGAGGGAGTCGGACACGACTTGGAAGCGGAATTGAGACAGGAGTGCAGGACTGGAAGTGTAACAGTGATGGGGGACTTCAACTACCCAGGGATAGACTGGAGTACGGGTCACTCCAACTGCACTAGGGAGACAGGATTTGTAGAAGCTGTGAAGGACTGCTTCATGGAGCAACTAGTCAAAGAACCGACGCGAGGGGGTGCTACTCTTGACCTCATCCTAAACGGATTAGGGGGGCCTGCAAGAGGGGTAGAAGTGGGAGGACCACTAGGCAACAGTGATCATAACACGATCAGATTCACATTAGAAAGAGGGACACCCATAGTTAGGAGGACCGCAACAACTGCGTTGAACTTCAAGAAAGGGAACTACGCTGCTATGAGGGAAATGGTGGGGAGGAAGCTCAGAAACATCTTTAGGATGGAGACTGTGGGAAGCGCCTGGACCCTATTTAGGGACACCCTGCAGGAAGCACAGAGAATGTACGTCCCCAATTTCAGGAAAGGCTGCAAGAACAAGCGATCAAAGGACCCGGTTTGGATGTCAATAGAAGTAAAGAGGGCGATAAAGGACAAAAAAGTATCTTTCCGGAGATGGAAAGAGGACCCAACAGAGGAAAATCGCCAGGCGCACAGGAAATGCCAAAAGGAATGCCACCGGGAGGTTAGAAAAGCAAAAGAGAAATACGAAGAGGGGCTGGCCAAGGAGGCGAAAAACTTCAAGGCATTCTTCAGTTACGTTAAAGGGAAGCGACCAGCGAGAGAGGAGGTAGGGCCGTTGGACGATGGGGACAGGAAGGGAGTGATTAAGGAGGATAAAGAGGTAGCTGAGAGGTTGAACACGTTCTTCTCGTCGGTTTTCACGAGCGAAGACACATCTAATATACCGGACTCAGAGGAGCTCATGAGTGGGGAACAGGCTGAAAAATTAGAGCACATAGAGGTAAGTAGGGAGGATGTCCTCAAACAGATAGACAGGTTAAAATGAGGCAAATCACCGGGCCCGGACGGGATCCACCCAAGGGTGCTGAAAGAACTAAGACAGGAAATAGCGGGCACAATCCAACATGTTTGCAACCTATCCTTGAAAACTGGTGAGGTGCCAGAGGACTGGAAATTGGCAAATGTCACACCGATCTTCAAGAAGGGATCGAGGGGTGACCCCGGGAACTACAGGCCGGTGAGCCTGACTTCAATAATAGGGAAGATGGTGGAAGCTATGATCAAGGACGGCATTTGTGAGCACATCGAGAGGAATGGCCTACTGAGAACAAGCCAGCACGGATTCTGTAAGGGAAGGTCGTGCCTAACGAACCTTCTGTACTTCTTTGAGGGAATAAGCAGTCGGATGGACAATGGGGAGTCCATAGACATCATTTACCTCGACTTTCAAAAGGCTTTCGACAAGGTGCCACACGAAAGGCTACTTAAGAAGCTGTGGAGCCACGGGGTGGGAGGGGATGTGCACAGATGGATCAAGCACTGGCTGTCGGGTAGACTGCAGAGGGTTGGAGTAAAGGGCCAATATTCTGACTGGCGGGGAGTCATGAGCGGTGTGCCACAGGGATCGGTGCTGGGGCCTTTACTCTTTAACATATTCATCAATGACCTGGAAAAGGAGGCAAAGTGTGAGGTTATAAAATTCGCAGACGATACCAAAATGTGCGGCAGAGTTAGGACCAGGGAGGAGTGTGAGGACCTACAAAGGGACCTGGACAAGCTGGAAGACTGGGCAAACAAATGGCAAATGCGCTTCAACGTGGACAAATGCAAGGTCATGCATATAGGGAAAAAGAACCCGTTGTTCAACTACAAATTGGGGGGGGTATTGTTGGGAGATAGCAGACTCGAGAGAGACTTGGGTGTGCTGGTGGATGCATCACTGAAGCCATCTGCACAGTGCGCAGCAGCCTCGAAAAAAGCCAACAGGATGCTGGGCATCATAAAGAAGGGCATAACAACCAGAACACGGGAAGTCATCATGCCATTGTATCGAGCGATGGTACGTCCGCATCTGGAATACTGCGTTCAGTATTGGTCACCGCACCTCAGGAAGGACATGGCGGTACTTGAGAGAGTCCAAAGGAGAGTAACAAAAATGGTAAAAGGGCTGGAACACTGCTCGTACGCCGAGAGGCTGGATAGGCTGGGGCTCTTCTCTCTGGAGAAAAGGAGACTCAGGGGAGATATGATAGAGACCTTCAAGATCATGAGGGGCATAGAGAGGGTGGATAGGGACAGATTCTTCAGACTGAAGGGGACAGCAAATACGAGGGGGCATTCTGAGAAACTGAAGGGAGACAGGTTCAAAACAAATGCAAGGAAGTTCTTTTTCACCCAAAGGGTAGTGGACACTTGGAATGCGCTACCGGAGGAAGTGATCAGGCAGAGTACGGTACAGGGATTCAAGCAGGGATTGGATGGATTCCTGAGGGATAGAGGGATCGTGGGGTACTGAGTAAACCAACCTGGTCGTACATGTGCAAGACCGGAGGGCTAGGACTTCGATAGGAGGGCAGAACTTAAATGGGAAACCAAGGTGGCAGGGGAGCCCCTTCTGATGATTCAGACAGGCCTTGACCTGTTTTTGGCCACCGCGGGAGCGGACTGCTGGGCAGGATGGACCTGTGGTCTGACCCGGCAGAGGCACTGCTTATGTTCTTATGTTCTTAAGAGTTTATGTTTTGTACCAATGATGATTATTAAGTGATGTATTTATTGTTAATTTGTTTGAACATATGTCACACTTATTGTAAGTTTGAAAATGAATAAAGAATTTTAAAAAAACACAAAAAACCCACAGAATTTCATTTCTGCAACTTGGCACTTTTAACGAAATAAGAACACAGTGCTCAGAATTTAGGAAGTTGGCTGGCTGGACTGAGAATATTTCAGCACCCCCTCATAATAGTGGAGCACACTGTTCTAGAGTGGAGGACTAACCTATTAATTAAAGCAACAGACTAAAAACCTGGATGTGACCGCAGCCACGTTGGGATTATCAGACGTCCGGACTTCCCCGGACATGTCCTCCTTTTCGAGGACATGTCCGGGGGTCCGGATGGCTTTTCAAAACCCAGCACTTTGTCCAGGTTTTGAAAAGCTTCCCGTCAAGATCGCATCGGGAAGGGGCATCAACGGCCTGTTTCAGCAAGTGAGCCTGCATCAATGGTCTTCAAAAACATAAACAATACCTGGAAAGCCAGGGTTCAAATCCCACTTCGCTTCTGGGACCTTGGTCAAGTCACTTCACTCTTCATTGTCTCAGGTGCAAACTTAAAGGGCTAGGTTTATTAAAGTATACCACCACTGCTAGTTTGTGTTATATGTAAATAGGCCCCGTTACATAAAATGGGGCCTGTGATGAATAATGTTTGTTAGCACATGGTAGCACCTTTCTTTTATTTTTCTATTAATTGATTTATTAGGATTTATTTACCACCATTTTGAAGAAATTTACATAAAGGGGTGTACATCAAGAAAAAGCTAAGCATAGGTAATAGACAATTTCAGCTGTAGGAATATTGAAATACTGGTACATATTATGGCATGGCATGCTTAATATACATTAATTCACAGCAGACTGTAGAAAATCTAGCACAAGATTTTAAGTCTTCTGAGACAGGGTACACCTAATCTATATGAATGCAACTCACCTTGAGCTCACTTTTGATAAGACAAGAGGGTTAATGTAGAATTTAAATACTACAGTAATAAAATGAAATTTCATGAAATGTAAATCTTTAGGGGATAATATTCAGTCCACACTGGTCATTGTTTTATTTTAAGCTGCTGACAGCCATGGGCTGAATTAAGCCTGGATAGTCAAAGCTGGACCATGTTCTGGCTTTTGGCATTGAATATATAGGTACATGCAGTCACCAGAAATCAACTAGGCACTAGTCCATATTCAGATCAGTGTCCAGTTAGCTTAGTGGATAAAGTTAGGACAGCCATTCTGTGATTGTCAGAGGCTTAAGTGCTGCTAAATATTATTGGATGGCCACCTCAGACAGGTTTAACTGGGCAGGAGCCTTTCAAATACCGGGCCCTTAATATACTGCAAAAGCTCAGGTAATAAACTTCTTAGCCCCCAAAATACTGTCAAACTCACAATCACAGAACAAAACATAGAGCTAGAGAAATAAACCACCAGCTGTTTCACAGCTACTCATGGCTTTAGCTATTTTCCATTTGCTCTAAATAGCTTTCTGAGACAGGGCAGGCTTTCTGGATTTCCATTCCCTCCACAACCTCTGGAACATGAATGTTAGAATTGGGGAAACTTTCTTCCACTTCCTGCATGGGCCAGTCCAAGACCCCATAGTCTGCCTGCCCTCTCCAAGGCGCCTGCCTTGCTTCAGCCTGCTAGAGTGCTTCTGCCACGTCACTCTCCATTCCCCTTACTGCTTCCTTCAGCCTACTTTTAATCAGTCCAAAGCCACTCCCCTTCAACCTGTACAGTGGGATGGGTTTTATTTTCACAGCAGGCTGTGTCAACTCAAGCGTCCCCAGTTTGCTCTGCCTTATTCTTAAAGGCACAACCACCTTGGCTTTAGCTGCCCTAGCTGATATACTAACAGGGTAAAGATGCTGTGTTTTTGTTTTCTCATAAACAACCTGATCATGTTTATTATAGTTTCTATAGCATAGGCAAAGGAGGTCAGTCTGAAGCTGCTCACTAGAGCTGATCTGGTCAGCTCTTCTGCCCAGGATCTTATTGCCTGCTCTAGGGGCAAAACCAGCATGGGGGCTGGGTTTGTCACAATGTACAGTGCTGTGTACGTCTAGCAGCACTATAGAAATGATATACTGTATAGTAGATTAGTACAGTAGACGCGATTATGCTGTCCTTTTCTGTAGGTAGCCACGGGTGCCTACATTTTTTTAATGACATTTTAATCAGTTTTAAACAATGCGGTTAATTACCGCACCGATTAACACCAATTAAAATGATTAAGTTAGGCGGCAGTAGTCACAGTGCTATGGAATTCATGGGTTGCACAGCCAATATACATGCCAGGATTTATACCATATTTCAGTAGACCTAAGTCCTCATACCCAAGTTTGGGGCATGGGAATAAAGACTAAGTGCTATTGTATAACGGTACTTGGTGCAGAGTCCCTTTATAGAATATGAGTTTGGCATAGATCTTTCCAGCACCTTAATGTAGTTGCTATTTAATGAATCCAACTCAAAATGGCTTTTCTCTAGCAATGCTTTTCAATTCTCATTAACTGGTGGGGGGGTTTTTTCATGCTGTTCTATTTTTAATGTAGTCATTTTCTGCTCTGTAATTCTGTATGGTTATGTGAAGGCTGGTATATAAGCACTGAAATAAACATAAATATTATTGCCATACAACTGATTTTTCCATACCTTGCACATCTAGTGGAAGTATGGTCTAGTTGTTAGAGCTGCTGCCAATAAAAAGTATTGAACTTAAAAAAAAGACTACTTGTATCTCTCCTTAGATTCTTGGGGTCAGAACTCAAGAAAAATACCTAGGTGTCATCGTAGGCAATACACTGAAACAATCTGCTCAATTTGCGGCAGCAGCCAAAAAAGCAAACAATGCTAGAAATTATTAGGAAAGGGATGATAGATGAGACTAAGAATATTAAAATGTCTCTGTATTGCACCATGGTATGATCTCATCTTGAGTATTGTGTTCAATTCTGGACGCTGTCTCAATACAGATATAATGGAATTAGAAAAGGTTCAAAGAAGAGCGACCATACCGATAAAGGAGATGGAACTCCTCTCATATGAGGAAAGGCTAAAGAGTTTAGGGCTCTTTAGCTTGGAAAAGAGACAGCTCGAGGAGAGATATGATTGAGGTCTACAAAATCTTGAGAGGTATAGAATGGGTAAAAGTGGATGGGGCCAGATGGTGCACATCCGAGGGTACTGAGGGAACTTAGGGAAGTTCTGGTGGCTCTGCTGGCTGACCTTTTCAATCCTTCTCTAGAGTCAGGAGTTGTACCAGAGGATTGGAGAAGGGCAGATGTGGTCCCTTTCCACAAAAGTGAAAGAAAGGAAAAGGTAGGGAACTGTAAGTTTGACTTCTGTGGTAAGTAAATTAATGGAAACACTTTTAAAACAAAGAATAGTTATGCATCTGTAATCCAATGGATTATAGGATCTGATGCAGGTTTTATTAGATAAATCTGATCAATTTCTTTGACTGGGTAACCAAATAAAAGAATAGAGTGAGCATGCTAAATGTGGTATATTTACTACTATTAGATGTTAGCAAAGACTTTGGCAATGTCCCACAGAGGTGTCTAATAAATAAACTGAGTGCCCTGGGTATGGGCCCCAAAGTGACAGATTGGGTCAGGAACTGGTTGAGTGGAAGGCAACAGAGGGTAGTGGTCAATGGAGATCGCTCTGAGGAAAGGTGTGCCTCAGGTTCTGTTCTTAGGCCTGTTCTTTTTAACATTTTTGTAAGCGATATTGATGAAGGCCTGATTGGTAAAATTTGCCATTTTGCAGATGATACCAAAATCTGCAATAAACACCCCTATGTTGTGGATAACATGAGGAAGGACCTAGTGGAGCTTGAGGAATGATCCGAAATTTGGCAGCTAAGGTTTAATGCTAAGAAATGCAAAGTTATGCATTTGGGCTGCAAAAACCCAAGGGAATGGTACAGATTAGGGGGTGAAGAACTTTTGTGTACAAAGAGGAGCAAAACTTGTTAGTATGTGATGATCTTAAGGTGGCCAAACAAGTTGAAAAGGTGATGGCATAAGCTAGAAGGATGCTAGAGTGCATAGGGAGAGGTATGGCTAGTAGAAAAAAGGAGGTATTGATGCCCCTGTATAAGACTTTAGTGAGACCTCATTTAGAATATTGTGTACAATTCTGGAGACTGCATCTTCAAAAAGATATAAACAGGATGGAGTCAGTACAGAGGAAGGCTACTAAAATGGTTGGTGGTCTATGTCATAAGGTGTACGAGGACAGACTTAAAGATCTCAACATGTATACTTTAGAGAAAAGGCAGGAGAGGGGCGATCTATGTGGCATAAATATGCATGAAGTGAGTCTTTTTCATTTGAAAGGAATCTCCAGAGTGAGAGGGCATAGAATGAGGTTAAGAGGTGATAGACTCAGGAGTAATCTGAGAAAATATTTTTTTTACAGAAAGGGTGGTAGATGCATGGAATAGGCTCCTGGTAGAGATGGTGGAGACAAAGACTGAATTTAAGAATGCAAGGGACAGGCACATGGGATCTCTTAGGGAAAGGAAGAGATAGTGGATGCTGCAGAGGGCAGACTGGATGGGCCATTTGACCTTTAGCCACCATCATGTTTCAGTATTTCTTTCAAAACTTACAAAGGTTAGGGAACACTCAATGATGTTACATGGAAATGCTTTTTCATGCAAAGAATAGTTAAGCTCTGGAACTCATTGCCAGAGGATGTGATAGCTGTGGTTAGCGTAGCTAGTTTAAAAAAGGTCTGGACAAAATTCATGAAGGAAAAGTCCATAGCCTGCTATTCAGACTTACAGGAAGTCACTTTCCCAGGGATTGGCAGTATATAATGTTGCTAATATTTACTACTACTAATATTAATCATTTGGGTTTCTGCCTGGATTTGCCACTGTGGAAACGGGCCATTGTGGAAACAGGATACTGGGCTAGATAGACCATTGGTCTGACCCAGTATGGCTATTCTTATGTTCTCATGTTATGTTCATAGTCTCTGAGGCCTTATGTATGTTTAAATGGAAACTGCTGTGACTCCAAGCGGTATACAAAGTTTTTAGAATAAAATAAATATTGCGTGTGCAATTTAATTGCTTAATGAGCCAATTAGCACCAATAATTGGGCACTAACAATTGGAATTTATGCACACTTCTTTACAGTCACCACTCTATAAAAATATGCACGTACGTTTTTCAGCACAGATCCCAAAAGGGGGTGTGGCCACGGGAGGGGCATGGACAGGTCAGGGGCAATTTCTAGGATTTTCATGCAGTGTTATAGAATTCAGGGGATCCATGCCTAAATTAGGTGCAGAAATTTACTCCAGGGTTCAGTTGGAGGAAAAGTCCATAGTCTGTTATTGAGAAAGACATGGCAGAAGCCACTGCTTGACCTGGATCGGTAGCATGGAATATTGCTACACCTTGGGTTTTGGCCAGGTACTAGTGACCTGGATTGGCCATCATGAGAATGGGCTACTGGGCTTGATGGACCATTGGCTATTCTTATGTTCTTAAACCCTCGTGCCCAAAATTAGGTGTGGATCCCGGTGCTAAGCACTATTCAATAAACAGCGCCGAACTTGGAGAGCTATTTATAAACAGCACTTAGGACCTGATTCTATCAAACACACCTAGATCGGCTTGCCCACCCAATCTAGGCACCTAATCGGCGCTGTTAATTGAAAGTGCCATTGAAAAACCCTGTATAAAACATTAATGTGTTGGTAGGCATCTAACTTGGTAGGTGCCTACAACTTCGATGTAGGTGACTACACCGAGGCACCTGCACAGAAATTAGGCATGGTTAGGGGTGGAATTCGGGCATGGATTGAGTTAGATGCCTGTGGGCACCTACCTTAGGCACTGGTATTTTAGGCCAAGAAAACCACGGTCTAATATACTGGTGCCTACATCGATTTAGGCGTTGCTAGGTGCAATTCTACAAATGGCTTCTAACTTTAAATGACATGCAGTAGGTGTAATTGTCCTAGGTGCCTACCAAGTTAGGCACCATTTATTGAATGGAGTCCTCAGTGTGTATTCTTTTGGGGGGTGCCTAAATTTGGACCCCAATTTCAAAAGTGAATCTTTAGTATTACTCCTCAATGTCCATTGCTCTTCCAGTCTAACTACTAAAGTAGAATCTCAGTTAACCAGTTCTTGGTTAACCGGCACTCTCACCTAACCAGCAAAAATATTGCTAGGAAAAAAAAAGTCCCCCGAAGCACCAACAACAGCAGTTCTGAGCTACAATCCCCACCCCCCTCCCTCCCTCCCTCAAGCTCTGAGCCGTGAACCCCCAAAGCACCAGCAGTCCTGAGCCGCAAATCCCCCTTCTCCCTCAAGCCCCAAAGTAGCTGAGACATGAACCCCCCTCCCTCCCACCCCAAAGCACCAGAGTGGCAGCAGTCCTGAGCCACAAAGCTCCACTCCCTCCCTCAAACCCCCAAGCAGCAGAAGTAGGTGGCATTTCTGAGCTGTGAACCCTATCACTCCCTCCCTCCCTTCCTTACCTGAAGTGGCAGCTGGTCATCAGGAGGCAGCGCTCAGATCTGGCTGCTCACTGCCAGCCCCGGCAGGGCCTTTCCTCTGATAGCATCGGTCCCAGTACAGATAGCACCGGTCCCAGTACAGATCTCTGCGGCACTCCACACTTTAGTAGCTCTAGCCCTTGCTGTTTAGAAACTAAGCCCATGCCTTTGGGTAGGAGGAAGAGGGTAGTTGTGAGGACAGGGAATACACTCTTTCACTGGCAGAGGCAATACTGTGACTCAGTTCTTCCACTGTCCTAGTGCTATAAGGCTCAGCCAAGAAACCAGAGGCAACAGAAAACTAAAATAGTGCAAGGGTGTTTGGGCTGTCTGAAATGACCTCTTCGTAATTTTAGCTCTCCAGAAGGGGTGAATTCCTATTAACCAGTCTGGCTTTCAAGCACATTTTTAAACATACAGTTCTTGTCAATATCTAAATTAAATCAAAACATGATGATTTGCTTTTACCAGGAGTGAACTCTGTCCCGAAAGTGAGTGTTAAATAATCCTTATGATTTCATTTGTGCAATCACATTGATGACTTGGATATTAAATACGACTTGTTCAGATGTCACATATTGATATATGTGTCAGCATTTGGACTGGGAATAATTGGATTCATATCTGTGTTATGTTTTCAAATTGCTGGGTCAGACTTGGGTCTCCTGCTATAAATTCTTCAACCCTCATCCGAGTAAAAGGAATGTGACAGATTTAATACCCAGAATAAGTTATTAACTACAAGGATGTATAAAGCAGTAGCACAGTTGAACACAGCAAGGCCAACGTCATTCAGAGTACGGGAAATTTAGGAAAGGAATTTAACATTTTCATTTATTAGAAGTCTAAGAAAGAGTTTATTTAAAATATCTAAAACAGTTTATAGATAAAATATGGTTAATTTTATTCCTTTCTTAGGAGCAGCAGGTTTAACTTTAAAATGTTGTCAGTTTCTCTTGTAATGCTGTTGAGTAGTTACATTCTTGAAAAAGTGCAGTCCAAAGGAGCCATGTGTAAGAAAAAGGTTGTTAAGCAAACTTTGGCATCAAAAGCGCTATAAAAACTGATAGGTACCTGTGTGCACTAGGCACTTTTCCGTAAAGTAGAACCTAAGGGGCAGATTCTTGTTGGGCCGCCGAAAGTTAGGTGATGGAAGGCATCCTACCGCTGCCTAACTTAATTGTTTTAATTGGCGATAACTGACACAGTAATTGACCGTGTCATTTAAAACCAATTAAAAGATGATTTTAAAAAAATATCTGCTGCTAAGCAGCCTCCCCAACCGGCACCTATCTCCCTGGTGGCAAGTGGCGGATAGTGATGCTGAAGTCCGGAAGTTGACATGGTTAGAGGCACTCTCCGCAATTCTGATGTGGCCCTAGATGCCAAAAGCATGTAGGCCTGTGAAACCCTGGCCTACATTTCCAATGCCTAGGGTCCATCAAGCCGCGATTCTGCAAGCGGCGCTTATCGATTGACACACGGCAGGTGCCCATTTTGTAAGCGCCTGCCATGGCAGGCGCCACTTCCAGAATCAGCCCCCACATGTCAGAGGACTCGAAATTCAGTCTACGGTGCTCAGCATTTTGCTGAAGCCACCAGCGTTATGCTCGGAAATTCAATGCCAGGCCATGCCCGGGCACCGGCGTTGAATTTCCAGATTTTCAGAGCTGACTAACATAATCCAGAGCTAGGACAATTACATCTACTGCATGTCATTTAAAGTTAGAAGCCATTTGTAGAATTGCACCTAGCAGCGCCTAAATCGATGTAGGCACCAGTATATTAGACCGTGGTTTTCTTGGCCTAAAATACCAGTGCCTAAGGTAGGTGCCCACAGGCATCTAACTCAATCCATGCCCAAATTCCACCCCTAACCATGCCTAATTTCTGTGCAGGTGCCTCGGTGTAGTCACCTACATCGAAGTTGTAGGCACCTACCAAGTTAGGCGCCTACCAACACATTAATGTTTTATACAGGGTTTTTCAATGGCACTTTCAATTAACAGCGCTGATTAGGTGCCTAGTTCTGGTCTTTGAGGTTTTTGGTCAGGCCAAAGTTTCAGGATATTCACAATGAATATGCAAGAGAGAGATTTGCATAAGGAGGAAGTGCATGCAAATCTCTCTCATGCATATTCACTGTGGTATGTACTCTTTCATTCAGATTTTCGGGGGTGGAAGGGAGTTAGTGAGCAGTAGGGAAATGTGTGTCGGGGGGGGGGTCATACCTTAATGTATCCAGTGGTCATCTGGTCAGTTTGGGTACCTTTGTGACACTTAGATGCTTCTAAAACAGGTCTAGCTCTGAACGTCTAAGTTCCATCCAGGACATCTTGGAAAAGGTTTGACTATCACCACAAGATGTCCAAGTTAAGCATGCCCAAAGCCCGACCAAAACATGTCCATAACACACAACCCAGAATGCTCCCTGGAACTCTGGATGCACAGCGGGAGAAATGTCTCGCTAAATATCCAGGAAAAGGGTTTTGATTATCAGCATTTGGATGTCCCAATGATTAGGATGTCCAAGTGCCGACTTAGGCAATGTTTTGGGGCATTTTAGTTTTTTTGATTATGAGCCCCTAGGTCTCCAATATAGGCAAAATTGATTTTCTGCATATTTGTTATGGGGGGGGGATCTTGAAAAATTCTACCGGCTGTGGAGTCCCAAGGACAGGTTTGGACAGCCCTGCTTTATGCTGAATGCCTTTCTCATATGGCTACCCATGGGTAAATATGTGGTAAATATGTAGCATGATAGAAACATAGAAACATAGAATAAAACGGCAGAAAAGGGCCTTTGGCCCAACAAGTCTGTCCACTCAAATAACCCTCCCCCCTAAGTTCTTCGGTGATGATGTCTTGTAAGGTTTCATAACAACAGCAGAAAGGTGGAGGTATTGCCCTATATGTTAAGGAAGGAATAGATTCTGTTGGAATGATTACAACTGACAGGAAAGAGAAGCTGGAGTCCCTCTGGATCAAAATTCCTGGTCACAATGGTGCAGATACAAAAATTGGCCTTTACTATCGTCCCCCAAGACAGGCGGAGGTCACTGACTCAGAAATGATGGAGGAAATCAAACAAGTATGCAAGACAGGCAATGTAGTTATATTGGGAGACTTCAATTTCCCAGGAATAGACTGGAAACTAGGAGCCTCCAACTGCGGCAAGGAGGCCAAGTTCCTGGAGGTGCTAGGGGATTGCTTCCTGGAGCAAATGGTAAAAGAGCCGACAAGAGGAGACGCCACCTTGGACTTGGTCCTAAATGGTCTCACCGGACCGATAACAGAAGTAGAAGTCATGGTTCCACTGGGAACGAGTGATCACAATGTAATCAACTTTAAACTTGACATCGGGAAAGGGAAACATACCAAAACCTTAACCACCACCTTAAACTTTAAAAAGGGTAAATACGATTGCATGAGAGCCATGGTAACAAAACGACTCGAGAAGATGGTGGACAAACTTGAAACAGTAGATCAGGCATGGTGCCTATTGAAAAATACTATTGCAGAAGCACAAGATCTCTACATTCCGAGGATTTCCAAAGATCGGAGAACTAAAGGCAAAGGAGAACCGGCATGGCTTACCATACAGGTGAAGGAAGCCATAAAAGAAAAGAAGGACTCTTTCAGAAAATGGAAATGCACGAAGACAACCGAAGCCTGGAACAAACATAAAGATGAACAGAAGAAATGTCACAAGGCGGTGAGGGATGCAAAACAGGACTATGAGGAAAAAATAGCCCGGGAGGCTAAAAACTTCAAGCCCTTCTTTAGATACGTGAAAGGGAAAAAACCTGCAAAAGAGGCAGTGGGACCCCTGGACGACAAGGGAAGAAAAGGGTACATCAAGGAAGATAAACAAATCGCAGACAAACTAAATTCCTTCTTTGCGTCCGTCTTTACGAAGGAGGACACCTCAACAATACCTGAAGCGGAGAAACTGTTTACAGGAGAAATAGAGGACAGCCTCACCACAGTTGAAGTGAACTTAGATCAGATATACTATCAGATCGACAAACTTAAAAGTGACAAATCCCCTGGACCGGATGAAATTCACCCAAGAGTCTTGAAGGAATTGAAGGTTGAAATCGGAGAGTTATTGCAAAAACTTGCAAACCTGTCAATCAGAACTGGTCAGATACCAGACGACTGGAAGAAAGCAAACGTCACGCCAATTTTCAAAAAAGGATCGAGAGGAGAACCGGGCAACTATAGACCTGTGAGTCTTACGTCTGTCCCCGGCAAGATGATTGAATCACTGATCAAGGATAGCATAGTTCAGCACTTGGACACACACGACTTGATGAAACCCAGTCAACATGGATTCAGGAAAGGGAAATCGTGTTTGACGAATTTACTCCAATTCTTTGAGACCGTGAACGAGCAAATTGATAGTGGAAAGCCGGTGGACATAATATACTTGGACTTCCAGAAAGCGTTCGACAAAGTTCCACACGAAAGACTTCTCAGGAAACTACAAAGCCATGGCATAGAGGGAGATATACAAAGATGGATAGGCAAATGGCTGGAAAATAGGAAGCAGAGAGTGGGCATAAATCGGAAGTTCTCCGACTGGGAGAAAGTGACTAGTGGTGTACCCCAGGGCTCGGTACTTGGGCCGATCCTTTTTAATATTTATATCAATGACCTGGAAAACGGAACATCCAGTGAGATCATCAAGTTTGCAGACGACACAAAACTCTGCCGGGAAATCAGATCGCAGGAGGACAGTGAGGAACTCCAGAGCGATTTGTGTCGGTTAGAAAACTGGGCGGAGAAATGGCAGATGAAGTTCAATGTGGAGAAATGCAAGGTAATGCATTTAGGCAGTAAAAATAAGGAATACGAGTACAGAATGTCAGGTGCAACTCTGGGAAAAAGTGAACAAGAAAGGGATCTGGGTGTACTGATAGATAGGACCCTGAAGCCGTCGGCACAATGCGCGGCAGCGGCAAATAAGGTAAATAGAATGTTGGGCATGATAAAGAAAGGAATCTCGAGTAGATCGGAGAAAGTTATAATGCCGCTTTATAGGGCAATGGTCAGACCACACTTGGAATACTGCGTCCAACATTGGTCTCCCTACCTAAAGAAGGATATAAAACTGCTGGAGAGGGTGCAGAGGCGAGCAACTAAACTAGTGAAGGGTATGGAGAAACTGGAATATGAGGATCGACTTAAAACACTGGGATTGTTCTCCCTTGAGAAAAGGAGACTGCGTGGGGATATGATCGAGACCTTCAAAATACTGAAAGGAATCGACAAAATAGAGCAGAGAAGATTATTTACATTGTCCAATTTGACACGGACAAGAGGACATAAAATGAAGCTAAGGGGGGGCAAGTTCAGGACTAATATCAGGAAGTTCTGCTTCACACAGAGAGTGGTTGACATCTGGAATACTCTCCCAGGGGAGATTATTGCAGAATCGACAGTCCTAGGCTTCAAGGGCAAACTAGATGCATATCTCCTTGAGAGAGGCATATAGAGATATGGTTGGCTATAGGGTAAGCCAGGTGTATACCTGGCAGGGCCTCCGCGTGTGCGGATCACCGGACTTGATGGACCGAAGGTCTGATCCGGAGATGGCGCTTCTTATGTTCTTAACAACAAAAAACCAAAAAAAGAGGAAACTGAAAAAATATATCAAGAAAACTGGTCTCCCCTAACCCAAAATGAAGGATGAGGGGAGAGAGACAGGCAAACAGACACCTACCACTCAATTTTAAAGTGAATGGGAAGCCCTCAGTCTCACAGCCTGCAGCCTGTACCAGCTGTCACAGTCATACACCCATAAGGGTATTATCTGTGAAACATCCCCAGGCTCGCCCACGTGCTAATTTAAACGTAACTAGTGCACAAACCAGTGTGCTAACAATATGCCCCGTTGGACGACTCATTTCATGCTGGCTATTCCTTACTCCAGACTTTCACGGAGAAGCTAAGTACCTCAGTTTTTTGTGACTGTGCTGGCTTGGCTGATTCTGGACGCTACTGTACCCTCGGATGAGGGGCAGAAACAGCCCAACTTATTTAGTGATGTGATTATTTATGATTATTGCTTTTTCACTTTTAGTTTGGTTTGTGCACTAGTTACATTCAAATTTGCACATGGATGAGCCCGGGGATGTTTCACAAATAATACCCTTTTGGGGTGACAGCTAGTGCATTAGGGACTAGTTCCCACTGCAGGCTGTGAGACTGAGGGCTTCCCATTCACCTTAAAATTGAGTGGTAGGTGTCTGTTTGGCTGTCTCTCCCCCTCATCCTTCTTTTTGGGTTAGGGGAGACTAGTTCTCTCGTTGTAAGGTTTCATGCCATTTTCTTTGTCCTGTGTTTCATTCTAGTTTTTGTCTCAGATTAGGTGGTTGTTGGGAAGCTAGGCTAGAGAAGCAGAGATTATTTCTTTCAGTGAATCATCATTCAGTGGAAGCTGCTGCAAGCCTTGCTTTTTTATTATTATTATTTTTCATAGCTTTAGGTTGTACGTTAGGACACCTGTTCTGTGGTTTTCTTCTATTTCTATTGCAATATATTTCCTTGGATGTTTGAAACTGCTGCTTCAGTTTTCTTGGAGATGCCTTTAGGGCAGGGGTAGGGAACTCCGATCCTCGAGAGCCGTATTCCAGTCCCCAATGAATATGCATGAGATCTATTTGCATGCACTGCTTTCAATGCATATTCATTGGGGAAATCCTGAAAACCCAACTGGAATACGGCTCTCGGGAACTGGAGTTCCCTACCCCTGCTTTAGGGCTATATCCTTTTTGCTTGAAATGTTCGGTTAGTGCTTTGAGCATTTTATCCATATCTTTAGATCAGAATAGATACAGTTAGGGAACTGCAGTTAAACTTCCAAACTACCCAAGAACAAAAGAATTTGAAATTAACAGAGATATTGGGCTAATCCCTTTTTACCAGTCATAAGGATCTATATAGTTACAACCATTATATCCAGCAGGATAACATGCATTCCTGCCGACTTTGGGCGACTAGCGACTTACCCCCTCTTTTACAAATTTGCGCTAAGCTTTTTAGCGCGTGCTATATATTAGCGTGCGCTAAACACATACTAAACGCTAACACATGCATGTTAACGCATGGACGCGTTAGTGGTTAGCGCACACGTTGATGAAGCACATGCTAAATCTGCGCTACAACGCTTAGCGCGCCTTTGCAAAAGAGGGGGTAAGTCGCTAGTTGTTCAAAATGGACTTAGACCTTTTTTTTGTTTTTTTTTATTATGCCGCTCCACACATTCTTATAAGAGGAGTGTAAATTCTGTGGCTTGCCTGTTTCAGCTTTCTCATCCCTCTACAAGCACTTAGCTTATTCTATACTGAGCCAATATTTTCACAGGGTTGCCAAAACTGTATTGTCAGCCCAATAAAAAGGCAGATCTACAACTTTTTTCTTACCTTATGTCTTGGTTATATGTTAAAATTATGGTGTCCTTTTACTGTAGTGTGCTAAGCCGTTAGCATGTGACTTAGTACTTGTTGTTAGCACATGACTATTGTAACCATTACTACAAATAAGGTCACATGCAGAATTTATCTGTTTACATTTCCTTCCGCTAAATTCTGTTGTTACGAACGATTTCTGGAGAGAACTCTCTTTTCAAGCTGCCAAGTTGAATGATTGGTTCGGTAAAATTATGCTAGGATCCTCTTCTTATCTTGATTTTAAAAAACTATTGAAGACCCAACTGTTTGAAAAATTTGTATCCTAACTGGTTGTTTCATTTAATAATTCTATGCTTCCGTCTTGCATGTATGGTCGGTTCTTATTTGTTGTAATTCGCTTAGAACTATTCTTTTAAATTGCATTTTTCTTTTCAATCATATTTTCTACTGTAGGACCAATTCTTATTTATTGTATTTTGTTTTGAATTGTTTTTTCCTTTTAAATTGTACTCTCCACTGTATGACTTGTGCTTATTTGTTGTAAACTGCCTAGAACCATTTTTGGTCAGGCGGTATATAAAAATAAAATTATTATTATTATTATTACACTGGCATGACAACATGCTAATCTGTTCATTAACTGCATCGTCTGTAATGGAGCAGAAAATGAGAGTATTAAGGAGTAGGAAACAGGCATGAACTTCACTTTGCAGTTTATGTAGCATCCTTACATACAGTACGGATGCACTTAGGAGACAGTAAGGGCTCCTTTTATGAAGCCGCATTAGCGGCTTTATCGCACTCACCTTTTTAGCGCGCGCTAACCCCCGCACTAGCTGCTGCTTGGTAATACTGGTTTATACACAAAGCAAATTGAGCATTAAAGCAGCATTTGATAATGGTTTCATTACACAAGAGTTAAGGGTAGATATGTTAAGTGCTGTCAGGCTATTTTATGCTTAACATTCTTAAAACATATAGAAAGAAATGTTTTTAGTGTGCGTGTTTAACATGTACATTTCATTTAATAAATATTCATATTTATCATTGTCAGTATGACTGTGATGGACAATCTCTGTGCAGGGAAAAAGATCCATCACCTTTGCAATAGCCGTACTGCTGTTGATGAAAAGAAGACAAAGAAAAAGTATTTTCTAATATAGACAGCAAAATAATAGTATGATTTTCTTTAGAGTAACTAACGTTGGCAGTAGATGCTCAGGGATTACAAGAAATAAAAACAAGGGAAATTTAAAAAAAGGGAGGAAAATATCTTTCAGGAGCAAATTATTAGTTTTTTTTTTTTTTTTTTTTTTTTTTCTAGTTATTGATTAGGTTTATGGGTTAAATTTAAAGTTGTATTTGGGAAATTTAAAATATTTCTGCTTAAAAAATGAAATTTATTACAAAACAGATTTTACATCAATTGGATAATATGAGTTATGTGCTAAATACTTATGTAATACTTATATAATTTTTTTTGGCAATGATAAGTAAGTTGTGAAAAGTCTAATTTACTGTCCACTTTATTATATAGGTATATTTATGAATTTGTGCATGTTAGGAAACTTAGAATTAATCTTTGATTTGTTAGGGACTTTTAATTATTGTTACATGAATATTGGATGGGTAAGGGAGTTATGAAATTATAGCTAGTTAGATAACTCTATAAATTGCTTATATTTATGAACTTATTACTTAATTTTGATTACTAGTCTTAATTATGGTTGTTTAAAAATCATTTTAGAATCCTCTTATTTATTTATTTATTATATATAGTACTCAAGATTTTATTATATTATTATTGTATTCTGGGGTGGTTGTTAATGATAATTTTTAAGGGGAAATACTTAGGATGCCGGGGGGGTTTGGGTTGCTTGTCTATATGTGTGCTTTCAAGTTGTCATATGATTTTGGGGGTGGGGGATCAGGGGGATTTTATGGTAGGGGTATGGACATGTATTGATCAAGGGAAGTTGGTAAGTATTAATGGAATTAAGGGGTATGTTTTGTGGTTCCATTTCCTTTTTATAATGGTAAAATGATTCTGAAAATATTTTCTCTAAATGTCAATGGTCTGAATCATCCGATTAAGAGGAAAAAACACTAAACTTCTTTAAAAAACAAAATGCGGATATATACTTTATACAGAAAACCCATCTAAATGCCATGGAAGCTAAAAACCTAGAGGGTGGTTGGGTTAAGCATTGTTATTTTGCTTCCGCTGTAGGGAAAAAAGCTGAGGTGTCCATCTTAGTTAATGGAAAGTATTCAGCTACATTAAATTTGATCTCTGCGGATTCCACAGGGAGATGAGTATTGGACATGAGCTTGGGGAAGGATACTCTGAGGCTTGTTAATATCTACGCACCTAATTCAAATCAAAATATATATTATTTAAACTCAACAGTTGATTCTGCCACTGGCTGTTTCTAATTTTGTAGTGGCAGGGGACTTCAATGCAGTGATGGATCTGATATTAGATTTAAAAAACCTAGTAAAATACTAAAATTATTAGGGCTAGATAATTTGGTACAATCCTGTGATTTAAAGGATATTTGGCGGATTTTTCATTTTAATGATCGGGAATTTTCATTTTGCTCCCAGGTACATAAATCATTTACCAGAATAGATTATATATTTGTATCAGATCAATTAATGCAACAGGTTATAAAGATCCAATAGATCCAATCATTTTGTCAGATCATTGTGGAATTTGGATTGAACTGAAAATGGATGAACAAGATTACAGTAGACCTGTCTGGAGATTCAATAATACATTGCTTGCAGATTCCAACTTTATTGAGGAATTTCAATCAAAAATTACTGAATATTTTCAATTTAATGTTTCAGATGATATCGCTTTAGAAACCTTATGGGATGCTTTGAAAGCTACTATGAGAGGGCAAATAATCTCATATTCGGCACACGTCAGGAAACAACTGAATAAAGAATTTTCAAATTTGGAGCAAAATATTAAAGACTTGGAGTCACAATTGGCTTTGAAATGAGACCAAACTACTTTGCGGGCCCTCTTAAAAGATAAATATAAATACAATGAGATTTCATCTCAAATAGCTAGGAAAGAGTTGTTCTTTCAGCAGGCTCTGTATTATGGAAATTCGAATAAAGCGGGAAGAGTATTAGCTGATTACCTTAAAGCTAAAAAAAAAGGAAAGTAAAAATTGTGGCTATCACAGATGATAATGGGGAAACTCATTCTCAAATTGGAATTATCTTAAAACAATTTTTGAAATATTATAAAGCTTTGTATTCTTCCGAGCTTTATTCAAATAAAGAACTTGAGGGTTTAAAGTTTTTAGAGTTAATTAAGGGGCCTAAAATGCCTGAGCGTATAAAAGGAACTCTTGATGCGCCTATATCAATGAAAGAATTACAAGCAGCATTGAAGTCCCTTAGAGTTGGATCCTCTTCAGGTGGTGATGGTTTCACTGTAGAGTTTTACAAATCATTTCAAAGTACCCTATTACCTCATCTATTAAATTTATATCAGGTTCAACTGACTAAAGGTTGTGTTACAGGTACTATGGCAGAATCGTTAACTATTGTTTTGCCAAAGCCAAATAAAGATCCTATGTTGGTTTCAAATTACAGGCCTATTTCTTTGATAAATGTAGATGGTAAATTGTTGGCTAAGTTATTGGCTTTGCGCTTGGCCAAGGCTCCCTTATATTATTGGTATGCACCAAACAGGGTTTGTTGCTCAAAGACATTCTTCAAATAACACCAGGCTGGCTTTTCACATGTTAAATTTAACAAAAACCATAGATGATCCAGCCTTCTCTGTATCCTTGGATGCAAAGAAGGCCTTTGATCGGGTGGAATGGACCTTTATGTATCAAGCAATGGATTGGTTTGGAATTGGTTCAGGATTTATACAAATGATTCAAACCTTGTATAGTTCCACTTTTGCCAGATTATATATTAATAATACTTTTTCGGAACATTTCTGTCTGGAGAGGGGAGTTAGACAAGGATGTTCATTATCTCTTTTGCTGTTTGATATTGTTTTGGAACCCTTGTTACTGGCTATACAACAGGCAAAGGAGATCCAGGGTATTCTTTACGCAGGTCGGGAATACAAGATCTCTGCTTATGCAGATAACATATTGCTTCATTTGAGGAATCCTGAAACAACCATTCCACATTTACTAGATTTGATTGAAAGATTTGGAAAATTTTCAGGATATAAAATAAATTGGAGTAAATTAGAGATTCTTCTGCTTAATGAACATTGTCAAAAAGGATTGTTTGATTCATTCCCCTTTCTTTGGAAGGAAGAGGGTATAAAGTATTTAGGAATTTGGATTTACAAAATGCTGGAAGAAATGATGAAAGTAAATGAAAAATCCTTATTGCTAAAGGTTACAGAAATGTGTGAGCAATGGAACCCATTACATCTGTCTTGGTGGAGGAGCGTTCAGGCGGTGAAAATGATGATTTTGCCTGTGGTTTGTTACCAAATGGGTATGTTACCAGTGTTTTTTCAGGGGTCCGCTTACAAAAAATTAAATAGCATTCTTACAAAATTTATTTGGCTGGGTAAAACAGCAAGAATTGCTTTAGTATCCTTACAAAAGCCAATTGTGGAGGGTGGGGTAAATTTTCCAAATTTTTATAGGTACCTTCAAGCCTATATAATGCGTCAGGGTATGCATTGGATCTTCTCCGAGCTCATGGAAAATCTTCCAGATTGGTTAAGGTTGGAATGGCAACTCCTGTCTCCATTGAGATTATGTCATGTTTTGAGTATCAAGATGCCTAGGTTGTATAAGGACAATAGAATTTTAATGGACACTTGGAAGACTTTAAAATATATTACCAATTTAACAGATATTCCAATTCATAAATCCACTTTTCACTCCCTTTGGTTGAACCCCAAGATTCATATTGGCGGGTTTAAGGTCATCTGGAAACACTGGATGAAGGCAGGCATACGTACTTTAGATGATGTAATATCAGACGGAAAGCTGCTTGAGTTTTCACGACTGCAACAAAAATTTGACATTGATAAATCTCAAAGTTATAGGTGGTTGCAGTTGAAGCAGACCATTCAGGAGGTGTTCCCCGACTGGAAAAATCTTAAAAATCAGTATAGTGTGCCATTCCTGTGCTTCCAGGCAGATTTCTTGGGTCACTAGGCTACTCAGTGGTATAAATTAATATCTGGATTTTTGAATAAGAAACCAATAACTGGTCTTCGTGACATTTGGAGCATTGAGATAAAGCATCAGATTACTACATCTCAATGACCACGAATCTGGACTTGGAGGATGAAATGTACGGTTTCTGCATCTATGAGACAAACTTGTTTTTTTTTTGTTACATAGAGTAGTTTGTACCCCAGTTCGGTTACAGAAATTAGATAGTGCCAAGTTTAATAGGTGTTGGCACTGTCATCTTGAACCTGGGATATTAGATCATTTATTATTTTATTGTCCCTTGATACTTCAATTTTGGAGATCCATTTGGGATCAGGTAAACAAAGTAATGGAAAATCCAGTGGCACTAACATGACACTGTGCTATTTGGCACTATGAAGAGAGCTAAAAGCCAAATATCATCTCACAATAATAAGCGTCTCTTATGACAGGGGTTGCCATACAGCTTATTTTAAGGAATTGGAAAAACTGGGATAGACTGAACTATACCTTTTGGTGGGAGTCTCTGTGTCACGTTTTTAAAATGGAACATGCTATGGCTATACAACAGGGACATTATAAAAAGTTTATGAAGATTTGGGAGCCATTGACAAAATTTTGCAGAGAATGATTGTTGATTTTGCCCTTTGGTCATGCACGTCCAGGGTGGGTGGGTGGGAGGGAGGGTTGGAAAATAGTTTTTAAATTTTTTAATTTGAGTGCAATTTTTGAATATGAATATGGGGAGTGATGTATTTATTTTTCATAGATTAAGATTTGACTGATTTTAAGTGCTTTTATAATGTAATATGATTGGAAAATATGTTGCACTTATATATGGTTTAAAAATGAATAAAGATATTTTTTAAAAATTGGTTAATAAATCCCAATAAATAAATTGTCAAACAGCACTTAGATGTTCAGCAGTGTGCTTTTCCAAAAAAAAAACCCAACAACAAGATGGCAGTCAATCTACAAGATCCAATAAGGAGGTTACGCTCACAGCAGACCAATGAAGCAGTTGAATTAGTGTTTTATTAATCGTCTACAAAAGCATATGAGGCTTTTCCCTAGAGGTGAAGCAACTATTCACACAATTAAGGGTATGTTGATGCTCTTTTTGGGTCTTCTAATATAAGAATTATGAGGGGTGCTGAAACGTTCTCAGCCCAACCAACCAACTTCCTAAATTCTGAGCGTTATTTTGCCACTGTAGCTGAAAAGAGTTATCTTATTTTATTAAGGGCTCCTTTTATGAAGGTGCGCTAAGTTTTTTAGCGCATGCACCGGATAGCACATGCTACCCAAAAATCTACCGCCTGCTCAAAAGGGGGTGGTAGCGGCTAGCGCGCGCAGCAATTTAGCGCATGCAATTCCGTGCATTAAGGCCCTAACGCGGCTTTGTAAAAGGAACCCTAAGTGTCAATTTGTAGAAACAAAATTACATGTTTTTTTGACATTGTTTCAGATCACTGATTGAACCATATCCACATCATTCTATTCTTGGTTGGGCTGAGAACTTTTCGGCTCCCCCTCGTATGCCCTTGGACATAAGCATATGTGGTTTTGTTTTTTAAGCGGTTCTAGATATGATGTCCTTTTTACTTCACTTTGGGCCCCTTTTACAAAGCTACAGTAGCAATTCTCTCACAGCAAATGCACTGAAGCCCACAGGAATTGAACGAGCTTTGACACAAGAGAATTGGTGTATTTGACACAAGGGAATCACTACTGTGGCTATGTGATAGGAGCCCTTTATTTATATATGTGTATCACTGTGGTTTAATCTAAGTTATTAATGTGTTATATTTTAATTTGTTTAATGGTTTTATTCTCCTGATGTAGCCCATTGAGTGGGTGAAACATGGCCATGTCGGGCATTGCATACTGAACTGGGCTTTGCGATTTGACCCTCATATGCTTTTATAGATAACTAATAAAGCATTAATTCAACTGCTTTGTTGGTCCACTGTGTCTATAACCTCAAAAAATGTTACATTATTTTAAACTTTTTTTTATCATATTGTGTTATACTATGCAATCTTTATTCAGACATATCTAGCTAAATATAATGTATTCTGGAGCTGCAGAATAGCAGAGTACTTCATCTGCAATTTAAATCTCCATTTGGGTGCATGTTTTTCTTTTACATTCCCTTTTCTTCTCTCTGTTACGGTCAGGCTTTTAGAATAGCATTAGAAATCTGCCGTAATAAATGGCTTACTGACAGTGGCTGGCCCGTTAATGTGACTTTTTACTGTTATTTGAAACGATAGATCCGGTGATCCTTTGCCTTTGTTTACACTGATTGGGAGATATATTGCATATGTTGGTTTGACTGTGCTGTAATGTTATTTGATTCATTTGTCTAACTAGATTGTTTGTCTTCTGTCACAGGCCTTAGTTGCATTACTCTCAGCTCCCATCCTGGCTCCTTTCCCCGTCTCATTGTATTTGTTGAACATCCCACAGTGTGAAATCACTCATCATGATAGGCTGCAATTAATCATGGTTGTAGGGGTGACAATCACATTCTGGTAATCACTTATTTATTGTTACAGTTGCCATTTTTAGCTATGTCTGACCGACTTGTACCATATGGTACATGCGAATGGTCTTACAAATTATAGTTCACTCATTCTGGTTGGTTTTCCACATGTACAGTGATTAATTAGAGCACTTAGAGATTTTTTTTTAAAGGTAAAATCCAAACAAAAAGTAATAGACTTAGGTCTTTCTAGGTTCAGATTTTGATTCTGCTGTGGCTCTCAGAGAAGTTGCTGTTTATCTGTCATGTGGCGGTGTGAAGTCAGCATCATTGTACAGCACAGAGTACCTCAGCTGGCTAGTAGAGCATACCAGCATTATATTGTAAGGTACAAGGCCAAGGGCCAAGAAACTCAAACATCAGATTCAGAAACAGCAAGATAATACAAGAGCATTTCAGGGGATTAAGGAAGGGTCTTTGGAAGCTGCCAAGAACCGCGGCTTTTTCTGAAGTTTTACAGAAAACTGTGGGGTAACAAATGACTAAATTCCAAAAAAATCCCAGCACTTTAAAGCTTTCAGTATGTCACCAATATTATCCGCTATCACAACTATATCCTTATCTTATAAATTGCATTCACATAATTCATCACTTTTTAAAAATACTTTATATGCTCAAATATAAACCTAGAGGGGCATAATCGAAAGGAACATCTAAGTCCATTTTTGTCTAAGCCACAAGTCGTCCAAAGTAAAAAAAACAGCCTAGGGCACATTAGTAATCTTTAACCTATTATTAAAATTTTGAACCATAACTGAAGATTTGAAGGTATAAAATGTAATGACAATTTTTTAAAAGGGTTATGGGGTAACCCAGAAAACTACAGAATGGTAAGCCTGATGTCAGTGCTAGGTAAAATGATTTTAGGAACTATTATAAACAAAAATACTGATAGACAAACATGATTTGATGGCACTGAAAACATGAATTTAGTAAAGGGAAGTTTTGCTTCACCAATCTGCTGTATTTTTTTGAATCCGTTATTTGAAAGTCCACTAAAACATTAAAAACAGGGGATTCACTTAAAGAAAATTGCATGTGAAATCAGAAAGGTCCTTCAAAATGATCTCAGCTTGTGTAGGAGTGGATAAGCTAATTGACTGAGTTAGCTGCCATTCCTTTATAAATAAATGATAAAATACTTGGGAAGAATAAGATGGGTAGGAAAGTGTGATAAGGTGGATTTGTGGATTTGGGGCTGGAACCAGGGTGAGGCAGAGTTGCCATGATACAAAGTTCCTGGATGGAGATTTTAGGACAGTCCTGGATTTCTGACAGCTCTATCCTGATAATTCATGATCTGCAAAACTGATTTCAATGGCAGGAATCCAGGTCTGCAAATACCATATGCTTTGGGGGTATGAGTTCAAAACCAGAACTGGCAAGTCAGCTTGAGACGACAGACAAGCTAAATTCAGAATTGAATAAAAGTTTTTACCAGGTACTTGTGATCTGGGTTAGCCACTGTTGGAAACAGAAAACTGGGCTAGATGGACCATTGGTCTGACCCAGTATGGCTGTTCTTATGTTACCCAAAAGCAGAAATAAAAATAGTTTTAATAGGAGCCACTCATGCTAGAAAAGGTATTTAAAGGTGACAATAAAAAGGAATTGAAACACATTTTGATGAACCTAGAAGGTAAAAGAAGCCAAATTAATTGACAAGCTAGAGAACAGTAAGTCATCTAGACTGGATGATGTACATCCCAAAGTACTTAAAGAACTCAAAAATTAAATTGCAGATCTACAATTAGTAATCTTTAACCTATTATTAAAATTTTGAACCATAACTGAAGATTTGAAGGTATAAAATGTAATGACAATTTTTTAAAAGGGTTATGGGGTAACCCAGAAAACTACAGAATGGTAAGCCTGATGTCAGTGCTAGGTAAAATGATTTTAGGAACTATTATAAACAAAAATACTGATAGACAAACATGATTTGATGGCACTGAAAACATGAATTTAGTGAAGGGAAGTTTTGCTTCACCAATCTGCTGTATTTTTTTGAATCCGTTATTTGAAAGTCCACTAAAACATTAAAAACAGTAGGGTAACAAATGACTAAATTCCAAAAAAATCCCAGCACTTTAAAGCTTTCAGTATGTCACCAATATTATCCGCTATCACAACTATATCCTTATCTTATAAATTGCATTCACATAATTCATCACTTTTTAAAAATACTTTATATGCTCAAATATAAACCTAGAGGGGCATAATCGAAAGGAACATCTAAGTCCATTTTTGTCTAAGCCACAAGTCGTCCAAAGTAAAAAAAACAGCCTAGGGCACATTTTTTAAAAATACGTCCAAAATTTTTTTTGTTTTGAAAATCGTCTAACTATACATCCTGATGATATGATCGTCCAAGCCGCTATATGCCACTTATATGCCAGTACAAAAGGGTTTTGGGGGTGTATAGGGGAGTGCACATATTTCATTATCAATGCAGTGATTACAGGGGCTTATGGGCATGGGTCCTCCTCTCTATGGGTCCCTAACCCACCCCCAAGACGGCTTAAGCCACCTCTGTGCTTTCCTATGCCAGGCTACCAGGTGATGATAGTCTGGAGGCTGAATTTTAAAGGTGTAATTACGATTTTTATGGGGTTGGGGGGGTTGGTGATCACTGGGATAGTCTGTGGGGGTCTGTATTATGTGTTTGCAGTGCTTATCTGGTGACTTTAGGTGGGTTTTTGTGACTTAGACCATGCTTTAAATGGTCTAAGTCACATCGTCCAAGTTCCGTCTAGGCTCTGTTGTAAAAGTTTCGGCTGTACGACTAAGTCTAAGCCTGCCCACGTCCCGCCCAAATCTCGCCCTCGACACTCCTCCTGAAATGCCCCATTTAATAATAATAATAATAACTTTATTTTTTTATACCGCAGTACCACAAACAGTTCAAAGCGGTTTACAATGTAAGAGACTGTACATTTACAGCGAAGATACAATGAGAACTGTACATATTCAGTAAAGGTGTTTATACAGCTATGGTCGTTCAGTGGCACTATGAAGGCCTAGGTCGTTTAGAAATACGTCCAAAACCCGGTTTGATTATCGGCACTTGGACGTCTTTCGTTTATGATCATCCAAGTGCCGACTTAGGCCGGTTTTTGGACATTTTTCTCTTTCGATTATGAGCACCCTAGATTTTTGGGCCCAAAAATGGCCCAAAAATTAGGGTCTCAGTTTATATTTGAGTCTTCCCCCTCTCAGACCCATTGCAGGCCTCTCCCTGGGCCTACCTTGAGCCCTGCTGGTCCAGTGGTGATACAATATATATGCTCCCCTAATGCAATTCTGGATAAGTTGATAGCATTGACATGTTCCCAATAGGGATATATACAAAACGAATTCTTATTTATATATATATGTGTGTATGTATGTATATGGCCTCAGTGCATGGGTGAAAGCTAATGAACACCTGATGAACCAGGGTTCCAGGCTTCAACAACTTGGAGGGAGCTATTTTTCAATCTCCATTGTGCACCATCATAGGCTCACATACGTGCACTAAATCAAATGCGTGAACCATTAAGTGAAGGTTTCAAAATGTGCCATAAACAGAAAACAATATTATCAACTAGCCCAGAACGCTGCTCAAAACTGGCGAGTTGCTCAGTACTTATCTTCGGATTATTCTGCTGCTCTTTGCGGCGTTGTTCAGCGTTATTAAACCCAGTCCTGGTGTAAAAACTTGTCCACATTTTCCAGCTCAACCAGCCCAGTTTCAGGTACAAAACCCTTTCTCAGGAGCTTTTGTTTGACCGACTTGCTATGCTGCAAAAGAACAAGCTGAGTAAGCAATCTCCAACTGCCGCCAGTGGTGAGTCAGGGTAAGAGCAATCCTTCTATGCGCCTGCCCCATGCAGTCCCATTACTCATAATGGCTGATGCAAGTTCCCATAGTATTCTATAACAATGCACATAACTTTTAGGAACACTACCTGATTTGCCCCTGGCCACGCCCCCTTTTACTTACATTTTAAAGAATCGCACTTTCCCGAGTTGTGCACTTAACTTTTAAATAGTCCCAATTAGCATCAATTATGAGGCCAATCAATTAAGTTGTGTGCACACATCGGCTACGGTTACCGATGTATGCACAACTTTAGGCACCCTATACAGAATTCTGGTTGCGCCTAAAAGGAGTTGCCTAGTTGTAGAACTAGCCCTTTAGGACACTTACTGATAGAGAATCTTTTTGACAATTGCTCCCTGTAGGGAGTTTTCAAAAATGTGAATCTGGATCTTAAAAGATAACATAAGGGGAAATGAACTCTGGGGTTGGCAAGTTTAATCTAGAAGATTTGGGGAGGCACCAGTACATAATGAAATATCTATGATAGAGGTAATGATAAGGATACATTGAAAGTAATAAGTTGGTGTAGTATGTGGGATGTGCCAAAACCCTGGGATCTGAGGTTAGTGCTCTAGTCTCGATATAAAGTCTGCAAAAGTATCTATCTATCTATATACAGTTAAATTGTCCATTTATCTACACTGCTGTTTTAAGTAGCTGCTCTAGGGATGAATTGTCTTCCACTCTGCTCTGAATGAAAAATGAAGTTTGAAAGAATGTTCATTACCTTACTGGCATGTGTTGACTGCACTGATTCGTCATCTGCCAAAGTGTGTACACTGGCTTCTGTCTCATCCCAAGACCTCTACAACTACAAGTAATTGATCAAATTAGCTTTCACATAATCCCACACAAGTTCCCTAACCATTGAAGCTTGTTAACCTGCTGAAAAATATTTAAACTATCAGGATGACATCATGAAGATCACTGTAAACTCATCAGCCAAGTATGAAAGGAAACTATTAAAAGATTTTTTTTTCCCCTCACTTCATTAAAAGATAAAATGTAGAGCTTCAGTGCTTATGATGCTCAGGCTTAAGTACATCTGGTCCTCCTTCAAACTGTGGGAACAAAAGACCTCTCTGCTCCTTGGTTTTCACTTTCCAAAATTACTAAAAGGTTCACATATTACTTTTACTTAGTTATGATAGTTATCAAGGGGCGTTGAATTAAGTTCTCTCACTTTATTTTCATGAAGAAAATAATCCACCAAAAATAGTTAACACATGGCAAAGGAGTAACCAGCTTCACTTAAGTGATTCAAAAAAGTGTGTGAAGAAATAATGATGATGAAATAATGAATGACTGAGACTGCAGAAGGGGGCAGAACTGAGATCTAAACTTTAGTGCTACAGAAGAAAGTTAGGAAATGCAGAAAAAAGAAAGTTTTCAAATTCAAAATCAGAATAAAAAAAAATTTCCACATAATTGAACCCAAGAGCATCAGATTGTCAAGTAGCTGTTCCTTAATTTAAATCAACTGCTTTCTAATATTTGTTCAAAAAGCCAAGTCATAACCTTTTTTTGAACATGAGGTGACTTTTTTTCTAACTGCAAAAATTTTATTCCAAATCTGTGGAAACATTCCTTTGAGTGTAGAATTACTTGTGAAACTTAATTTGCATTCCTTTGTGGATAGGTTCTTAATCAAAATCATATTTGCTGACTATGTAGTTCAAACTGGCTTGTATGCCTTGAAAATATACAGAGATATTCTGGTCCCTGGCCCCAGATGACTTATGAATCATCATGACCATTTTAAACCAACTTAACTTGAGTTAGCCACCATTCTTTTCGCATAAAGTTCTTCAGAATGCCACACGATTTTAGCGTATGGTAGCTGTCCTCATAAGAACCTTTGTATTATGCGTTTTTTCATTCAATATATTATTTTATGGTTTTCTTTATAAGTTATAAAGTGCTTGTACTTAATACTACAATGATAGCAAATGTAGCTTTTACTTATCTTTTTCTTAATAAACTGGGTCTGGCTCAATCCCCACCGACGCGTTTCATTATTTCATCAGGGTCGGGGAAGGAGAACGCTGTAGAGAGCAAACATTATGTTAGTTTAAAGTTTTAAAGTTTAAAGTTTAAGAACCCAGCAATATTGAAATTTTAAAATTTAAAATCGCCACAATGCTTACCAGAGCAGTATACTATCTTAGCTGAATGCTAAATCCATGGTTAATGAGCCGGAAGTAAAAACACACCGGAAAAATGGAAGCTAATGAACAAAACTCATGGGTCATGTGACTCAGAACTGACCAATGCACACCACCCCCGCAGCCCTTTAACTCGTATATCACAGACATCCAATGGTAAAGTCATATGCTCGCTGTGAGCCAATCACTAGTTAAGTTTAAGCCATGGGGATGCATGGTGTTAAGCTTAAACATCCATCGCAATTCCTTGATGTTCAAATTGTGTTCATAATTTCCTCCCTCCCACCCAACATGAACCGTATCAATAATGCGCCATTTTAAATCAGTGATTTTATGTTTCATTAGAGACCAATGACGGACCAAAGGAGCAGTCTCAACTCCGGTATTGACACGTGACTTGTGTTCATTAAGTCGAATATGCATGGGCCGGCTGGTACGACCTATATAAATTTTTGGACAAGGGCAAACGATCATGTAAATCACATGATCAGTTTTACAGTTAGTTCTCGTTTTAGCAGTATAAACCTGGCCAGTATAGGGATGAGACCAAGTTTCCCCTATCAATGCATACTCGCACCATTGACATTGTTCACATCTATAGTGACCATTAATTGTAAAGGGTTCACTTCGTTTATGTTTATAATGACCAATAAGATCCCCCAAATTTTTTGCTCTTTTAAACGCAAAAGTGGGCGGGCCATAATCCTTCCCCATGATCAATCTAATGATGTGCCAATGTTTAAGAACAATATTCTTGATGTCATAAGCCAGGTGGGAGAATTGTTGAACACATACCAACAGGTTATCATCTTCAGGATTTTGTTTATATTGCAAGAGTAGATGTCTATGCGCATATTTAGCACGCGTGTATGCTCGTCGTATTACATGCTTAGGGTATCTACGTTGTTGAAACCGTTTCTTCAATACCCGGGCTTGGATCTTATATTCAGTAGTGGAATGACAAAGTCTCCTCAACCGTAAGAATTGACTATGAGGCAGACTGTTCTTGAGTTGTTGAGGGTGAAAGCTGTGGTAGCGGAGAAGACTATTGCGGTCAGTGGGTTTACGAAAAATTGTTGTTAGTAATGACCCCTGAGATTTAAAGATAACCATGTCTAAAAATGGTATCTCCTGATGGTTAATGGTAGCGGAGAATTAAATATTAGGATCTAAATGATTTAACCATTCAAGAAAGGAATTGAAAGTATGAACATCAGATTTCCAGATGCAAAAAATGTCATCTAGATAGCGTCTCCAAACTGTGATGTTCTGAAACCAAGAGGAGGTGTAGATGTGTTGTTCCTCCAATTGGGCCATATACAGTGTTGCAACAGAGGGAGCCATGGATGCCCCCATGGCTATCCCATGGATTTGTAAATAGAACTCCCCATTGCACCAAAAATAACTCTTGGTAAGCACCAATGTTGCTAATTCCATCAAGAAAGCTGAAGAGATCCGCTGACAAAAAGTTTGGTTAACAAATATTTGTTGGAGCAAATTTAATGCACCTGAAATAGGGATCATGTGCTTGAACCCCTTTCCAAATTTATGGATTTATTTTTACAAAAAGAGATTTTGAATATTAGGTCTCATGTCAAGGATAGCACTCACATGATTAATATTTTGAATTCCATTCCGCAGTCTCAAACTGACGGGCTCTTGATAACGCTAGACATCAAGGCTTTATACACCATGATCCCTATTTCAGGTGCATTAAATTTGCTCCAACAAATATTTGTTAACCAAACTTTTTGTCAGCGGATCTCTTCAGCTTTCTTGATGGAATTAGCAACATTGGTGCTTACCAAGAGTTATTTTTGGTGCAATGGGGAGTTCTATTTACAAATCCATGGGATAGCCATGGGGGCATCCATGGCTCCCTCTGTTGCAACACTGTATATGGCCCAATTGGAGGAACAACACATCTACACCTCCTCTTGGTTTCAGAACATCACAGTTTGGAGACGCTATCTAGATGACATTTTTTGCATCTGGAAATCTGATGTTCATACTTTCAATTCCTTTCTTGAATGGTTAAATCATTTAGATCCTAATATTCAATTCTCCGCTACCATTAACCATCAGGAGATACCATTTTTAGACATGGTTATCTTTAAATCTCAGGGGTCATTACTAACAACAATTTTTCGTAAACCCACTGACCGCAATAGTCTTCTCCGCTACCACAGCTTTCACCCTCAACAACTCAAGAACAGTCTGCCTCATAGTCAATTCTTACGGTTGAGGAGACTTTGTCATTCCACTACTGAATATAAGATCCAAGCCCGGGTATTGAAGAAACGGTTTCAACAACGTAGATACCCTAAGCATGTAATACGACGAGCATACACGCGTGCTAAATATGCGCATAGACATCTACTCTTGCAATATAAACAAAATCCTGAAGATGATAACCTGTTGGTATGTGTTCAACAATTCTCCCACCTGGCTTATGACATCAAGAATATTGTTCTTAAACATTGGCACATCATTAGATTGATCATGGGGAAGGATTATGGCCCGCCCACTTTTGCGTTTAAAAGAGCAAAAAATTTGGGGGATCTTATTGGTCATTATAAACATAAACGAAGTGAACCCTTTACAATTAATGGTCACTATAGATGTGAACAATGTCAATGGTGCGAGTATGCATTGATAGGGGAAACTTGGTCTCATCCCTATACTGGCCAGGTTTATACTGCTAAAACGAGAACTAACTGTAAAACTGATCATATGATTTACATGATCGTTTGCCCTTGTCCAAAAATTTATATAGGTCGTACCAGCCGGCCCATGCATATTCGACTTAATGAACACAAGTCACGTGTCAATACCGGAGTTGAGACTGCTCCTTTGGTCCGTCATTGGTCTCTAATGAAACATAAAATCACTGATTTAAAATGGCGCATTATTGATACGGTTCATGTTGGGTGGGAGGGAGGAAATTATGAACACAATTTGAACATCAAGGAATTGCGATGGATGTTTAAGCTTAACACCATGCATCCCCATGGCTTAAACTTAACTAGTGATTGGCTCACAGCGAGCATATGACTTTACCATTGGATGTCTGTGGTATACGAGTTAAAGGGCTGCGGGGGTGGTGTGCATTGGTCAGTTCTGAGTCACATGACCCATGAGTTTTGTTCATTAGCTTCCATTTTGCCGGTGTGTTTTTACTTCCGGCTCATAAACCATGGATTTAGCATTCAGCTAAGATAGTATACTGCTCTGGTAAGCATTGTGGCGATTTTAAATTTTAAAATTTCAATATTGCTGGGTTCTTAAACTTTAAACTTTAAAACTTTAAACTAACATAATGTTTGCTCTCTACAGCGTTCTCCTTCCCCGACCCTGATGAAATAATGAAACGCGTCGGTGGGGATTGAGCCAGACCCAGTTTATTAAGAAAAAGATAAGTAAAAGCTACATTTGCTATCATTATAGTATTAAGTACAAGCACTTTATAACTTATAAAGAAAACCATAAAATAATATATTGAATGAAAAAACGCATAATACAAAGGTTCTTATGAGGACAGCTACCATACGCTAAAATCGTGTGGCATTCTGAAGAACTTTATGCGAAAAGAATGGTGGCTAACTCAAGTTAAGTTTGTTTATTGATACGATATTTTGTGCACTTTTTTCATTTTAAACCAAGGCATTCAATATAAACCAAGAATCAGGATAGCCCCATAACCTCTTTTTGTCTCTTTAATCAATTTCTCTGTAGAAGGAGCATATAAGACCCCATATTGGAGCAGACTAAACTTGAAGTTCCCAAGGCCCAAAGTGGCTAAATTACTCCAATGCCCTCAGACAATCAAAATCTAACAAGAGGCATGGACAAGGACCCCAATGAAATACCAAGGGCATATCATTATGATTCTGGCAGGCCTCCATGGTAGTATAGTACCACAAATGCTTCCTTGCTTTGTGGCCATAATTAAAACAACTCATGGTATCATATGAGCTCTTCATCCTGGGTACCATGAAGATTACAATAGACACAAGATATACAGCATAAGAACATAAGAATAGCCTTGCTGGGTCAAACCAATGGTCCATCTAGCCCAATAGTCAGTCTTCACGGTGGGCAATCCAGGTCACTAGTACCTGGTAAAAACCCAAAAGTAGCAACATTCCATGCTACTGATCCAGGGCAACTAGTGGCTTCCTCCATGTCTGTCTCAATAGCAGACTATGGACGTTTCCTCCAGAAATTATCCAAACCTTTCTTAAAACCAGCTATGTTAACCACTCTTACCACAACCTCTGGCAACTTGCTCCAGAGCTTAACTATTCTCTGTCTGAAAACATATTTCCTCCTATTGGTTTTAAAAGTATTTCCCTGTAACATCATTGAGTGTCCCCTAGTCTTTGTAATTTTTGATGGAGCAAAAAATTGATCCACTTGTACCTGTCCTACACCACTCAGGATTTTGTAGTCATTGATCATATCTCCTTTCAGCCATCTCTTTTTCAAGCTGAAGAGCTCTAACCTCTTTAACCTTTCCTCATACAAGAGTAGTTCCATCCCTTTTAGCATCTTGGTCGCTTTTCATTGAAAATTTTCTAGTTCCACTATATCTTTTTTGAGATAAGGCAACCAGCTATATTAACTTTATTCACATGCAATCTGGATATGCAACATAAGAACATAAGAAGTGCCTCTGCTGGGTCAGACCAGAGGTCCATCACGCCCAGCAGTCCGCTCACGCGGCAGCCCAACAGGACCAGGACCCGTATAGTAACCCTCTATCTATACCCTTCTATCCCTTTTTCCTTCAGGAAATTATCTAATCCCTTCTTGAACCCCAATACCGTACTTTGTCCTATCACTCCCTCTGGAAGCGCATTCCAGGTGTCCACCACCCATTGGGTGAAGAAGAACTTCCTAGCATTGGTTCTGAATCTGTCCCCTCTTAATTTTTCCGAATGCCCTCTCGTCCTTGTATTTATCGAAAGTTTGAAGAATCTATCCCTCTCCAATTTCTCTATTCCCTTCATGATCTTGTAAGTTTCTATCATGTCCCCTCTAAGTCTTTGCTTTTCCAGGGAAAAGAGCCTCAGTTTCTCTAATCTTTTAGCGTATGAAAGGTTTTCCATCCCTTTTATCAATCACGTCGCTCTTTTCTGAACATTCTCGAGTATTGCCATCTCTTTCTTAAGGTATAGCGACCAATACTGGATGCAGTACTTCAGATGCGGGCGCACCATCGCCCGATACAGCGGCAGGATAACTTCTTTTGTTCTGGTTGTAATACCTTTCTTGATTATACCTAGCATTCTATTTGCCTTCTTAGCAGCTGCTGCGCACTGTGCTGACGGCTTCATTGTGTTGTCCATTAATACCCCTAAGTCCTTTTCTTGCGTACTTTCACCCATTTCCAGCCCTCCCATCATATAGCTGTACTTCGGGTGTCTGTTTCCTACATGCAACACTTTACATTTCTCTACATTAAACTTCATCTGCCATCTCGTCGCCCACTGCCTTAGTTTGTTCAGGTCCCTTTGTAAATCTTCACAGTCCTCTTTAGTCCTAACTCCACTAAAAAGTTTGGTGTCGTCCGCAAATTTTATTACTTCAGACTTCATCCCTGTTTCTAGATCATTTATAAATACATTGAACAGTAGCGGTCCGAGTACCGACCCCTGAGGAACACCACTCGTGACCCTCCTCCAGTCCGAGTAGTGGCCCTTCACTCCTACCCTTTGCTTCCTACCTGCCAACCAATTTTTGATCCATCTATGTACGTCTCCTTCCACCCCATGGTTCTTCAGTTTCCGTAGTAGGCGTTCATGGGGTACCTTGTCAAAGGCTTTTTGGAAATATAAGTATACGGGTTTTTTTAAAAGTATGGGGTCCCCTTTGTCCATTTGTTTGTTTATTCCTTTGAAGAAGTGCAATAAGTTCATTTGGCACGATCTTCCCTTGTAGAAGCTATGTTGGCTTGTTTTCAACAATTTATTCCTTTCTAGATGCTCATTGATGCTGTCTTTTATCAGCGCTTCTGCCATCTTCCCCGGAACCGAAGTCAAACTCACCGGTCTGTAGTTCCCCGGGTCACCTCTCGATCCTTTTTTAAAGATTGGTGTAATATTAGCTATCTTCCAATCCTCCGGTATGATGCCTGTTTTCAGGGATAGATTACAAACCTGCTGTAGTAGTTCCGCTATTTCCTCCTTTAGTTCTTTCAATACCCTAGGGTGGATTCCGTCCGGGCCCAGAGATTTGTCCATTTTTAATCTATTTATCTGCTTGTGTACGTCTTCAAGGCTAACCTCCATGGATGTTAATTTTTCTGCTTGATCTCCTTTGAAGATTTTCAGGTTCCGGCACGTTGGATGTGTCCTCCTTTGTAAATAGTGACGAAAAGAACATTTTTAGTCTATCCGCCACTTCTTTTTCCTCCTTCACCACTCCTTTCCTATCTCCATCATCCAGGGGACCCACCTCTTCCCTTGCCGGCTGCTTCCCTTTAACATATCTGAAGAACGATTTAAAATTTCGTGCTTCCCTGGCTAGCTTCTCTTCATATTCTCTTTTTGCTTTTCTAACCACGAGGTGACATTCTTTTTGATGCTTCCTGTGCTCTTTCCAGTTCTCCCCGGTTTTGTCCTTTTTCCATTTCTGGAATGAACTTTTCATATCGCCTATCGCTTTCTTCACTTCTTTAGTTATCCACGCCGGGTCTTTTGTTTGGCTCTTTTTGCTTCGTTTTCTAAATCTGAGGATATACAGATTTTGCGCCTTGCTCACTGTGTCCTTGAATAAGGACCAGGCTTGCTCTACAGTTTACAATTTCTTTGAGCTGTTCCTAAGTTTCTTCCTTACCATTATTCTCATCGCTTTGTAGTTTCCTTTATTGAAGTTAAAAGTTGTCGCTGTGGTTCTCTTTCCCTTCATTATTCCTACTTCAGCTTTGAACTTGATCATGTTGTGATCGCTGTTTCCCAACGGTCCCACTACTTCCACTTCCTTTGCAGGTCCTCTTAGCCCATTAAGGATTAGATCCAGAGTGGCATTCCCTCTCTGACAAGCTGCTCCATGAAGCAGTCTTGTATAGCCTCCAGGAATCCGGTCTCCCTAGCGCATTGTGAGATTCCAAGATTCCAGTCTATCCCGGGATAGTTGAAGTCTCCCATAACAATCGTGTTACCACTTTTGTATTCTCGCTATATCTCGGCATTCATTTCTTCATCAGTTACTTCAGTTTGCCCAGGTGGACGATAATACAGGCCCATCTTTATCTTGGGCCCTTTCCTTCCCGGTATTTTAACCCATAATGATTCCAATTTATTGTTCGTCGCTGTTGTGTCCACTCTGGTCGAGTGTATGTTTTCCTTTATGTATAGGGCTATTCCTCCTCCTTTCTGACCCGACCTGTCTTCACGATAGAGTTTATACCCCGGCAGTGCTATGTCCCATTTGTTCTCTTCATTCCACCATGTTTCAGAGACCCCAATGACTTCTAACTCTCCCATTTTATTTCTTAGACTCCTTGCATTAATATACATGCAATTTAAGTCCTGGTATTTTTTTATCTGCATATTCTTTTCCTGTGCTATGATCTTTATTTTCTTTTCCTGTGCTACGATCTTATCATCTTCTTCTTGGTAAGTCAACTCTTGTTTTTTGCCCATTGTGCCTTCCCAGCATTTTTCCCACTCAGTTTCCTCACGGGATACCTTCTTCCGAAACGTCGACTCTTGGTCGACTGTCAGCTTTCCCCTTCTTCTTAGTTTAAAGCCTGCTCTAATCCTCTCCTGACGTTGTTTGCTAGAAGTCTAGTTCCCGCTGTGCTCAGGTGCAGTCCATCTCTCCTGAAGAGCTTTCTCTTACCCCAAAACGTTGTCCAGTTTCTCACGAAGTGGAACCCTTCTTCCTCACACCATCTCCTCATCCATGCATTTGTTGATTGTAGTTCTGTCTGCCTCTTCACATCTGCCCTCGGTACTGGTAGGATCTCTGAAAACGCTATCTTCTGTGTCCTCATCTTCAGCTTCCTTCCCAGAATCTCGAACTGTTCGATCAGTGCCTTTCTACTGTAGTCTCTCCTGCTCACATCATTTGTCCCGATATGGATCATCACTGTAGTCTCTTCCATCTCTGCTCCTTCTAGGATTCTTTCAATTTTGTCGACAATGTCTTTTGCCCTTGCTCTTGGAAGGCAGGTCACTAGTCGATCCTCTCTTCCTCCTGCTATGTGGTTGTCTATTTGCCTTAGAAATGAGTCTCCTACTAGGATCGCAGACTTCCCCTTCTTTAGTTTTTGCTCCGGTCGCAGGTCTATGTCCTCGGTGTGTTCCGCTGCTTCTTCTAGGCATCGGCAAAACCTTGCCTTCCCTTCCTGCTGGATTCCTCTGTGGGTTTCCTCCTTGGAGTCATCTTCCTCTTGTTCTCCATCCCATGTGGGTGTATCTTCATCTTTCCTCTGATGCTCGTGTTCTTCCACCCTCCTCCTGTAGGCCTCCTCAATGAACTCCTCGAGTTCCCTGACTTCCTTCTTGATGTGACTCTCTCTCCTGAAGTCTTCAGCTGTCCTGATTGGGTCTTCTGTGATGTGTAGTCCTTCCAGTTCCTGTATCCTGTCCTTCAGTTGCCTAACTTCCTCCTTCAGGCTTTCCAGCTCCTGACACCGACTGCATACATATGACTGCCTCCCCGAGGGAAGGTAGTCATACATATGACAGACTGTGCAGAACACAGGGAAGCTCATCTTCCGGATTTCCTCTGCTTCCATTTTTGTCCACCTTTTACACTGGTACCTTTTTGCTCGTGTGTGTCTGTGTTCTCTTCTGTGCCTGCTGCTTGCTACTTCCCTCTTCTGTCCTCCGCGTCTGCTGTGGGTGTCCTGTGCACCTACTTGGTTGTGTGCCCTCTGTACCTGCTGTGTCCTCTGTATCTGCTGTGAGTCCTCTGCACCTGCTGTGTGTCCTCTGCGCCTGCTGTGGTCTCCTTCAGTGGTGGCTCATCCCTTCTCAAGGCCCTTCACAAAGGTGCTCTCGCTAATGCGAGCGTCTTTGACGCTTGCCCTCAACACGCGCTGAACGGCTGGGTGCCGTTGGCCCCTCCCCTTTTAAGGAGGAGCTCCAGTCCTGCTCTGTGGTGACGTTGGAGGGATGGGCGGAGCTATCTCTCGCCGCTGCCCCTCACTGTCTCCTGCCTTCTCCCCTCTGCCTCACGGCTCACCTCTGCCTCGCGGTTCTCCTCTGCCTCCCTAGGCAGCGATTGCTTCCTTACTCTCTCTCTTGCTGCCCTGCTCTCCTCGCAGTGATCGCCGTTGGCACCTTCCCTTTTAAGGAGGAGCTCCGGTCCTGCTCTGTGGTGACGTCGGAGGGGTGGGTGGAGCTATCTATCTCCACTGCCCATCACTGTCTCCTGCCTTCTCCCCTCTGCCTCGCGGTTCTCCTCTGCCTCCCGACTCTCCCTAGACAGCGATCACTTCCTTATTCTCTCTCCTGCTGCCCTGCTCTCCTCGCAGTGATCACCGTTGGCCCCTCCCCTTTTAAGGAGGAGCTCCAGTCCTGCTCTGTGGTGACGTCGGAAGGGTGTAATTTTAGAAAACTGGTAAAAACGAGCTTGTTCAATCGATTTGTTAACTAAGAATCTACTCAGCTCTGCTTCTCAACCAGTAACCCTAATGAACTATAAAGCTTTCATATTCCTTCATTATGAAAGATTGAATTGCTGTCTTTGATTGTAACCTCTTCGCTGACTTTGACTGTAACCTCTTCGCTGATTGTCCAGCGCTTCTTGCTGTAAACCGCCTCAAACTTCTATGGCTTTGGCGGTATATAAGAATAAAATTATTATTATTATTGGTGTTAAGTTGTTTCATTGAAGATACAACTTTTTAATTCACAGATCAGGGCAAATTATTTAATATTATATCTATTGTCTGGCCTTACATGATACCTATACAGCATTTATTTCTGGTTTTCAATACTTTTGAAAATCAGGGCCTTTTACGTTTAGGTCTCCAATACTCAATGGTCTTTGAAATACTTAGTACATGATTAATTCAGGTCTTAATGATTTTATGTGGTTAATATTATATAGAAACATGATGGCAGATAAAGGCCATATGGCCCATCTAGTCTGCCCATCTGCAGTAACTATTATCTCTTTCTCTCTCCGAGAGATTCCACATGCCTTTCCCAGGCCCTCTTGAATTCAGGCACAGTCTCTGTCTCCACCACCTTTTCTGGGAGACTGTTCCATGCATCTACCACCCTTTCTGTAAAAAAGTATTTCCTTAGATTACTCTGGAGCCTATCACCTCTTAACTTCATCCTATGCCCTCTCATTGCAGAGTTTCCTTTCAAATGAAAGAGACTCGACTCATGCGTTTTTACATTACGTAGGTATTTAAACATCTCTATCGTATCTCTCCTCTCCCACCTTTCCTCCAAAGTATACAGATTGAGATCTTTAAGTCTGTCCCTATACGCCTTATGGCGAAGACCACATACCATTTTAGTAGCCTTCCTCAGAACCAACTCTATCCTTTTTATATCTTTTTGAGTGTGCGGCCTCCAGAATTCTACACAATATTCTAAATCAGATCTCACCAAATCTTATACAGGGGCATCAATACCTCCTTTTAGCCATACCTCTCCCTATGTAACCTAGCATCCTTCTAGCTTTTGACTTCACCTTTTCAGCCTGTTTGGCCACCTTAAGATCATCACATACAATTACACCCAAGTCCCATTCTTCTGTCATGCACATAAGTTCGTCACCCCCTAAATTGTACCGTTTCTGCAGGTTTTTGCAGTCCAAATGCATGAGCTTGCATTTCATAGCATAAAATTTTAGCTGCCAAATTTCAGACCATTCTTCAAGCTTCACCAGGTCTATCTTCATGTTATTCACACCATCCGGCGTGTCTACTCTATTGCAGATTTTGGTATCATTCACAGAGGCAAATCTTACCCGATAATTCTTCAGCAATATTGTTTATAAAAATGTTAAAAAGTACAGGCCCAAGAACAGAACCTTGAGGCACACCACTGATAACATCCCTTTCCTCAGAGCTATCTCCATTGATCACTATCCTCAATCGCCTTCCACTCAAACAGTTCTTGACCCAGCCCATCACTTTGGGACCCATCCCAAGGGCATTCAGTTTATTTATTAGACATCTATATGGAACACTGCCAAAGGCTATGCTAAAATCTAAATACACCACATTTAGCATACATCCTCTATCCAATTCTCTGGTCACCCAGTCAAAGAAATTCATCAGATTTGGCTGACAAGACCTACCTCTAGTGAATCCATGTTGCCTCCGGTCCTGTAATCCACAGGATTCTAGAAACTTCACCATTCTCTGTTTTAAAAGTGTTTTCATTAATTTGCTTACCACAGAAGTCAGACTTATTGGCCTGTAATTCCCTACTTCTTCCTTATTTCCACCTTTGTGACTTTCTCCAGTCCTGCAGTACCACTCCAGATTCATTGAAAAGGTCATTCAGCGGACCTACCAGAGCTTATCTAAGTTACTTCAGCACCATCGGATGTACACCATTCGGCCCAATCGCTTTGTCTATCTTATTTTAGCTAGTTTCTCCCTCAGAAAATCGATCAGGGTCTGTTACTCCTCCATCCCAATTCACGTTTGTCTTCTGCAGTCCCATTCCCGGCACTTCAGTCGTGAGCACAGAACAGAAATATTTGTTCATCAATTCGGCCCTTTCTTTATCAGCTTCTACATATTCTTCCCCTTCATCTTCGAGTCTCACAATGCCACTTTTGCACTTCTTCCTATCACTAATATATCTAAAAAAAATGTCTTGTATTCCCATTTTACCGTATCAGCTATTTTTTTTTTCCATTTGCATCTTTGCTTTCATGACTACAAGACCAGCCTCTCTTAACTTTTCCAGATATTTTTGCCTGTCTTCCTCTTTCTGCGATCTTTTGTAGTTTATGAAAGCTACAGTGGCATAACAAGGGGGGGCGGTCCATCCCAGGTGCACGCCCCAAGAGGGTGCACAGCTGGCCACCCACCGGGTAATAGGCTGCCGCCGGGGAAAGGCTACCACTGCCGTCATCAGGAACAAGCCGGCCGAGTTCTCCCTTCTTTTCTTCCCTGCAGGGCCGACCCCGACGTCAATTCTGACATCGGAGAGAACGTTCTGGGCCAGCCAATCGCTGCCTGGCTGGCCCAGAACATCCTTTCCAACATTAAAATTGACGTTGGGCAGCGAGAGTTGGTCGGCCCCACAGGGAAGAGAAGCAGGGCGATCTCGGAGCCAGCCTGTTCCCGATGACGGCAGTGGCAGCCTATTCCCCAGCAGCGGTGGCAGCATTTCCCCAAAGGCAGTGGCATGGGGGAGGGGAGGGGAGGGAGAAAGAAAGAAATGGGGGGGAGAGGGACAGGGAGCCAGAAAGAAAGGGGACAGGGTGATAAAAAGAAAAAGAAAAAAATGGGGCACGGAGAGAGAGAGAGAGAGAGAGAGAAAGACAGACATACAGAAAGAAAGGGGGCATGGAGAGAGAAAGAAAGATGGGGGAAGGGTGAAATAAAGAAAAAGTTTGGGGAGGGAATGAGGTCTGGAGGAGAGGAAGCATACAGGAGGCTGAAACAAGAGAAGAAATATTGGATGCACAGTCAGAAGAATAAAGTGCAACCAGAGACTGATGAAATTACCAAACAAAGGTTGGAAAAATGATTTTATTTTCAATTTAGTGATCAAAATGTGTCCGTTTTGAGAATTTATATATGCTGTCTATATTTTGCACTATGGCCCCTTTTACTAAACCGCAAAAGCGGTTTTTAGCGCAGGGAGCCTATGAGCGTTGAGAGCAGCGTGGGGCATTCAGCGCAGCTCCCTGTGCTAAAAACTGCTATCGCGGTTTAGTAAAAAGGGAGGGAGTATATTTGTCTATTTTTGTATAGTTGTTACTGAAGTGACATTGCATAAAGTCATCTACCTTGACCTCTTTGAAAACCCGCGGAATATAAATGATAATTAACATTTTCTCTGCGTACAGTGTGCTTTGTATTTTTAAAATTTTATTGTTGGTAGATCATTTTGACTTGGCCATGAAGGTAAGGGGGAGGGAGGGGAGCTGCTGAAAGACATCTAGTAATCCTTGCAGGCTTGACTGTGCAGGGAATTATTTTTGTAAAATCATGTTTTGTTATGTGACTGTCATTATTTAGACTTTAATTTCTATGAATGAATAGAATGAAAATGATATAAAATTACTTGCTTGCTTTTATGTGCGTGCGCTGAAGGGAAATGGGGAAGAGAGAGTGGGAAGAAGACGCTGATTTATAAATTGACAATTGTACAGAATATTGTTTCTTTTTATACTTTAATATAATAAATTCAATATAAAACAATTTAAGGCTTGTGTGGATGGAATCAGGTGGTTTGCGGGGATGGGGACCGAGCTTACGGGGATTAGGCCAATAAAATGGTATTTTCTTATTTCTCATTATTTGTTTTATTTTTATTTGTTAATTTGTAAAGTGGTGATTGTTATGTATCAGTTTTTTCAAATTTACATCTACTGTCTTTATATTTTGCACAGTATTAGAGGACATGTATTACTGTTTTTGTGGTGTTGTAGTGTTGCATTGTATGCAGAGTCTGGTTTCTTGGCGGTTCAGTTTAACTTTTGTCTACATATTTCTATTTTTAGTTTGTGCTTATTCCATATTGGGCGAGGGTGTATCTGTCTGTGTGTATGAAAGGGACATGGCTTTCTGTTAGCATCAACTGTACAGGATAAATTGACTGTGCAGGATCTGGCTTGTTTAGTTTTACAATGTATGTGTTGGTGTTCTAGTGCTCACTGCAGTATTTGAGATGCTGCCTTTTCTTAGGTACACTTGTGCGATATGTGGATTGTTACTAAAAATCATATTTTTCATATAGATGGGGGGGTGTCAAAAAATGATGGGCCCCGGGTGTCAAATATGCTAGGTACGCCACTGGAAAGCTAACCTCTTATTCTTTACCTTCTCAGCTACTACTTTTGAGAACCAAAGCAGCCTTCCTTTCCTCTTACTTTTACTTACTTGTCTCACAAAAAGGTTTGTTGCCCTTACAATTGCTCCATTCAGTTTTGCCCACCGCATCTCCACTCTTTCCGGATGTTCCCATCCAGACAATAATTCCTTAGCATAAACCCCCATCCGAACAAAGTTATTTTTTAAAAAAGTCTAGAATCTTTGTTTTTGAATGAGCCCTCTCTATACCCATCTTAATATTAAACCGTACCATGTAGTGATCACTGGATGCCAGATGATCACCCACAGTAATATCAGAAACACTTTCCCTGTTTGTAAGCCTAAGTCCAGTATGACCCCATCTCACGTGAGCTCTATTACCAACTGCTGGAACAGTTCTCCTTGTAAAGAATCTAGGCTCTCCCTACTCCCTATCAGTCAACGTCCGGCATGTTAAAATCACCTATCAGTAAGACTTCCCCTCTTTTAGATATATTCTAAATGTCTACTATTAAATCTCTATCTACTTCTTCCGATTATGAAGGAGGCCTTCTTGGTTGTAATGTTACTCATCACAAAAGTTTTTTTGACAAACCAGTACTGTATTGAACGTAAGTTGGCATGAAAAACAAAAGAAGGCACCAAGTCTTTAATGAGCAAACATAAATACAATCATAGGCGAAACCATAAAGCAGTTTGTATCCACAAGGGTTGGTGAACCCGGACCTGGCACGTTCCATGTTTCGAAGAAACACTCCTTCCTCAGGGATCCTAGTGTAAACAAATAATTGTGTATGAATGAATGTGTGTGTGTATGTGTGTTAGGTAAGAATGGTGACAGCAAAAATATATGATGGGATGATCTTGTGTGTGATGGTAGTGTGAACATCAGGTGCCATATCCTTAAAATGTGAAAGTAAACCTACTAGACAAAATTATGGGTATAATGGCGAATTGTGACTGATTCAATTGAAAAGTGGGAATGCACAAGAAAAACCATAAGAAATCATGCAAACTAGTGTGAAACATGGTTCCATTTGGAAAAAGAGACCGTGAAAGTGTGGAAGTATGAGAAACCAGTGCGAAGAATAACAAGAAACAAGGAGATAAATACATACCAAAAGTATATCATATACAGGAAAACCTTATGAATAACAACTGGAAATAACTACAATGAAATATAGATCTGTAAAGAATAAAAGATCAAAATATAAAAATATTAAAAATATGTAATGACATTAAAAAGTGGAACACAAATAATAAAAAAGAGGAATGGAGGGAAAATATACAATATACTAGAAAACAAATCACTCCATTAGGTCAGTACACATCAATGCCAGAAAAATTATTTTAAGGTGAAACAAAAGCCTCAGAAGCAGAGAGGTATTCCCACACTCTTCCACCGAAGCATCACTGGCAAAAACTTTTGCATATAACTTATTACTGGCAGGTGGGAGCATGAAAATAGTCAGAACTAACCAGAAAAACAGGTTAATTAGAAAAGAGCCAGGCCAACGATCGTTTCATGGCTTTTAAGTCACTGCATCAGGGCCATGACACCAACACTCCAGACTATCGATTCGCAGCATACAACTCCTCCTTGCGTGGTTGAGTGAAAACAATATTTTCTCCTATTTGTCTAAATGTATTTATATATATCTTCATCTATACTGTGTGGCTCCTGTGACATTTTCTTCCACTCTTCAACCATTTTCATTTTCCCTTATTTTTCATGAGTATAGATCTGCCATAACTTAATTTCCACTTCTACTGAAAGCAATGGAAGTAAAGCCCAGATGGCTCAATCTGTCCTCCTTTTTCTGGACATAGAAAATATAAGGGACCTTGTTTCTTCAAAGGCGAAAACCATATAACAATTCAAAAAATAATCACCTTATTTCCACATAAATAAACAACCAAATACTTTTATGGTCACAAGGTGACTCTAGATTTCTAAGTGAACGCTCAGACCCATAACCAAACTCTAGTGAAAAGTCACGGAGTCAGTTATAATAGAGACCATCACAGCAAGTTCACTGTCTCTGCCACCTGCTAATAACATACAAGGAAAAGATAGGTAACTTATCTGAATGCAGGATGGCACTTCTGTTGCTCTTTCACTGCTCCGGGTACATATTTAAAGTGCTAACACATTGCAACTGCCATAAGCTGTTAACCCTCCCCCCCCCCCATTCTAACCACCTTCTACTGTGACAACAGGGTCAGGGCGAATTAGAAACCCAAGACTATTAAATACATTCACACTAAATGTTTCAAAACCTTTCAAATACTATTAAATAGGATTACCAGGGACCGGACACTCCTTCACCCAGCTGACAGACAACTCTAACGATGTCGAAACCCGGAGCAGGCCCAGAATTTGAAGCTCCAGCCAACCAGGGTTCTGGTCCTTTCCCCGGGGTCCCTGTGTGGCTCTCCTCCCTCTTCGGCCGATGCCTCCGCCGTTCATCAGCGCCTCCCAGCTTCCGATTCAAGCCAGCCATCCTCCAGATGCATGCGCAGGACCTCTGAACTCCCCCTTCAAGCCGGCGCCGCTCCAACAACACGTGCACCACGTACAAGCACGCAGGACATCCTGCGTGCTTGTACGTGGTGCGTGTATTGTTGGAGTGGCGCTGGCTTGAAGGGGGAGTTCAGAGGTCCTGCGCATGCGTCAGAAGGATGGCAGCCGGCTTGAATCGGAAGCCGGGAGGCGCTGGTGAACGGAAAAGGCATCGGCCGAAGAGGGAGGAGAGCCGCACGGGGACCCCGGGGAAAGGAAGCCACCACGCTACAAGGGCTGCAGCACCCACAGGCAGGTACCTACCCCTGGGCCATCATAGTAAACCTTGGTTGTGGAACGAATTGTTTCAGTTTACATTGTGGCCTATGGGGACATGTGCTTTGATATACGAGTACTTTGAATTACGAGCATGCTTCTGGAACGAATTATGCTGGTAAACCAAGATACCACTATATTACATAGCACACAATGGGGTCTTTTACTAGCCGATTTAGCACGTGCTAAACGCTAACGTGTCCATTATATTCTATGGACGCATTAGCGGCTAGCGCACCGTAGTTAAAGAGGGGGAATAAATGTTTGTCTTTTTTTTTTTTGTAATCCAAAGTTAGTTTGTCTAAAACTAGAGGTTTTTTTTTTTTTCTGAGTATACCCAATTAGTCTATCAGAAATAAGATCTGTATTTTCTTTTAGAACAGTTTCCTGGTTTGTTGCAAGATTTGGACATCCATCACAGACTATCAAAACCATCTAAAGAATCACACTCTCATTCTTCAAATGCTGTACTAAGTTCCAAATGTGAGGTGAGTAAATTGAAGGGAGACATGGAAACAATGAAAGAAATTGATATTTTTTTAACCTTTCAGCACTAAAATGTCAAAGCTTGTGTAATGATGCCAAAGTTAGATTGAAATCTATGATTCCATATTGATTTCAGGAAGCTGAATGGAGTTACAGATTTGATACATTTATATGTTCAGAATACATAAACCATTATAGTGATGAGTAAAGCAAAATTCATAGCAACATTGATTTCAACACAGTACTTTTTCTCCTTATTTTTTAATATATTTATTTTGTGATTTATTATCCATTATAATCTAAGCAGAATACAATAAAAACATTCATATTCATAAAGCAAGCACAAGTATAAAACAAAATAAGTCTACTAGACATGCACAACTGCCAACAAATTAAGAGCTCCTTTTACAAAGCCGCGTTAGGCTTTTTTTTATCGTCGGCTGTGGCGGTATTAGCTCTGACGCTCATAGAAGTCCTCAGTATGTGTCACGTTAGGATAAAAAAAAACGTACTGAAAAATCTTACACTGTAACTATGACAAATTTAACCTGTAAACTGTATATTATGGATATCGGTTTCGATCCCAAGTATGTGTCAAGTTCGGATAAAAACTTGCACCAGAAAAAAAACTTGTACTCTAACTATGGCAAGTTGTAACCTGTTAACTGTACATATGTCAACCTTTAACCCTTTCAGGACCAAGGGACATATTTGTCCCATAACTTTAAAATCCTATAAATTTTGATTGGGATAGTCTACAGTTCTAAATTTGATATGTACGGATTCCATATGATACTGTCTTTATGTAAACAAACTGGTTCCGACATTCATTCATTAGCGTCGTTGCCAGATTGACGAGAAGATTCACTTGCCACACTGTCCATAAGCCAGAAGTTTGATTTTTTAAAATAAAAATAATGATATTTCACAAAAAAAAATCAATTTTTTGGCATCCGCAAGCCCTTTTTACCATAAAAATGTCGTCAAAACCACAAAAATTGTCCTACGATCCTTATGGTCCTGAAAGGGTTAACCTGTCCTGAGCTCTTTGGGGAGGACCGGAAAGAAAACAAATTAAATAAATATGTTTGAATGAAGAATTCATGCTTCTCATTAGCTGGTCCAGAGTTGTGGAATGCATTGTCAGGAACGTTACGTCTTTGTAGAAACCTCTTGCAGTTCAGGAAGTTGCTTAAAACCTACCTATTCATTCAAGCTTTTTTTTAAGTGAATACATAACAGTGTTTCAATTAGGTTTGAACAGATAAATGCTTTATTAAAGTGAAGAACGATGGTACTCAAGAACAGTTTGAATGCATTCATATTGTGACTATGCAGGTGGAGGGGCATAATCAAAAAAAATGTCTAAGTCCCCCTTTTGGCCTAAGGCCTTAAACGTTGAAAGTAGAAGCAGGGAAAATGTCCATTATCAAAACAAATGTCCAAAAGGAGGTTTTTTTTTTATAATGGCCTGCCTCTATGTTCAGCTGTTTAAACGCCTAGACCACCGCCACGTCTACACTAATAACATATAATCAACCTAAAAAAAAGCCTAACTCCCAAACACCCAAAACAAGAGCTTTTAGGCGAAGGAGGATCCAGTCCTTCGCCTAAAAGCTGGATTCTGTAACTGGTGTCTGTCAAAAACAACACAGGCTATAGAATCCACTCCCCCCCCCCCTACAACGATCTGGGCAAGAGGGAGCCCATACCCTCTTGCCTGAGCCACGACCTCCCCGCCGATGACGATCGGGCCAGGAGAGACCCCAAGCCCTCCTGGCCAGGTGACCCCCCTACCCCCCACCCCCACTAAGATACGGGCAGGAGGGATCCAAGGCCCTCCTGCCCTCAACACACACCCCTCCCACAATCGCTGCCCTGAACCCCCGATCGTCCCCCCACCCGCTGACCCGTGAGACCCCCCCTCCCACCATCTCTCCTGCCGCAATGGTTGCGGTGGGGAGTGGGTAGGTTGCCAGCCCGCTGAGCTGATCGCGTTAGCCGCCATCAGCTCAGCGGGCCCTTTTTCGGTACTTATACCTGTTCTGACTTGGTCTAAGTCAAAACCTATAATGCCAACTAGGCAACCTGTCAAAATCTTTAGTTATACATGCTGAACGCCTAGGTCTAGGTCAGCCCACCTCCCGCCCTTTCCCTTCCTCTAAAAATGCCTCTTTTGGCTCTATGCGTTTAGAGGCAGGGGAAAGGCCTAAGCTGGTTTTAGATACGTCTAAAACCAGCTTTGATTATGGGTACTTGGATGATCAGGCTTTTTGATCATCCAAGAACCCATTTAGGCCACTTTTTAGACAATTTTTTTTTATTATTATGAGCCCCATAGACTTTTGTAACTGTATTTTCCTCTACTTAATATATGTCTTTTTATTTTGTGATTTTATTCTGTATGGAAACTTTTTATTTTGTAATTTTACTGTGTATGGAAACTTGTAAGCTGCCTTGGATAAAGGAAGATTAAAAATGTTTTAAATAAATAAAATGAATAAAAAATCAGCACTCAGTATTTTTCTATAAAGGTCACTCCAGGCTGAGCACTTTTGTAGAGTAACACATATCACCAGTTCCTGCACCCAGATTTTGGTGCCAGGACTTACACCTGCTGAAACCAGGTGTAATTCCTGGAGCCCAATTTGGGCGCACACCCCCTCTATTCTATAACACTGCACACAAATGTTCGGAACGCCCCTGATTTGCTCGTGCCTCCTCCCAAGACCCCTTTTGGATTGTGCGCTATGCGATTTAGGTGTCCAGTGTTATACAATAGCGCATAGCCAGATGTCTTTTTATTATTCTGTCTTAATTGTCTTTACCCCACTCCAATGTTTTATGAATGTTAGCCGCTTTGAAACTTTGAAAATGCGGGATAACAAAATTTAAATAAACTTGAAACTAATTGGTTGTTAGTGTCCAATTAATGCTGTTAATTGACTCACTAACCGATTAAAGATTGTGCCAAAGTTTGGTGCACAAATTTTATAGAATCCAGGGATAGCATGCACAGGGGAGGCACATGGATGGGACATAGGCATGTCAAACAATTACATGAGTACATGCTGTTGACCTGGTGTAATTGGGGGCATCTAATTGTAGGCACATAAATATTGGCTATAAAAGAATCTGGATGCCCAGGTTCCATTGTAGAATTTGTGCTCAGCATGCTGACTAACTTTTGGCATGCTTAGAATTTGTCTTGATGTATATTCTATCTTTCAAAGTTGATGAATTTTCATAGCAGACTTCCTAATTCTCCTGCAGCTCCTCTGACAGATTTATTGAAGCTAGCCAGATCCTCAATGATAAGCTGTACACCAGAATGGAAAAAACAGTTTTCAAAAAAAGAGTCTCTTATCTAATTAGTTCAGATTTCAGAGGCTTCATCAAGATCAAGGAATATGGTTTTAATTCAGGATTTTAAAGCCTTTCTCCCATACTAGGGAAGACAATAGAAACCTATTGCTTATGACAGCAATATAACATGTTCAGAAAATTCCCCCAAAATTCAAATTTACACTTGGTGAAACTAAAAAATAAATCAAGAAGAATATTTTGCTCTAGGACCATCATATCTTGAAGTCTATTCAATACAAAAGTACATAATCTGCTGTAAAGAGTTAGTACCTGGCCATTAAATAGTAAATATAGTTACGTATTTGGATTTCAGACATGAAGGCCAATTTTACACAGAAATGTTGAGATGGAAATCAAGATGGCCAAAGGTTCAGATGTTTGCAGATCCTCAAGTATTTTACAAAAGGTTCTGCCAAACATGATGCTTTTACCAAAAGCAGAGTGGAGGAGTGGCCTAGTGCCTTAGCACAGTGAGGTTGTGGGTTCAATCCCAGTGCTGCTCCTTGTGACCTTGGGCAAGTCATTTAACCCTCCATTGTCCCATGTAGCATAGTTAGATTGTGAGCTTGCCAGGACAGATAGAGAAAACACTTTTAGTTTAAAAACAAACAAACAAATTTGCTGTACACCACCTTGAGTGAATCTCTTCATAAAGGCGATTAATAAATCTCAATCAATAAGGATGTGCAGCAGTGCACATATATCTGCTGGTACAGCCAGTATGAACACTGATAAAGAGCTGCATGTGGGGAAAAAAAAAATAGCATCCTGCTTCCCCCACATTTAAAAGGCTTCAGATTTTTAAAATTACTTTCCTCCTACAGCATTGATTCCCCCATCCCTCCATCCTTTCACCACCCATGACATAGAATATCAGTATTCCCTCTCCACCCCAACACCCTCAGTCACAAAATGACAGTACATCCCAATACCACCCCAACAGCGTATCAAATTCCCTGACCACAAACCTCCAACACACACTCAATTTCATCACCACATTCCATTTCCCATCCACCCCTCACTTCCAACTCCTCAACACCCTGAGTTCTTACTGGGGGGTCCTAATGATGCCCAGTTCCTACTACTCCATTCAGCTCTAGGTTCAAAATGGCAACTTTGACCCTAGTAGCATTCTCATATTCTACCACCAGGGGCTAAGCTGCCAAATGAGAGATGTGGGGGGGAGGGGCTTAAGGTCAGGGACTTTAATGCTATGTTAGAGTGGGTGTCCACAGCATGCTGCAACTGTATGTTGTGGAGGGTTTTAGGGGTGGGGGAGAACTGCCATTTTATCTCAGGAGGGGTGTTAGGGGATGGAAGTGGTGCCATCAGCCTTCACACCTGCCCTTCAAATTGGAATTTATGTGTACCTCAGAGTAGGTATAAAGACTGACATGCAAAATTTGTGGCCACCATGTGTATTCCCCTTAAACTGGGGACTACACATCTCTATTTATGGCCTGCTCAAACCATGCCCTATCCACACCCAAACCATGACCTCTTCATATTTGAATATAGATTTCTGTGTGTAAATAGTGGCTTTCAAAAATCATTTTCTGCACATGCTGCTGATCTACACATTAAGATGCCATTATTTACATTTGGAAATGCTTTTAAAATAACCTCCTTAATTCTATGTTTCTATGTTTACTCATATTTTAAGCCAGTTGATAAAAAACATCCATCCTTTTTAGAAGCCTCAAGTGCAAGCAACGAGCACCTTCATTTAAATCAGAATGGCTGAATAAGACAGTAGAAATAGTCACATTAAAATCTCAAAGCATAATGTGTGCTGAACTTCATAAAATTTTCATACATAATTTATTTATTTATTTCATTTTTTTTTAATCCTGTTGTCCCCAAAGAACAGGTTACAGGTTAAATATACATAATTTCAGTCCAAGTGTTTATCCTAACTTGATACATACTAGGGTCTAATATTAATATACATAATATACAGTTAACTATGGCAAATTGTAACCAGTAATCGTTGCAGTGCAAGGTTTTCAGTACAAGTTTTATCCTAATTTAACAAAGAGATAGTTTACAAGTTAGATTTGCCATAGTTTTACAATACAAGTTTTCCTTATGTGACACATACTGGTTCTGGTACCAATATACATTTGTAGTATATTGGTACCAATACCATTGGTACCACTGTAAATTTAGAGGTTCCTAAATCATACTTTGCCTAGTCTCCACCGCTAACCATGCCCACTTTTCAGGTAGATGTCATTAGGCACTGGTAGGCATCTCTACTTAGGTATTGGTAGGTATTGTGAATTGTGCACGCAGCTTCAGTTAGTAGGTAGGTATTAGGAATTGTGCACGCAGCTTCAATTAGTATTAAATTAGTTGGTTTTTAATTGTTTTTTATTGCATTTTCAATCAAAACACCAGTTAAAATCAATTGGATAATTTGGAGTTGTGCTGCCAATATAGGCGCCATTTATAGAATCTGGTCCAAAGAATTTTATGTTATATGCATAAATGTGAGTGCCACCCATGCTCTGCCCAGACTCTACCTAAATGTTTGCCCATCTGTACAATATCTGCTATATAAGACGCACATATTTACTGAATAGTACTTAGACAAAAGTTTGACACTTCTGCACATATATCATTATTCTAAATATATACAATATGCAGTGGTGTAGTAAGGGGAGGTGGACCACTCGGGTGCTGTTTTGGTGGGGAACCTCTCCGCCCCCTCCACCCCCCACACCATGCCTCCCCCCTGTACCTCTTTAAATCTTTGCCAGCACAAGCAACTACTCTGGCTTGCTGCTAAAACCGGCCTGGCTCCCTCTGAAATCACTCCTGGGTTGTGGGGCCAGGAAGCGACATCAGAGGGAAAGCCAGCGTGAGCAGCAGGCCGGAGAAGCTGCTCACGCTGGTGAAGATTTAAAGAGGTATGGGTTGGGAAGGGAGGGCGCAAGTGTGGTGTGGTATGTACAGAAGGATCGGAGAGGGGGAGGGATGATGCAGAAGGAGCGGGGAGTGGCACAGAAGGAGCAGAGGCAGAGAGGAAGTAACAGGGGGTACCACCGCCCCGAGCGCCTCCCACCTTTGCTACACCACTATGTATGTATGTAATTACACACTATCACAATGAAAAATGGACAAACAAAGGAGATTTTATATGTCTCCCCCACCCCTTTTCCTCTCTTCTAGGTATAAATGGGGCTTAGTACTTTTCAGACTTGTCTTCCTTCCCACTGCTAACCTGGCCTGAACTGTCCAATAGACAGGAGGGATTAACTACTGTGATATTGTAAGAAATAATATACCCTTTATTTAAAATAGTATAAAAATATAAGAAAAGAATATTAAAACAACAACAACAAAAAGAAACTAATGAACATGAACAAAAGAGGAAGTAATTAAACATCAGCATGGGAAAATGGATGCCTAAAGAATCGAGACAGTACTGCTACTTTAAACAACTTAACAATAGAGCTTCACATAATAAGATTTATGAGCAAAGAGTTTGCAGGTGATATTTTATTGGACTAACTTGAAACATTTTTGGATTAACACTCCCAAAAATCCATCTAAAATTATCTTGTTTTTGTTTGTTTAAAAGCTTTAATCGTCAGTATAATTTATTTTGATCAAAATATTGACTTGTCTTTTTCTTGGCTTTGTTGCATCCCTAGTTATTTCTTCTCGTTCATGAAATATAAAAAAACCCAAGAAGAGGAGAGCAGAAAGGACTACAGGGTGAAACTGAAAGAAACCAAGAGAGAGATATGTTTGGCGAAGGCACAGGCGGAAGAACAAATGGCTAAAAATGTAAAAAAGGGAGATAAAAATTTTTTCAGATATATTAGTGAAAGGAGGAAGATAAAAAATGGAATTGCTAGGCTAAAAGATGCTGGGAACAAATATGTGGAGAGTGATGAGGAGAAAGCAAATGTGCTAAACAAATACTTCTGTTCTGAGTTCACAGAAGAAAATCCTGGAGAAGGACTGAGATTGTCTGGCAAAGTTACACGAGAAAACAGAGTAGATTCTGCGCTGTTCACGGAGGAGGGTGTTTATGAGCAACTTGAAAAACTGAAGGTGGACAAAGCGATGGGACCAGACGGGATCCATCCCAGGATACTAAGGGAGCTCAGAGAGGTTCTGGCGAGTCCTATTAAAGACTTGTTCAACAAATCTCTGGAGACAGGAGTGATTCCTGGGGATTGGAGGAGAGCAGATGTGGTCCCTATTCATAAAAGTGGTCACAGGGATGAAGCAGGAAACTACAGGCCGGTGAGCCTCACTTCAGTTGTTGGAAAAATAATGGAAGTGTTGTTCACCTTTCAAATCTTCTCTTTTTTGTCTCTTTCTTTTTCTACCTCTTACTGCGAATAAGTACTTGCTTCAACAATGCCACCCTATCCCTCACGTCCTATCCCTTCCCCACCCCATCCTTTTTCACTAAATTTTGTAACTTCTCCCCTCCTCCCCTCACTTTCCTCACTGTCCAGTTTGTCTAGTCTATGTCATCTATGTTCACTCTATCTTATAACATTTTTAGCCTCTACAAAACATTGTTAACCAGCCAGATATTCGCTTGATGGTCGGGATATTAAAAACTAATAAACTTGGAAACTTGGAAACCTGAAAGAAAGGATAGTGTACTTCCTTGAATCTAATGGGTTACAGGATCCAAGGCAACATGGCTTTACAAAAGGTAAATCGTGCCAAACGAACCTGATTGAATTTTTTGATTGGGTGACCAGAGAGCTGGATCGAGGACATATGCTAGATGTAATTTACTTGGATTTCAGCAAAGCCTCATAGTTCCTCATAGGAGGCTGTTGAACAAACTCGAAGGGCTGAAGTTAGGACCCAAAGTGGTGAACTGGGTCAGAAACTGACTGTCGGACAGATGCCAGAGGGTGGTGGTTAATGGAAGTCACTCGAAGGAAGGAAAGGTGACTAGTGGAGTCCCTCAGGGTTCGGTGCTGGGGCCAATCCAGTTCAATATGTTTGTGAGTGACATTGCTGAAGGGTTAGAAGGAAAAGTGTGCCTTTTTGCAGATGATACCAAGATTTGTAACAGAGTAGACACCGAAGAAGGAGTGGAAAATATGAAAAAGGATCTGCAAAAGTTAGAGGAATGGTCTAATGCCTGGCAACTAAAATTCAATGCAAAGAAATGGGGATTAATAATAGGAAGGAACCGTATATGCTGGGAGGAGAGAAGCTGATATGCACGGACGGGGAGAGGGACCTTGGGGTTATAGTGTCCGAAGATCTAAAGGCGAAAAAACAGTGTGACAAGGCAGTGACTGCTGCCAGAAGGATGCTGGGCTGTATAAAGAGAGGTATAGTCAGTAGAAAGAAGAAGGTGTTGATGCCCCTGTACAGGTCATTGGTGAGGCCCCACTTGGAGTATTGTGTTCAGTTTTGGAGACCGTATCTGGCGAAAGATGTAAGAAGACTTGAGGCGGTCCAGAGGAGGGCGACGAAAATGATAGGAGGCTTGCGCCAGAAGACGTATGAGGAGAGACTGGAAGCCCTGAATATGTATACCCTAGAGGAAAGGAGAGACAGGGGAGATATGATTCAGACGTTCAAATACTTGAAGGGTATTAACGTAGAACAAAATCTTTTCCAGAGAAAGGAAAATGGTAAAACCAGAGGACATAATTTGAGGTTGAGGGGTGGTAGATTCAGGGGCAATGTTAGGAAATTCTACTTTACGGAGAGGGTAGTGGATGCCTGGAATGCGCTCCCGAGAGAGGTGGTGGAGAGTAAAACTGTGACTGAGTTCAAAGAAGCGTGGGATGAACACAGAAGATTTAGAATCAGAAAATAATATTAAATATTGAACTAGGCCAGTTACTGGGCAGACTTGCATGGTCTGTGTCTGTGTATGGCCGTTTGGTGGAAGATGGGCAGGGGAGGGCTTCAATGGCTGGGAGGGTGTAGATGGGCTGGAGTAAGTCTTAACAGAGATTTCAGCAGTTGGAACCCAAGCACAGTACCGGGTAAAGCTTTGGATTCTTGCCCAGAAATAGCTAAGAAGAAAAAAAATTAAAAAAATAAAAATAAAAAAATTTAAATTGAATCAGGTTGGGCAGACTGGATGGACCATTCGGGTCTTTATCTGCCGTCATCTACTATGTTACTATGTTTCTCATGCCTAGATCTCATTTTCTTTGTCCAAAATCTATTTTACAGTTTTTATTACATATATTTGTTTGCGAAAAAAGGTCTGAAAAGTTCTCAGTGCCCTCCTAGTAAAATATGAGATGTTGCATGTAATTCAATTATGAAGGGCTGCTGAAAGGTTCTCAGCCCAACCAACCAACTTCCTAAATTCTGAGCATTATTATGCCACTGTGGCTACAAAGAGTGTTATCTTATTTCGTTAAGTGCCAATTTGAAGAAACAAAATTCTATGTTTTGACATTGTTTCAGATCATTGATTGAACCCATTCTCTTCTGGGTTGGGCTGAGAACTTTTCAGCACCCCCTCATATACTTGATTTTATGTTTCAGGAAATGTTGAAAAAATTTCAAGTAACAGCAACAAAAGTTCTTTGAGGGAGAGGAAATGATTGCAAAACTTGTTAGTTCATATAAATGGGCAAATTGGAGAGGCTAAATAGTCATTATCTCTGTTCCCAAGTTGCCAGTCACATATAGTACAGCAATATCCAAATTCATAATGGTGGCTGTGGCTAAGTTTTTTTTTGTGGTTTTTTTTAAAAAGAGTTTTCAAAAAATATCCAAATTTTTTATTTAAATAATTTTCCTGATGAAGAAAGTAAGACATTTCTTTAAATGGATGAATGTTTTAACTTCCCCATAATGTTGCAGAATTGATACTGTTATCATTTCTCTTCTCCTTTCCTTTTTTCCTTCCCACCCCACCCCACCCCATGGTCTGGTATCATTGTTTCTTTTCCTGTCCTCCCACATCTCCTCTCCTTCCCTTCCATCTCTCTCTCCTTGCTCTGGAATCAGCTTTCCTTCCTTTCCCTCCCTCCTTCCCTTCCCTATGGTCTGTCATCTGTCTACTTACCTTCTCTCTCCCCATGCTCTGGCATCTCTCTCCTCTCCTTTCCTTCCATCGCTCCCCTTCCATGCTCTGGTATCTTATTTCCTCTCCCTTCCCTGGTCTTCTACTCCCTCCCTCTCCCCAAACAGATGCAGCATTTCTCTCCCACTCCTCTCCCCTCCCTCCCTTTCTTCTTCTCTATTGTTGTCACCCCACCCCTCTATCAACAGTGCAGCCTTCACAGTTCGCTACTCTGGACTGTGTCAGGTCTTCTTCTCTGCTGGTCCCACCTAATTCCTGATTCCACAAAGGCAGGACCCAGCAGAGAGGAAGGTCTGATGCCAGCAGAGCAGTGAGTTGTGAAGGCTGCCCTTGCAGGTAAGAAGTTCACAATACCAGCCCTCAGAACACACCCTTATGGGCTGCACCTGGGGCAGACCACACCGTACCCCCACTCTTGGTACAACATTGCAAATGGCCCCAGCACCATTACCTTCTGCACCAAATCATGTGTTCCATTAAAGACTAGGTCTGAATTCAAGAAAGAGAGAGGAAGAGAATATAAGAATAGCTTTACTGGGTCAGACCAGTGGTCCATCAAGCCCAGTAGCCCGTTCTCATGGTAGCCAATCCTGGTCCCTAGTACCTGACCAAAAAACCCAAGGAGTAGCAACATTCCATGCTACCGATCTAGGGCAAACAGTGGCTTCCAAAAAAGCAAAAATTGAAGACGGAAAGTGAGGTAAATAGGAAAATGACACTGCAATAAAGGATAAGTAAAAGGATTTACAAGTTGTTATTTTTTATTTTGTACTAGACCAACAGTTTAATTTAAAAAAAGTAACACATCAACATATAAAGTCAGCATTTTTTGCTACCATTCCATGGCCAGTTAGAACTATATTCTATGATATATCAAGATAAGTTCTCAGGCCACTCTACAATCAATCCCTAACGAGTGAGGTTGACTTTTGTTGTGGAGTCAAACAGTGGCTTCCCACATGTCTTTTTCAATAACAGACTATGGTTACTGTGGATGGGCAGACTAGATGGGCCATTTGGCCTTTATCTGCCATCATGTTTCTCTATTTCTATGTCTAGAATTGTTTCCCTATTGTCGGTTCCTATACCAGGTGCTCTATAAAGTAGTCCTTGATTTCCTCAAGAAATTTTACCTCCTTAGTATGCCCTGATGGTACATTTACCCAGTCAATATTGGGGTATTTGAAACCATGAACAATTCTAAAGGACCAAAGAGGTACTATATCAAATCAATGTTAATTGTGGTTAATTGATTTGGTATTTGAAATCACTCATTATTATTTTGATATTCAGTTTATTAGCCTCCCTAATTACATTTCTGCATTTGTCTCTTCATTCAGGCCAGGTGCACAACAGTACACTCTTATCACTATTCTTTTCCCCTTTACACATGGAATTTATATCCATATGTATTTCAAGGTGTATTTTGTGTCCTTTAGACTTTTTAACCTATTTGATTCAAGGCCCTCCTTAATGTATAATGCTAATCCTCCATAAATTCAATCCACTCTTTCACTGCAATATAAGTTGTACCTTGGTATGACAGTGTCCCATTGGTTATTTTCTTCCACCACATCTTCTTTCTTAGACTTCTGGAATTTGCATACAGACATTTCAAACAATGTTTGTGGTTCCTATTTACAACTTGATCAGCACTTGACAGTGATAATTTGCAATCAATCAAGTCTGTGCTTTTTTTTTTTTTTTAAGACCTCTGTCTACTATGGTCTCTGTTGCAGCCTCACTATCGGGATACCCTATTTTCCCTGTTTTGGTGATATCTTTAAAGATATCTTGTTCCAAACCATGTGCTTTTGAGTGACAGTCAGTCTTCCCCCAGTTTCTAGTTTAAAACCTGCATATCTCCTTTTTAAATGTTGAAGCCAGCAACCTGGTTAAACCCTGGTTAAGGTGGAGCCCATCTTTCCAAAACAGGCTCCTCCTTCCCCAGAATTTTGTCCATTTCCTAACAAATCTAAAACCTCCTCCCTGCACTATGACTCTGCCTGTCTCTTGGGTCCTGCAATTGGAATGGGGTGCACTTCTGAAAATGCTACCCTGGAGGTTCTAGATTTCAGCTTCCTACCTAAGAGCCTAAATTTGGCTTCCAGAACCTTCCTCCAACATTTTCCTATGTCCCTGGTATCCACATGTGTCAAGATAGCTGGCTCCTTCCCAGCACTGTCTAAAATGTTATCTAGGTGACATGTGACACCTTCATACCAGGCAGACAAGTGACTAAGCGATCCTCAAGTCTTCCAGTCATAGGCACCAGCTCTATGGATGCAGTGGGTGCCCAAGCACCCCCAATATTTTGGGAACCTCATGTGACCACAGACACACTAGTTGCCCTTGGCCCTGTGGCTTTAGGAGGCCCCCCCCCCGAAGGCCGGCATGTTTCCCCCTTGTCTCCATCCTCATCTGTCATCCTCTGGCCTTCTCAGTCTAACTTTAAAAAGTAATTATGTTGAAGAAGGGGGGTCACGTGATGCCGTGCGCTTGAGCGGACGTGTCTCTCCACGGCTCCGGGCCACGCTGCACTAAACCTGCACATTACCTGCTGTATTTCAACATACCTCCGTGTTCGAGAGGACCTCTGACCACCTCTTACATCGCTGATCGCGCCGACGGTTTTTTCGGGGTGCACAGTGCGAGCGATGACCTCAAAACTGCAACGGGGCACACGAGACAAGGTGAAGCCGCAGGAGCCAAAAATGGCGGACAGCCACGAGGTTCCTATGTTTACGTTACAGGAGGCAGCAGTGCAAGAATTAACCCGATCCTTAACGCTAGTAATGGAGGACAAGCTGGCCAAAATACACACGTTCATGGAAGACATCAAGGAAAGCCTGGATAACCACGCAGGCCGTTTGCAGCGTGTCGAGGATCGGGTGGCACGCCAGGAAGATCAGGCTGCCACTTTCGAAGAACGATTGCGGGCCCTGGAAACCTCTAACAAATCCCTGCAGGACCGCGTGGATGACCACGAAAATCGAGGGAGGAGAAAGAATCTGAGGTTCATAGGGCTACCTGCAACAATACGGGAAGTGGATCTACGCAAGGGGTTAGAGAACTGGCTAACGAAGACTTTGGAACACACAGATCCGGGCCTACTTGTCCAGATAGAACGAGCACACCATGTGGGCCAACGGGCAGCGGACGACACGCGACCGCGGCCAGTTCTCGCCAGGTTTCTCAACTTTGCGATAAAGGAACGGATACTGGCTCACTTCCGTAAAGGGGTAGACTTTCTTTATGATGGCAAGAAGATCCTGATATTTCAAGATTTCTCCCCCCTTATCTCATCTCGGCGGAAGGCGATGGCGCCCCATTGCAATACACTATACCGGCGCAATATTCGGGTGTCCCTTCTCTATCCTGCCCGGGCGCGGGTGTTTTATAACAACAAAGCCCTTTACTTTGAGACCCCGAGAGATTTGGAGAAGTTTATCCTGCAACTGCCTGCGCCAATTCCTCCGGATAATAATCCTCATTGAGCCTCCACAAACAACGGCTTTAGTTTCTGCTCCGTTCCCTGGCATTTGAGACCCGCTGCCGCGGGTCGGAAATAGATGGCAGAGGAGGATTCTGAACTTGCGACTCGGCCCGATCCAGCATGCTTCTAAACAGATGACTTGTGCGTTGGTAGCACGACGACCGGTTTGAATATCTAAGTTTGGCTCTTCATTGCTTTATTTCTTTATATGACCCTTTCCTGGTTGTGACTCTGAAGCCAATTTTCCTTTTTGTTTTCTTTACTTATCGCTGATATGAAGCTACACTGTGTTTTCTGTTTATACCAGAGGGCACTATTTTGTATTGCATGTGGGGCGTGGCCCGGGGCTGTTTTATGTTCACTGTTCTTATTTTACCGCTCTCAGTGGGCGCTTCAGGAAGATTACATGGTTCGGGGGGGAGGGGGGTTTTGTTCCGTTCTGCTTGTGGGGGGGGGAGTGAATGGGGTGTGTGCATGAGACTGTCTGAATGGGTGCTGCATGGGACTGCTGATTATCAATGCCGGGACAAGATGTTCTCTAATACTAAGAAAGATCTATTGCTGTCATACACTGTGGAGGGGGGATATAGCTGGGACGTCCCCTGCTCCGTGATTTTTTCTGCATCTAAAAGCTTTGTTTATATTGCATATGTAATGCTATGTCTTCTTTGAAAATATCTTCGCTTAATGTAGACGGGATCCACTCTCCCATAAAACGTACCAAGCTTCTCGCATATCTCAGAAGGGAACACACGGACATTGCATTCCTCCAGGAAACACATTTCATGGACGACGAACATCGTACGTTGAAACGGGATTGGGTGGGACAGATTGGCTTCGCCTCCTATAGCTCTAGACAACGGGGAGTGGCCATTCTCATACACAAAAGGATACCGTTCACTGTGCAACACCAGGTGGCGGACCCCGAGGGGAGATATGTTATGCTAGTGGGTGACTTATGGGGACAGCAGACCGTATTATGCAATGTCTACGCTCCCAATACTTACTCTCCCGATTTTTTCTCACACTTGGTTACACTTCTGACTCCTCACACATCCAGCTTAATTGTGCTAGGGGGAGACTTCAACATAACCGTCAACCCCGCTCTGGATTGCCATCCAGCGAAACGTGCCCCCAAAGCTCATTTCGATAAGGGTGTGAATTATCTTATGAGGGAATTGGGATTACTAGATGTCTGGAGAACTCTCCACCCAGAGGAGCGCGACTACTCTTTCTACTCCCATCCTCATTTGTCCTACTCTCGCCTTGATCACTTCCTTGTATCCGAACTCTGGTTCCCCAAGTTCGCATCGGCTGCCATGCTCGCTCCGACCCTATCTGACCACTCTCTACTGCACATCGCTCTCCAGTTCTTGCGGTCCTCCGGAGAACGTATCTGGCGTATGTCCCCACAATTATACGCAGACAAAACTTTTCATGAATTTTTCACAAAAAAATGGGAGGACTTTCTTTGTACCAATTCAGTGTTGGACGTGGGACCGGTCGTTTACTGGGAGGCCGCAAAGGCTGTCATGCGCGGACACATATTGGCGTACTCCTCCGCTCTGAAAAAGCGCCGCGAGGGAGAGCTCCTTGCTCTCACACGCGAGCTTCAGGAGCTGCGTCGGGTACACATATCTAACCTTACCCCTTCGATCAGATCCTCTTTAAAACAACTGAAGGATAAGATCAATCATCTCCTTGATACGCGAGCTCAACGAAGCATATATTTCTACAAATATAAGCTGCATGCTTGGGGTAACAAAACGGGACGTATGCTAGCCAACTTGGTTAGACCGCCCAAGGCCAGACATGTCATCACTAGTATTAAAGATAAGGCAGGTCGACTACACACCGATCCCGGGGATATTGCAGAGAAATTTGTCAGTTTCTATAGGGATCTCTACTCGGCAACACCGGACGACCCCCAAGCCAGAGAGAACTTTTTCACAAACCTCTCATTACCATCCTTATCTGAGGAACAACAGCGCACATTGAACTCCCCTATTTCGGGGCAGGAAATCCAGACGGCTATTGGAAACCTCACTCTTGCAAAAACTCCAGGCCCTGATGGCATGGGGCCGGAGTTTTACAAGCTGTTGCCCCCTACGGTTCTCCCAGCCCTGCAATCCTACTATACCGGACTCTTATCCACTCTCCCACCTGGGGATACACACAACCGAGCGCATGTTATTATCCTACCCAAACCGGGCCGCCCGCAGGACCAATTGGGATCATATCGACCAATATCACTCCTCAACCAGGATGTTAAAATCTTGGGTAGCATACTTGCGAAACGGTTGAATGTTTTTCTACCGCATCTGATACATGAAGACCAGGTCGGGTTTGTCCCTGGTCGACATGCCTCTCTCAACCTCTTGAAGGTACTAACGGTCTTGCAGGCCTCTCATTCCTCTGAGGCACGGGCCCTTATTGCCAGCCTGGACGTTGAGAAGGCCTTCGATATGGTCTCATGGGAACATCTTTTTTGGGTCCTGGGGAGATTTGGCATCACTGGTGACTTTGTGGGGTGGATAACGGCTCTCTACACCCGTCCATCCTCACAACTTCTGGTGAACGGGGAGTTATCGGCGTCCTTTCCGCTAGGCCGCGGTACACGACAAGGCTGCCCACTATCCCCTCTTCTTTTCCTACTATCCTTGGAGCCCCTAGCACAGCGCATACGGCAAGATCCGCACCTTGAGGGCCTCCGCGTGGGGACGCGTGAATTCCGCATCAGCCTGTTTGCAGACGATATGCTCCTTTACATTAACCATGCGGACTCCAACATGCCACACCTCATGTCTCTTATACAATTGTATGGGCGATTTTCGGGCCTCAAGATAAACTTTGACAAGACGGAGGCACTCCTTCTTGGGGCGACGGGTGCACCACGCTGGACGGAGAACTTAGGAGTAGGAGTGGCCCCTGGGAAACTTAAATACCTGGGTATCATGTTGTATTGTGACCCCAAACGATTATACACAGCTAACATTACCAATGCAATTGGTAAAATCAAAACTCTGTGCCACCGATGGAGGGCTTTGCCTCTATCCCTAATGGGCAGAGTCGCACTGGTCAAAATGATACTTTTTCCCAAAATACTATACCCCATTCAAGCCATCCCTGTTTGGGTATCTCCCTCCGACGAACGTGCGTATATAGCCACTATTCGATCATTTATCTGGCGAGACAGGGCGCCCCGCATTAGTTTTTCCAAACTGTTACGTGCAAAACAACATGGCGGCCTGAACTTACCTGACATCCGCATGTATAATGTGGCAGCCTTACTTCGATGGATGCACCCGCAACTAGCTCCAGATCCCTCTCCGTCCCCATCCCCTACGGACCTCCTGGACACATGCTGCCTACCCATCTCTTTTTCCTCCTTTCTTCATGGACGCTCGGGCGGGCGTTCTGGTACTCATTCTTCCCCCTTTTCCTCACCCTTATTGCCCTTTTTGAACTCGTTTCAAAGGGCATGGGTATGGTGGCGAAAAAAACAGACCCGAACACCCGATTTTTCCCCTTTTCTCTCCATACTTCGCAACCCTGACTTCCCTCCTGGTATGTCACGTCTGGGGGGTCTATCAACTCGGGGAGTGCGGGACACTACAGTGGGGGCGCTTGTGGACCTTGGGGGGGGGGAGTTTTCCCTCTTTTCTTCAGGTACAAACAGCCTGGGGCCTACCCTCGAGGCACACTCATACTTATTTACAACTCCAACATTATGTCACCCCCCAGATTGCCCGTTGTGATGGCCGATGGGAGAGTGGATCCCTTGACGACATTTTTCTGGAGACTCCATCCTCCATGAACTCTATTTCTCGCTGGTATTCTGCCTGTCGAGACCATCAACCCGAGATGTCTCTGGTGGTTTTGGCCAGGGAATGGTCACATGAAATGGGAAGAATTGTCACTGTACAAGATTTACATGCGTTCTTCAAGAACATTTATTTGTTGGTGAAGGCAGTTTCTTTACAGGAAATACAATTCAAGTTACTACATAGAGCGTACATAACTAGAATCCGTGGAGCACGCATGCATTTGTGGACTGACGCTAATTGTGTCCGTTGTGCATCCGCACCGGGTACATTTCTTCATACCTTCTTCGACTGCCCGACTCTTACGTTTTGGAGCCCAATTCGCCGATGCCTTGAACATGTTCTCCAATGTACTTTTGCCTGGAACTCTGCAGCGCTTTTACTAGGGGATGTACAAGATTTCACGCAACAGGGCCTGGACATCTCAGATCAGAAATTTATTCTGCACGCTATTCTTATAGGCAAATCGCTGGTATTGCAGCGATGGTCCACAGCGGAGGCCCCTACCTTCCCTTTATGGCTGGCTAGAATGAAGACGCAAGCCAGATTTGAATTGGACACATACACTTCCAGAACACAGGCCTCGTGGGCTGCTTATTGTACCCTATGGAAGCGTCTCCTGACGGCGCCTCTCCCCTGAACTGAACTGATCTGAGTCTTGTTCTCTGTATTCTCTGTATACTCAATTGCTGGTTGTAGATGGTTGCTGATCGCTTACCCGTTTATGTTACGATCTCTCCATTTTTACTGTATTTCTTGGATGACAGCTGTGATAGTCCTGATTGCAGTGTGAAAGTCTACGGCAGGACCTTATTCTGACTGGTTGTGCGTGAATGGGGTATGAAAGTGTGTATGGATGTTGGTATGAAGATCCATTAGGTGAATCGTTTGGGGATTCAATGTTCTGTAAGCACTTTATAGTCCGGAGAAAACGGGCTGGTTTAAGCCATGTGGAACTGTTCTTGATACCCATACTGTTCACGTATAACTGCACTGTTCTTTTTCACTGTGTTTCTCATTACCTGTTCTGTACCACTGACCTGTTGTACATGGTTTGCTCTGCCTAATAAATATGATTATACAAAAAAAAAAAAGTAATTATGGTCTGCAGATGATTGCCAGCGCTGTAGTGATTATAACAGGCTGCCCTTGGCCTCCACTGCACTTTCCCTCTGCTACAGTCCCACCCCTCCTCTGACGTAATGTCCTTTTTTGATCTGTGATGGACCATGGCAGAGGGAAAGTGCCTTGGAGGCCATGGGCAGCCTGTTAGAAACACTGTAGCACTATAATTACCGCAGACTGTAATTACTTTTTAAAAGTTAGACTGGAAAGGCCAGGGGGATGGTGGACAAGGGTGGAGATAAGGGAGCATGCCGCCTTCAGGGAAGAAGGGCCCTAAAGATGTGGGGCCAAGGGAAAATGCCCTGTTTGGCCTAAGGGCTCTTCTTGAACTACACGGGGGGGGGGGGAGAGAAGGATATTCTGGACTGAGGGTAGGGGGAGGTAAAGGGGAAGAAATAATGGACCTAGAAACAGAGCAGAGAGAAAGAGATGGTGGGCAATGGGATGGAGGGAGGGAAACGAAAGGGACAGAAGTTGAACTCAAGGGGAGGTGTGGCGGGAGGGATATAGAGATACTGGATAGGAGGGTAGTTGGGAAGATAAATGGAGAGATGGTGAACCCTGGATTGCTGGGGAAGGAGGGAGAGAGATGCTGGATGAAAGGGTATTTGAGAAAAGGAGAGATAGTGGATCTAGGGATGGTGGGATCCATCGCTGCAGCTGTTCTTTCACTCTTCAGGACACCGGAAGCATGAGTGAAGTAAACATGCTGCCTTCCACGGCCTAGAAGCTTTCCCTCTGCTACCCGTCCCTGTCTCCATTTAGGCATGAAGCAGTAGCAGTGGGAAAGCTTCTGAGCTGTCAAAGACAGCATGTTTACTTCACTCACGTTGCCGGTGGCCCAGAGAGTGCATGAGTAGCAGTCATTAAAGAAATGCTGGACTGCAGGGAGAAGAAAAAAAGAAACATGTCAGACTTCCAGGGGAGGGAAAGGGAAGACAGAGATGCCAGACCATGGTAGGGAAGAAGGAGAGAGAGGTAAGTGAGATGCAAGACCACAAAGGGAGAAGAGGGCAGGGAAGGAGGGAAGAGAGATGTCAGACTGTTAGAAGGAGAAGAGTGAAAAGGATTAGGTCCCAATTTCTGCCCCATACTTTCTCTGCCATTTGGAAGACAGGTGCACCTGGGGACATATTGTAGAGGCAAGAAATGATCTCCAAAACATGTCCAATTTTATTATGAGCTTCACATCCCTTTTATATCATTCATGAATCAGTGTTGTCAGCATGTGTCAGCATGTGACGTAAACACAAACCATATATGGACACAGGTCACATGAAACTTTAAAGACATCAGCATTTTTTCTATCTGGAGACTGGAGTCCAAAAGGTCAGAAAAAGCCTTGACCAGCAGAGCCCCTAATCTAAAACTGTTTGCAAATACGGCTTATAAAAACAATTGAATTCACTTCACAACAAGTTTCAAAAATAAATGTCCTTGTACTCTCTTCAAAGAAGGAAAGACAAACAGGGTCTGGCTTTCTTACAGCTTCAAAACATTCTATGGAAAACTACCAAGATACTGATACGTGTCCCTTCAAAGAGAAAAACAGAGGGGGAGAGAAAGGGAGGAGATGCTGCACAGGGATGGAGAGGAGAAGATGGTGCATGAAATGCTGTTTAAGAAAATATGGGAATAAGAGAGAAGAAAGAGGGAGGAGATAGTAAATATGGATGGAGGGGAGGAGAGGGGAAGAGCATAGAGGGAAGAGATGGTGCACATGAATAGATGGGAAGGGAAGACGTGGAAAAGTAGATAGATTTGAGAAGGAAGCAGAAAAATTGAAGTTGAATATTAAAAGTTAATGCCAAAGATGGCTGTAGAATAGGAAAGGGGATTTTCAATTCAAACCAATTAATAGGTCAGGGCTTGAGGCTAAATGCTATCAAAAATTGTGTACTCATACCCAAAACAAGTGCATATTCACAAATTCAACAATATACTTTGAACATTTAAGATACTATTTAAATGTGCTCATAGACAAAGTTCACAGGACACCATACGGTCAACAATTTTACTATTTGTGCATAATATTCTCTAATCATGGCACATCTTAGAGAGAACACTGAGGTTTCAAGTAACTTGCACAATGTTGGCATAAGATTCTTTTTAGATTCTTTAAATTGAAAATCAAACACTTATCTGTGAAAAAAATAGATGGTAAACCCTGGCTTCGATCCAAGTCATGTTTTGCAGATGCTACTTCAAGAAGCCGAGCAGTAGCTTCATAAATTTTTTTCTTTTTCTATTTGCAGGCACACCTGTGAAGACAATGAAACAACTGTATTTAAAAGTAAAGTCCCAACTCATATATTGTGTTTTACACTACATAATCCAATAGGTAATCAGATTCTTAATTCTCTAAACAAAACATGGCAGTTCAGATGGTATTTTAGTCATCTGATCAACTTCAGGCTATAGGATTGAGAAAAAAGAAGATACCCCATGAAAATCGGCATCAAACGGAAGCTTAAAATGCCGGTCATGGTGATGTCACAACTTGAAAAAAGTTGAAGTGTAAAAGTCCCGTACTGTGAAGCCTCTCAGCATGGAATCTTTAACCAATAATTTTCATCAGCTGTTTGCAGGCATCACAGTATGGGACCTTTAAACTTCAACTTTTTTCAAGTTGCAACATCTCATGACCAGGAAGTGACATCAAAAGAGAGTTGAGGACAAAAGGATGAAACAATTTGTAAAGGCTTTGAATAAAGATGGTTCATGCATTGAATACATAGCACATATGTTACCCAGACTTACTATGGAAAAACTGAAGGCAGAAATTTGATGGTCCACAGATCAGACAACTTATAAATGACCCACATTTCATAGCATCAAAGAATGAAATCGAATCATGTGCCTGGTCTTCATTTGTTCTTGTGAAAAACTTTCTTGGCAACAAGAAGGCAGACAACTACACACAATTAGAGGATATGCTCTTTCATTTCAACAGGCTTGGCTGTAACATAAGTGTGAAAGTCCATTACCTGCAGTCACTTAGATTGCTTTCCAGAGAACCTTGGTGACTTAAGCTAGGGATGTCAAATTCAAATCACATAAGGGGCCGAAATCTAAAACACAGGCTAAGTCACGGGTCAAATTTTTTATTAAGATACTTACCCCCTCCTTTACTAATGCATAGCAAGGGCCCCAGCACCGGCAGAAGTGACAACTGCTTCAACGCTTACAGGACTTTTATAAGCATCAGATCAATCACCACCGCCAATGGTGGCGCCAAAATCCACACTATGCGCCAGCAAAGGAGTGGGGTTAGTCTTAATAGAAGTATAGGGATACAACCTCTCCAACCCCTCGCCGGCTATGTGTTAAATACAAAATAAATTTTAAAAAACTTTTCCTCTCTCTTTTAGGTCCTAGTTCACGCTTGCTGTCTAATACCAGCTCTGACAGGATACTGATTTCAAATCTGACATATTGAAATCACAAAATAGAAAATAAAATTATTTTTCTACCTTTTGTTTTCTGGTCATTTTGCTTTTGGTCCCAGTTTCTCTTTCTGATTTTGTCTATCTTCTAATTCTCTTTCCGGTGTCTGCTGGCCATTTTTTTTCTCCTCTTCTCTCTTGCTCCAGTCCCTGTCTCCAACATATTGATTTTTTGCTTTCAACTTTTCTCCTTTTATCTTTTCTGCCTCTGTCCTCTCAAATCTCACCCTCTTTCTCATCCTTCTCCTTTTTAAATTTTCAGCTACCTATCAATTTTCCATCTTCTCTTATTCTGTAGCTCTCCCATTTCCCATCTCACTCCTTTCCCAGCCTCCTATTTCATTCTATCTCTCCTCCTCTCTCCTCTTGGTCCAACATTTTGCTCCCTCTCTTTTCTGCTGTTCTTCTTCCCTCCCCATTGATGCTGAACAATGAGATGGAAGGAAAAAAAGGAGATGTTGCATCTCTCTCTCCTTTCCACCCCCAGGCCTAACATTTCTCCCTCCCATCTCCAGTTCCAACTTCTCTCCCTTTCTTTTCCCAACTGCCCCCCCATCCCATCTCTCCCCCTGTCTGCATGCCTCCCTCCCTCCCCCCAGGTCCACCATTTCTCCCTTTCTCTTCCCAATGGTTCTCCCTTCAAGTCTTTTTTTCCCTCTTCCTCCACACCACCCCAAGTTCAACCTCTCTCCCTTCAGCTCTGTCTCACAGCCCAGCATGTGCTCCCTCCCGCACCGGTCTGATGTCGCCATCATGCTAGAAAGTCTGCCGGCCTCGGCAGCGATTCAGCGTTGTTGTCCATTGCTTCCCCTCCTGCTTTTCGCCTGCTGCGATCTGTCTCCAATGACACACAACTTCCTTTTCCGCCCGGGTGGACCATGGCAGATAGAGAGCAGGAAGGGGAGCCATGGACAACACCGCCAAATCTCTTCCAAGACCGGCAGACTTTCCAGAGTGATGGCGACATCAGACCGGCGGGAGAGGGAAGACACGCTGGGCTGTGAGAAGGGGAAGTTCGGTACCATTGCCGCATAAAAAGGCCAAGTGGGCCCGAATTGCCCTGCGGGCCTTGTATTTGGCACATGTGACTTAAGTGAAGAGCAAGGTGAAAGATTTCACCAGGACGTAAAAACAATTGAAGCCAGATACCAAGGAAGATGGGATACACACATGATGGCAGACAATTGTTGGAATCTTATGTGGGATTGTCTTGGCAGATCCTACTCTCAAAAGTTTTACAAAAGGAGCTTCTTGTGGGTCGAATGACTGGAAAGTTTGAATCATAAACTTGTGCTTTTGGCATGAAATAAGTAGATTTTCATGTTGTATACTTTTATTTTAATGTTTAATATGTTTCCTTCATGCTTAAAGATATTCATTTAAACACTACATTAAAACATCCTGATTCTATACTGGACGAGTAGAGTGAAGATTAGTATATGGCACATGGTCTGCATCTCAAAAACTAAAGCTGATAGGAGAAAACTGGTACCATTTTTGGAATCAGCAGGTCAAATATACCCAGAACAGGTCTAACATTTGGAGCACCAAAATGAGTTTTGGCTAGTGTTAATCAGTTATGAGAAACAGCATGGGGTGTGCATTAGTTTGAAATGACATGGAAAATGTGAACAAGCAAATGCACATCCCTAGAGCATAAAGCAACAGATGTAGTGCTCCTTATTTATTTATTCAATTTTCTATGCCATTCTTCCAGGGAAGCGCAGAATGGTTTGCTTTATTTATTTATTTTAAAAATTTATATACCGTTTGAACCTAAATGGTATACATATCATTACATACATAATTCAGTAAAACAAATAAAAACAAACAAACATTAGCATAAAATCATCAGAAAATCACATAAAGTGCCCTTCGAAAAAACAGTCGCAAAGATCAGTTCCTAAAAAAATGCATTAACAAATGACTGCATTTTTAATAGTTTTCTAAAATTACCCCTGTCATAACATTTATGTAATTGACCATATGTGAGTTCCATAATTTGACCCCCACACATCAGAAGGCCATTTTACTGGTCTCAGCATATTTTGGATTAGCATTTGTTTTTAATAATGCTAAATTCTCAGAACGTAGAGACCTAGAGGAATTTATTCAGGTACTTAAGCATTTTTCCCTGTCTGTCCTTCTCTCTCTCTCTCTCTCGTAGTGATAAGCTGAAGTACTGTATAATTGTAATGCAATTGAGTTTGCAAAACTTAACAAAAACAAAAGGGAAGCAAAGAGCCTGCACTTTGCCTTTTTAAAATAAAATCACAAAGACATGATTGAGCACTGTAATAATTAGAACTAAGAAATGGTAGCGCCAAGGATAGTTTCCCATTTTTGAGCATTTTTATTCAATCATTATGTGATTGATTAACCTCTCAGGGCACAGAACATTTTTCTAGCAGAATACCCCTAGAACCACAATTTGCTGTTTGATAGTTTTAGTTCTTTTTCCAGTGAAAGAGACAAGTCAAAGAGCCATAAATGCCTCATCACCTAATCAATGTTTCACATTATCTTGAAATGGGAACTATCTCAAGATTGTGCTACTCCTTTATTTTTTTGATCCCACAATGGCACAGCCATCTCCTGCAGCGGTTTTGGCAGATAGCATGAACATCAACAAATATGTGCAGCTTATCCTCTCAAACCACATAAATAGCATCCGAGAGATGGAGGGAGAAATGTTAGTGTCCTTAAATATATCAGCATAAAAATTCAATGAACTTTTAACGATACCGTTCATTTGAAGTGTCTCTTCCTCACCTAGGAATGAAGATTGGTGTCCAGCCAATGATAAATGAATTACTTTACTCTGGTAGTGCAAATACTGACATTCAGTATTCATTACACTGTGAACCATTATGTTCATGGTTTTTAAAAACTGTAGGTGCATTATCCAGTTCCATGGCTTTACATGGATTAAACAATAGATATTAACAAATGATGATGGTTATTTTACAAGCATGTCCACATGTAAATAGGGCTTAATTTCTGGGGGAACAGCTTTTACACTCTAAGAGCAGTGTTTTTCAACTTGGTTCTGGAGTACCCCCCTGCCAGTCAGGTTTTCAGGAAATCCACAATGAATTTGCATACACCACCTCCATTATATGCTAATTTCTTTCATGCATATTCATTGTGGATATCCTGAAAACCTGACTGGCAAGGGGGCGCTCCAGGACTGAGCTGAGGAACACTGCTCTAGAGCAGCACAAATGTTTTGCGCCAGTATCTTCCTTCCAGGAAGCCTGCAGGGAGCAGAAGAATGGAATGAACCTGGCTCAATAAAGAACTGTCACTTTATTCCCTTCTTTCCCCAGTTCCACGTTTCCACTTCCTTTTTTTGTGTGTACAAATTAAGCCCTGTATATATGAGAGGGTGCTGAAAAGTTCTCAGCCCAACCAACCAACCAACTTCCTAAATCAGGGTTAGGGAACTCCGGTCCTCGAGAGCCATATTCCAGTTGGGTTTTCAGGATTTCCCCAATGAATATGCATGAGATCTATTTGCATGCACTGCTTTCAATGCATATTCATTGGGGAAATCCTGAAAACCCAACTGGAATACGGCTCTCGAGGACCGGAGTTCCCTACCCCTGTCCTAAATTCTGAGCATTATTTTGCCACTGTAGCTGAGTTTCTTATTTCATTAGATGCCAATTTGCAGAAACAAAATTCTATGTTTTGACATTGTATCAGATCATTGTTTGAACCATATCCATGTCAATCTCTTCTTGGTTGGCTGAGAACTTTGAGGGAAACCCCCCTCTCATAAACAGTAACCTTTACATGTGTTGTTCACAAACGTGTAAATGGCATTTTTGAAAGCCATGAGGATCCATACCATGCAGAGATTTGACAGGGCAAGACAAATGTTGGGGTGTATCCGCAGAAGTTTCGTCAGCAGGAGACCTGAAGTTATGATGCCGTTGTACAGAGCCATGGTGAGGCCACACTTGGAGTACTGTGTTCAGTTTTGGAGACCACACTACCGAAAGGACGTGCTGAGGATCGAGTCGGTTCAGCGAACGGCCACCAGGATGGTCATGGGGCTCAAGGATCTCACGTATGAAGAAAGACTAAAGAAATTGCGATTGTACTCACTCGAGGAAAGAAGAGAACGGGGAGATATGATTGAAACGTATAAATACATCACGGGACGCATCGAGTCGGAAGATGATATCTTCTGGCTCATGGGACCCTCGACCACCAGAGGGCATCCGTTGAAAATCAGGGGAGGGAAGTTTCATGGCGACTCCAGGAAGTACTTTTTCACCGAAAGAGTGGTAGATCATTGGAACAGACTCCCACTCCAGGTGATAAAGGCCAACAGCGTGACGGATTTTAAGAAAAAATGGAATACTCTTGTGGGATCTTTAAGGGAGTAAATTCAGGGGGGGGGGGATACTTGGAATGGGCAGACTTGGTGGGCTATAGCCCTTTTCTGCCGCTTTTTCTATGTTTCTATTCTCCATTTCACAATTGGAGCACATGCATATAGGAAAACATTTCCTCGTTTGGTTTTTGCACACGCTCAGCGGTACATGGAGATTTTTTAAAGTGCTTAATTCAGCCAGTACTTTATAGGATAGATTTCCCCAGGAAAAAAAAAGCTTAGACTGTGAGCCCACTAGGAACAAAGAAAGCACCTGCAAATAATAAATACATACTACTTTTGGTGTATCACAGAATGGTGGTATATCAAATCTATTCGCCCCCTTATACTTTTAGCCCTATTGTTTATTTCTACCTATAAAATGTAAAAAATAAAAATAGCAATCTCACTCCATAATTGGTAGCACTTATATGCATAGGTTTGTAAAATTTGACAGCTGAACACAGAAACACCACCACCTACATAGGGCAGTTGTGAAAGCTGTCAGCTATATGTCATTTCTGTCTGTCCAAGTTAGATTGTAAGCTCTTCCAATCAGGGAATGTCTATAAATGTCAAAATGTACAGCAATGCATACACCTTTCAGTGCTATATGAATGATAAGTAGTAGTAGTAGTTGTTGATGCCACTCATTTTTTCCACATGTATATTTGTAAAATGGCTGTTTCTGCTGTGTGTATAGAAGATACCCCTCCTATTTTATAAAAGGCTCCACATGCAGCAGAATCTTTTGTAAAATAATGCTTGAATTGAGCACATTCCAATCTAGATGTCCCAATTCCAACCTGATTGCTCTATGTAAAATACAATACAGTACTTATATTCTGCCATTAACCCTCTCAGCTCTATGCGGATTACAAATTTAATATGTTGGATAACAACATACATTCAAGAATTACATAAAAATCATATAAACCATTTGTACATTTCAACCTTATACTTCTCAAAGTCAAATCAGTTTAGATATTCTTTAAAAAAAATATTGCTTTGACTATCTTTCTAAATTGGAGATAATTTATAATCCATCTTATTTCCAATGGAATTATATTCCACATAACAACTGATGGATATTGGAAAGTAGAAGTATTCATTACACTGTGAATCCTTATGTTCACGTTATTTAAAAAAAACAACTCTAGGTGCAATTTCCGTTCCGTGGCCTTACTATGATAAGACAATAGATATTAACAGACTATGGTGGTTATTTTACAAGCAAGAAAGGAGTGGCCTAGTGGTTAGAGCTACATCCTCAGCACCTCTAGGTTGTGGATTCAAACCCCAAGTTGCAGGGGCTATTGCTATGTATCTTAACCTATAAATCCTCCCCCTCAATGCTTCGCTGAATGTAATAGATGTGCTGGGCCATGATACAAACCATGGGATTCCCTGTGGTTCTTCCAGCAGGTTAGAAGGCTTGCTTCAAGGTTCTTAGAGGTTTTGACATAATGGAAGCTTTATTTCAGACTGTGTTGTTCCAAAAAGAGTAGACTTTTCTAATGTACTGGATAACTTGCTACACCATTGAAAAGTTGACAAGAGACACATTTTCTTCTGGTAATATCTATAATTAAATGTAACCCATCATTTAAATAATAATAATAATAACTTTATTCTTCTATACCGCCACAATCTTGTGACTTCTAGGCGGTTTACAATCAAGAGTGCTGGACATTCAGCGAAATACAATAAGTAGATATTCAGAGGAAATACAGAGATCAGAGACCTCAGGAGGCAATAGTATAGAAATACAATTTGCTGAGCTAAAATGTAATATGTACATTTTAGTAGGTAATGTCCGACAGGACCTGTTGGGGATAAATAGCAACATAAAGTTACGATAAGATGAAGATAACAGATTATATTTATAACAGTGCTGTAAGTTCAGGTGGAATAGGGAGGGGGAGGGAGAGGGAGAGCGGGTCAATTGTTTAGGTATTTCTGGAACAGGTATGTTTTTAGGCGTTTCCTGAATTCCCTGTATGTAGTGGGCGAAAGCAGTTGGTCTAGGTCTTTGCCCCATAGGACTGCTTGGTGAGAGAGAAGGTGTTCGTGGTGTTTTTTCATTTTGCAGCCTCTAACTGGAGGGGAAATGAGTTTTGGGTGTGTGTTTCTCTTGAGTTTGTTATTAGAAAATGCGAAAAGGTCCGTTATGTACTTGGGGGTCAGGCCGTATAGTACTTTGAAGCAGAGGCAGGCAAATTTAAACCTTACTCGGGCTTCCGTTGGTAGCCAGTGCAGCTGCCGATAGTATGGTGTCACGTGGTCGAATTTCTTCAGCCCGAAGATAAGTGTGACCGCAGCATTTTGCATTATTTGGAGACGTCTCATATTCTTTTGTGAGATTGCTAGATAGGCGATGTTGCAGTAGTCAAGCTGACTCAGTATGAGGGATTGCACTAGGATTCTGAATGTTGACGTATCGAAGTATGATTTAATGGTTCTGAGTTTCCAGAGAGTAAGGAAACCTTTTCTGAATAGGGAATCCACTTGTTCCTTCATTGTTAGGCATTGGTCTAGAATAACACCTAGAATAATAGTTCCATGAAATGCAGGATTTGTGTTTTTTACTTTAAGAACTCCTTCCTTATTTCCTTTCCATTTGACTCTTTACCTCTCCTGTAATGTCAGGGAGAATGCCTTCTGTTCTTCAGCTTCTAAAGCCACTGCCCACTGTGCTGCTTCTTTGTCACATACCCATTCTATTTTTTCACAAATTATCTATGCTCCCTGCTAGAAACATGTGATAACCTGATAGGAATATCAGACAATCTTAAATTATAAGCATAAGGGAAACCAAAAACTAACAAGCGTGTCTTAACACTATGGAAATGTGGAGTATTGTGTTCAATTCTGGTCTTCTTATCTCAAGAAAGATATAGTGGAGCTAGAAAAGGTTCAAAGAAGAGTAACCAAAATGATAAAAGGGATGGAACTCCTCCTGTATGAGGAAAGACTAAAACGGTTAGGGCTCTTCAGCCTGGAAAAGAGACGGCTGAGGGGAGATATGATTGAAGTGTACGAAATCCTGAGTGGAGTAGAACGGGAGAACGGGTACAAGTGGATCGATTTTTCACTCTGTCAAAAATTATAAAGACTAGGGGACACTGGATGAAATAGGAGAAAATTTTTTTCACTCAGAGAATAGTTAAGCTCTGGAACACATTGCCAGAGGATGTGGTAAGAGCGGATAGCGTAGCTGGTTTTAAGAAAGACAAGGGGGAAGCCACTGCTTGCCCTGTATTGGTAGCATGGAATATTGCTACACCTTGGGTTTTGGCCAGGTACTAGTGACCTGAATTGGCCACTGTGAGAACAGGCTACTGGGCTTGATGGACCATTGGTCTGACCCAGTAAGGCTATTCTTATGTTCTTAAATATGTCATGCAGTTTATGCATTCATATGTGTATATCGGTCCTCATTCATTACCTAAACAAATCTGACTAGATGCTTGCAAGAACTTCAAAGAGGTCTGTGACATTTTAACAGATTTATGCACTGACAACTGTTGCTTCCAGGGCCAAATTATGAAGGTGCTATCTAATCCTTGTAACTGAGAATTCACTATTTACTGTACCAGCCCTCCAAGAAGGGCCTCTCCAACATCTTCCAGGCAAGATAGAGGCTACATGAGAGGTTACAGAAGTACAGTTGTGTTCTTCTCCGATATATCCTCTCTTGTTTTACCCCAGCTTCTTCTGTGGTTGACAGTCAGCATGCAGGAAGGGGGAGAGGTGTGGGGCAGGCCAAACACAGCAGTAGTGCAACCATAAGGGGAGGAACTTGGGGGTCCTAGGTTCCTCCCACCCCCAACTTTGGGTTCAGGTGCTTTCCAAAGTTGCAGCACCCTTGAATAGCTGGTCGGGATACCCAAGCTCCACTGCTGCCTGAACCCTGTTCCCCATATTCTCCAACAGCAGTGAGGAAGTCAGCAGTGTGTTTTCCAGCTGCCAACCGGCACTCCTTGCACATGCTCAGTTCTTGCGCAAACTGAGCATGTATGGGGAGTACCAGCATTGATAGTTGTAAAACACACTCCTGACTTCCTCACTTCTGAGGGAGCATCAGGAGTTCAGGCAGTGGATTTCTTCAGGTGGCGGGGCTTAGCCATCTCCTCAAGCAAAGGTAATATTTTTCACATGAAGGGGAAAGCAGAAAGGCAATGCTGGCCCCCTCAGACAACCCCTGGGTCCCCCCCCCACCACCACCACCACCACAAAAGAAATGGGCTCTTGGCTACACTCCTAAGACACAGCTTGAGGCCAGTATTCTGAGTGAGGAGACCCTCCCAGCTCTCTAACCAAAGCACTTGAGAAGGCTCTCCCTTTTGCTACCTCATTCTTTTCCTCAGGTCGCAGCTTACCTTGAACCTCCCAGGTGAGGGAGGTGGGAGGGGTGCATTGCTGAAGGATCGCGTAGTGCATCAGAAACCCTTGAGCTGGCCCTAACAATCAAAGAATCTGATCCAGAAGAAAACAATTTTGAATCAAACTGATTTTCTGGATTGTACACCACTTCTTTCTTAGGGAGATTCAGTCCCAAAACGATGAATGAAAAAAAGAAAGTTATGCCCATTAGACTAACCCACAATATTTCTGACCTTTCTAGATTATGCTACTAATTGGTCTGCTTATATTACACCGTTGGAATTGTCAAATACACAAAGACATCATCCCCTTTATTACTGAATCTTTCTCTATTTTACTCTGAATGAGACTGTCAAAAAAACATCCATTTCACAGCCCTTGTTAATAAAAGTACTGAATTCCCATCATGTACAATAAACAATGACATCAGCCTGTGGGACGGCACTGAGCACATGATGCAAACTGCCTCAGGCAAGAGAGAAAGTGCTCCAAAGCGGACCTGCAACAAAGAGAACAAGGAAGTTGTGGGTATAAGAAGGGGAATGTAGTGACAGAGCTACTGAGAAGAGCATTATAAAACATAACAATTTATTATTCTCTCACCAATTATGGGAATAGACTGCAGCCATGCGATACTCTGGGTCGTTTATTCCGCACTCAGTAGCAGCCAGGGCATCCTGACAAGAGGCTCTGACAGGTAGGAGGAAACCATGGCAGGCTGCCATACTGGTCTAGTTGTAAGAGAGGGAAAATATTTTGCCAAAACATACTCCTTAAATGCTCACAGCTCATTGTAATCCCACATCATTTATTGCCTATGAAAGGCAGTCAGATACAGGCAGGGTGGAGTGCTCTGGCAATCTCTGTTTCACTCTCCCCTGTCATGGACACACCCAGTACAGAGAGCTCAAGGGCTTATCTAATCTCAGATCCAGAGAGCCTCAGTTTGGCTGTACTTTTTCTATTTTATTTAATACTAATTGGGAGAAGTTCCCTCATTTATGTAAGCCATAAGGCAGAGATTTTCTAAGTGTCCTCATTTATTCCTTTGACTCCCCCTTATCCTGTGAAATTTCACAAGTGCCTGGTACAGCTATTTATTTTAACATTTGATTTTTTTAAATCCACTATTTAGATTTCCCATTCCAAAACAGTATGGGTGTCTATTTGACCATATACTGAAAATAAGAGGAAACTCTAGCTTATATTAGACTGGAGTTGGGTGCCGAACCAGCCAGACATATCCATGCCGGAATACAGTTCACTGGGTTATCAGTGACTGCTGCTAGGTAGACTCAAACCAAAACTCAGCTTCTTAAGCAACATAAAAAGTAGGAACAGAAAAATACATTTTGTTGCCAGAAAAATAAATTAGATCTCTGCAACTACAGCTTTAAAAGGGGGATTTTGTGACCCAATCACAAGAGCTGTAGAAGCACAAGAACCTGTAGAAGGTCTCCTTCCACCATGGATGAATTTGTTGAAGCTTGGTCCTTCTACTCATATTTACCCCTCCCCTTTTACAAAACCACTCAAGAGGTTTTTAGCGCTGGATGGTGCACTGAAGGCTTTGCACTGCTCCGATGGTCATAGAATTCCTATGAGCATCAGAGCAGAGCATTCAGTGCGTCAGCCGGTGCTAAAAACCTTTGTAAAAGAGGAGGATTAATGCAGTAGAAATCTATCAGTATTCTATAAATGTAAACTGAGCTGCATGCTGACTACAGCTTATTTTTTACTATCAATACATCATTGGGGCATGAAGTGGAGGAGTTGCAAGTGGTTAGAGGAGTGGGATGAAACCCATGGAAGAGCTCTGATTCTGCTTCCTCTATTGTCTCTCTGATATTGGGCAAATAAAGCAAAGTTACCCACCTATAGCAGGTGCGGCCCAAGTATTCTTGCAAGTGGGTGACATCCCCCAATGGAGTTCCAGTGTAGACAATACCTAGCATTCCAGAATCTTAAAGAAGACTTTAGTAGGTCCGCACTGCACTTCCGTGAGTGCCTTCCCACCTGCCTGAGTCGTGAGGGACTTGTAGTTGGATCAAAATGGTAAAAAGAATGCAACTTCTAGAGGAGGTGGGAGGGATTGTGAGAGACCTTGGCCTGCTGTCCTCAGAAAATATCTGCTACAGGTAAGTAGCTTTACTTTCTTCAAAGAGAAGCAGCCAATAGGTTTCTCACAAGTACGAATCCTAGGTACTAGGCTCAACTAAAACAACAAATAAAGGTCAATAGGGACTTGCAATGGCACGGCAAACCAGTATGAATAAGCCAACAACAACAAAAAAAACAGTCCTGTTGTGAAGGTGCAGCCTGGAACAAAATATAATGGCCCTAAGAGGGTAGAGCTATGCAGAACTGTCTGTCCAAACTGGCTATTATATTGGGTTTTTTGCTCAAGGCAGTAGTTAGATGTGAAAGTGTGAGCTGAAGACCACATCGCAGCTCTGCAAATTTCCTCAACTAAAGCTGACCTCAAGTGGGCTACTGATGTAGCCAAGGCTCTGACATTTTGAGCCATGACATGACCCTCGCATCAACCCAGCACAGACATAAGTGAAAGAAATGCAGTCTGCTAGCCAATTGGATAAAGTGTGTTTACCAATGGTTGCCCCCATACTGTTTGGGTCAAAAGAAACATATATTAACATATATGTAGTTCCCTTACGGAAGTTCTAGCAAACAAATCTCTTATGTACAAATGTATTCACTCTGCAGCTCCTCAGTATCTCTCCTCTCTTATTTCTCCCTACACTTCATCCTGAGAATGCCATTCATCTGGAAGTCTCTCTTGGTGGTACCCTTCTCCTCTACGGCCAACTCCTGACACCCTTCTACCTTGCTGCACCATATACCTGAAACAACATACCTGACTCTGTATCAGGCTCCATCTCTGGTGGTATTCAAATTCAGGCTGAAAGCCCACTTTTTTGAAGCTGCTGTGTTTATCAGGCAGGGACTGTCTCTTGCATGTTTAATGTACAGTGCTGTGTGCATCTGGTAGCACTATAGAAATAATAAATTGTTGTTGTTGTGAAGTTTTTTCAGAAGCAAATCTTGCATAAATCAAACAACTAGAGGCTGTACAGAGATGGGTTTACCCTCTACACAGTAATGGTAAGCACTAATTGCACTAAGGTGAACCTTACAGTTGGTTTTTAGACCAGTTTTAGAGAGGTGTAGAAAGTATTTAAGTAGGTTTCGTGTAGAGCAAGAAAGAAGATTTAGAGCCTTGTCTTCACACCAGACAGAAAATCTCCTCCACTTAACAGTATAACATCTATTAATAGAATCTTTCATGGAAACCAGCAGAATCCTGGAGATACCCTCAGGCAGTTGAAGGGAAGCAAATTCTGTGCTCTTAACTTCCAGGCCATGAGGCCAGGGACTGGAGGCTAGAATGCAGAAGAGATCCTTTGCTCTCCTTGATCAGTGGTCTCAAACTCAAACCCTTTGTGGGGCCACATTTTGGATTTGTAGGTACTTGGAGGGCCGCAGAAAAAATAGTTAATGTCTTATTAAAGAAATGACAATTTTGCATGAGGTAAAACTCTTTATAGTTTATAAAACTTTCCTTTAACAGTTAAAAGGAAAGATACATAAACTATAAAGAGTTTTACCTTATGCAAAATTGTCATTTCTTTAATAAGACATTAACTATTTTTTCTGCGGCCCTCACATTTAAAGTTTAATATCTTTTCTTTCTCAAAACTGACACATTTCAATCATTATATTGAAAATAAAATCATTTTCCCTACCTTTGTTGTCTGGTGACTTTATTTTTCTGTGCTTTTAACTATGTTTCCAGGGCCTTCTTGTCCTTTGATTGTTTTTCTCTCCGTCTTTACTTTCTGCCTTGCATCCATCTTTATAGCCAAAAATAAGAACTGACTGTACTGAAAACTAGTGCACAGCGAGTGGAAAGGATTTATAAAGAATATGCTCAGAAAAGTGAAACTCTGAAGAGAGAGTGACAACCCTCTCTTGGGGTAAGAGTTTACCGTCCAGTCATTGCATAATTGATTCAAAAAATCACTCTCTGAGAACTAGTAAAGGTAATAAAAGCTAATTTTAAATCTTGTAATTTCTAAACACAGTCCAGGTTCAAAAAAATTTTGAGATATAAAATATAATAAATCTATTTGGATTTTTGATGATGCACTTATCTTATAAAGATAAATTTGTTATAGGGGTCTCAGGTCTCAACGTGGCCCCGTTTCGTGGTCTGCTTCAGGAGACCCAAAATCAATCTTTAAAGATTGATTTTGGGTCTCCTGAAGCAGACCACGAAACGGGGCCACGTTGAGACCTGAGACCCCTATAACAAGTTTATCTTTATAAGATAAGTGCATCATCAAAAATCCAAATAGATTTATTATATTTTATATCTCAAAATTTTTTTGAACCTGGACTGTGTTTAGAAATTACAAGATTTAAAATTAGCTTTTATTACCTTTACTAGTTCTCAGAGAGTGATTTTTTGAATCAATTATGCAATGACTGGACGGTAAACTCTTACCCCAAGAGAGGGTTGTCACTCTCTCTTCAGAGTTTCACTTTTCTGAGCATATTCTTTATAAATCCTTTCCACTCTCTGTGCACTAGTTTTCAGTACAGTCAGTTCTTATTTTTGGCTATTATACACACTTTGGCTGACTTTTTGCATAATCTTTCCCTGTGTATACTGTGAACATAGTTGCATCCATCTTTGGCATTAACTTAATATTCAATTTTTCTGCTTTCTTTTCAAAATCTACGTTTCCATGTCTTACCTTCCCTTCCTATCTCTCTCTTCTTCCGTCCTATTTCTATGGTCTGACATCTCTTTCCTTCCTTTCTCTCCCTCCCTCCTTCCTTCCTTTCCCCTGGTCTGGCATCTGTTTCCTTCCCTCACCCCATGCCCTGGCATCTCTCCCTCCCCCCTCAATGGTCTGATATCTCCTTTCCTTCCCTCCCTCCCATGAACTTGCATCTCTTGTTCCTTCTCCTTCCTTCCTTCTCTTTCCCCAATTGGATGCAGCAGCTACAGAAGCAGCATTTTTCTTCCCCCTTCCTTGCAGCAGAAGCATTTCTCTTCCCCTTCCCTCCCCCTCCCTTTCCCTATGCAACAGCAGCAGAAGCAGCATTTCCCTCCCCCCTTTCCTGTGCAGGAGAGGCATTACTCTTCCCCTTGCCCTCCCTCTCCCTTTCCCTGTGCAGCAGCAGCAGCATTTCCCTAGGGTCCCCCTTTCCTATGCAGCAGAAGCATTTCTCTTTCCTCTCCCCTTCCGTTCTCTTCCTTGTGGAGCAGCAGCGTGTCTGGCCGGCTCCCTTGCTCAGTCGATCGTTCCGTTCAAAGCCGTGGGCGGCGGCTTCTCGCGAGATCCGCGCCTGAGTCAGAAGCCTCTCTGATGTTGTGATGTCAGAGAGGCTTCCGATGCAGGAGTGGATAGCGTGAGGAGCCGCCACCCGCGGCTTTGAATGGAATGATCAACTGAGCAAGGCAGCCGGCCAGACACATTGCTGCTCCAGAAGGAAGGGAAGGGGGAAGAGAAATGCTGGTGTGGATGGTGCGAGGAGCCGCCGCCGGCCGCAGCTTTAACCTGAACAATCAACTGTAGCAAGGGAGCAGTTGATCATCGCAGGCTGCAAAATAGCACCTGGAGAGCCGCATGCGGCCCGTGGGCCACGTGTTTGAGACCGCTGTCCTTGATGAAGGTCAGAAAACAGTCCAATCTCCACAGTTCTTCAGAGGACAACTCCAGAAGTACAGGGAATCGCACCTATTCTTAGGGAGAGGAGACAGCAGATGCTGTGCATAGGCAGATTAGATGGGCCATCATATTTCTATGTTTCTGCCTCAGTATTTCATATTTCTATGTTTCTGCCAGTAAGGCAAAATGAGGATCATGGTTCCCCAGTCCTGCTTGAGTTTCAATAGAGTCTTTGCAAAGGGAGGTATTGGAAGATATGCATACAGAAGGCCCTCCTCCCAATTGAGGAGAAAGGCATCTGCCACTAGCCTGCTGTGGAACATGAGACCTCTCTTTGAGAAGTCCTCCGGTTTACCCTCAGATGCTCAGGAGCAGTCCAACTCAAACTCAGCAAAATATTCTTCATGAGTAGTCTGAATCTATGCCTGCCTCAGGCAAATGGATGGATGTCCAGACTCAAGGTGGGAATGCCAAGGTATGGGTTCTCTCTGGGACTGTGCTGAGCATCGCCACAAAGCAAAAGCAAGAAGCTACGCCCACCCAGAAGTGCCTTGATCAGATCCCACTGTGGTCATGTGCTGTACGCCTGTACCCCCACAATTCATACAAATTTGCATCAAGGCCAAGATATCTTACTCCTGTTCCAGTTTCAAACTCTTCTATTATCACTATAGATGCACTCTCTCCCCTTTCAATCGGCCTTTTGAATGTTCAGTCAATCTGTAATAAACATCATCTGGTTAAAGATCTTATTTTGTCAAAAAACATTGATATTCTATGCTTAAGAGAAACCTGGCTCTCATCTAATGAACAGGCCTACCTAAATCAGTCATACCCTCCAGGTTATTCATCAATTCAAAGCTCTCATGATAACCATCGAGGTGGAATTGTAGCTATTATCTACTCGAATCATCTTCCTATAACTTCACAACAATCAATCAGAACATCTTCTCTAGAAACACTTGCATTTTGTGTTCTAGGTCAAATTCACCTAGAATTTTCTCTCATTTACCTTCCTCCTCCAGTGACGGCTTCCACACTACTTACTCTACAATCTACACTATGTAACCTCTATGTATTCTTTAACAATCTAATTATACTAGGGGATTTTAATATCCATTTTGATGAACCACATAATTCCATTACCCAGGATCTTCTTTATACTCTTACAGAACTATCATTTCATCCTCTTCTTTCATCCCCTACACACAAATGCGGCCACACTCTTGATATGGTTATAACTTCCACTCCCACTTACATACATCATACCATAACATCCATATCAAATATAACTTTCCCATAGACCGATCATTCCTTAATCTACTTTTACCTACCATTGCCAAACAAATCTTATATCAATTATCAACACAACTCTTACAGTACAGATCTCAAAAGGTTTACCACCTAAAATATCGAATCCCAAATGAATCCCATTCTAGATAATTTTACTACTTTATCAATCTCAGAACAAACTACCCAATGGGAAACTAAACTACAAACTCTGTTAGAAAATATAGCTTCTAAAAACAATAATTTCCAAATCCTCTACTTAATCATCAATGTTACCGTTTATTAAGAGAACAGCTTAGATCCTTGGAATGCAGTTGGCATAAGAACAAGACCACAATTAGTCTTAATCTTTATAAAACAAGAAAAAGGAGTACAAAATTGCAATTCAGACATCAAAAAAATACTATACTGATCAGATTACAAAAGCTAAAAACTCTGCTACTTTATATACAATCCTCATATCAACCGTCCTGAACTAATAACATATGCAAGACAGCACAAAATCAGCATAGTGTGATCAGAAACATTCAGCAACAAGTTACTCATGCGTGCCTGTTTTGACATGTTTAGAATACCCGCCCTTGCCTGGGCCACCACTACATCAGGGAGTGTGCATTGACATAGTAGATAGGCTTTATAAGAGCGCATGTGCAGCGTCTTTTCATCTCATACGCCATTTTGAATCCAGCACTGTTTCAGCTTTAATCAGCACACAGACGGTAAACTTTTAGTACTTTTTGGAAAAGAACAACTTGTTGCTGAATGTATTTAATGAAGAATAGTTTGTTGCTGAATATTTCTGATCACATTATGCTGATTTTTTTTTTTTTTTTTGGGGGGGGGAGGCTAGGCGGTCTGGCAGAGGGGTAGAGAGGATTCCAGCAGGAGGGACTGGGCATCCCTCCTGCTGGTGAAGACTGTGCAGGTTGGGGGGGGGGGGTCCGGCAGGAGAGACTGGGTCACGGCATGTGGCAACAGGAGAGATTGCCTTGGCCGCTGAGCTGATCGTGGCAGTCGCGATCAGCTCAGCAGCCCGATCCAGAACTTATACCTGTTTTCACTTTGTCTAAGTCAAGATGTATGAGTTCCGTCAGGCAACCTGTCAAACTTTTTGATTATGGCTGCCAGACGACTAAGTCTAAATCGGCCCACATCCCGCCCACCTCTTGCCCTATCCACTCTTCCAAAAACCCCTTTTGGGTCTGGGCGCACAGAGGCAGTGAAAAGGCTTAAGCTGGTTTAAGCTATGTCTAAAACCAGTTTCAATTATCGGTACTTGGACGACCCGTCTTTTTGATTGTCCAACTACTGACTTAGGCCGGTTTTTGGACTTTTTAAAAAAAATTTATGAGCCCCTAAACCCACACAGAGACCTACAATTACAGTACCACTGAATATGTGCTCACACTGACCTTGGATTTTGAAAGGGAAGTAATTAGACCTAAGAATTCCAAATCCATTAAGGGAATAAAGGATACAACAATGAAGAGATATGTTTGTTTTTAAGAACAGTTGAATGCATCTCCTGACAATTTATCATCAACCAAACTATTTATGTCTATGCATTTCTGAATAATTTTCTTCCAACATATGTATACATCTTCCAGCTAACTGGATAAGTGCCAGCCAGCGGGATATTCAGCAGCAATGACCAGATAACGCTGCTGAATATTCTCTCAGGCAGCCTTGGCAATCTCCAGAAAGTGCTAGGGTGATTCATGTGCGGAGTCAGAAGTGATCTGGTTAGCAGCAATATTCAGATTGCTAACCAACTAAAATAAGGATAGCAAAAAGGCTGTCCTAACTTTATCTGGCTAGCTATTCAGTTAGTGATCTAAATACCATAGCTATCCAGATATGGGTGCTGAAGGTCTGTTGTATTTTTTATTTACTTATGAAGGCCATCTGTAGACTTGTTTAATTATAAAGATTTATGCTAGACAGCATAAAAGAGTTGGTAGTGTTGTGATCATGGCAGTTTCACTACATTAGTCTCACTGGGCCTGATTTTCAGACTGCAGGAAGCATAGAAACAGGATGGCAGATAAAGGCCAAATGGCCCATCTAGTCTACCCAACCGCAGTAACCATTACCTCTTCCTCTCTCTAAGAGATCCCACGTGCCAGGCAGCCCAGCTATCTTCTACGGTAGGTGGCAAACCTGGAAATTCAATGCCAGGACAGTATCTGACAACTGGCATTAAATTTCTGGACTATGTAAAGCTGTGTTTGACCTAACTAGCCAAGCTGATATAAGCTGAATGGCTAGGCTATGGTGGCCAAACACTTGTTATTTAGGTGGATCTATCTAGCTGCTATATCTAGACAGTCAGCCAATCAATGTTGGCACTGGCTGGCTATGTTGCACAACACAGCCAGTGACTGGGCTAGCTGCTGACTATGGTGCATGGGGCAATGGAGGGTTAGGTGACTTGCCCAGGGTCATAGGTTCAATCCCAGTGCCACTGCCTATGACTTCAGAGGCTGGACTCACAGGGGAAATGTGCTGAGCGTTTGGTGGCAATGCAATCTTTTTGGGTGGCACTTGCCACCCCATAGCAACATCTATGCTGCGGCTGCCATTATTAATGTAAAATAGTGGCATGTAGATTCTTATCAGAACCTACTGCAGGCAAAGTAAAAATAAAACATGAACAGCTGAAGGGTGAACTGGGAAGGACATCTGGCAAAACAGAGGGCAAGGCCAAAATGAACAGAACTGCCTTTGATTCTAAAAGAATAGAGTAATGTAATGTAATTTATTTCTTATATACCGCTACATCCGTTAGGTTCTAAGCGGTTTACAGAAAATATACATTAAGATTAGAAATAAGAAAGGTACTTGAAAAATTCCCTTACTGTCCCGAAGGCTCACAATCTAACTAAAGTACCTGGAGGGTAATAGAGAAGTGAAAAGTAGAGTTAGAGGAAAAATAAAAATAAAATAAACATTTTAACAAGACAGCATTGATCTAAATACTTTGGAAGGTAGAAGAGAGGAGAGAAAGGAATAGAAGCAGAAGGGGGAGCCGTTGAACAGTAGAATTCTGGAGAAATTTAAATGATAGAAATAGAACAAAACAAAGACAAAAGGCAAAACAATAGATAAGATTAAAGATAAATCATAAGCTGGAAAGAAAAATAAAATAAAACTTTGTCTTCAATCCACGGTTTCAGCGTCAGTGATGAAGTGGAGCAAGTAAGTTTAGGAGGAGCGATTGACGTTTCCAGAAAGGGCTTCTTCAGGGAAGAGACTTGGCCGACAGTCCCAGGATGCCTATGTCTCCTCCCCTGCGATGTTCTCCCATCCATGCATTCCCTCCCAGACACACTGCCCGTGCCCCAGCCGCTCCAAGGAGGCTGCCCCAGATGAGGCCCACGGTGAATGCAGGATTCTCTCCTCTGCGGGAAAGCCGCCCGGAGCCGACAGTCGATCTTCTTAGCGGATTGCAGGGGGGGAAGAGTTCACACTCTTGGTAGGATCGGGTCTGTGTGCTCTCGGTGGTTGTGGCTGGTCTCGTTGCTGCTTAGGTGTAAAAGCAGTTGATCTCCACTGCTGCTGATATTTAAAAGCAGGCAGATTGATCTCTCCAATGGACTGCAGGGGGAGGAGTTCACACTCCTGGCAGGATCGGGTCTGTGGGCTCTTGGTGGTTGCGGTAGGTCTCGCTGCTGCTTGTATGTAATGTAGTAGAGTACAACAATATAAAGAATTAACCATATTGAAACCAAAACAAAATCTATGAAATCATCCTGTTGCACAGAAATCAATGTAACAATCAAGAAACTACACTATAGCTGACTCCATCTGTCTCATTTTCAACTGATGTTCCTCAAGCAATTAATCTAGGATTATTATTCTCTCTCGGGAGCCAAATGTTTTTATCAGTAAAATATCACCTGACCAGGTTGCTTGAAAGAGGAGGAAATTAAAAATATCTTGACCGCCTGGTACTGTTTGCTGGAGTACATGCCAAATAGAACAGACACTTTCAAAGAAGCTCTGAGCACTAATCACCTTTAAAGACAAAGCTATGAGGTAAGTAAAAACATGCACTCAATTCATCTGTCCCTTGAGAGTTTAGGCAAGATTTGACATGAATAGTGAAGATGCAAGCTTTCCATGACTTTAGGCTGTGTATCGACATGAAAAGGAATGGGTGAAAGACCAAAAGCAGAAGGTAAGGATAGGATGGACTAATCATCTCTCCCTAATCATTGCTTCCCTGTATTTAACTCTAAGTCCCCTCTTTTTTATTGTCTGTGTGACTTTCCTGTCTGCTTTGCCTAGACAGTAAACTTTAAACAGCATGGACTCCCTATTTGTTTCTGTAAATCATTGTACACCTTTGGTGGTGATATATAAATAACAACAAAGGCAGCAATGGTCAGCATTTAAAGTTAAATTAAACCTATCTTGACCTGGGCACTGACACTGAATATCTGGGTCTTTGTTTGTGCCTGGAAGCTAAAAACAAGAGCAAAGGCCACAAGTTCCACACAGTCACAAAACCAGAACAAGGAACAAATAGAGCTGGTGATCTGGACAACAGTTCTTTATTAAAAAGTAAACGAAGGCCAAATTCTTCACATCATATGAAAACAACAAATGGCACAATCCAAACTTGAGACTTAGTGAAGATGAATCACAAGACCATAATGGGATGTACGCTCGCGTGACTTTATAACTATATATCTTAACATTTTATCTTTTGTATCCTGCTTTATACTGTACACATATACTTCACACTTCAAAAATATCTCATGTATCACATAAACACCTAAGAAACTTGTTCATTAGTTTCTCATATCATTTTATTCACATTAGCCATCTCTAAATTCACAATGTTCAATTATTTTTGCATTTGTAGTGCATCTCTCATATTCATTCTTTTTTAGTCTTAGAATATAACAATAGCCTTGCTGGGTCAGACCAACGGTCCATCAAGCCCAGTACCCATTCTCACGGTGGCCAATCCAGGTCACTAGTACCTGGCCAAAACCCAAAGAGTAGCAACATTCCATGCTACCGATCCAGGGCAAGCAGTGGCTTTCCCCATGTCTTTCTCAATAACAGACTGGGCTTTTCCTCCAGGAACTTGTCCAAACCTTTCATAAAACGAACTACGCTATCTACTCTTACCACAACCGCCGTCAATGCATTCCCAGGAAGTTAAGTTTTCACTCCCTTTCACTTTGCATGTCTTATTTACTATGGGGTTCATAATCAAAAGAGAAAAACGTCCAAAAATCGGCCTAAGTCGGCACTTGGACGATCATAAACAAAAGACGTCCAAGTGCCGATAATCAAACCGGGTTTTGGATGTATTTCTACATGACCTATGCCTTCATAGTGCCGCTGAACGACCATAGCTAAACGGGGCGTTTCAGGAGGAGTGTCGAGGGCGGGATTTGGGCGGGATGTGGGCAGGCTTAGATTTAGTCATACTACATGCATAACCTAAAGTTATACAGCACAGGATCGACAGAACTTGGATGTTGTGACTTAGACCATTTAAAACATGGTCTAAGTCATAAAAACCCACCTAAAGTGACCAAATAACCACTGCAAACCAAAACACAAACTGCAGACCATGTACAAGATGCAGGCACTGTTTATTACAATATTAATGCAGTATGATAAATATACCACCTTATTACCAACCAAGGGACCCAACACGGTCCGTGTTTCGGACAACACCTTCCTCAGGGGTCCTAATGAACATAAATAATGATACAGTAATGGTAAATGCGTGACTATAAAACATATAAACCAATGGTAATTAAGTGATGGTGTGATTAAATAAAATAACGGTGTGATAAAAGTGCGTGTGGGAAAAGAATGTGAGAAAGAGAATCATGATGTGATATTGTGATGTGTTTGTGCACACGTTATTCAACATTCTTTCCACAAGAACTAGAGTTCTGTCCAGTTTGTTATTGGAAACATGAGATTAGCCATATAAGAAAAAAGGAAAGAAGGGAAAACTATAGACGTGAACGTGGGAAGGAAGATGTGAAATGGCAAGAAAGGAAAAATAATAAATAATGATAAAAATGTGATAATGAAATAAACGTATAGACCCACATTATGGGCCTTTAATTAATTTATGTTTTCATAAACACATATATTTATTCCATTTTTTACTAAACTTTTTGACCAAGCTTTTTCAATTTACATTGTACTTCCTTACATTAGACCCACATCGATGTATTGACCAATATAAGGCCTTTTAATGTCCCCATTTTTAGGAACATTTTTTATCTAATAAAGGTATTTTAGTATTATGATGTTGTTTTATATGTTTTTTATATATTTGTAATATTCAACATTGTTTTATCCATTATTTTATCTTCATGATTTGCTGTTGATGTTTTTTAATGAGCTATGTGGTGCTTATTTGGCTTCATGTTTCTTTACATGTCAGTTCGATTCGTTCATTGCAGTCTGTTATATACCTTATCCACCACGGTATGTTGTCATGTTTCTGCTGTATTCATTCATCACATCCACATATCACTTTAGATTATAAGTTATTATATTTATTTCAGTCACTATGTTTCTTTCATTATCACATTTTTATCACTATTTATTATTTTTCCTTTCTTGCCATTTCACATCTTCCTTCCCATGTTCACGTCTATAGTTTCCATTCTTTCCTTTTTTCTTATATGGCTAATCTCATATGTTTATCTCAAATGGTAGTAAAACTTAACTACCACTTCAATGCCCTTATGTATTAAATTCTGTTCTTCCCAGATCCTCAGCGGCACCACTTGGAGCTCAATACTTTTTCATTGCTCCAAGCTTTACGTGTCAATTCGTCATCGGATCTTATTTATCAGCATTTTTTTTGCAATTTTCTTAACTTTTGTGAATTTGTATAAAACTTATTATTTGTATTATACTTTGTATTGTATTATTTGTATTATACTTATTATTTGTATAAAATAAGTTTTATACAAATTCACAAAAGTTAAGAAAATTGAAAAAAAATGCTGATAAATATTAACATGGGCTGCTGGTTATCTGTTATATACTTTAGCACCCAGATCCTTTTTCTCCAATGGAAAACTACTATTTAAAATGCAATTCTTCATTAAATCATCAATAGATCTTCTCCAATATATTATTTGTTTTAATATTAAACTACACTGACTTGATTGAAGTTGATATTGTGTGATATATAAATTTTAATATAGATTCTATGACTCAGTTCCATCATCTCAGCACATCTCTCCAGGATGCATTAGATTAGGTGACCTCTTATACAAATACACAAACTGGCAAATTCTATGTAGTCCGCCAAAAGTTGGGCACCTACATTGGTGCACCTAACATCACTTAGGCGGCACTAAACGTTATTCTATACAGTGTGTCTAATATAATTGGTTAATAGGATTAATTGACACCAATAATTGGCACTTAACACCTCATAATTGTCGTTAATTGAAAGTTAGGTGCCTAGCTCGAAAAACATGATTCTATAAAGAGTAGGTGCCTAGTCCATAGCGCCTACCTAAAAGAGGGCATGGTTAGGAGCAGATTGTGGGTGTGTTTCCAGTTAGGTGCCTCTTTTTAGATAGGCTTTTGTGGTGGGGCCGTGCAATGCTAGCGGGCAATAATGGGCACTCAATCTTGACCTGCCTGGAGGGCCAGCGATGCTTGGCCTTTAAGACCAAGAAACACCTCTCTCACAACTTCACAGTTCCTCATAGGTACCTGCCTATAGGCACTGCTTCAAATAGTTCCTAAACAGTCTTTACATGGCTATATGTCCCCAAAGGTAAACAAAACAGTGCCAGACAAAATAGTAGAAATAATATAAAAAATAAAATTGTGGAACATGTAGACATCAATAAGACAGAGTCAGCATGGGTTCTGCCAAGGGAGGTCTTGCCTCACCCAATTTTCTTGACTTCTTTGAAGGTGTGAATAAACATGTGGATAAAGGCAAGCCGGTTGATGTAGTGTATCTAGATTTCCAGAAAACTTTTGATAAAGTTCCTCATGAGAGGCTCCTGAGAAAAGACAGTCATGGGATAGGAGGCAATGTTCAATTGTGGATTAAAAAATTGGTTATCAGACAGAAAACAAAGGGTAGGATTAAATGGCCATTTTTCTCAATGGAGGGTAAATAGCGGTTTGCCACACCGATCTGTACTGGGACTGGTGCTGTTTAACTTATTTATAAATGATCTGGAAATTGGAACTATGAATGAGGTGATTAAATTTGCATATGACACTAAACTGCTCAAAGTTGTTAAAAACGCATGCGGACTATGAAAACCTGCAGGAAGACCTTAGGAAATTGGAAGACTAGGGCTCATAATCAAAAGAAAAAAACGTCTAAAAAGTGGCCTAAATGGCTACTTGGACGATCAAAAAGCCTGATCGCCCCCCCCCCCCCCCACTGACCCGCGACCCCCCTCCGCCGACTCCACGACCCTCCCCACCCCCAATCCCACCCCCCATACCTGTTAAATGCTGGCCGGACGGATGGGTGCCAAGCCCGCCTGTCCGGCAGTATCACGGCAGGAGAGATGCCTCCTGCCGCGGGTCTCTCCTGCCGCGGGTCATGGCAGTTCGGGTAGAGGAGTGATGGCATCACGGTAGGGGAGATAAGGCATCTCTCCTGCCGCGATCATTGCTGTAGGGGGTAGGCAGGTTGCTGGGACCTTTGAGCTGATCGCAGCATCCACAATCAGCTCAGCGACCCCTTTCAAGATGAATTTGTCTGAAATTCTTAAAATACCAGAGCAATCTTATCTTCCAATTTCAAGAATATTTTATATACCATTTTCTGTCAAGAAAAAATCTGATTGCTGAAGGTGCTAATGTTTCCTTTGATAACCTGAACTAGGGTTACCAGATGTCCAGGAAAACCCAGACATGTCCTCTTTTTAGAGGACTGTCCAGGTGCCTGGATGGATTTTCCAAAATCTGGCAGTTTGCCCAGGTTTTGGAAAGCCCTGATGAGCTCCGGCTGCATCTGGAGGGCCTCCGAGCATGTGCAGATGACGTCACATACATCCGCGCATGCTTGAAGCCCTCCAGATGCGGCCCAGAGGTCAGGGAAGAAGCGATGAGGCTTGCTGAGGGTGGGGCTGGAGGCAGAACTGGGCAGGATGGGAGCAGGGCCATGTGTCCGGGTTTCTTCTTAAAATATGGTAACCTGAACCTGACACAAACCATTAAAGATGAAACTTTTCAGGGGATAAAACCTGCCACTTTGATTATACATTTCACCTTAGTACCTCACCGGGATTGGACAGTGAAACTGCTTTTCCACAGTTGAGATGTTGAATTTTTGAACTGTAAGATACGGGCATTTGTTTCTAGGTCTATGCAGAAGTGTCAAGTTTATTTTCTATTTGATATACCATCTATCTTGAAGTCTAAGGGCCTCTTTTACGAAGTTGTGTAGTGCGGGCCACTGCCGTAACAGCCCCAAAGCACGGCTTTGTAAAAGAGGGGGTAAGTGATTTACAATTCAGTTTAAAAATATAAAATAAGGGTAATAAAAACAGAGACCATAAAAACAATATGAGAACAAAACTTGATATGTAAGGAGGGAAGGTAATAAAATTACAATGATAAAAAAAAAGAGATAAGAATTTTTGAAGCTCTGGTCCATGCATCTTGTGATTAGATGGTTTATTTTGGTTGGAGAGTTTTTGCTAGGAATCACGAGGTCTCTACTGTACTCTCTATTCTGATCTAGCCCATAGTATTGGGCTGATTCAAACTGTCAGAACATCTCTTAGGCAAGAGCATAGATGAAGAGGCTAGGTACAGGGTGTGGCGGGGCCGGGGGTAAGCCTAGCGCTGGCAACCCAGCTCCTGCCCCAGGCGTAAGGACCAAGCGCTCCCAGGAGGACTTCCATTGGGAAACAGTGAAATAATTAATGGAGGCTGCGTTAGTGGTAAAGTTCAGCTTTTCGTTTATTTCCCTCAGTTTACAGCACTAGGGTTCAAGCAGTCCCTCTGTGTTGAGGAGACTTAAACAAAACATATTTTCATACAGTCCAGCCTGATGTCCAGGCAGAAAAGCCAAAAATAAAACCAAAAACGTTTTCTCCTGATTTTGCTTTTTCTGTTTGAAAAATCGTTAGGAAGCTTTAGCACTGTCCCACCTGAAGCCCAAGGCCCCCACTATCCCAAGCTCTCAGGGTAGGGCTAGGGAATTTTATAACCCAACCGTTTCAGACTGCTGTTAGTCCCCTCCCAAAGTTCCTGCTTCAGGGTTAAATTATATCTGGACTCTAAGTTCCGTGCAAGCTTTCTGAGGAGGTTAATTACAGGTTCTCACCTCCTTCCCTATCTTCACAGGCTTTCCTCTCGGGCTCTAAGTAATTTATGCATACTAGTTCACAGTTAGACTAAGGGAGAAAGAACGCTACTTCCAAACATTCACTTTCATTCCCCTCCCCCATTCATACCTCGTTATCTGTGACTCTCCTGGAGCTCCCATGCTGCGAGATTGCATTCCATGTCACTGCTCTCAGATAACGCCCTTTCTAATTCCATTAGGGAATCACCATTCTCTGAGCTAGGGTAAGAACTCCCTTCAGGGCCAGCTAACGGACAGCCCTGTCCTGGAAGTCTTGCTACTTCCCTGCACTGCTGTTGAGGAGTTAGAAGTCTGGTCACTCGGGAGGGTTGTAAGACCAGCTGCGTTTTAGCTAAGGTCTGGGACAGAGACCTCTTGGCAGGCTCTCTCCTGATTAGTGCAGCCTGGCTCTTCCCTCCATTCCTCCTTCCAGTCTTCTCTCCAGTATTCTCCACAGTGTTCATGATCTCCTCAGCCCTCCCCCTATTGTTTCCACCTGGGCTCATTTTATGCTGCAAGCCTAATCTCACTCTCCCTCTGGGTTCGTCCTGCTTGCTAGCCACACACCCCTCATTAACCATGCCTGTGCTGGTTTTCTTTCTCAGAGGTTTTGTCAGAGCTTTGCCCAAGGAATCATAAAAGGAATTATAGTGCCCTAAACTAGACGTTATGGTTTCTGTCCTTGCCTCTCTGCCTTGCCCTGCCTGTTGGCTCTTAGTGATAGGCACAGGGATACTAGACAGTTTCCTGGGCTTAGGAATAGGGACAGCCCTTTGCAAGGCAGGGTTTAAAACCGGGTTTAAACTGCTGACAGGCACTTCCCTGTCACAAGGGGCAGAGCTGAGCAAGGCAAAAGCCAAATGGGATAAGAACATAAGCAATGCCTCCACTGGGTCAGACCCGAGGTCCATCATGCCCAGCAGTCCACTCACGCGGTGGCCCAACAGGTCCAGGACCTGTGCAGTAGCCCTCTATCTATACCCCTCTATCCCTTTTTCCAGCAGGAAATTATCCAATCCTTTCTTGAACTCCAGTACCGTACTCTGTCCTATTACGTCCTCTGGAAGCGCATTCCAGGTGTCCACCACACACTGGGTAAAGAAAAACTTCCTAGCATTCGTTCTGAATCTGTCTCCTTCCAACTTTTCCGAATGCCCTCTTGTTCTTTTATGTTTTGAAAGTTTGAAGAATCTGTCTCTCTCTACTCTCTCTATGCCTTTCATGATCTTGTAGGTCTCTATCATGTCTCCTCTGAGTCTCCGCTTTTCCAGGGAGAAGAGCCCCAGTCTCTCCAATCTTTCAGTGTATGAAAGGTTTTCCATGCCCTTAATCATTCGTGTTGCTCTCCTCTGGACCCTCTCAAGTATTGCCATATCCTTCTTAAGATACGGTGACCAATACTGAACACAGTACTCCAGGTGCGGGCGCACCATTGCCCGATACAATGGCAGGATGACTTCTCTCGTTCTGGTCGTAATACCCTTCTTAATAATACCCAACATTCTGTTTGCCTTCTTCACGGCTGCTGCGCATTGTGCTGTTGACTTCATTGTTGTGTCCACCAGTACACCCAAATCTCTTTCAAGGTTACTTCTCTCTAATACTAATCCCCCCAGGAAACAGATGTGAATCAGGTATTAAAGATTGAACAGGAATCGTAGGTAGAGGAAGAATCAAGCATAAAGCAGTAGGGAAGAACTTGAAACTGAAGCAGTACAAGGAGCTAGGACAGCAAAAGCCACAGGTCAGGTCCACCAAATCTGGTCAAGCAGCAAGGATGTTACCCAGTTCCAGGCTGGAGATTTGGGACAGTCCTAGATTTATGAACCAAAAGATTCTTATTTTGCCTGATCTCAGTAACAACACACAAGGAAATTCTAAAACTGGTGCCAGTTGGTGCCCCACCGGCACCTAAGTTAATTGAAGAACACCATTAGAAACAGTAAAAATAACCAGGTTGAAGCACCTACTGGTGCCTAAAAAGGCACTGGAATCAGGGCAGGATTAACCAATAGGCCAAGTAGGCACTTGCCTAAGGCCCGAAATGGTCAGGGGGCCCGATGAAGGAAGGCATCAACATTGTTTTTTCCAAACGGCGATGGGCCCCTCCAGCATTGATTGGCAATGCGGGCCCCCCTGATCGGCAACGCAGGCCCCCCCCGATCGGCAACGCACCCCCCCCCCCCCATCGACGGAAAGTAAGATAAGCAAGCAACGTGGGTAAGAAAGGCAACGGGAACTGTAATTGTGCAAGCGGTGCTGCTTGCCCAAAGTTTCCCTCTGACGCAGCTTCCTTTTTCCGCCTGGGCGCATGATGGGGTGGGGCGGGGCGGGGGGGGGGCCCAGTGTACTTGTGTGCCTAGTGGCCCTCGACAAATTAATCCTGCCCTGACTGGAATCACACCTACATAGGCACTTTAAATCACCAAATGCCAAAGCAGCTGCAATTTATGCAAAGATAGGTGCCGAAAATGTAGGCCAGGGTTTTCTGGGCTGACATTTTCGGCACCTATCTTTGCCAGGGATCCTGAAAATAGTCCACAGCTTGCCATCAACTGATCGAGGTAGGGGAAATCCCGATCAGCTAAGCTGGCAGGACTCCCCAAAACCGCGGCTTCGGGGAGGCCTGCTAGCTCAACTGATTGGGGATTCCCTTGCCGCAATTTGCTGAACCATAAAGGAGTTCCCCAATTCCTCTCTCTCTCCCTCCTTCCCACCCACCAATCCTCTCCAGCACCCCTCCAAAAAGAGCCTCCTACCGCCAAGCCCAAAATCCCCCCCACACACACCCTTTGTACCTTTGGATGGAAAACTGGAAGGAGGGATGCCCACTCCCTCCTACTAAACTATAAGCTCCTCTAAGTTTGCCAAAAGGTGCTTAAAAAGATACAAAAAGGAGGCAAAAAATGTCAATAAGGACTCTATGAGTGTGTCTATCAGCTAATCACTCCTAACAACCCAAACCACACAGGTACCAAATATCAATTGAAGGATAGGGGCGCTCTCAGTGTGAGGTTGTTAGCGACGGGAGAACAAACTCCAGCGCTTCCACTTACAAAGACGGAGGTGAATCACCCCACCTGCACACCATCATCGGGCGTCCCTAGTGTGCAAAATCAACTGTGCAGAATTAATAACAATAAATAAGTCACAAACAGTGAACTAGTGAGAGAGTGAATCAAACTGAAAACCCACTCATAGAGTCCTCCCCAGCCTAATCCCCAAGATACAAAATGAAACCACAGCCAACTTAGCTTTTTAAAGCGAGCCAAATGAAGTCAATGAGCATTGCGGGAGACCAGAATAGTCATAGGATCAACCGGTTTCGGGTGAAACCCTTCATCAGGATCTTAAGGCTGGAGCAGAACCGGCTGGGAGGGAAGCAGGCTGGGAGGGATGATGGTGTGCAGGCGGGGTGATTCACCTCCGTCTTTGTAAGTGGAAGCGCTGGAGTTTGTTCTCCCGTCGCTAACAACCTCACACTGAGAGCGCCCCTATCCTTCAATTGATATTTGGTACCTGTGTGGTTTGGGTTGTTAGGAGTGATTAGCTGATAGACACACTCATAGAGTCCTTATTGACACTCCCTCCTACTAGCAGGCCCACCTCATCATAGAAATAACATTAGAATTCTTAGAATTCATGAGTGCTTTCAACTCCTAACTCCTCTCACCTTGGGTTCTGCATCCCCAACCCTATATGTCATGTCTGTCTGTCCAAGTTAGATTGTAAGCTCTTCTGAGCAGGGACTGTCTATAAATGTCAAAATGTACAGTGCTGTGTACACTTTCAGCGCTATATAAGTGATAAGTAGTAGTAGTAGTAAGGTATGGAGGGTAAAAATTTGATAACATTCTTGGAAGCTTTTTTGATGAAAATTGTTGGTGTGAACTTTTGAGAAAGACTTGGAAATTGAAAGAGCTTATTGAGCCTCCTCCCACTGACTGAAGATGGCTAAATATGCTGAGATCCTCCAGATATTTTTCAGGAACACAACACTCTTCAGACTGCTGTTCAAGTTTTTGAGTTCTTCCATGGCCACAAATCTGTTTTCTAACAGCTCAGTTCTTGAATGTAAAGTCAGCAATTCTGACTTCATAGCAACTATTTCAGCCTTGACCTCATCCGTGGCACCCTTCATTTGTTTGATAAGGTCTTTCATAATTTTGAGATCCACCATAATTGACTCAAATTGGTAGCTAATGCATGCTAACAAATGTGCATCCTCATTGAGAAGGATCAAGAGTTCCTTTACCACAAGCCAAATGAGAAATTATAGAGAAGACAACTTTTGGATAAAAGGTGACTTTTTACAGTCCAGCTCTCCATGACCATAAGGAGAGATCATTTCAACCACTGTCAGCCTAAGGAGCTCTCTTTTAATTACTAATATTCTCCCAGAATTCCAGGTATAAATAGATGCAGGACAAAACAATTTCTAGGTATATAAGTAATCCAGAAGCACAATATGCAATAAAGGTCACAGAGGGAAACTAAAAGTACAATTCAACTTTTAATGTAGCAGGAATTAAATGCTGGAGAAGGACCAGACTCCGGTAACAAAAACAAGAAATATATCAAAATATAGTTTAATAAGCAGCAGGAATTCTGTTACTAGATAAAATTATCTCCGTGAAGAAGAAAAAAAAGATGATCTAACAAAAACGTGCCTACAAAAGAAAACCAGAAACCTATTAAACTACCTCAGATTACATATGAACATTTAACTAGACCAGTGATTAATTTTGCTGGCTGTACTTCTTTATACAAAGCTGGAAAGTACTGAAAACAAACATTTATCTCATTGACATTCTGCCAAAAAATCATGCAGTTCTCATTTCTGCCATAAATATGTTCTCAAAGTCATTAAGAAATTATGCTTCAGTTTCATGATTCCAATGGGAGCCGCTAAAATCGCAGCACAAAGGTTTGCTTCCTTATGAAAAGAGTATGCTTTCTCATGATTTGCTAAAAATACTGATCCTTGCAGTGTAGAGCAAAACATTTAACACGAATGAGTGTTAACCATTATTGTGTCAGTGCTGTATAAGAGGAAACTATAATCTGACCTTCATAGTATGGGTTTTATCAATTTACACTCATGCTCTGGACTGTCATGATATCAAATTTTGCAGTTAACATTGGAGATTGAACTTCTAAAACAGAACCTTTGCTTACAGATTCAAAAAGAGAAGTATTTTACATTTTTCTTTAAATAACGTACTTAAGATTCTTATCTACAGAACAAGTAAATGAGCCTGGTCTCCGACTAATAAAATACTGAACTCTCTTCAAGGAGCTCTTTTCAGTCAAATGGTGACAGAACCAAAAGGAAGTGGGTAATTCTGAATCTGGTATTTACAAATGTGAACAGAGTTTCTAATATTCAGGTAGTCTGCTATAATAAAACCCTAAGCGTGCATGCGCACTCTTACCTGCGTGTTCTGTGATCTCTGATCCATGATCAGTAGGTCTGTGGCGGCAAGAGTGCGCATGCACGTATACATCGTTTCCTCTCTCCGTTGCCGCCAAGACTGGCCGGTAGCGCTGGAATCCCTGCTCTCCACCTCCTCAAGCAAGATTAAAAGCCGCGGTGTCAGCTCATCTCACGAGCCGCACCAGCGTCGGAGAAGGCTTCCGACGCTGGCGGGGATAGTGAGAGGAGCCGCGCTGGCACTTTTAAACTTTTTTTTTAAACTTTGGCCGCAGAAAGCCAGCCTGCGGGAAGGGAAGGGGGGCCGACAAAGAAGAGGACTCCAGCCGCGTCAGGCATCACCGGGACCAGGCAGGCAATCGCGTCTAGCGAGGGAGGGCGACAGAATGAAAAAAAAGGTATCGAGAGGGGGCCTGCCTGCCTGCCTGCCAAATTAAACATAGGGCAAAATAAATAGAGGGAAGATAATCTATTAAATATATGAGGTAATCAAATTATCAAAACTAACACCATTCAAAGTTGAAATGAAAGCCGCTATAGCGTCTAATGTAAAAAATCTAAATCAAAATATTATTACAAATATTCAAAATATAATTAAAATTAAGTCATAATTCTAATTGAGTATTGAAGTGTTTGAAGAAAACTGTGGTGGACATATCATAAATTATACAGACCTCAATTTGGAACCTCTTATGATGTATACCATTCCCTGTCTTGTATATTGTTGTAATCATTTATGTCCACCAACTCCTGCCTATAAAAAGTCTTTAAGATGTGTATTTTATTTTGATTTTAATTACATTTAATTATTATAGTTACTTAATTTATTGTATCTACTATTATTATAAGCGTTAATCTTAAATACTTTTAAAATATTAAATGATAAATAACCTCGTGTGTGTGGAAAAACTAGATTGTAATTTCATTTTAAATTTCCATTCAGTTGCAATACAATAAATATGTGAACTTAAAAATATGAAGTGCATAAAGTGCATGTGCATGAAATCTAATTAATTAATTTAATGAGTGTAACTGTATCACTGTGAATAAATAAGACTAAAAATATTCTTGAGACGTCCATTTGCTTGAATCCTTTTAAAAGATATGAATGAATAAATTATGTGCAATATAACTAATTTTTGTTGAAAAGGCAACACTTAGCTTGTTATATGGTGGAACCTGCCACCATCAACGTTGATATGATGGAAGAGCTCCCGACGCCTTTAGCTTGTATGGGCGTTTCAACCCGAACACGGGTCTTCTTCGGGGGAAGATTTTAAACCAACGCTGCCTTGCTATATCAAACATACAAACAAGAACACAATTAGATAAGGTAAACCAAATGAAACAAAGCAATAAACAAAAAAACAAAATCGGAAGCGCTAAGAGATAATAGAAAAGTGAGTGCAATGAAAAGACTGAGTGAGTGCCGTGTGTGGAGATAAAACTAAAGAACTCCCATGAAACACATAAATATGCATAGTGCCGTAGTACATATTGGAAAGATCAAGAGAATCACAAAAGACGAATACCATAATAAATCCACATACTTACCAAAAGAAGAAGAGGAAGAAATGTGAACTTGAGCAAGCATACGCTACATTGGCCTAAACCGGCATTATCGGCACTAAAATGTTTAGATAACAAAAACAATGAACTAAACAAATAAAATTAAATTGAATTAGAAACCACAAATACTAAGAACAACGCTAAACATTTAAATGAATCCTAACTGGCTTGACGCCCAAATCATTTGAAACGAAGTCTTCCGCGTATTCTGGTGCTGTGAGCAGCTTTTAAATGTTCATTATGACGCAGAGGGGCGGTAACACCGGAAGTCAACGTAACTCATATCCTCAATTATCGTAACAGTGTAAGGTTCGCAACTCACATAGAATAAAATGTGAGCCAAACAGGCCACCGTGAGAAACATTTGTATTATAATATAAAGACTGGATATAATATGTAAACCATAAGCAAAATTTAATTATCCAATATTACAGGCTATCCGGATGTACTAGAATACCACACCATACAAGAACAATATAAATGCGACATAAAAAACATTACAAATAATGAGGAAAATAAACAATATCAAACATATCAAAAACTAAGTAACAAACCTAAGAAAAAATATGAAAAAGAAAGGGAAGGGGAAAAGAAAAAAGGAGAAAAGAAGAAGGTAAGGAACAGAAGTCATAACCAAAAAAGTTAAATTGGAATGAAAATGTTAGATTGGAATCAAAATAAATTAAATTGAGGACCAGAGTAAAAATAGATTTTATAACTTATTATAAATCAAATTCTCTGTTTAAACCAGCTGGATAAACACAATCTAAATAAAATATCCACTGTCGTTCTTTTCGGAGCAGTGTGGCGGTAATGTCACGCCCATCTTCAAGAAGGGTTCAAGGGGTGACCCAGGTAACTACAGGCCGGTGAGCTTGACCTCGGTCCCGGGAAAGATGATGGAAACGCTGGTTAAGGACAACATCTGTGAACACATTGAAAACAATGGGCAGCTAGAGTCGAGTCAGCATGGCTTCTGTAAGGGTTGGTCATGCCTTACAAACTTATTGTACTTCTTTGAGGGGGTAAACAGCCAGGTAGATAAAGGGGAATCTATAGACATCATTTACCTTGACTTCCAAACAGTGGCGTACCTAGGGTATGTGGCACCCGGGGCCCATCATTTTTTGACACCCCCCCCCCCCCATGTAAAAAAAATATTTTTTGTAATGACCATGAAACGGAATAAATGGTCAGAATAGAAACAGGCAGTGAAAATTTTCTTATATTCCAAACATAACATAACATAACATAAATTATGTCTGAATTGTCATGACATCAGAAGTACATATGGAGTAGTTGCAGGTGATGCTTGGGACAGTTCTGATTGTGTTAGTTCGGTTTTATGTGTTTTTTGAATAGAAGGGTTTTTATTTCTTTTTGAAGGTTTTGCAGTCTGTGGTCGATGTCAATTGGTTGTAGAGTTGGGGGTCGAGTGTTGCAGCTCGAATGGCTAGGAGGTTGTCGAACAGTTTTTTTCTTTTGACGTTTTTGGTTGGAGGGTGTGTGAATGGTGCATGAGTTCTCCTATGTCTGTTTGAAGTGGATTGAATTATTTAGCTGAAGAAATTAGTTACCCCCTCATCCCACACACATTAATTCTCTTCCATTTTTGTTCCCATTATAAAAAACACTGATAAGTTCCCAGAAAAAAATACATTAAAATAAGAAGTGAAAACAAAGGCCCCTACAGATGAGAACATAACATAAGAATAGCCTAACTGGGTCAGACCAATGGTCCATCATGCCCAGTAGCCCATTCTCATGGTAGCCAATCCAGGACACTAATACTTGGTCAAAACCCAATCCAGGGCTACCGATCCAGGGCAAGCAGACTCTTCCCCCATGTCTTAATAACAGATTATGGACTTTTCCTCCAGGAATTTGCCCAAATCTTTCTTAAAACCAGCTACACTATCTGCTTTTACCATAACTTCTGGCCACTTCATTTTTAAGTTTAGATCTTTCCTTTCAAACAGAGACCTTGCTAGATGTCAAATACAGCACAAGGTAACTTCACATGGACTTAGCTGTGCAGGAAATGTGAATCTCCTCATACACCCACCATATAGTGCAAAAATGTGCAAAGGTCTGTTTTTTTCTTTCGATCACTACATAGCCTAATGCCACACAAGCAGCGCTGTTACAAACATATTCTGTAGGTCAATGCTAAGGATAACAAAGTTTCCTTCCTTGGACCAGAAGGAGATATTGATAAACCACTGGAAGAGATCCCAAAACAACACCCAAAGACCCACTCAGTGTGTGAACCAGTTGAGTGGAGTGGACTAACTGGGGGGTGGAAATGGGCCCGGAGTTTGCTCAGCAGAATTTCCCAGACCACCTCTTCCTCTCAACACATTGACACGCTGCCACCATCACCACTAGGAACACCTCACTGGGTAGGCCAGCTATGCTATAAACTTTATAAAACACATTATTATATTTTCTTATAAAGCACATATTTTAACTGAACTCTCTGACATCCTCAGCCTTGCCATTCACAAAAATAGAAGGAAGAAAAGTTCCCATTTCCTGCTGTCTCATGTCCCCGGCCTATACAATATTTTTTTTCTGCAGACCCTTCAAAAGTCTGACCAAATCCTCGTTTCACTTGCATTATAAAGTACTGAGGATGCCATCTCTCCCCAATCCCAGGTCCTAAAATCTAAGACAGTAGCACAAACTAATATTGCCAGATTCAGGAAAAAAAATTTTGATTCGATTCAGCCTATTGAATTGGTTTTTCAATTCGATTTTCCTGCCCAGTTGGGTGATTTTTTTCAAAACTCCTGGTGGGTTTTATAGCTTTTTCACCCCCTTTGGCTTCTCCTAACCACACTGGCGCTGTGGTGTAAATAAAATAAAGAAACAAAAAGGACTTTTCCTCTCTCTGTTAAATCCTAGCTCACGTTTGCAGTCCAACACCAGCTCTGGCAGGATACACATTTCAAATCTGACATATTATAATCACAAAACAGAAAATAAAATTAATTTTTCTACCTTTTGTTGTCTGGTTACATTTCAAATCTTGTTGGTCCAAAGCTCTGGTTTTCTTCTGATAACTTGCTTGCCAGGGTCTCCTTCTTTCTGCATGCTAACCATCCATCTGCCAACTCTGTCCTCCCTTTCCATTTCCCTTCCCTTCCCAGGAAGTCTGGTATCTTTCCTTTTTTTCATCTCCCTCCGTAGATCCACCTTTTCTTAACTACCCTTTCATCCGGCATCTCTCCCTCCTTCCCCACCACCCCAGAGTCCACCATCTCTCCCTTTCTTTTCCTAATTACCCTCCTATCCAGTATCTCTATCCCTCCTCCACACCATCCCTTGTGTCCAATTTCTCTCCCTTTCTGTTCCTTCCCTCCCTAAATCCCATGGTCCATCATCTCTCTCCCTCTCCTCTATTTTCAGACCCATTATTTCTTCCCCCCTCCCAAAGTTTGGCATATGCACGTCTCTTTGAACACCCCCTTCCCTCCGTGTACTTCTAAACCAGGGTCCCCCCCCAAAGGCCTGTCCCCCCTTAAAGGTCTGCCTGTCCCCCCTTGAAGGCCTGCACCCCCCTTGAAGGCCTGTCCCACCCCCCTTGTAGGCCTGTTCCCCCCTTGTAGGCCTGTCCCCCCCTTTAAGGCCTGCACCCCCTTGAAGGTCTGCACCCCCCCGAAGGCCTGCACACCCCGAAGGCCTGTCCCCCCTTGAAGGTCTGCACCACCCCGAAGGCCTGTCCCCCCCTTGAAGGCCTGTCCCACCCCCTTGTAGCTTGTCCTCCCCCTTGTAGGCCTGTCCCCCCTTGAAGGCCTGCCTGCCTGTCCCCCCCTTGAAGGCCTGTCCCCCCTTGAAGGCCTGCACCCCCTTGAAGGTCTGCACCCCCCCGAAGGCCTGCACCCCCCCGAAGGCCTGTCCTCCCCTTGAAGGCCTGTCCCACCCCCTTGTAGGCCTGTCCCCCCCTTGTAGGCCTGTCCCCCCCCTTGTAGGCCTGCCTGCCTTCCCCCCCTTGAAGGCCTGTTCCCCCCCCTTGAAGGCCTGCACCCCCTTGAAGGTCTGCACCCCCCCGAAGGCCTGTCCCCCCCTTGAAGGCCTGTCCCTCCCCCTTGAAGGCCTGCACCTCTTGAAGGTCTGCACACCCCCCCGAAGGCCTGTCCCCCCTTGAAGGCCTGCCTGCCTGTCCCCCCCCTCACCCTTGAAAGCCTGTCTGCCTGCCTGCCCGCCCGCCCCACCCTGAAGGCCTGATGCCCCGACCCACCCCGAAGGACCGCTCGCCCCCCTGGCCTCCCCGCACCAGCTATGAAGCAGCCGCAGCAGGATCGCGACATCAGCGATCTCTGCGCTGCTTAGGCGCTGCTTCCTGCGCCGCGGTCCCGTCCCTCTTCTGACGTCAGAGGAGGGGCGGGACCGCGGCGCAGGAAGCAGCGCCCAAGCAGCTCAGGGATCGCTGACGTCGCGATCCTGCTTCACAGGTGGTGCAGGAAGGTCAGTGGGGCGAGCGGTCCTTCGGGGGTGGGGGGGACTGAACGGCAAGGCTGAGAGCACCCCCTCAGGGCTGGCACCCGGGGCGCACCGCCCCCCCCCGCCCCTCCCTTGGTACGCCACTGCTTCCAAAAAGCCTTCGACAAGGTACCACACGAAAGACTGCTTAAGAAGATATGGAACCACGGGGTGCAAGGGGAGGTCCACCGATGAATCCAAAACTGGCTGGCGGACAGGAAACAGAGGGTTGGAATAAAGGGACATTACTCAGACTGGAAATGGGTCACAAGCGGAGTACCGCAGGGGGTCAGTGCTGGGACCGCTCCTGTTCAATATCTACATAAACGACCTAGAGGTGGGAACAAAATGTGAGGTCATTAAATTTGCGGATGACACCAAACTATACAGCAGGGTTAAAACCATGGAAGACTGCGAAGATCTCCAAAAGGATCTAACGACACTGGAAGAGTGGGCCAAAAAGTGGCAAATGAGCTTCAACATAGGGAAATGCAAGGTCATGCATGTGGGGAAAAAGAACCCGATGTTCAGCTACAAAAGGGGGGGATCACTGGAAAGAGACCTGGGAGTGATGGTAGACACAACACTGAAGGCGTCGGCGCAGTGCGCAACAGCCTCAAGGAAAGCAAACAAAATGTTGGGTATCATTAAAAAGGGTATCACAACCAGGTCGAAGGAAGTCATCCTGCCACTGTATCGTGCAATGGTGCGGCCGCATCTGGAATACTGTGTCCAGTACTGGTCGCCGTATCTCAAGAAGGATATGGCAGTACTTGAGGGAGTCCAGAGAAGAGCAACAAAGCTGATAAAGGGTATGGAAAATCTCTCATATACTGACAGATTGAAACAGTTAGGACTTTTCTCCCTGGAGAAGCGGAGACTTAGGGGAGACATGATAGAAACCTTCAAGATCCTGAAAGGCATAGAGAAAATAGACAGGGACAGATTTTTCAAACTAAGGGGAACCACAAGTACAAGGGGGCACTCGGAGAAATTGAAAGGGGACAGATTTAGAACAAATGCTAGGAAGTTCTTTTTCACCCAGAGGTGGATACATGGAATGTGCTTCCAGAGGCTGTGGTAGACAGGAGCACTGTACAGGGCTTCAAAGAAGGTTTGGATAGGTTCCTAGAGGACAAAGGGATTGAGGGGTATAGATAGGTGTAGATATGGGTTGTAGGGATAAAAGTAGAGGTAAGTTACAGGAATAGGAGTTGAGATAGGCTATAGAGCTAGTCAGGGACCACTGCTCAGGCAATGTGCCTGATGGGTCGCCGTGCGAGCGGACCACTGGGCGAGATGGACCTCTGGTCTGCCTCAGCGGAGGCAACTTCTTATGTTTTTATGTTCTTATGTTCTAGGGGAAGGTACCACCACTTCAACGACCGCAAACTTCAAGTCTATGAACGAATGATGGGCTGCAATGCAATGGGCTACCAATGGGGCATCCATATTTTGCTGACATAAACGAGATCGGTGTTCAATCAATCTCAATACCTTTTAAGTGAATTAAACATAGGGAGCAGGGAGAAGCTGGGCCTGCCTGCCTCCGGGGAACGCAATAAGGGAAAGGGGGGCATGGAGCAGGCTAGACTGTGGGAAGGGGGAGGGGCCGAATGAAGCAGGCCAGATCGGAGCAGGCTAGACAGTAAAAGAAGGGGGAGGGGCCGAACGGAGCAGGCCAGATCGCGGTAAGAGAAGGGAAGGGGGATGGGGGAAAATGCTGCTACTGCTGCACAGGGACCTGGAGGAGAGGGGCAGGGAAATGCTGTTGCTATTGCACAGGGAAGTGGGGTGGAAATGCTGCTGCACAGGGAAATGGAGGGAAAGAATGACAGACAGAGGGAGGGAGGGAGACACAAAGAAAGGAAGAAAGACACAGGGGCAGGGAGAGGAACAGAAAGACAGATAGAGAAAGGGGGCCTGGGAGAAAGACAGCAGGAGGGGGAGAGAGAGACAGCGCGAGGGAGAAAGACAGACAGACATATATTCTAGCACCTGTTAATGTAACGGGCTTAAAGACTAGTATTCTATAAGTTATTATATGTGTAAGTGTGCATTGCACCCCTGCTCTGTCTACACATATAACTATCTAATAAATATATACAGAATAACGCTTAGGTGGAACTTTGGCTTTTATGCGTATATGTGCGCATATGCACATAAATGCTATCATTCTAATCATTTAAGTGCATAATCAGCATGCAAAATCTTAGTATCTACTTCATGGAGTTAAATATTCTGTAAGGAGCTACCTAGATTTAGGCAGCAACATCATGCATTAATGCCAGTATTCTACTCATGTATATGCATAGATTGACTCGTCAATTCACCTCCAGTATAAATGACCAAATAACTTGCCATAAATCTTAGATATCATCTGATTATCAGGAGGAAAAAGCCTCAGAGGCTACAAGGGAAATCTCCCTACTGTAGCAGTGAAAAGTGGAGCTGTGCCTTGCAGTTCGTGCTCCGGGTGGACAAGAGTTATTTAATGCTCATCCAGCTACTAGGTTTGGGGGGGGGGGATATTTTCTGTGTCTCTAGTTTTTTCAAAGACATGAGCACCACTAGCTGTATGCCTCACAGCGATAAGCACTGGAAATCAGCAGTGGCTGATGTTAAGTTCTAGAGCCCTGAAGCAGTGACAGTTATGTTGTGAAATGTTGAGCACAGAACCTTTTTCTGGCAAAAATAGAAGCATAACGAGCATTGAATAACCCCTGCCCATTTTCAGAGCACTTAGACTTACAAAGTTCTTTAGGTTACTATGGAACTTTGTAAGTCTAAGTGCTTTGAAAATACGCCTCTTTCCCTCCACTTCCCATGACTTCACCAAGAACAAGCCACCATAATTCTTATAGCACCTCAGGAGCCTCGTCAGTCATGGTTCCTTTTCCTCCTACAACTCAGTGTCTTGGAAGCTTGATGCCTCTCTCCCAGTGCATTCTGGGATGCGCTTGGAAGGACCTAAGACCCTGATTGGCCAGATCCCTTAGGCCCGAGTGGGAGGGGCTCTAAGCACCTGGGCCAACCAGGGTATTAGGTCCCTCCCTGGTGCATCCCACAATGCACCGGGAAGGGGCAGACCTACTATTCAGTGAAGACAGGCCAGCCAACATAACACAATGGGGTCCTTTTACTAAGGTGTGCTAGCCATTTTAGCGCATGCTATATATTAGCGTGTGCTAAACGCTAACGCGTCCATAGACTATAATGGACGCATTAGCGTTTAGCGTGTGCTAATATATAGTGTGTGCTAAAATGGCTAGCGTGCCTTAGTAAAAAGACCCCCAGGTAGTTTGGGGTCTGGGTGGATTGGGGGCTATGCCCTTTGGGGGGAGTCTGGTAGGAGGGACTTGGCATCCTTCCTGCCAACGATCTTTCTGGGGTGGAGGTGGGTCTGGTAGAAGGGATTGTGCATCCCTCCTGCCGGTGGATGTGGAGGCAGGAGGAATTGGGCACTCCTGCCATGGACATTCAGGGCTTCCGGCGCAATGGACTGGCCCCTCTTACGTCTAAAAGGTCTTGTTTTAGGCGTTTGGGAGTTGGATTAATTTGTGGTAGGGAATGTGGTATAAAGATAGACATAGTGGCAGTCTGAGCGATTAAACACCTGGCCGTACAGGTAGACAATTTTCGAAAAGAAACCCAGTTTGGATGTTCTTTTCGAGAATGGTCCTTTTCCTGCTGTCGACTTTGGGTGACTAGCGCCTTAGGCCAAAAACGGACTTAGATTTTTTTTTTTATTATGCCCCTCCATGTACTCAATGCATGAATCTTTATTAAGATCATGAAGGGCATAAAGAGAGTAGAGAAGGACAGATTCTTCAAACTTTCGAAAAATAAAAGAACAAGAGGACACTTGGAAAAGTTGAAAGGGGACAGATTTAAAACGAATGCTAGGAAGTTCTTCTTTACCCAACGAGTGGTGGACACCTGGAATGCGCTTCCAGAGGGAGTAATAGGGCAGAGTACAGTACAGGGGTTTAAGAAAGGATTGGACAATTTCCTGCTGGAAAAGGGGATAGAGGGGTATAAATAGAGGATTACTGCACAGGTCCTGGACCTGTTGGGCCGCCGCGTGAGCGGACTGCTGGGCATGATGGACCTCAGGTCTGACCCAGCAGAGGCATTGCTTATGTTCTTATGTTCAAAGCCTTAACAAATTATTTCATCAGGCCTAGCTTTAAATGTAGTGGTGGCAATATGATTCTCTCTCATGCTACCAAAGATTCATTGATTACATTTTAAGTTTATTATGATTTTATATACCGCCTATCAAGGTTATCTAAGCGGTTTTTACAATCAGGTACTCAAGCATTTTCCCTATCTGTCCCGGTGGGCTCACAATCTATCTAACGTACCTGGGGCTATGGAGGATTAAGTGACTTGCCCAGGGTCACAAGGAGCAGTGCGGAGTTTGAACCCACAACCCCAGGGTGCTGAGGCTGTAGATCCAACCACTGCACCACACACTCCTCGTAACACATTTTGTCCTCCAACCACCATATATTCCTTCAGAGGCCAATCTTTTTTTGCCCAGTGTTCATATTTGGCTCCTCTATCCCATAGGCATATCTAAGAAACTAGAGCTGATGTAGTCTTATCCAAAGCAATGTTCTGAATCAGTGCCCCAGATAACCCCAGGAACAGGTCAAAAACCCAAGGCACCAAGAAAAAATATGGGTTTTATTTGGTTGGCCTGTGTAATTGTTAATATTTTTCCACGTTATTGAGGAAAGCTCATATAGACCTCTGGTGGATTTGCTGCTTAAAACAGCTCAAAATCTAGAGATTTATTTAAGCTATTTATTTAAGCTATTTAAGATTTATTTAAGCTTTATTTAAGATTTATTTAAGCTATTTAAGCTATTTATTTAAGCTAATTTCAATACCCAGTTAAGTGAAATTATTTAATAGAAGCTTCTAAACTTTAAACTGTTATGTGAAATAACAGTCAACTATCACTTGTATCTGTGCTCATGCTTTATTGCTGGGGTATTTATCAGCAGTAGGGTTGACCTGTTCGCCGTCATTCCAAAGGAAGACTGCAGAATCTTACATCTGATCTCACTATGGACTTGTCTAGGAATTGGGTGTCTGGGTTCTTAAGCAAAGTATAATTACTCCACAGAACCATAATCCATGACCATTCTACACAAATTATACAATCATAGCCTTAAAAAAAATAAAACCTTAAAATCAGAGACCCTAATGTTTGAAAACAAAACAGAAATCCAACTAGATGCCCAAAGAACAAACTAACAATGCTCTTTCAAAAATTGACATAAACGGGATAGTTTGTTTGGTTTAAAATATTGATCTCTGTGCAGTGTAGATAAGCTGATATTAGGCAACATTTAACTTTACAAGTTCTCCTTCAGCCATTTAAGGATGCAAAATTCTAAAACAGCATTTATAAGAATTTCAAACAAATCCTGTGTATTCAACTGAGTACTTCAATTTGGGAAGTCCAAAAATTGAATGTGTTTTCAGGTAGGGGGTTTTACATGCCTTCAGGTATCACTGGGGCATATCGTTTTCTACATTTAAGCCAGCAGATATTTTTTTCTTCAATAGGTGAGGCCTCCTTAGGGACACCAAGAACTCCCCAGCTTGAATTCCCCAGTAGCATCCAGGTCTGGGTTCCTCCAGATTTCTTATTATAAAATTAACTTCACTAGGTGAAATACCACAACATCCAGACCTCTTTTGGGTCTGTTCTCCTCTATTGGTTAGGCCAAACTGGTCCTGGGACACTAAACCATTTTTCAAAGCCTAGTTGACCATAGAAAAAGTCAGATTCATGCACTGCAGTCTCCAACAATTCTTGCCAAGATAAATGGCACAAAGATCTCTAACCCCAGATAAAACAGACCCCTTTATGGTTCCCACTACAATACAAAATGGAAACTCTCACTAGCTGTGACAGACATTTTGGCCCATCTTCCATTAAATCACTTTGGGCTAGATTCACTAACCTTCTATCCGTGTCCGTTTGCAGGCCGACAAATTCACTAAAGGCCTGTATGAAAATGGGGGCGATCGTTGGCATACTCCCACCGACCGCACGGATCGCTAGAGAGCGGTCCTTGAGCAGGCACAGACCACCTTCCTTGCTTGTGTAGATAGTCTGTGCATGCTCTCAGCAGGAAACTTTTTTTTTTTTTTTTTTTTGCAAGCCCGTGGTTTTAACCCGCTTTAAGCCTACAGGTTAAAACTTCGGGCTTGCACTGTGGGGAAGGGCAGGAGAGTTGGTGCAGCAGGAGAGATTTGGGGTGAGAGCAGGAGATCGGGGCAGACAGCAGATCAGGGCTGAGAGCAGAAGATCGGGGCAGGCAGGAGATTGGGGCTGAGGGCAGGGCAGTCAGAAAGGACCTGAACGACTGGTCCTCAGCAGTCGCTTATTTTGGATCAGTCAGCCCAGTCGGTGTCCCTCTTTTTTTATAGTGAATCGCGTCCCTGCCTATTTTGCATGCCGTTTCCCCTCATTTGCATGCACGGATTGGAATTGGATAGGTACACAGGTTAGTGAATCGGGTCGGAGGGAAATCGGGTCGCAAAGGGCTTGCAAAACGATCAGTACATGATTGGTTTGCTTAGTGAATCTAGCCCTTTATTACAATTGCAGATTAGGAGCAGGGAACTAGAAATTTTCTCACTCTGAAGATAAGTGTTTTGGACACTTTCTGGTTTTCTTTTTTTTTCTCCTCTTGATTGCTGTAAACAGTTGTGTGTGGGGGTGGGGCAAGGGGGGATTCATCAAAACAGATGATTTTTAAGGTTTTGAAAGGGAAATTAGAGAATGTTTACAATTCAGACTTTGAGGTCCTTTGATCAGGTTCAAACTCCCCCCTCCTCAGACTACAGGTTATACTTTCCTTTTCTCCTCCTCCTCCCCCCTCTCATAAATACACAATTCTGCCCCACAATCATAATCCTCTTGCTCCATATATTCCAAGAATATGTATACCCCTGAGACTTCCATCTTTACGGAGAAAACTACACATGCATATATCCTTCCCAGAATGTTCCAAAATAAACACCTACTTGCACCCAACATTCATTATGCGCCATACAAACCATGTATATGCCACAACCTGAAGCTTCAGAGCAGAAAGGAGAAATGTGTTATTTTATTACGCATTTTGTTATGCCCTGACTTAAGTGTTTTTATGCATTTTAAACTTGTTCATATGTTTTATACTTGAATCCAATTTGAGTGTTGATTTATTGAAGAAAGTAAACAAATAAATGGCTGTGATAATCCATCCCCCACCCCAGAAAAATTTAAAACCTAGAGAATCTCTCTCTACCAGAAAGGAGTAGTGTATAGACATGAGGAAGTCTCTCACCCCTACGATAGATCAATTTCTATGTCTAGGGATCCCTGCTTACCATGTAATAATGATATCTAGTAGTCAGATTCAGGGGATTCAATAGGAAACGGCAGTTTGTGGCCCCTGGCCACAGACTGTCACTACAATGGCTGACCAGACACGAAAAAGAAAGCAGATACAAATGGAGGGAAATCTCTAAATAGTTGTGAATACAGGACCATGGTGCCATGGAGGCTACTTCAAATTGAGCTGAAAAAGCTAATTAGCAGGAGAAAATTACCAATATAAAAACAACAATAAAAGACTTGTAAATGATTTATGTGACTATTTGTACTGAAAATGATTGAATTAGTTTTATATTTAGTAAAACTGACAGATAGGCATGCTGTACTATATTTGTTTCAGCATCAAAATATTTACAGTCACACCAAAAGGTGTGTGTATACAGAACAGAAACAATGGCACTTGTCCAGTAGTATATGATAGTAATAATATATATCCAGTGCATTACAAGGCATGAAGTTCAAGGTACCCATAATATGACTCTTTCCCAGAGCTTCTTCCTCTTTTCTTGCATCTATTTCTCTAGTGTTTTTCCTCTCCTATACCTCCAGAAGCAACAGCAGTCACCACCTGATTAAATCCCATCCTCTATAATAAAACCCTAAGCGTGCATGCGCACTTACAATGCCGTGATCCCTGCCGCCGTGATGTGTGCTTCCATGCCGCACATGCGCACTGCCTGCCTTCTGCCCTGATCTCTGATGCCGGCTGACTTCCTGCCGGGATGCCTCTTCTCACCCCGGACCAGCAAATGCAGCAGTCGTGGGGCATTTGCTAGGCCAGCCCACTTTGATATTGCGAGGTGGGCCGGCCTAGCAAAAGCCCTGAGACTGCCCGGGCTAGTGGATGCTAGACAGGGGGAGCAGGGTAGAGGTGCTGCTAGCCAAGGGGGAGGTAAAAGGTAGGGAGAAGGGCTACTGCTGGACAGGGGGAGCAGGGAAGGGGTGCTGCTGGACAGGGGGAAGGTAAAATGAAGGGAGAAGGGCTACTGCTGGACAGGGGGAGCAGGGAGGGAGTGCTGCTGGACAGGGGGAGGTAACAGGAAGGTAGAAGGGCTACTGCTGGACAGGGGGAGCGGGAAAGGGGTGCTGCTGGATAAGGGAGGTAAAGGAAGGGAGAAGGGCAACTGCTGGACAGGGGGAGCAGGCAAAGGGTGGTGGTGGACAGCCGAGGAAAGAGAGAGACAGAAAGAAAGAAAGACAGACAGATAGCGGCCAAGGAGAGAGAGAGACGGAAAGAAAGACAGACAGACAGAAAGCGGCCAAGGAGAGAGAGAGAAAGAAAGACACACACACACACACAATCTATTCTAGCACCCGTTAATGTAACGGGCTTAAAGACTAGGGTCTATATAACCTGTTTAAGGCTATACCATTGGGTCCCTTCATTCCTGGGAGCCCTTGGAGGATTGACTGTTCCTTAGATAAACTCTAGAAACGGAGTTTCATTGTGATTCTGTGAAATATATTGCTTTATTTTTGTCTTTCTTATTATTATTTTTGTACCATGAACACAAGAATTTAGCTTCTGTTTGTCTCTCGAGCAGGCACTGTTTCTTGCATGTTAATGTACAGTGCTGTGTGCATCTGGTAGTGCTTTAAAATGGTTCATAGTCAGTGGCGCGCAAGATACCAGCGCGCCGACAATCCAGTGTTGACAATTCAGTGCAAGACAGAAGCGCGCCGCCAAGAAACTTATTTTTTAGGAGCTCCATTGGGGGTGTGGGGGAACCCCCCCACACACTTTAATGCATAGTGTTCGCACTGCCGTTGGGGGGGGGGGGGTGCAACCCCTCACATTATAGAGAAAATGGAACAGTTTCCGATTTTTTTCAGGAAAAGTTCCGTTTTGTCTATAATGTTGCACCCCCCACCGGCAGCGCGAACACTATGCATTAAAGTGGGGGGTTTCCCCCCACAAACCCCCGTCAGAGCTCTTAAAAAATAAGTTTTTCTGCGGCTTTCAGCAGTGCGCTTGTCTTGCGCTGAATTGTCAGCGCTGGATTGTCGGCGCACTGGTGTCTCACGCGCGATTATCCCATCACCCTTTAAAATTATTAGTAGCAGTTGTAGTAGTAGTAGTTGAGTGATTTTTAATATTCTATATGGCCAGGTACCATATTATTTAGTGGAATTGATTTCATTACTAGCAGGAAGACCAGGTCATATCGTACAGAGGCAATTCTATCTTCAGTTTCTCTCACCAAAGACAATGAGATCATTTGTTCAATGAAGGCATCCTTCTTTTATCAGGCTCCTTTAATTTGGAATGATCTCCCTAGTTTAATAAGATCAGTAAGTCAATATGTTTTTAGAAATCTTTTAAAGACATTCTTGGTTAAAAAAAATTTATCATCTTCTATTGTTAAGGCTCCTTTTACTAAACTGTGATAGCGGTTTTAGCGCTCGCTAGACGCTAATGCCAGCATTGAGCTGGAGTTAGTTCTAGCCACGTAGCGCGGGTTTAGCGCGTGCTAAAAACGCTATCACAGCTTAGTAAAAGGAGCCCTTAACATTCTGTTTGAGTATTTCTCATTGCGTTATGTTTAACTGGGTTTGTTCCCAGTAATAGAAATACTGTATATTGTTATGTGCCATGAATTCATAAGGGCTTTGGCGGAATACAAGTCAGAATACTGTATAATGTAAATTCTTGTGTCAGGCATCATTGTCCCAACAGAAGTATGTACGTGAAGGCCTTCATATCTGGTGCCACACTAAGCACAAATATTCCTTAAACTACCTCTCAAAGGCCTCAACACCCATCCAATAAGGAACCACAAAATCTTTTCCTGACAATACCATGATACACATTGTCACCAAAGGGCAAGGAAGAAAAATCATTATGTCTGGGGGAGAGTGTTTAGTTCAGGGGTCCCCCAAAGTCCTTCCTTGATGGCCGAATCCAGTCGGGTTTTCAGAATTTCCCCAATGAATATGCATTGAAAGCAGTGCATGCACATAGATCTCATGCATATTCCTTGGGGAAATCTTGAAAACCCTGGTTTAGATTGTTTGTAAAATAAAAAGTGCTTATGTTTCATATTTTTCTATCTGAAACCGAGATCACACTGTCACAGGTGGGCAGACAAATTCCAAAACAAATGCTGAAATTGTCAGCAACATAAAGAGTGTAACTGTCAGAGGCAAGGCCCCAATCACCTGCCAAAGGAACCAGTGAAGACTCAAAGAATGGAACCTCACCTTGAGTATTGCATTCAAATCTGGTCTCCCTATCTCAAAAAGATATAGCAAAATTAGAAAAGCGTTCAAAGAAGACCAACCCAAATGATACAGGGGATGGAACGCCTCTTATATGAGAAAAGGTTAAAAAGGTTAGGGCTCTTCATTTTGGAAAAGAGATGGTTGTGGAAGAATATGATTGAGATCTACAAAATCCTGAGTGGTGTAGAATGGGTAAAAGTGAATCGATATTTTACTCTTTCAAAAATGACAAAGACTAGAGGACACTGAATGAAGTTACTGTACATGGAAATACCTTTAAAACAGATAGGAGGAACCATTGCTTCACTCAAAGAATAGTTAAGCTCTGGAACTCGCCAGAGGATGTGATATCAACAGTTTAGTGTAACTGGGTTTTAAAAAGGTTTGGACAAGTTTCTGAAGGAAAAGTCCATATTCTGCTATTGAGACAGACATGGGGGAAGCCACTGCTTGCCCTGGGATCAGTAGCATGAAATGTTGCTACTCTATGGATTTGTGCCGGGTACTTGTGACCTTGATTGTCCTCTGTAGAAACAGGATATTAGACTAGGGCAGGGGTAGGCAATTCCGGTCCTCAAGAGCCAGAGCCAGGTCAGGTTTACAGGATATCCACAATATGTATGAGATGGATTTGCATGCACTGCCTCCTTGAGATGCAAATCTATCTCATGCATATTTATTGTGGCTATCCTGAAAACCTGACCTGGCTCTGGCTCTCAAGGACCGGAATTGCCTACCCCTGTGCTTGGGGGACTATTGGTCTGACGTAGTATGACTGATCTTATGTTCTTATGAGAAAGGAAAAGTTTGTGTCACCCCAATACCCATACTGTCATCCTCTGCCCTCCAATACCCTTTACATTCTATATGTATACCCCACACAACCCAAACTAGCAGCCATACACATACACCCAGCTCCACCATGCCCCACATAGCCTCAAGATGCAACATACATCCCCACACACCCTTTGCATCCAGTTGCAGGCACCCCACCCCAACTCCTCCACTATCACAGCACTATAATTCACACACATACCAAAGAAGCTCTAATATACATATGAAGGTCATACTCTGAAGTTGCCATGAAAGTCTAGACTTGAATTTTTATGACATACATTACCCAGTTACAGTCTTTCACTGTTCAATGCTGACTTGTCTGCTATTTTAATCTAATCTAAGCCTTTGATTTACATACCGAATCATCTCCTGAAGTAGGGATTCGACTCAGTTTACATAAGACTTCAATAAACAGGGAAATCAGTTTAACTAACATGTGAATTACTAAACAAAGGACAATTAATACTCCTTAGTACCATTTCCCAAAAACTGTTGAAATAGCATTGTTTTCATCGATTTATGAAAAATCTGGAGAGATAAAAGAGTTCTAATATAACTAGGAATTTAATTCCAAATCATTGTAAACCTAACATTTTGGAATACTTGGTTCACACTTTTTCTTAAGCCTTTATGCCCAGTTACATTTTAACTTTGCTAAATGATAAATTAGAAACATAGAAAGTGATAAAAAGGCCGAGGCCCATCGAGTCTGCCCACACCACTGACCCACCCCTCTATTTAATCGCTCTCTGATGACCTTTCCCTCGTAGAGATCCGACATGAGCATCCCATCTGTTCTTAAAATCCGTCACGCTGCTGGCCTCAATCACCTGCACTGGGAGCTTATTCCAGCTGTCAACCACTCTTTCGGTGAAGAAGTATTTCCTGGTGTCGCCATGAAACTTCCCGCCCTTTATTTTCAGCGGGTGTCCTCTTGTGGCGGAGGGTCCTTTAAGAAGGAAAATATCATCTTCTACCTCGATACGACCAGTGACATACATTTAGCATATGCATCACACTGAACATAGCTAATTTAATCAAAGAAAATTTTTTTACTAATTTAAGTTACCAAATTAGATGATGTGATAAGTCTCCAGGGAGACACAGTGACTTCTGCCTCCTTAATTCTGCCACCTTAGGCAGACACCTGGCCTGCCTATGGGTTGGGCTGGCCTTTAGTGTGGCTCAAGGGTGAAAGGGAGTATCACTCTCCAGTGAATCACAGTGGTTTTCTGGAGGAGCAAGTTGGTATGAAAGGGAGGCCCAGAGGCAGAGGGACAGTATGATGCATCAAGAGAAAGAGCATCTACCTCTCCCATCTTTATACATTAATTCTCCACGGGCACTACAAATATCATTTTTGATACATATAGCTAGAGAAGGGGTGGGGAATGAGGGCTGCAAACCAGTTGGGTTTTCAGGATTTCCCCAATGAATAAGCATCATTTCAGACACCATAAAGAGCTATATATGTATTACCACAATTTTAATCAATCAACATTTATTACATGCTTAAAATTCCATATAAATCACAAACATTTACTCAGTTCATGTATCCAAACTCTAATAAATATCTCTAGCTACCCTTCCCACCCTGTAAAAGTTCATATCAAAACTTAACTTGTTGTCCAAATATTGAACTTCAATTCTTCAAATAATGTGCAAACTTTGCTCTTTTTGTTCTTTTAACTCGGTTTGTTCATCCACTTGACTTTTCATCATACTCATACATCATCTCATCAGAATTGAACCATTATGCCCAACACTAGTCTGTGTTTTGCCCGTTGGCGCCATCAAGGGGTGAAAGTTGGTCCAGGGTTCAATTAGAATTCATATTCTTATCATTCATAAGACTTTGTATATAAGCATGAGATTTATATGCATACAATAGAGGCAGTGCATGCAAATAGATCTCATGCATATTCATCAGGGAAATCCTGAAAACCCGACTGGATTACAGCCTTCGTTCTCCACCCCTCAGCTAGAACAATAAATGACAGAGACCTGCATCAGTCTGTATAATCAAGGTCACTTCAGGAAGTTCTGTGACTTTGCAGAGCCCACCAGAGGTCATAGCAACAGATTCATTGAGATGCTAGGCATACAAGTCCATAATCTGGCCAGAGCTAGTCAAGATTGCCCAACATTTCCTTTCCTTCCTACCAACTAATATCTAGTATGAACATTCTCAATGGAAGTGAATATCATAAATCACTAGATTGGCTGGAAGAGTTGGATACTCCTAAAGAAAAATGTCCTTCTGTTAGATTTCTCTTGATTTCTGTGTGAGTTGGAGGAAGATTGATTGCACTGTTCTACAAAACCAATGCATTCCCAGACTGTGACAATTTTCTGATGTTTTAATCTTATCTTTGAAAGGATGGGAACTTTTTAAAAAACACAAACACATTTTACTTAAGAGCTGGATTTAATAGCTAAAGTGATCTTTATGAAATGTGATGATTGTGGGTTGTGATTAGATCTGGCTCAACAAGTTTTATATAGAGAGTGCAATAATTAGGATTTATACAGGGTATTTCTTCCAAACAAAATACCAATGATGCTTACAGCATTTAATACATTAATGTTACCTCTCACACAGATGACATAGAAACACATTTTGGTTCTTGAACTGCTGAATGTTTCAAAAGAGAAAAGAACAGAAAGACCAAGCCTATTGGTACCTAATTACAATAGATAAACCAATACACATAAAGATGTAAAACCTTTGGCATATGATCCCAGATCATTCTTCTATATATTTTACTAGCTGATGCCCCGGCGTTGCACGGGTATTTAATTATAGCAATAACACTGTAAATGGATTCAAATAAAGATACTTAAAAAGTACAATATTCAAATTATAATGTGAAATATTTGACAAAATGAATACAATACAACTAACGCAAAACGTGATTATAAACAACAATTTTAGTTTCACCTCCTGGAGCAAGAACATATAAATTCTTGGGTGAACCCACCCTTGAGCAAGCAACATAGAGTTGTGGGCCGCGAGACCCCCAGAACATATCACCCCAGGTAGTGAGGGATCTGCATACCAAGTTTCGTTCAAATCGGTCAAGCCGTTTTTGCGTGATCGCGGCACATACACACATACCTCCGATTTTATATATATAGATTTATTTATTTAAAAATTTATATACCACATACATAAGCTGCAATAGAGGTTTTAGCGCGCACTAACCCCGCGCTACGTGGCTAGAACTAACACCAGCTCAATGCTGGCACAAGCGTCTAGCATGCGTGGCATTTTAGCATGCGCTATTCCACGCGTTAATGCCCTAACGCGGCTTAGTAAAAGGAGCCCAAAATCTTGTTTCCCTACGATTATCACATATAACATAGACATGTCTAAACAACATCATTAATCGTCTCTTTTATAAACAGGGATAGAGTGCAAAGTCAATCAATTCAGAAATACAAGCAAGCTTTAAATCATACATTGCTGTAAAAAAAAAATGCTAAAAGGCGATTATCAACTGAAATATACCTTAGCATAAGAAGGCATTGGCAAATAATTGGGTTTTCAGCATTTTCTTAAAATTCATCCTCCCCATACAAAACCGCAGGATACCAGGCAAGGCATGCCATACTTCTCTACTTCAGAAAGGAGGTGAAAGTGCCGGGTTTTGAAAAGCCGTCCGGATGCCCGGACATTCCCTCTAAAAAGAGGACATGTCTGGGTAAAACCGGACATCTGGTAACCCTACACCAGAATCCAAGCAAGAAAGTCCTTTACACTCTGGACTGTAAACAAGCTCTCCAAGAATTGAAACCATCAAAGACAGTCTATGCAGCTCTAAACACTAAAGCAATATCTTATCAAATCAGAGCCACTGCATGACTCTCCTTAAGTCCACTATGGACTAGATGCACTAAAGCCAGCGATTGTTGATAAACCTGTTTTAGTGAAGATCACATTTGCTGACCCGATGCAGAAAACAGCTCATCACCTGGTTTTCTGCATGATTGCTCATTCCCTGATCCAACCATGCAAGTAAGCTCATTAATATTAAAATGCCATGTAAACTAGTGAAGCGATTGATGCTCTAACATGGATTCCTGATCCACTAAAAAATGAGGTGGGCCCGCCCCTTCCCGGCCCCGCCCCTTCCCGGCCCATCCCCGCCAAGCCTAAAGCCTGATTGGTCCAGGTTTCTAGTGCTTAGCGGGAATGGGCTTAGTGGGGATGGGCCGGGAAAGGGCGGGTCCGCCTCATTTCGATGAGATGGACCTGCCGGCCGGATGGCAAGACCCGTCCAGCTGGCCAACAATTTTGAGGTTAGGTTGGGGGGGAGTGGAAGGGGTTAGCGCGGGGGGCGGTGTTAACGTAGGGGGGCATTAGCATGGGGGGGTTCAGAGGGGGGGGCATCCTCTGGCAGGAGGGGTTGGGCACCCTTCTGCCGGCGATCGGGGGTGGAGACAGGCAGCCGCAGCTGCTATACTTATCGCGGCAGGGAGATCCCTTGTCGTGATAAATATAGCGGCCGCATCTACTTACAATGTAAGCGTTTCTCCCTCTACTAGGGAGACGCTAGGGCCACCTAGGTTCGCCTAAGGTGGTCTTGCGGGCCTCCCTAGGCTCCCGGAGGCGCCTTCAATATAAGCGGCCTGCCTCAGGAGCATTTTTTTTTTTTTAAAGTGCTTCCCGATTGGCTGATTACTGTAGGATGCCTACAGCTGCCTAAAATAGGAACGCACTTTGCAGAATCCAGGCCTGAGTGTTCAGAATTACAATATACAAGAACTGACAATTAAGTTCATGAACTTTCCACTGTGCGCTCACGTTGGCAGCACGTACAAACAGTTCTGTAAGGTTTCATAATCTTGGTATATCAGTGTCTCACAGCTGTGTTCGTGTCGATGTGTGGCAGTGTCTTGCTGAGTGGCGTTTATTATTGTTGTTGCATGTTTTTGTATGCTGTCAAGAGAATGTGGCATGAATTAGAGCAACAAACAAACATTAAATTTCTTGTTAAACTTGGCAAGATTTGAAGTGAAATCAGGAACATGTTAGTCCAAGTTTATGGGGATAATGCCATGAAGAAAAAACAATGTACAAATGGATTAAACATTTTAGTGATAGGAGAAAGAAAGTCACTGATGAAGCAAGGGCAGGGTGGTCAGTAACGAGCAGAACTGACAAAAACATTGCAAAAATTTGTCGAATTGTGTGTCGAAATCATCGGCTGACTGTGCGAAGCATAGCAGATCAAGTAAACATCGATAGAGAAACAGTTAGGAAAATCTTAACTGCAAATCTTGGCATGAGAAAGGTGTGTGCAAAAGTGGTCCCTCATGGCTCTTGCATCACAACAATGCACCAGCTCACACGGCACAGTCTGTGAGGGAGTTTTTAGTCAGTAAACAAATAAGTGTATTGAAACACCCTCCCTACTAGTGCTGCCCGATTCAGGAAAAAAAATTTTAATTCGATTCGATTCGATTCAGCCTATTGAATTGGTTTTTCGATTTGATTTTCCTGCCCAATTGGGTGTTTTTCAAACATCCTGGTGGGTTTATTTTATAGCCTCTTCACCCCCTTTGCCCTCTCCTACCCACACTGGCGCTGTGGTGTAAACAAAATAAAGAAACAAAAAGGACTTTTCCTCTCTCTGTTAAATCCTAGGTCACGTTTGCTGTCTAACACCAGCTCTGGCAGGATACACTTTTCAAATCTGACTTATAAAATTATTTTCTACCTTTTGCTGTCTGGTTGTCTTCTGAAAACTCGCTTCTTTCTTCTTTCTCCGTGCTAACCATCCATCTTCCATCTGTGTCCTCCCCTTCCATTTCCATTCCTTTCCCCTGGTCTGGCATCTGTATCTTCCCCCTCCCCCCCCCCCCCCGACATGCCCTGACATCTCTCCCTCCATGGTCTAGTATTGCCTTTCCTTTCCCTCCCTCCCATGGTCTTGGCATCTCTTTCCTCTCCTCTCCCTTCCTGGGCTTCCTTATCCCTCCTTCCCTCTTCCCCAATTGGGTGCAGCAACAGCATTTCTCTTCCCCCTTCCCCTCTCATTCTCCTCCTCCACTGCTCTCCCCCCTTCCCCCATCCACTCTCCTCCTCCACTGCTCTCCCCTCAGTCCTGCTGCAGCTTTCCCTCTTCCATTTTAAGTCCAGCAGTACTCTCCTCTGTTCCCAATCCAGCAGCACCTCTCCCTCTCATCTCCCTCCTCCACTCAGCTCCAAAAGTAACTATCCCTCCCCTCTACTTCCATTTCCCCCACCAACTAGCTGCAGCACCTCTCCTTTCCACCCCCAGGGCAAGCAGCACCTCTCCTCTCCAACTAGCAGGGCTCCTCTCCCTTCCCTTCCCTTTCCTTCCCCTCTGACTAGAAGCAGTACCTTACCCACTCACTTCCCAGGTCTAGCAGCATCACTCCCTCCTCTCTTTGCCTCCTATCAGCTCCCCTATCTCTTGTCTCCCAGGTCTATCGGCACCATGCCCCCCTCCCGATTAACAGGCTCTCACTGGCTTGTGGATTCCCCAGCCTGACTCAGCACAGCCTGAAGTTGTGTTTGACTCCGGTAAAGAAAGTACAAAAGAAAAAAAAAAAACAGGCGCTTTTTCAAACCCTCCCTGTAACACTAGCCTGTATTAGCAGCTGCACCACTCTCTCCTTCCTTAGCTTTAGCAAGTCAATTCACTTCTGCAGCCTCAGAGCCTCTGCTAGGCTGTCCTGCCTCCGAGGAAGAAGGAAGTTGCATCATCAGAGGCGGGATGGCCTAGCAGAGGCTCTGAGGCTGCAGAAGCGAATTGACTCGCTAAAGCTACGGAAGGAGAGAGTGGTGCAGCTGCTAATACAGGCTAGTGTTACGGGGAGGGTTTGAAAAAGCGCGTTTTTTTTCCTTTTGTACTTTCTTTACCAGAGTCAAACACAACTTCAGGCTGTGCCGAGTCAGCCCGAATCCACAAGCTGGTGAGAGGGTTTAAAAAAAAATTGTTTTGAGTGGCAGGATTCCTGAGTGCTGAACGGACACGTATCAGAACTTTAGTAAGTGTCCTTAGGCATATGTTGTTTAAAGATGCAAAGGTAGGCCCTGTTTATCTTTCCCTTCTTTGAAGATGGTATAAGGACATCTATGTTTGTCTTTCTTTCTTTGACATGAATGTTTAAACAGAGTTGTAGTGAAGTGAATTCAATTGTTTTGTTAAGCCGTATTTACAGACAGCTTTAGTTAAGAAGCTCTGCTGGTCAAGGCTTTTTCTTACCTTTTGGACTTCAATCTCTAGATAGGAAAAATGCTGATGTGTTTAAAGTTTCATGTGACCTTACGTCACATGCCATCACATGCTGGCAAACCTGATTCGTATAAATATGTGAAACTCATAATAAAAGACGGACATATTTGAAAGATGGTTTCTGGTCTTTAAGATGTGTCCCCAGGTACCTGACTTACAAATGACAGAGACAGAGAAAGTATGGGGCAGGAATTGGGACCTGAATCCTTTTCAGTTGGGGGCTCGTCCGGGATGGGCAGATGATATCACCGGTATTTTGTGAGTATTTCTGAATTTTTTCTGTTCTTTAATACTCACTGGGTAGTGGTGACCTGTACCCAACCCTTTATTTTAAGTTCAAGCTTTGGGTTCTATTATGGAGTTTTTTTGGGAAAAATCTCGGGGTACTTTCGGTAAGCGCCCCTCATATATATAAGCAGCTGCCATTCTTTCGGAAAGAATGAAATTATTTATAGAACCCCCCTGCCCACTCTGTCATTTGTAAGGTTAAAAACTTTTATAGAGTATAAGATTTTATTGTCTCTTATTACTGTACCTCGCTTATAAGGTAAGATAAGCGAATATTTTTGCATTGTTATATGGGTTTTGTAATGAGTCATAAAGGCACTTACTCCTAGACAAATGAGACTTGTACGGCTGTGTGTGTGTATGACATTTTTCCTTTTGCTCCCATCTTTCTGTGTCACCAATGTTTAATACTGAGGTAGGACATGCTGTTATGTGGAATGAATTGAAAGCGCTGTTTGAATCAGTCTAAGATCTTTCCCTTGTAGTTTGTACACAAGCATTATTTCTTGTCTTCCTTTTGATCCTGCCTAATTTTGTGCGTTTCTTCTACCGGCTGCTTTCTTTGTGTTCTGTGCTGGATCATATTAAAAAAAAAAAAAAAGAAACAAGAAAAAGAAAAAATTCCGTTTTAAAGGTTTTCTTTCTTGTGCAGAGCAAAGCTAATCTGTTCTTTGCTTTCATTATCAGGGTCTGTGCATGAATGTTTTTGTCCCTTCCCCCAGACTTCTCTGTTTGGGCTTCCACTGACCCCCTATAGTGCTTCTTTGAAGTTACTCATTCTTGGTTTTATAAAGCAGTAAGGTGAGATTCCACTGCTTGTCTCTTGACTTTTCTCCGGCATTATCAAAACCACCATCTCTTCTTATAATATGCCCATCGCTCTTGTTGCCAAAGCTGATGGCATTCCCTGTTTCGTCCTAGATTTTCGGGCTGTTAATGTTTTGGTAATTCTCATTGCCCTTATGTTTCTTCCACCATTCCACCGGCAGCCAATGATTTTTTTTCTGTCATTTTCCTAAAGAATGTTTTATTTTAGTCCCTTTGGTGAAGCTTTTCAGCTCCTTTTTTGCCTTCACCTTTAAGCAACAGTATACCTAGTGTGGAATGTCCTTCGGGCTATTCTACAAGTCATGCACTGCCCCTCATGGTCCTATTCTTATTTTGTACAACTTTTTGTGTTCCATAATTCTAGAGACCTGTCAGGCTGATAGTTTGCATCTTTTATAATGATTGTCTGTGTGTGGTCACAAGGTGTCACGAAATAAACTGCACTGGTGTACATCTGAAGTGAAATACCTGGGTTTTGTCCTGTCTCATGGTCAGAGGAAAATCTGCACTTTCTGCACTGCTGCTATTCTGGGTCGGCCCCGCCCAGCTACCAAGAAAGACATGCTTACTTTTCTTGCTATGATTGGTCACTGCCGCCAATGGATCTCTGCTTGTTCCTTCTATGACCAGATTTTGAGACAGACCCTGGTTTCTGAAATGACTGCTCTTATCAGATGGACTTATGAAATGTTGGACATTTAAGATGTGCTTTGGTTTCTAGCTCAAGTTTGGGTTTTCCTGCTTATGCCCACATGTTTTATCTCTTTGTTTGGGACTATTGTAACACCATGAAGGGAGAACATGGCGGTAAATTACGCTCTGTTGCCTTTTTTTTATAGTCACTCCTGTTCAAGAAAGCCCTGGCTGCTTGTGCTATTGTGGTAGAGATGGTTACTTCTCTGATCCTAGGTCACCCCATTACCCTTCACACTCTTCACGATGTTCAAGCCCTTCTTTTAAATGGGCTTTCGGGTCTCACGGGTGAACAGGATTCTCTTCCTCTCTTTTTTCACAGCTTCCTCTGAATTTGATGCCTGGCGTTTGGCAGGTGCCCAAAGCCGCCCTTTTAGACGGACTTTGGTGCAAAGAGGGGAAACCCTGGATACCAGCTGCTAGCTCTCCCTTATTCATTGCCCAATATCATGGTATTGGTTATCGTAGTGCTCGCTCGACATTTTAACTTCTTGCTAGTGATATTTTCATTCTTGACCTTTTGCTCCTTGATACAGAGATATATAGCTTGATAATTACAGCTGGCACGGTTGTGAATTGAAAATAAATTGGAAAATACAATTCCTTTCTATTGTTTTAGCTGAAATTAGGATGTTGCTAATTTAAAATGTTTTTTCCGGATTTATACATAGCCATCCCAGATCCGTTTTGGCACAGATATTTCTAATGTTTTCCACGGGTCCTCTTTATCACTGCAGAGATAGAGACGCTCCAAAGAGACATTAGCTTTATGCCTTTTTCCAAATATGAGATGGTTATGATATACATTATTTGTAGTTTTGGTTCTTTTATATCAATGTGTTTATTTGCAGAGTTAAATTCAGCCCTGCACACTTGACAGATGGAGTAATAGCTCCACGCTTAAAAACTTTATGTTTTGTCTGTGTCATGTCTACTTGTTTTAGTTTAGTGGGTACCCCAGGATACATAATATTGGCCACTTCTAGAGCTCTTTTTCCACTTCTTACTAGCCTAACTGCGCAATGTTCTTTTACTTATAGCTTTTATATTCTGAATATAGTTTAGTTAGGGGTTATAAGAAAAAGTTTTACTTTATACAGCGTTTATTTCGTGGTGTTCCCTACATATGATCCATTCAATATACATTTCTGAATACATTCAGTACATCAGTATGGTCTCTCTGAAGTGCATAATAGTTATATGCAGCACGATAAAAACATATCCTTTTGGATTGTTCAATTAAGAACCTTAAGTAAGTGAGTATTGTCGCTCTTTTGCCATGGCTATGCTAAGTGAATGAATTGGTATTGTGCATGTTGCCACATTCAGTACAGGCAACATGGTTTCTCTTGTTTTCTATCTCTTATTTGGATCACATTGGAGTACAGCTGCTGAATGATGCACAGACATCTGGCTGCTCTCCCTTTGAGATTCTCACGGGATGACCTTTCCCCGCCCCATGGGTAGATTTTCCCTTGATACAGGAGGAATACGTCTAAAAGCTAATTGAAATATTAGGGCTTGTTCAAAGAAACGTGTCTTGCACTTCTCCTTTCTCTCCACAGATTCCTACCCATTTTTTTCCAGCCTGGTGATTGTCCAGCAGCTTTCCAAGGATCGGAAGCAGACGGATTTCCCCTTTGGCCTTCCCACTACTGTGATCGCTGTGCCCAGGCCCGCTGCACTCACTGAGGAGTTTCCTGTTTGGATCCACGCAAGTCGCTTGAAGAGGGTTAACCTAAAACCCCAGAAGCAAGTCTTCCCTGCGCAGATTTCACCTCCTCCAGTGGAACAACATGATGATCTCATTGCAGCATTCTACCAACTTTATCATTCTCTTACTGGCAACGCTGCTGCTAGTTTTTCTCCCTGTATGGATCATTTCTAACTGGGTCTACAGGGATGATGTGTTCTGGGTTCACGACACTTTCTGCCCATACCCATCTGTAAATGACACTCCTACTGTAAACAGCACCCCCGACACCTCTTTGCGAACACAACGTCAAGCTGGACTACTCCCTCGCAAAGGCTGTCCTTCAATTGGAATCCAGAAAAGACCGATAGTATGCTACCCTTTGGTATAATTCCAGCAGTGTGCAAGTTGCCACCTTCTCCTTTGAGTATTGTGACATTGTGGACTGTTCATCAATTGATATCCCAAGGCTGTGCCATTGGTCCTCAGAGATTCCTAAAACTAAGGACATATATGTATATGTTACTGACTTACGTTGGGGGGATAAGTGTGCATTCTGGGGAGTGGTAGGGTGGAATATTAATACTGACTGGGCTTATAAACTAGAAAATACCCTGAAAAACAGTGGACCAAAATGGTAAATCACTGCTTACTTGTATGACCCTTCATAAGGTTGGACACTGTTATAGGAAAAGTGTTCCTGCACAAATTATTAAGCTTTCTCTTACTATTGACAACCCTAGACCTACTGATGAAGGTATGTACATTATGGACATGAGGTTTAAGGGTGGGTCTAGCTATCATCAGTTTTCTTACGGGATCTATCTACCTCCACTCATCCTCTCCCGCCATTTTGTGGGGGCCCCAAAAAATACTAACCCACTGGCCCCTACATTCAATAAACTTACTGACATGATGGCTATTGCCAATCCCACTTTTGAAGATACTGTGGCTGTTGAGGTAGGGTTTTCAGAACCTAACCTTTGGTTAGAATGGATGAAATTCACTGCTGATCAACATAATAAGAGTAATTGTTACACATGTGCTCAAGCTAGACCCCATCTAGGAACCGTACCTCTGGACCTCCCTCCTGGTATCCAACCATGCTTTTCTGGGTTATTTACCAATATCTCCTCTAATTTTACCTATCCTCTTTGTGCACTGCAGTGTTCTAAATACCCTTTGTTGCCAGGACAGCAAAAGCTTGATATTGCCGTTATCATCTATAAGGGCAATTACATATGTCATGTTTCTAATCTGACACAGAGTAGTTTTGTAGGTAATTTACCCCCAGGTTATTGTTCTGTCTTGGCTCATAGGTATGCCCCATTGTTGCTGCATCAGATTTGATATTTACTGGCTTTATGGAGACTTTTGGCTCCCTGTTAAGCTACCCAGCCAGTGGATAGGCCAGTGCACTTTAGTTAAGGTTACTATGCTTCTGCATATTCTTTCTGAAAGGCATCCTTCCTATTCACATGGTTTTTCCTTTTATTTGTCTTGATATAAATCTGATCACATGTATACATAGATGCTATAGGGGTCCCAAGAGGGGTCCCAGATGAATTTAAGGCCCGAGCTCAGGTTAAGGCTGGGTTTGAGTTCCTTATTCCCTTTATTACTATTAATAAGAATGTTGATCGGATTAGTTAAAATTATTATAATCAGCAACGCTTTGTGAACTATTCTAGGAACGCCTTGCAAGGTATTACTGATCAATTAGGCTCCACTTCTCAGATGGTTCTCAAAATCATATGGCCCTAGATATGATTCTAGCTGAGAATTCTGAAAAATTCTCCTCAGTATTTTATGCTGTTGTACTTTTCTTTCTGACAATATAGGTCCTCCTATGGACATTCAGAAATTAGCAGACCTCTTTGCTGAGTTCAAATGTAACTCTGATTTATCTAATTCTTGGGATCAGCACTTTAGTTGAATGCATAATCTCTTATTATTTGCACTCTTATCTTGACTGCTCATGTACTGTGTTATTCGTATTACAGCTCCTAAAAAGACCCCTCCTTGAGAGACATACCTAGAGTATCACTCCCTTCCAGCTCATGCTGTGTATTTGTGACGTCATTTACATGACGTAAGAGGGGAATTGAACGGACACGTATCAGAACTTTAGTAAGTGTCCTTAGGCATATGTTGTTTAAAGATGCAAAGGTAGGCCCTGTTTATCTTTCCCTTCTTTGAAGATGGTATAAGGACATCTATGTTTGTCTTTCTTTCTTTGACATGAATGTTTAAACAGAGTTGTAGTGAAGTGAATTCAATTGTTTTGTTAAGCCGTATTTACAGACAGCTTTAGTTAAGAAGCTCTGCTGGTCAAGGCTTTTTCTTACCTTTTGGACTTCAATCTCTAGATAGGAAAAATGCTGATGTGTTTAAAGTTTCATGTGACCTTACGTCACATGCCATCACATGCTGGCAAACCTGATTCGTATAAATATGTGAAACTCATAATAAAAGACGGACATATTTGAAAGATGGTTTCTGGTCTTTAAGATGTGTCCCCAGGTACCTGACTTACAAATGACAGAGACAGAGAAAGTATGGGGCAGGAATTGGGACCTGAATCCTTTTCAAGTGCGATAACAGCCAGGCAAGGGGAGGTTGGGCCCCAAATCGGAGAGGCCGATTTTTTTTTTTAATACACATCGATTCGAATCGATTCACTCAAAGTGAATCGGTAATCGGGCAGCACTACTCCCTACTCGCCTGATCTGGCCCCCCAATGACTTTTTTCTTTATCCAAAAATAAAGGAAATATTGAAAGGAAGACATTTTGATGACATTCAAGACATCAAGAGTAATACAATGACAGCTCTGATGGCCATTCCAGAAAAAGAGTTCCAAAATTACTTTGAAAGGTGGACTAGGTGCTGGCGTCAGTGCATAGCTTCCCAAGGGGAGTACTTCAAAGGTGACCATAGTGATATTCAGCAATGAGATACGTAGCACTTTTTCTAGGTTGAGTTCATTAACTTACCTTAATTGTCAGACCTCGTACACCAAGCTCTGAACTCTGGGAAAGTTATTCCATCCCAGCAATGTGCGCGATAAAAGTAGATTCTGAAAAATAAAATACAATCTACAAATGGTCTGTTAAACTGGTCTTTTTATTTTAGAATCGCATAAGGTATCTTCTTAACAAGATGGGAGACTAGCAAAGACATCTTTCTGTTTCTAAATCTCCCCGAGTTTGGTGGTACCAATAGTTACTTTTATAGCTCTGAAACCATAGATGAGGTAATCAGCACGTTTCAGCAAAGGCAGATCTTGTTTGACAACCTTGCACTTCTTTGAGGGAGTAAACAGGCAGATAGACAAGGGCGACCCGGTCGACATTGTATATCTGGACTTTCAGAAGGTGTTCGACAAGGTTCCGCATGAACGACTACTTCGGAAAATTGCGAGCCATGGAATTGAGGGTGAAATACTCACGTGGATTAAAAACTGGCTGGAGCATAGGAAACAGAGAGTGGGGGTAAATGGACAATACTCGGACTGGAGGAGCATCACCAGTGGAGTGCCGCAGGGCTCGGTGCTTGGACCCGTGCTCTTCAACATCTTTATAAATGATCTGGACATAGGTACGACGAGCGAGGTAATTAAATTTGCGGACGATACAAAGTTATTCAGAGTAGTGAAGACGCAGGGGGATTGCGAAGATCTGCAACATGACATAATCAGGCTCGAGGAATTGACATCAACATGGTAGATGAGGTTCAACGTGGATAAGTGTAAAGTTATGCATGTAGGTAACAAAAATCTCATGCATGAATACAGGATGGCCGGGGCGGTACTTGGAGAGACCTCCCAGGAAAGAGACTTGGGAGTTCTGATCGACAAATCGATGAAGCCATCTGCGCAATGTGTGGCGGTGGCAAAAAGGGCAAACAGAATGCTAGGAATGATAAAGAAGGGGATCACGAACAGATCGGAGGTTATCATGCCGCTGTACTGGGCCATGGTGCGCCCTCACCTGGAGTACTGCGTACAGCACTGGTCGCCATACATGAAGAAAGACATGGTACTCCTCGAAAGGGTCCAGAGAAGAGCAACTAAGATGGTTAAAGGGTTGAAGGAGCTGCCGTATAGCGAAAGATTAGAGAAACTGGGCCTCTTCTCCCTCAAACAGAGGAGATTATGAGGGGACATAATCGAAACATTCAAGGTACTGAAGGGGATAGACTTAATAGACAAGGACAGATTGTTCACCCTCTCCAAGGTAGGGAGAACGAGAGGGCACTCTCAAAAGTTGAAAGGGGATAGATTGCGTACAAACGTATGGAAGTTCTTCTTCACCCAGAGAGTGGTGGAGAGCTGGAACATTCTTCCGGAGTCTGTCATAGGGGAAAACACCCTCCAAGGATTCAAGGCAAAGCTAGATAAGTTCCTGCTGAACATGGACATACGCAAGTAGGGCTGGTCTCAGTTAGGGCACTGGTCTTTGACCTGAGGGCCACCGCGTGAGCGGACTGCTGGGCATGATGGACCACTGGTCTGACCCAGCAGCGGCAATACTTATGTTCTTAATCAATCAATTCAATTCAAGGAAATTGATAGATAAGCAAAAATGCAAAGGACAGGGTCTTGGAATAGCAGGTAAGATGTAGAGCACTTTTTCTTAAACCATCTGTCTTTGTGCACACCCTCTAGTATGGATAATATCTGTTCTGTATTCTAAAACTAACTCATTACAATCCTGTATTCTTCTTGTCTTGTTTTATTAAGGACAACCGAGGAAGGCTTTATTTGCTGAAACACAGACCGTGTTAGGTTCTATAATCTACCACTATACATCATGACTTGTTTTTAAGAGGATTTTTTGTCTGTTAATAAATATATTTTATTTTTTTTTATACATTTTCCTGTGTCATCCTTATATTACATAGCTTCCACTCTTTTTGTGTTGTTAAGAAAAAGCAGAACATGTCTAACACATGGTATTTCTCAACTATTGATAAGTAAAATCTAACAATTAAAGACTAGTTATAATATTTGCAGCTTGGGAACAGAAAAGAGTTTTCAACAGTAATTCTTTATCTAGAGATAAGCACCTTGTACTTTAGATTTGTTCTCCTTCCTCCATCCTGGGGCCCCTCATTAGAGTAGATGTAAAAACAATTCTATTCAAAAAACACTAATCATGTATACAGCCTTTCCACAATGTCCAGTGAAACCTGCTGATGCTTATAACTGTCAACAACTCACAGAAGATAATTTCTTACAGTTTTAAGACATAAATGTTAACCTTATGTTTCCAGATCCACATGTGCCTGTTCAATCCTGTTGTCTATAGAAAACATCTGTTCCAGGTATGCAACAATGCTTTCTCTCCTCTCTCCATTACAGGATACCTCCTTTTTCTATCGCACTTGTGCACCCAGTTAGTAAATATATTAGATTCCACATTTGGGCACTCTCTCCTCAACTGTAGATCAATCAGCCAAGAAAACCACAGTCCTCTATGGCCTCCTTTCTGATTCCCCCAACCCCTCAGATTCTCTGCATCACAGAAACCTGACTTAAGAGAGGTGAGAAATCGTACTTAATCAATGCACCCCACCCAAGCCCATTCTCCTTCTCAGCTTGCAGACTCTCCAGTTACAGTGGTGATGATATTTTATTCCAGACTCGATGACTTCAAGAACTGCTACTTCTTAATCTGTCTCACTCCCTTCCCCCATATTCTTTTTATTTATTTTCCTCCCGTACCCTCTAAAATCTCCTACTCGGATTTGCTTATATTTTGAGACTTCAATTTCCGTATAGATAATCCCTCCCGCTCTTATGATAAATACTTTCATTCCCTCATTTTTCACCTCTTCTTGCACCAGCATGTAAATTTCCCCACTCATCAAACTAACCACAGGCTCAACTTAGTTTTCTTCTCTGTCTCAAAACTCACCGGTAAAATCTGGCGAGTCGATGTAGCACCTGTAGTGGGAGTGACTTTTATTTTATGGGAGATTCTCACTCAGCATAATAGCATGCAAATTATATGCATGCTATTTGTGCAGAGAATTGCTGGTAAAGAGCGGGAGGAACTATGCCTGACACTTGCTTAGAAGAACAATCACTAAGCACAGCTCCTCCCTCCTGGTCAAAGCTACTTTCCTTGGCCCAATCAACTGAGTTGCAGGACTCCCCAAGTCCTGCTGGCTCAGCTGATTAACTGGCAGAAAGAAGAGTTCCCCTCCCACTGACCCTCCACTCGCCCACTGCTACCTGGACCCCCCTCCCCAACACCCTGTACAAGATCGACAGGAGGGATGCCCATTCCCTCCTGCTACTGCCACTACCACTGGGTTCCCCTGCTGCCGCTTCTGCAAACCACCCCCCCAGCAGTCTCCCCCGACACTCCTGGCAGGAGGGATGCCCACTCCCTCCTCTCGCAGGTGATCCCCACCCCTCCAACCCCCTCTGACACTCCAAGCAAGAGCCCCCCCCCATGACAATCCCCTCAACACCCCTGGCAGGAAGGATGCCCAGTCCCTTCCACCGGGGTCCCCTGCCCCCCCTCCCGTACCTTTCCGACAAAGGTCATCCAGAGGGATGCCTACTCACTCCGGCTGGCAGGCTCGCCATTTCAAAATGTTGGGCCTTCCCCTTCCTGGTTGGGGGGGAAGCTAAGGCTCTGATCATAGAAACATAGAAACATAGAAGATGACGGCAGATAAGGACCATAGTCCATCAGGTCTGCCCACTCTACTGACCCACCCCCAAGTCTACTATCCTAGGGATCCCACTCCTGGTGACAGGTTCCCTTGGCTTAACCCTCAGAGGGATCCCACATGGGCATCCCATTTGCTCTTAAATTCTTGCACACTGTTTGCCTCGATCACCTGCACCGGGAGTTCGTTCCAAGGATCAACCACTCTCTCGGTGAAGAAATATTTCCTGGTGTCGCCATGAAATTTCCCGCCCCTGAGTTTGAGCGGATGCCCTCTTGTGGCTGAGGGTCCTTTGAGAAAGAGAATCTCTTCTTCCTTCTCGATACAGCCGGTAATATACTTAAACGTCTCGATCATGTCTCCTCTCTCCCTACGTTCCTCGAGTGAGTACAGCCGCAAATTTTTCAGCTTTTCCTCGTACGATAGATCCTTGAGCCCCGAGACCATCCTGGTGGCCATCCGTTGCACCAACTCTACTCTCAGCATATCTTTTCGGTAGTGTGGCCTCCAGAATTGCACACAGTATTCCAAATGAGGTCTCACCATGGTTCTGTATAATGGCATTATGACTTCAGGCTTCCGGCTGACGAAACTCCTGTGGATGCAACCTAACAACTGTCTTGCCTTAGATGAGCCTTCTCCACATGATCAGCAGTTTTCATGTCTGCGCTGATGATCACTCCCAAGTCTCGTTCTGTTGAAGTTCTAGCTAAGGTCTCACCATTCAAGGTGTAAGTTCTGCACGGATTTCTGCTGCCGAGGTGAATGATCTTAGCATTGAAGCCCAGCTGCCAGGTCGAGGACCAAAGCTCCAACAAATGTAGGTCCTGTGTCATACTATCGGGTGAATTGCCGTCTCTCACTATATTGCATAGTTTGGCGTCGTCAGCAAATAACGTTATCTTACCTTGAAGCCCCTGAGTTAGGTCCCCTATGAATATGTTGAAAAGGAGCGGGCCCAAGACTGAGCCCTGCGGTACTCCACTGGTCACCTCCGATGTTTTAAAGAGGGTACCGTTAACTACCACCCTCTGAAGTCTGCCACTCAGCCAGTCATTGACCCATGTAGTTAGTGTTTCTCCCACCCCACTGATTTCATCTTGCTTGCCTAAAGTCTCTCCCATATGATTGTGGCGGTGGACCCTAGTGGCGGGAGGGAGTGGGCATCCCTCTTGCTGAGGGTGTCAGGGGGTGAGGATCACCAGTGGCTGGAACCGTTTAGCAACCATCATTAAGGCCATGATAAGTTTTGAGAATCTAGTTCTAATTCCTTTAAACGTTCTGGTTTCAAGGGAACTCCTGTCCCCTAGTCAGATCACTACCTAATCTTTATTCTCCATCCCCCACCTATTATCACGCCTGTATTATCAAACTTCACCCTCATAATTTCCTTAACACTTATCCTTCAATGGTTTTCTTTTCTCTCTGATTTCATAAAGTACCTCTGGAATCCATTTGGAATTCCACGAGTTATGGGCCGGCTTCAGCCACTGAGTGGTACCAAGAGGGAGTGTACTTTGGCACTGAGCTCCTGCCATTCAGGAAGCTGCTCAGCGCCGAGCAGCAGCAAAAAAGCACGCTCCCACTCGGTACCGCTCAGCTAAAGCCATTCTGGAACTCGCGGCAGCGACCAACCAGGTTAGCAGTGGGGCAGGAGTGCAGAAAGCTCACTCCCGCACCTGCTACACCTCTGGACCACCAGGGATTCCAGCAGCAGAGGTACAACGTAAAGGGCAGGGAGGGGAGACAGGGTGCAGAGCCTGGGAGAGGGCTGGGTGCAGAGCATGACAGGGGATGGAGGGAAGGGGGATGGGTGCAGAGCCTGACAGGGGAGGGAAGGATGGTGCAGATCCTGGCAGGGCAGGGCACTTGAACATTAAGCCACCTGACTTATATTTGAGTCAACTAATTTTCCTCCCTTTTGGAGGGGGAAATGTGGGTCTCGACTTATATTTGAGTATATGTGGTAAGTTTAAGTGCAGGACTAGTAAAAGTCCTGGACCTGGGCAGATCTGCTTACTAGATAGCAAAGGGGACAAGCAGATGTGGAACATATATACAGGTGTAAGAATAACAGTTTGGACAGGTAATAAAGGTAACAACTTGAAGAAAAATTACACTTGCAATTAAACTTGCAGTCAGAAAAAATGTATACAACTGATCTCAGCTAGAGTAGATGTGATACACAAGTCCTGCTGTGCAGTGTGTATGAAAAACTAGCTAGTTACCTTTCCTGTTATATCCAGCTCAACTATCATACAATATAAAAGTGGTTTCCTAGGGTGGGAACTTCTTGGGGGCAACGAAGTGCAGGTGCAGACAAAGCAAAACATTAATTAGATCCTGACAAGACCAAACTGAAAGAACGATCAGCTTTAAGCTATATCTTTTTTTTTTTTTATATAAATCTTTATTGATTTTCAAACTTTGACAGTGCAAAACAATTAATTGAACATAAACACTGCATAAAATGAACTATTAAATACACAATACATGAAACAATCATTTCCCCCTTCCAATTAAGACAATTATAATTAAGTAATTTTATACTCAAAATACATTTCCCTCCCCTACCCCCCCCCAGGATGTGTAAGGAAATCTAATTAAAGGAGAGATAAATGACCATTATTGCGAACTAACAAATGTAGTCAATGGGCGCCACACTTTATTAAACGAACTACTAAACCCAAAACAATCCACATTTATTCTCTCGTACTTACAAGTGGTACACACATTTAACCACCAGAATGTGTAATTAAGTCTGTCATGGCTCTTCGTTTCGTGTAACCATTTGGATAGCTATTCCCGTCATGATCAAGAAAAGACAGCTTTTATATTTATCCAAAGTACCACAAATTATATTATATTTATCCAACGTACCACAAATAATGGCTTCATAAGTTAAGGGAATAGATGATTCAAAAATAAGATTAATTTGTCCCCAAATTGACCTCCAGAAATTAAGGGGTCCTTTTCAAAGGCTCGGTAGCGGTTTAACGCGCGGAATACCGTGCGTTAAACCGCCTGCCGCGCTAGTACCTAACCCCTCCATTGACGAGGCGTTAGGATTTTAAGCTGCCGCGGGGGTTAGCGTGCGATGAAATGCCCGACGCGCTAACCTCCGTAGCGCCCCTTGATAAAAAGAGCCCTAAGTATCAATAGACAAAAATATGGCAGATGATCCAAAATCCCTCCCTGACCATCTGGTTCTCCCTTAAGGTTCTCTTTTGGAAGCTCCTTATTGTTATGTTTTGGGTTTACCAGAGGTTTTGTTGAACCTCTATTTCTACAAGTTCACCGCAGATCTTGTTATGTTATTTGTTTCTCTTTTGTTATTGGAAAACCAATAAAAATATTTGAAATCAAAATCCCTATATCACTATGACAATGCCAGCATCTATTAGACTTAGAACTGTCTAGTTTTTGTAAACAAACTGGGGTCCAAAAAATCCTATGTAATTAAAATAACCACGTTTGTCTCATAGATGCTGACGCTGTACACTTTAACCTCCAAGACCATATTCGTGGCCATTGAGATGCAGAAATATACTGTTTTATCTCGATACTCCAAATGTCTAGAATGGAAAATTATGTCCCCTATGCGACTATCTCATGTATTAAGTATCAGACTTCCTATTTATGCTAAGGATAATTTTATAATTTTGGATACATGGAAAACAATTAAATTTATTGATAAATTAACAGATTTTCCTATAATGAGATCTACTTTTCAGTCCTTAAGGTTAAATTCCAAGATTCAAGTTGGCGGTGCTGGGATCTCCTGGAAGAATTGGATGCAGACAGGTATTCAGATATTGGATGATGTTATATCCAATGGAAAAATGCTGGATTTTTCTCGACTGCAACAATCATTTGGTATTTTAAAGTCTCAAAATTATAAATGGTTGCAGTTGAAGCAGGCCATTTAGAGTGGGTTCCCTGAATGGCAAAACTTATTATACCTTTCAGATCCTTTGCTACCAGACAGATTTAGTAGGGCATCAGGCTGCCCAGTGGTACAAATTAATTTTTGAATAAAACCCCCCCATAAATAGCTTTAACCTATACTTTTATAGATTTTTTTTGATGATAAGTAATTGTTGAATTTAATAATCAAAAATATTGGGGGGGGGGGGCATGAAAGTTAATTGATTTACATATAAGGCTAAAGGATAGCTTAGGTAAAGATATCCGCTATAATTGCACCGGCTCTACTAATATTCTTCCACTAGCTTTGTTACTTTAACCTCTCATAATCATTCACTGGAATCCATCATACTTTTGAAATATCGAAGAAAATAACCAGGCCTTTTTGTATAGAATCTTTGAAGCTTATATTACAAGATCCTGTTGACACACAGGAGCCCTGCATGACCATACACCGTCACGCGCAGTCTGCACCGTTCAGTCAACACAAAAAAAACGCATACATCAAACAGTTGAGAGCCAAGTGGGTGGGGCGAAATAAGAGAGGGCAGGCATTAACTCACGTGCAGCGCCAGTAATGGGGCGGGGATTCTTGACAGCTGGGGGGAGGAGGGGTGTCCCCCCTTTGCGCATGCGTAGTGGTCAATTTGCTTTTCGTCGTTTCCTGTTGGAGCTCTCACGTGATTGCTCGCCTCCGACCAATCCCGGCAACTCGTCCGTCGCTAGCGTTTTCGGATTCGCGGGTGTTGACAGACAGAAGATGGCGGCGGAGCGGGAGCCTCCTCCGCTGGGGGATGGGAAGCAGCCGGACTTCGAGGAGTTGGAAGACGGTGAGGACCTCTTCACCAGCACCGTTTCTACCATGGAGGTGAGGCTGCCCGGTTCCCTCCCTTGGTGCCAGGGTGGTGAAGCTGCTGTCACGAGGGGGTCGCGCGCGCGGGGTCTGGCCGGCGCATATTCTTGGCGGTCAGAGCTGTCTGGCTCCGTTTGGGGCTTCGCAGTATCCGTATGTATAAGACACATGCACATACAAACTCCCGCCTGTGCTTCCCCCCTCCCCCTTCTCCCACGCAGAACAACTTCTAAGGGAACTCATTGAGTTCAGTAGTTTTTACCTGGTGGACTTGGCTGCTTCTGGTCATGCCATGCAATTTTCGTGCAGGCGTTTTACTCTTTGGTGCCTTGGAAGGAGCCGGGAGCTCTGGTTTATGGCAAGGCACTCATCACTTAACGTGACAAAAACGTTTCTCTGATTCCTGAAAGCGGACAAATCTGTTAAAAAAAAACCCAACAAACCAATCACATACTGTGATCATAGAGACAGCTATGTGTTAAGCAGTCTTTTAATGGACTCATGTGATTCGATGAATTGAGGTCGAAGAGTATATGTTACTTTGAATATATATAAGGGGCATAAGAATTTCATCTGTTATCACCTGTGATACCGCCCCCACCCAAAAAGTATACAGTCGCTCTAGAAGATAATGCGTAGGGGGGTGATCGAGAGTTTCGAGAGCTCTTCAGTTTTAAGCACTCTTTTTCAGTGGTGCATGCTTCTGAGTGGGAACATAAAAGAAAATGTTTTAGTGGAAGGTAGAGGCTGACCAAATTTCAGGTGCAGAAACTGGCCCCAAATCCTCTCTTTGCAAAAGCACACCTGCAGAAACCGCCGGTGTGTTTTTGGTGAAAGGTGAAAATTTGTGCTTTGCCCAATTTGTGGGTCGCCCCTCTGCCCACCCATTGGAGCCTGCTCTGTGGGTGCTTCAGTACCCCAGATATTGAGCAAACACATTGACTGTCCAAGGAGGTGTAATTTCTGTTGGGTTTAGCACCCCAATCCATTTTGAAAAGTTGGTTTCTATGTGTACACTTATAAGTGCTCCCCTAAGGCCTATTTTACAATCCCTGGTAGTCAAGGCAATAGTGACCCCCAGATACTCTTGCTCCTGTCCCTGCTGGCTGTACTTTCAAAGTGGCTGTGATGACCTCTAGTGTTAATGTGCTTTTTTTTAATTCCGCATTGTGCATCAGACTGGTGTAGTGTAGGCTAGTATTTGGATGAGTGTGTCTCAAACTTTTTTGAGCCAGGACACACTAAAGGTAGTGGCCACGGCTCGAGGCACCCAGAAGTGCACGGACATTGCCGTGATGACATCACATGCATGCACGACATCATCACGCTGACATCCACGCATGTGCAGAGGCCCTCCATACAGGCCCTGAAATGCCAGTACAGCATGCCAGCAGGGAAGTCTAACTAATATCAACTGAGTACCCACAACCACAGACCTCCCAAACGCCACCCTAGACCCACCTAAGGTATTCCCCAGATCCCACCCCCTTTACTAATTGTAATGTAATTTTTTCCATTCATTTTTCATATACACAGCAGATTGAAATTCTCAAAACTCACACATTTCAGTTACTATATAAAAAATCATTTTCCCTGCATTTGTTGCCTAGTGACTTTATTTTTCTGTGCTTTTAACTATGTTTCCAGAGCCCTCTTATCCATTGACTCTTTTTTTCTCCTTCTTCACTTTCTGCCTTGCATCCATCTTCACTTTCTGCCATCTTTGGCATTAACTTAACATTCAATATTTCCATTTTTCTGCTTTCTTCTCAAAATCTACTTTTTCATGTCTTCCTTTCCTATCTCTCTCTCCTTCCCTCCCTATTTCCATGGTCTGACATTGTTCTCCTTCCCCTACCCATGGTCCAACATTGCTCTTCTTCCTTTTCCCCCTTCCCAGTTTGGCATCTCTCCCCTCTCCTTCCCATAATATGACATCTCTCTTTACTACTACTATTATTATTTCTATAGCACTACCAGACATCCCTCCTTCCCTTCTATTCCCTGGTCTGATATCTCTCCCTTCCTTTAGGAATTTCTCCCTCCCACCCATTGTAACATTTCTCTTTCCCTTCCTCCTTTCTTCCCCCTGCAGTCCATCTCCCTTCCCTTCCTCATTTCTGGCCCCCCTCCCAGTCCAACGTGTCTCCCTCCTTTCCACCAGTCCAACATTTTTTTCTCTTTTTCTCCTGCATGCTTTGCCTCTGGCCCTCCTTCCCTCCCCCAAACCAACATCTCTCTCGCTCTCTCCATGAGTCCAACTTTTCACTCTCTGCCCTCTCCCCCTTCCCCAGAGTGTAACATTTCTCCTTCCCTCCTTTTTGTCCTCCCCATCCATCTCGCCCTCTCCATGAGTCCAACACTTTCTGCCTCCTGCACGCTTTCTTTCTCTGTCCTTGCCTCTTCCCTCAAGTGGCATCCCTCCTTCCCACCCCCAACCCAGCATGCTCTCTCCCCATGCACCATCTTAACCCTCCCCTCCAGTGTGTAGTACCTTTCCTTTCCCTCGCTTTCTGCCAGGTCCAACAGCACCTCTTCTCCCATCCTTTTATCTCCCCCCTGCCCATCAGTACCCCTTCCCTGCTCCCCATGTCCATCAGTACTCCTTCTCCCTTCCCTGTCCAGCAATACCTCTCTTGTCACTGTTAGCGGCAGCTCACTGTGTGCTTTTAACTTCGACACACAGCTGCCACTAACAGTAGTTTAGCCCGGTTTCATCAGGCAGCCTCGGGGCCTTTGCTAGGCCGACCCACTTTGATGATGCGATGCGGGCCGGCCTAGCAAAGGTCCCGAGGCTGCCTGATGAAACCGGGCTAAACTACTGCTAGTGGCAGCTGTGTAAAAGTCTGTCCTGGCATACGTGACGGTAGGAGAAGTCAGCTGACGCTTGCGCCGGAGCCTCGCTTCCTGCCCTGTGTGCCGTGGCACACTTAAAATCTCAAAAGGCACTCTGTTTGCGATACACTGATCTGGATTCTTCTCTTTTACTCTCTTTTTTTTAAAATTTTAATTATAAGGATCTACTGTATGGTACTTGTCCTTTAACTAAATGCAAAACAGAGACTATCACAACGCTACTTTCTCTTGTTTATGTGCAGTTTGGGTAAACAAAAAAATCTGTTAGGTCCCTTGTAAGAGCATGTAAAAAGAATCATGACTATCTCAGATGGTATGTTACTATATCTGCATTAACTTGGGATACTAAATGTGCTAGACTTAAGAAATATTTGTTAAAATGGCTCTCCCAGCTGTCAGCCTGTGCTTGCAGTTCCTGGGAATAATCTCCTGCGGGTTTAGCAGAGGGCTGCTGACAGCAAGTTCTGACAATCCCCGGTGGGCCTCATTGATTTGTATTTATACAAACTGTATATTTCTGTTTCAGTTGAAATTAGGCAGCAAGTTTTAGCCGAAAGTGGTTAGATTCGGTGGTAGTTTGGGGTTTGGTTGGACTTTATAGGAAGTGCACTTCTGATTTGTTCCTTAATAACAAATATAGGTAGTTGAATTGTGTATTGTGGCACTTGGAGGGGGAAGAATTGTAGGTGGATGGTGGTGCAGTTGTGTGAGTAGTTATTGGGGTTGGGGCAGTTTTGGGGAGATAGCTTTTGGCATGGAGTACTTATTGAAGGAGATGGGGCAGTAGCAGGGGGGTGTTAGAAAATAGGAACAGGTAGTTTAAAGGAAGAGTTCCCTAACTGCTATGCTTTTATTGTTCTGTATATTCTGGAACTCCTCTTTTAGGAATTTGGTTAACAAGACTAAGAATGTTATAATGCTACTGTATCGCTCCATGGTGCAACCTCATCTGGAGTATTGTGTTCAGTTCTGGTCTACTTATTTCAAGAAAGCTATTGTGGCGCTAGAAAAGGTTCAAAGAAGAGTAACCAAAATGATAAAGGGGATGGAACTCCTCTCATATGAGGAAAGACTGAAACGGTTAGGGCTTCTTAGCTTGGAAAAGAGACTGCTGTGGAGAGATATTGAAATCTACAAAATCCTGAGTGGAGTAGAATGGGTAGAAGTGGATCGATTTTTCAGTCCGTCAAAAATTACAAAGACTAAGGGCTCCTTTTATCAAGGTGCGCTAGCGGGGTTAGTGCGTCGGACATTTCATCATGCGCTAACCCTTGCGGCAAGCCAAAAAACTAATGCCTCGTCAATGGAGGCGTTAGCGACTAGCGCGGCAGGCAGTTTAACGCGTGGTATTCCGCGCGTTAAACCCCTACCGCACCTTGATAAAATGAGCCCTAAGGAACACTCAATGAAGTTACAGGGAAATACTTTTAAAACCAATAGGAGGAAATTTTTTTTCACTCAGAGCATAGTTAAGCTCTGGAACGCATTGCCAGAGGTTGTGGTAAGAGCGGATATCATAGCTGGTTTTAAGAAATGTTTGGACAAGTTTCTGGAGGAAAGTCAATAGTATGTTGTTGAGAAATACAGGGAGGAAGCCACTGCTTGCCCTGGATTGGTAGTATAGAATGTTGCTACTCCTTGGATTTTGGCCAGGTATTAGTGACCTGGATTGGCTACGGTGAGAATAGGCTTCTGGGCTTGATGGACCATTGGTCTGACCCAGTAAGGCTGTTCTTATATAATGTAGCAGGGGCTTATATATCTATAATCCCTCTGGCCCTCTTTTGAACTTGATGCATTTTCATTAGTTTTTCCACTAGCTTTAATTGTTATAGTTTCAAAGATATTTTGCCTCTAGATGGGCAGACATTCCTTGACCGTCCCCCTTCTTTTTAAATAATTCCAACACTATTGGGTAGGAAAGAATAAAAAGTGCCACTGGGTCATTCCGTGGTCTAGGGCTTCTCACCTCATCATCACAGATTTTGATGAAACTTTGTATGTTGAATCTTACATGACCATGTCATTTCCACCACCTTGTATTAGGCAACCTTTTGCTCTTGGTCAGTACTGCATAGCCTCTGGTGATTAAATTTACAGATGATGTTAAACTGTTCAAAGTTGTTAAAATGCTTGTGGACTGTGGAAAAACTGCAGGAAGACCTTAGGAAATTGGAAGACTGGACTCCAAATGGAAAATGAAATTCAATGTGGTCAAATGCAAAGTGATGCACATTGGGAAGAATAATCCAAATCATAGTTATCGGATTCTAGTGACCACCTTGGGGGTCAGCGCTCAAGAAAAGGATCTGGGTGTCATTGTAGACAATACGCTGAAGCAGCGGCCAAGAAAGCAAACAGGATGCTTGGAATTATTAGAAAAGGGATGGTTAACAAGACTAAGAATGTTGTAATGCCTCTGTATTGCTCAATGGTGTAACCTCACCTTGAGTATTGCATTCAATTTTGGTCTCCTTATCTCAAAAAAGATATACAGACACTAGAAAAATTTCAAAGAAGAGCAATCAAGATAAAGGAGATAGGACTCCTCTCATATTACATTAGTGATTTCTATTCCGCCAATACCTTGCGGTTCAAGGCGGATTACAAAAGAAGTTATCTGGCCATTTCCAGAGAAATTGAAGAGTAGAGTGAGTTGCTTCACAGAATTGGGATGAGTCTTGCAGTGTTAGTTTGTCTTCAAGGATGTCTTGAATAGGATGGTTTTTATTTCTTTTCTAAACGATTTGTAGTCTGGAGTCGTTATCAGTAAATTGGAGAGTTGGTAGTCTAGTTTTGTTGCTCGATTGGCTAGAAGGCCATCGTACAGTTTCCATATGAGGAAAGACTAAAGAGGTTAAGGCTCTTCAGCTTGGAAAAGAGACGGAGACTGGAGATATGATTGAAGTCTACAAAATCCTGAGTGGTGTAGAACTGGTACAAGTGGATCAATTTATTTTCTTTTTACTACATTAAGATTTACAAAGACTAGGGGACACTCGATGAAGTTACAGAGTAATACTTTTAAAACCAATAGGAGGAACTAATTTTTCACTTGGAGAATAGTTAAGCTCTGGAATGTGTTGCCAGAGGATGTGGTAAGAGCAGTTAATGTAGCTGGTTTTGAAAAAAGGTTTGAACAAATTCCTGGAGGAAAAGTCCATAGTCTGCTGCTACTAGTTGGGTTTTTGCCAGGTACTGGTGACTTGGCTTGGCCTCCGTGAAAACGGGATACTGGGCTGGATGGACCATTGGTCTGACCCAGTAAGGCTATTCTTATGAATATTCATTAACTACATTTGTATTTATTGGAGACTTGCTGTATGCAGATATTCATATTTTTGAGCAGAGTCTGACTGAATTTCACTTTTGGATTAGGCGCTGAATTTGATCTGAAATATGGGTTTGCATTTCAGTGGACATGTTTGGTTGAAATCAAAACTATGTGCCTCCTTCACCCCTCCCCCCACCACTGAGTATCAATAGGACCTACCCAGGCCTACTTTAACATGCCCTGATGATATAATGGCCTCTTCTGGGGCAGTAAATAACCCCACTCTTTCTGCCTATTGCTCTGTCTATTGCCACTGCCTGAGATATGAAGCTGCCACGGATGAGACTTCTTAGGAGATCCTGGAAGCCATATTGAGGTTGCTCTTGCTTATTCTGGTGCCAATCTCAACATGGCTTCTGGGACTTCCTTTGTCAGTCTCTGCAGCCATTTCAAAGTGGAGGAGTAGCCTAACAGTGGACTGAGATCCTGAATGTTTCAATCCCACTGTAGCTCTTTGTGACCCTGGGCAAATCGCTTAATCCTCCATTGCCCCAGGTACAAAAAAAACAAACAAATGTAATTTGTGAGATTACATTACATTAGATATTTCTATTCCGCCATTACCTTGCGGTTCAAGGCGAATTACAAAAGAGTTATAGAAGGAGGGTTACAAAGTATGATCACTAGGGACAGAGAAAGTACCTGCATATATAGTAATGTGCACAGCACCATGTATGTTTAGTAATATTATAGAAATGATTAGTAGTAGTAGTAGGCCTGGAGATGTTTGGGGTGAGAAGGATTCAGGGGGCAGCAGCAGTGGCCCACAGGGATCTTTTTTCCATTGGGGGATGGGGGGACAGGCATGGCTTTTCAGTTTTGACTAGAATGGCCCCTATTCTTGAGGGCTTATAGTCCATTTGGTAGGTTGCTTGCCTACTGCTCTTACAACCTGAGTTTGAATCTCATACTGGAATTTTGTCAGGTAAACAGAATCTGGCCATCTCAGCCATTTATCCACTTTCAGTTAATAAATGAGTGCCCAACATAGCTTGGGTGTAAAGATGACTTGAGAGAGGCAATGGCAAATCACTTTGCTAATAGCTTGCCAAGAAATGGACATATATGGCATTCTGAAAACTCAAATAGTTAGATGTACCCCAGAAGGAAGATGCAACACTTCCTTAGTTTATGGTTGAAAGAACATGTGAAATCTTGGTAAAGAAGTCACATGTCTGGTGATTTTACATAGCCATTTCAACACATGAGGATAAATAGAATAATCAATATTTAGACAACTTTAGTTCCATTTAGTATTGCCTTTGTTACAATTCAGAATAGAAATTGAATTTTTAGACTCATTTTTCCAAAAATTAGCTCAAGGGCAATAAAAACTAATTACGTTTATATGCTGTAAATAGATACTTTGTATTATAAATTTCTATGTTTATATGACAGGTATTCACATTTTCTCAACAACAGTGTTTTAATAAAAACCAAATATTTTTGTGAGTTGGTGTTGTGTAGTGGTTGTGGAATATGAGAGGCAGTCCAAAGACACAGGCTTGTTTGAAGCAAAAGTTCTCCCAGTAAGCTAACTGCAGCTTCAGTACAGGCAGCTCCAACCCACAGGCTGTATACTGTATATCTCGTGATATACAATATATCCTTGTTTTCATGTACAATAGATTAGATAGCATAAACACAGCTTAATTTCTAGAGGAATGTCCTGGAACTCGGATCTGCCACTTTTTTCAGACACCTAAGTGATAGTTGTTTTGTTCCAGTTCCTTCCTTCCTTCCAGGCAACCAGCAGGAAAGATGAGCAGAGAATAGTCACGATGCTCCCTAATCTAGCCTATCTTTTGTTGCTTCTGCCCTGGCCTGTCTGCCCCCTTTACTGACTCCACAGTTCCACTTCCTTTTTTTGTCTTCAAATTAAGCCCTGTATACAATTAATTTTAATTGAACAGCTTATTTCTATAGCTCACTAAGTCTATTTTCTTCAAAAAATGAGCTATAGTTTTGTATGGACTTGTGGTGCAATGCATGATATTGCAGAGGCTTGATTATTGTGATGCCTTATACCTGGGGTTGGTATCATCTCGGTGCAGAGCATTGCAAGCAGTCCAAAATGTCACTGTATGTTTGATCTTTGGCAGCAATAAGTTTGAGCATGTTGTTTCACTTTTACAGCAATTGCATTGGTTGCCTGTGAAGTAGTCTTGTGTTTAAAGTGTTGATCTTGATTTTCCAGGCTCTCATTCAGGGTATTCCTTGATATTTAGCACAAGCCATGTGTACAAGTGACTGTATACCGCCTAAGGCATTCTTTGTGTTATGAGTACAGCCGGCTTATTCCATCTCTGCCCGCAGAATGCTCTGGATCAGACAATGGACTGGAGATTCATCCTCTAAAGCTACTCTCAGCAGATTCCCTTTTAAGGGGCAGTTGTTATTTGGATTCTGGACAATCTTATGACTTCTGTAGTAGTCAGTTGACCCAAGACTTTGCGTGATAGCAGACACACAGACCCTCTAGGGCAGGGGTGTCAAACTCGGGCCCGTGAGAAAATACCCTGTTCCTTCCCTCCCTCCATCTCATTGTCCACCATCTCTCTCCCAGCTTCCCGGTCTCACTTTCAAAGCATCCTGCAGAGGTTCACCGGTCAGCTGTAGCGATCCTAGCAGGCTGCCGTAGCCTCCGCTGCATGTTCCCTCTGCCACAATCCCGTACGTCAAAGGAGGGGCGGGACCGTGGTAGAGGGAACGTGCTGCAGAGGCCGATGGCAGCCTGCTAGGATTGCTACAGCCAACTGGCGTTCCTCTGCAGGCTGCTTTGAAGGTGAGACTGGGAAGCCTGAGGATGCTAAAAAGAATGGGGAAAACATGCAGGCCTGGGAGGTGAGGGCTGCCAGGGCTGGCCCTGGTGTAGAAGTACATGGAGGGAGCGAAGGAGGGGTCCAAAGAGAAGTGCATATGCCAGACTGAGAGTGGGGGGGGGAGGGGAAGAAATAATGGGTCTAAAAACAGGAGAGAGAGAGATAGTAGACAATGGGATGGAGGAAGGGAAGGAACCGAAAGGGAGGGAAGTTGGATACAAGGAATGGTTTGGAGGGGGATATAGATACTGGATAGGAGGGTAGTTGGGAAGATAAAGGGAGAGATGGTGGGCCCTGGGGTGGTGGGGAAGGAGGGAGAGATGCTGGATGAAAAGGTATTTGAGAAAAGGAGAAATGGTGGCTCTGGGGATGGAGACAAAAAAAGGAAAGATGCTAGACCTCCAGTGGAGGGAAGGGAAATCGAAGGGGAGGACAGAGATGGAAGATGAAAGAAGGGTTTGATAAATGGGCAGGAGACCCTGGCAAGTGAGTTATCAGAAGACAACCAGAGCCTGGGACCAACATGATTTGGATAATGACCAGACAACAAAAGTTAGAAAAAATAATTTTATTTTCTATTTTGTGATTACAGTATGTCTTATTTGAAATGTGTATCCTGCCAGAGCTGGTGTTGGACAGCAAGCGTGAACTAGGACCTAAAAGAGAGAGGGAAAGTTTTTTTTATTTATTTATTTTGTTTACATCACAGAGCCAGGGTTGTAACCCTATACTTCTACTAAAACTAAGGGGTCCTTTTGTTAAGGTACGCATTTAGCATGTTCTAATCTTTAGAGTACGCTAAATCGGTTAGCGTACCTTAATAAAAAGACCCCTAAGTATCTTAATAAAAAAATTTGGCTCACAACTTAGCCTGTGTGTTTTAGATTTCAGCCCCTTATGTGATTGAGTTTGACACCCCTGATCTAGGGGCTCTGGTTGCTCTAATTTTCATGGCTCCAGATGATCTCGGCAGTTTTCCACCTCTACTTTTCAGAGATTCTCCTAGAATTACAGAGATTTTCCAGACCTTCCAGACCCAGATGAAACCAATATTCAGCACCCCATGCCATCCCCTCCACCAAGAAATCGCAATGACACCAGGTTGGAGGCGGCCCCTCTCAGGATAGGTGGCTGACTCTTGGATTTTCTGCAGGCCTGGGTTCAGATTTGATCCAACTGCTGGGTTCCGGACATCATCTAGAGTGCCTACAAGCTGGAATTTGCCAGACCTCTAACAGATTGGTTTGTGGACTCTCCCATGGGGTGCCTGGACAAAGCTTCCCAAGTGCAAGCCACTGTGAGCAGGCTGCTAGACTTTTAGATCATAATGCTGGTGCTTCCTGAAAACTCAGGCTTGGGCAGATAGCCCATGTTATACCATGGCTGAAAAAGCTTCATTGGTTGCCTATATAGTCATTTTGTCTTTAAAGTGATCCATTATAAAATTCCTTGGTATTTGACACAGGTGATGACACTTTTGCAGCCTCTTAGAACTACAAATGAGTTCTTACATGCACATTATGAAAATACGAGAGCATCTGTAATCTCAATAGCAGGAGTATCCATAATAATAAAAGGCTAAGCGCGCATGCGCTTTTCAAAAATCGTGATTCCTGGTGGCGTGAGGTGTGCTGTGTCACACCTCACGGCACCTGTGCTAGCTGGAGGCGCGTGTTCCAGAGACTCCTCCCTCCCACTGCCGCTGCTCTTCAAAGCGGCCTGCTGAGGTTCGCCAGCCGCTGTAGCGAACCTCGCAGGCCGCTCTCCACCTTCCCGATGCTGATAAAAAAGGAAATCCAGGTAGGATTGAGGCTGCGATCGGCAGCGACTGCTGCTATTCCTCCAGCCGCCTAGCTCCTCTCCGCCGGCCCCGGACGGCAGCCCCCTCCACCCCGTCCTGATCACGAAGGAGACCATGCAAGGGGAAGGGGAAAGGAAGGAAGCGTGTCTAGCACCCGTATAAAGAGCTAGTTATAGAATAATTTGACAGGATCCTTGAGATTACTTTTGGATATTCAGAAATTTAAGAACATATTAAAAACAACTTTGTTTATTGAGGCTTTTAACTTGAATGAGTGGTGATTTTTAATGAGTATACTGGAATGTACATTATTTTATGATTATTGTAAGCCGCTTAGGTTTAAGTGGGTAAGAAATTTTTAAAATAAATATACTTCATTGTGCCAAAGAGAAGCTCTGACGATTGGAGACCTATTTTGGACCTTACGCATATTAATGCAACACTCTGAGTCCCGAGTTTTCACATTGAGACGATTCAAATTGTCATAATGGTGGTGGCTCCGGGAGGTTTCCTAGTCTCTCTAGATCTGACAGAGGCCTACTTGTATATTCTCTTTTTCCCAGAAAACAGAAGGTTTCTAATGTTTCATGTCCTGGAACAGCATTTCTAGTTCTCACCCCTGCCCTTTTGCCTGGTGACAGCTCCCTTCACATTCACCAAAGTGCCTCGTGGCAGCCTGCCTGCGAAACATGAATCTGCAGGTTCTTCTCTACCTGGACGACTGGCTGATCAGGGCTCCTTCATTGTCTGAGGGTTGGTGCACAGTAGATCAGGTGATCTGAGGCCTAGAGCCATTTGTCACTGACACAATCCCTGGAGTACCTGGGGGTCTTGTTCGACACGGCTGCAGGCTGTGCCTATCTTCCAGAAGCACACAGACAGAAGCTTTTTTTCTCAGATACAGTGCCTTCTGACCAACCAGCTCTGTCTATATTTCAATAATTTGTCAGGACCATTGAGATTAGGTTCAATGGTAGCCACAATAGATATGATTCCTTAGGTGAGAGCCCACATGCGTCCTCTCCAACATGCGTTGATCTCTGACTTATTATTCAGGGCTCTACCTTAGACACTGGAGGCCTAGGCCAGCATAGATTGGTGACTCCGCTCTCAGTCCGTTATCAAGGACATGTTCCTTCGCATAGCATCCTGGGTGATAATGATGACAGACATCAGTCTCCTTGTCTGGGGAGCTCATTGCAACCATTGTCCAATTCAAGGGCACTGATTGCCCACCCAGAGGAAGTGGTCGATCAGTCAGCTAGAGCTCTGAGCCATTCGACTAGCTGTGGTGAAATTGCAAAAGACTTTGGAAGGCCAGGTGATCCGGGTCTTCTCGGACAATGCTACAGTGGTGGAATATTTAATTGCTAGGGCGGCACCAAGGGTGCCCAGCTATCTCTAGAAGCCTGCCTGCTCTTCATCTGGGCAGAACATCATCTGCAGGCACTTGGCAGCGCATGTAGCAGGAGTGGACAATGTACAAGCAGACTTCCTCAGCAGATAGATCTTGGATGTGAAAGAACACTGTTGGTATCCACATTTCAAATCATTGTTTGCCACTGGGGTTGACAACAATTTGATCTCATGTCGACAGCAAAAACCAAAAAAGCTGACATGATAGAGCTTGGAAGCGTGGGTCTGGACACTCGCTCTAGATTAAATTTAAAAGTACATTCCGATATTGATTTTTGACCATGAATATCTTTGAGCAGTTTGATAGAGTTTACAGTAGGTGTAGTCTATCCATTTTGGATTATGCCAAAACCCCAAGTATCCATGATTATAATGGATACACTTCATTTTTAATCTTCCCATTGACGTATTTTGATACTTTTCTTCATGTTGGCAAAAGTTAAGTGTTCTACCTTTTACATTGGATTGCAATAATGATATCAAACTGGAGCATCCTTTTTAGTATCGTATTGCAGAACATTCCAGCAATTATGGAGGTGTAATTGCTAAGTGTTGAAGGTTGTTTTTTTTAATATTTAGGAAGATTTGCTGAAGCATCTGCGCTGACAGAATAACTGCTATATCATGTTTTATTTGTATCCTAAATAGTTAATAGTGGGCCCTTGGATCAAGATCCTTAAAATCAGGGCTTTTGCCAATTTTTATGCAGAGACTTTCTATTTAAAGTTTTGGTTTTGATCATCTATATCATCTTGTAGCAATTTTATCTTGTATATTGATTGAATTTTTATATTTAGCTTTTTTCTGTATTTTGACTTATATATGAAAAACATATATGAGAAACATATCAGTGGAAATTCACAACAATCATCTCAATTAATACCAATGTAATTGTAAATATAAAGTGAATATTTGCAAATGGGGGGAGGAAGATGGTTTTAAAGTTTACTGTAGGTTTAATCAATAGAAAAGAATATTTATATTTGTATATTTTTGATTAAATGTTAAAGGAAAGGGTGGGTGGGAAGGGAATAAATTTATATATTTGATGTTATACTAGAAAGAAATTCAAGTGATGTATTTAATTTCAAATGTTTTATTATTTGTACACTTGATGTAAGATTAAAAAATGAATAAAGAATTAAAAAATAAATAAAGTGAAGTGAAGTGCTCAGACCACCAGCTTACGTGCTCAATTAAAAACGAGCACAGGCTAGTACCTTGGCCATCATTGCACTTGCTGGTCCCAAACCACCAGAATATTTTTTTTATATTGGATCAATTTTTATTTCAAATTAATATTTTCTCATTACTTATCTTGTGAGGTATTATCATATATGGTTTATATTTTTTTTAAATCGCTTCCTTGTCATCATCAGCAGATGATCCAGATGAGTGGATTAAGTCCACCTACCAGCAGGTGGAGGTAGAGCACAGAGTTGAGCTCTGGCATATATGCAATGGTCTTGCTCACTGGTTTACTTACTCCAGTATAATCTCTCTTCACAGGTGGATGGGTGGTCTCTATCCTACTCCTGGTCTTATCTGCTGCTCAGCATGGTCTGGTCCAGCTCTAGGCTCAGCTTTGCTGATTCATTGAGCATGGGGATAGGCTCCCTAGGTGCTTTTTCAGGATATAGCTTGTGATACCAGTTCCCTACCCATCCCTGGTCACCTTATTTCAGAATTGCCCTGCACTCCTGGCTCCCTCCTCATCTTAAAACAAACAAACAAAAAACCCTGTTGGTTAAATCCAGAGGGAATGCAACAGATCAGAAGCTTTGGGAAATTAGCGTTGGCATCCACCTGTGTATCTATCAACTATCCTCACAGTGAGCATGTTATCTAATTGTTTGTTTTACTTCCCATTGTTGGTGGGTTCCCTTGCGCTAAATCTTGCAGGGGACCAGCCCCTTCAGCCCGGGTTGCCGTTCAAAAAAAAATATCCATAGATAAAGGCTGTTCTTTGATCCTTTCTGTTTGCTTGGTGATTTAAATAAATGTTCCCTCTGAAACTTTCTAACCACATTGCTGCTTAGTAATAAAACCAAAATGATCAATTCAGGTTGGATTCTGTAAATGGCACCGTTATCGGCGGCCACCTACAAAACAGTTGATGATCACATGTAAATCACACAATGGCGCTGTTTGGAGAATCATGGATACATTTGTGGCACCTATCTTCCACAAGAATCGCGTCTAAAGAGGCGCCTAAGGCCACTTCCAGTGTTAAAGCGCCTACAGTGACTGTAGGTGCCCTTAGGTACCTACTTTAGTTGGGACAACGATGCTGTTTTTTAGGCATCTCCATTTTTTAACATGTTAATTGGTTTTTAATCAGCGCAGTCAATTATTGCACCAAATGAACCTATTAAAATGATCAAGTTAGGTGATGGTAGGGCTCCTGCCACCACCTAATTAACTGCTGTTTTGAGAATTTGCTCCTTAATGTTCAAGAGATCTTTTGTCCACTCATTTTCCCCTCTAGTTTCAATTTTCTGTTAATTCCATCATTTTTTAGTTGTCTTTTTACTCTGAGCATTTTTTGGGGGCTTTTCAACTTCATCCTTTTATACTTGGCTGAATAGGAAATAATCTTATGAATGCATAAGGGATCGGTGCTTTAACATATTTATCAATGATCTAGAGATGGGAATAACTAGTGAGACAATAAAATTTGCTGATGACCAAAGTTGTTAAATCGCAAGAGGATTGTGAAAAATTGCAAGAGGACCTTGTGAGACTGGAAGACTCTGTATCAAAATGGAAGATGATGATTAATGTGAGCAAGTGCAAAGTGATTCATATGGGAAAGAGGAACCCGAACTATAGCTATGTGATGCTGGGTTGTAAAGTGTTGGGAGTCACTGCCCAAGAAAAGGATCTAGGGGTCATTGTTGAGGATATGGTGAAACCCTCAGCTCAATGTGCGGCAGCAGCTGAGAAAGCAAATATAATGTTAGGAATTATCAGGAAAGGAATGGAAACAAAGATGAAAATATTATAACGCCCTTCTAAACGCTTTATGGTACAGCTGCACTTTGAATACAGTGTGCAGTTCTGGTCGCCGTTTCTCAAAAAAGATATAGCAGAATTAGAAAAGGTACAGAGAAATGATAAAATGGATGGGTTGACTTCCCTATGAGGAGAGGCTAAAGCAGCTAGAGCTCTTCAGCTTGTAGAAAAGACAACTCAGGGGTGATATGATAGAGGTCTATAAAATGAGTGGCGTGGAAAGGGTAGATGTGAATCGCTTGTTCACGCTTTCCAAAAATACTAGGAGTAGGGGACATGCATTGAAGCTACTAACAAACTGGAGAAAATATTTCTTCTCAAGACATGTAACTAAACTCTGGAATGTGTTACCGGAGAATGTGGTGAAATCAGTGGGGTTAAGGTTTGGCTAATTTCCTAAAAGAGAAGTCCATAGACCATTATTGAGATGGTTTGTGGAAATCCATTGCGTATTCCCAGGATAAGCAGCATAGAATCTGTATTGCTACTTGGGTTCTAGTTAGGCACTTGAGACCTGGGTTGCCCACTGTTGGAAACAGGATACTGGGCTTGATGGACCTTTGGTCTGTCTCAATATGGCAATTCTTATGTTCTTATGCATACTTTAATGTCTGTCTATTGCAGTGGTCTTCTCTAAAGTTTAAGTTTGGTGCCACTTTGGATCCAAATGAGCTAAAGGTGAACCACCAAATATCTTCCCATGCGAGACTGCAACACTGCTGACAAGTGTGTATCAATGACATCTACACAACCAGCCTACCTTCAAACTTTTTATTGAGAGTATCTTCAAGGAGGGGGGGGATTTCCAAATGCATTCCCTTCATTTACTGAGAAATGCCTTTTCTTTTAGGAATGCAGCTTCACTTCTATCCGCCTTCCCCTATTTGCCTTGAGCTTGAGTAGAGAAGCAGAATACAAGAAAAAACCCAATGATGAGGTCCACCTCGGAGGCTTCCAGGGGCCACCATTGGCTTCCCAGGCCTTGCATTGAAGAACACTGGTCTCTTTGTTTTAACTTTGGAACCATTGGACCTAGCACCAAAAAACCTATTGCAGAGGTATGTTAGTGGGAGGAGGACATCTTAAAGTTAATGGATGAGTTGGAGGAGGGGTGGCCAGGGCAAATTTTGGCAGTTTATCTGACAACAGGTTGCTAATGAAGAAGGTGAAGAGAGACCTTGAAAAGAAGATTGTGCTGGAAGCAAAAACGTACTGTAAAAACTTTTAAAGGTATATTAAAAGCAAAAAGCGAAGAAGAGAATCAGTTGGATCACTAGACGACCAAGGGATAAAAAGGGCCTCTCAGGGAAGACAAGGATGTAGCGGAGAGATTAAATGAAATCTTTGCCTCTGTCTTCCCTGAGGAAGATGTGGGGGAGCTACCAGTACCAGAAATGGTATTCAATTCTGATGAATCAGGGAAACTCATACAAATATCTGTAATACTGGATAATGTAATGGGTCAATTTGACAAACTGAACAGTAACAAATTGCCTGGACCAGATGGTTACATCCCAGAGTACCGATAGAATTGAAAAATGAACTTGCAGAGCTATTGTTGGTAATCTGTAATTTTTCTTTAAAATCCAGCATAGTATCAGAAGACTGGAGGTGCCCTACTTGATGTAGATTCTTAAAAAGAATTCCAGATGTGATCAAAAAATTATAAACTGGTGAATTGATGTCTGTGCCGGGTAAAATGGTAGACTATTATAAAGAACAAAATGACAGAACATATATATAAGAATGTATTAATGAGAGAAAGCCAATAGAGATTTAGTCAAGAGAAATCTTGCCTCACTAATCTACTGCATTTCTTTGAAGGGGTGAATGAACATGTGGATAAAGGTGAGCCAGTTGATATTGTGTATTTGGATTTTCAAAAGGCATTTGACAAAGTACCTTATGAAAGACTTCTGAGGAAATTAGAAAGTCATGGGATAGGAGGTAATGGTTGAAATAACAGGTTGAAAGACAGAAAATAAGAGAGTAGGTTTAAATGGTCAATATTCTGAATGGAGAAGGGTAAATAGAGAGGTTCAAACAACTAAAACAAATTCCCTTATAGCAAAACAATACTATTCTTCAATCTAACAATCAATTGCTGTGAATTGTTGTATAGTGGAACAGAGCTTGAAATAACGATTATCAGTGGAGGAAAAGCCTCGAAAACCCATTGGAGAAGAAACACTTGCCTAACTTGAAAGGGTGAAAAACCTCATTGTCAAGTTAAACAGTGCTAATCAGTTTAAACAATTTTGATACATATAAACGGTGTCATAATTTTTGTGCTGATGCACTTATCTTGTCTCGGCGTGGTGGAGCAAACAAATGATCTTCCCAAGCCAACTTAAGTATGTCTAACATGTTCAGTTTCTCTCATCAAGTATTAACATCTACTGAGATTTCAGTATTATCAAAAGGATTATCCTTTGTTCCTTATTCTAATTACAATTCATTACATACACGTATTAGTATGTACAAATTTATTAGGAAATGCTATCTGACCCTGTTTTGTAAAGATCAGAATGATATGCATCGGGACCAACAGAGCTTATAAAAGCCATCCACTTGGACACCCCCCCCCCCCCAGGGCTAGGGACTCCCATTTACAGGTGTTTCAAAATCTGGTTGAGCTTGAAATCACAAAGATCGTGAGGGGCCAAAGTAGGATTAAAAGTAATATGAATGTAGAGCAACAGAAAGCTATTAAGACTCTGGCATATGCTGCTTGCTCATTTCTCTGTGTTCTTTGTTTATACCTCTGCTGAAAAACTGTTTTTGAGGAAATGTTATATCTTAGGGAAAAAGTGTATTCTGAATCACTGGTTGTCTGATGTTCCTCCTTCCTTCTGGTATTGGAGGAATAAATTACACGAATTTATGGGATGGGAAGCTAGACTGGCTTACTCCTCTCGCCGCAGAAGCAGAGACTTTGTCTGTACTTGGTCTCCTTATTTGGACATTCTGCCTCCCAGGAGCCAGAGTCGCATCTTGAACCGACTGCAGTTGTATCCTGCCCCACCTATCTGATCTTGGTTATCTCTTTGTTCCTGGCTTGGGGGAGAGGGAAGGGGTTGGGGGATGGGTTTGTTGGGTGGGGGTCTGCCAGTGGGGGGGAGGGTTTAAGGGGCAGAGGTGCCTACCCAGGAGGACATCAGAGTCCAGTCCTCGGGGGAGTTTCCCCCTTTCTTGTATCTGTTAAATTCATGTCTGCTATTTTGTATTGGTTGGTTTTTGGTTCTTTCGTTATTCACCCTGCTGACAAAGGCAGGGGAATTGTCATTTTGGATACAGAAGCATATGTTGCAGAGACTATGCGCCAACTAAGTGACACTCAGTGAAATTAGCATCCGATCCGACTGGAATTATCTGAGTTCATCCATCATGTTCTTCTTCAGGCTTTAGAAGGCGCTGTAATTATTGAAAAAGAATATAAATTCATGCAACAAGATTTTCCTGTAACTCCTGTCATATACTTTGTGCCAAAGATTCATAAAAGCCCTACAGGTCCTCCTGGGTGTCCCATAGTATCAGGCTTTGGCTCACTTTTGGAGCCTCTGTCTGATTTTTGTGGATTTCCATCTTAAAAGTGAGATTTCCAAAGCAAGATACATAGTAACATAGTAGATGACGGCAGATAAAGACCCGAATGGTCCATCCAGTCTGCCCAACCTGATTCAATTTAAATTTTTAAATTTTTTCTTCTTAGCTATTTCTGGGCAAGAATCCAAAGCTTTACCCGGTACTGTGCTTGGGTTCCAACTGCCGAAATCTCTGTTAAGACTTACTCCAGCCCATCTACACCCTCCCTTCCAGTCTCTCCTCATATGTCTTCTGGCGCAAGCCTCCTATCATTTTCGTCGCCCTCCTCTGGACCGTCTCAAGTCTTCTTATGTCTTTTGCCAGATACTGTCTCCAAAACTGAACACAATACTCCAAGTGGGGCCTTACCAATGACCTGTACAGGGGCATCAACACCTTCTTCCTTCTACTGACTACGCCTCTCTTTATACAGCCCAGCATCCTTCTGGCAGCAGCCACTGCCTTGTCACACTGTTTTTTCACCTTTAGATCATCAGACACTATCACCCCAAGGTCCCTCTCCCCTTCTTACATTTAAGATACCACAGACATGTTGAATTTATTGCACGCTCAGATGAGTGTACCCACAGAAGCTCTCATGGTAACCCTTGATATAACAGCATTATATACGAATATTCCCCAGCAGGCTGCTGTCAAAATCATTCGGGAACATTTTCTTACTCTTTCATTGTCAGCCTTGCAAGTTGACTTTTTTTGCTTGCCATAACTAATATAGCATTGGGGAAAAATTATTTCAAATTTGATTATATGTTGTTTATGCAGGAAAAGGATACTGCAATGGGGAGCTACCATGGCACCTTCAGTGGCATGCTTGTATGTAAGTGACTTTGAGGAAAAGTTTGTGTACACCTCATAGTATTATGAGAACATCTGTGTTTGGAAGCACTTTATATACTATATATTTTTGGTTTGGACCAACACGGAAAAGCAATTTCACATTTTTGTCCAATAGTTGAATACGTGTTATCCTAATTTGTCATTTACAGCCACAGTAAATCCATATAACATTTCTTTTTTGGACATATCCATTAATTTGGAAGAAGTGTTTAAAACTACTATATACCAGAAGGATACTGATCAAAATCATCTTTTGTGTTTCGACAGTTATCCTAAGTACCTGAGGATTAATTTACCTACTGGGCAGTTTTTGAGCCTCCGACGTCTATGGAAATGTTGTCGAATATAAGGCACAAAGGTAGAACATGTGGCAGAGGTTTATAGAGTGTGGATACCCCAGGGGAATCATTAAGAGGGCAAACAAATGAGCCCTGTATAAACAAAGTGAGCATCTATTGCAGAAGAATGATACGGTTAGTGAGTCAGCCTTGGTGTGTGTTTTGCCTTATTCGTATAGGGCATTCCAGATTAAAAAATAATTCAGAAGCATTGGTTTATATTGCTTTCTCATGAGGTGTTTAAGAACTTACCCTAGGGGGAAAAAATTTGCGTGAACTTGTGACCCACTCCTATTTTACCACTCACAATTTTCAAAGACCATTTCAAACAAGGGGACGTGATTGATGTGGACATTGTATCGTAGGCAAGCATGCTATAATCACTGATATGGTCACACATCCATGTTTGGAGTGAATACCGTATTTTCACGCAGATAACGCGCACCCGTGTAAAACACGCACACGGGTATAGCGCGCAGAAACCACGATTTTATGTACAAAAACTTTTGTATACCGCGCTCACGGGTATACCGCGCATGCAGCCCGACTGTCCTTTCGCCCGCCCCGACTCTCCTCTGGCCACCCCGACTCTCCTTTCGCCCTCCCCGACTCTCCGTGCGCTGTCCCGACTATCCGTTCACCCTCCCTGACTTTCCGTGCACTGCCCCGCCTCTCCGTGCGCTGTCCCGACTCTCCGTTCACCCTCCCTTACTTTCCGTGCACTGCCCCGACTCTCCGTGCGCTGTCCCGACTCTCCGTTCACCACAAGGAGATACTGACAAACCACTGAAAGAGATCCCAGGAACAACACCCAAAGACCCACTCAGTATGTGAACCAGTTGAGTGGAGTGGACTAGGATAACTGGGGGGTGGAAATGGACCCGGAGTTTTCTCAGCAGAATTTCCCAGACCACCTCTTCCTCTCAACACATTGACACGCTAGTGGGTTTATTTTATAGCTTTTTCACTCCCTTCGGTCTGCCTGTCCCCCTTGAAGTCCTGTCCCCCTTGAAGGTCTGTCCCCATCCTGAAAGCCTGATGCCCCCCCCCGACGTCCGATACATCCCCCCCCCGGCAGGACCACTCGCACCCCCACCCCGAAGGACCGCCGACTCCCCGACAATATCGGGCCAGAAGGGAGCCCAAACCCTCCTGGCCACGGTGACCCCCTACCCCCACCCCGCACTACATTACGGGCAGGAGGGATCCCAGGCCCTCCTGCCCTCGACGCAAACCCCCCTCCCTCCAACGACCGCCCCCCCAAGAACCTCCGACCGCCTCCCCAGCCGACCCGCGACCCCCCTGGCCGACCCCCACGACACCCCCACCCCCCTTCCCCGTACCTTTGGTAGTTGGCCGGACAGACGGGAGCCAAACCCGCCTGTCCGGCAGGCAGCCAACGACGGAATGAGGCCGGATTGGCCCATCCGTCCCAAAGCTCCGCCTACTGGTGGGGCCTAAGGCGCGTGGGCCAATCAGAATAGGCCCTGGAGCCTTAGTTCCCACCTGGGGGCGCGGCCTGAGGCACATGGGCCCAACCTGACCATGTGCCTCAGGCCGCGCCCCCAGGTGGGACCTAAGGCTCCAGGGCCTATTCTGATTGGCCCACGCGCCTTAGGCCCCACCAGTAGGCGGAGCTTTGGGACGGATGGGCCAATCCGGCCTCATTCCGTCGTTGGCTGCCTGCCGGACAGGCGGGTTTGGCTCCCGTCTGTCCGGCCAACTACCAAAGGTACGGGGAAGGGGGGTGGGGGTGTTGTGGGGGTCGGCCAGGGGGGTCGCGGGTCAGCTGGGGGGGCGGTCGGAGGTTCTTGGGGGGGCGGTCGTTGGAGGGAGGGGGGTTGCGTCGAGGGCAGGAGGGCCTGGGATCCCTCCTGCCTGTAATGTAGTGCGGGGTGGGGGTAGGGGGTCGCCGTGGCCAGGAGGGTTGGGCTCCCTCCTGGCCCAATATTGTCGGGGAGTTGGGGAGTCGGCCGGGCAAGAGGGCTTGGGCTCCCTCTTGCTCCGATCGTGGATGCGGGTGCGGGTGGGAGCGCGTGCGAGCGGTCGTTCGGGGTGGGGGTGCGAGCGGTCCTGCTGGGGGGTTGAATCGGGCGTTGGGCGGGGTGGGAACTATGTAAAAAAAATTTTGTATACCGCGCTCACGCGTATAACGCCCGAGGGGTATGCGCGGTAGGTAAAAACGCGTATAACGCGCGCGTTATATGCGTGAAAATACGGTATACACTTTGCAGTATAAGATCAGTTGTGAATCAGTGGGGGTAGTCTATTTGATCACTTGTCTGTCAGTAATTTTATATAGGACACGCTACCAGAAGCATTCATGTTAGGATCATTGAACATTTGAGTAAGATCCGTCGGGGTTAGATCATGGCTCCTTTAACAGATCATTGGCAAGATAAGTCACATATAATAGACCAGTGTTCTTCAACCTTTTTACACCCGTTGACCGGCAGAAATAAAATAATTATTTTGTGGACCGGCAAACTACTAGGACTAAAATTTTAAAACCCCGTTTACGCCCCATCTCCGCGAGCTCGGTCCCCGCAAACCATCTGATCCTATCTGCACAAGCCGCAATTATGATTTAATATTGAACGTATTTTATTAAAGTATAAAAAGAAACAATATTCTGAACAATTGTGATTTTATATAAATACAAATATACAGAGCACGGACCAACAAAACCCCTGTCTCCCCTCCCCTTCACATATATCCCCTCTACTATCAAGAAAACTGAACAAGCCAAGTTATTATAGAATGCTACATAGAAATATCATGCTAACAGAATACTGCAGTCCCCGGTTATGTGTCTAGCAGTATATATATTTCAAATCTGATATATTCTAATGACAAAATAGAAATAAAATTATTTTTTTCTACCTTTTGTTGTCTCTGGTTTCTGCTTTCATCTTCTTTTCATTCTTTTCCTTCCAGCATCTGCCTGTTCCATCCAATGTCTGCCCTCTCCCCCTTTCATATGTATCTGACTTCTTTCTATGCCCCTCTTCCCTGTCCATCCAGCCTGTTCCTCCTCTCTCCTTTTTACATCATTCATTCCAGCTTCACTGCCTTCTTCATTTTTATCTTTCCTACACCAGATCTAGCATCTTTATCCCTCTCTCATTTCTCTGCTGACCCCCTTTCCAGCATCAATGTCTCTCTACTTTCTCATTCCTCTCTCTCCCCTTTCCCTCATCTGATCTCTCCATTCCATCCTGACCCCCTTCCCCTCCTGTAATCTCCCTGCCAGCTGTTTCCTAACCTTTTTTCTTTCTCCCGTCCCTCCTTCCTTTTTTTCCTTCTCCCTTCCCTCCTCCTTCTATCCAACATTAACTCTCTTCCCATCCCTTTCCCTCCTCCCCTCCCAACAGCATCTCTCCTTCTTCTCCTTTCCCTCCTCCCTCTATCCAACATTAATTCTCTTCCCATCCCTTTCCCTCCTCCCCTCTCAACAGCATCTCTCCTTCTTCTACTTTCCCTCCTCCCTCTGTCCAACATTAACTCTCTTCCTAGCCCTTTTCCTCCTCCCCTTCCAGCAGCATCTCTCCTTCTTCTCCCTTCCCTCCTCCCTCTATCCAACATTAACTCGGTTCCCATCCCTTTCCCTCCTCCCCTCCCAGCAGCTTCTCTCCTTCTAACTCTCTCCAAGTCCAGTAACAGCTCTCCCTTTATCCAGCAGCTTCCAAGCCTCCTACAGTGGCTTCCTCCCTTCCAGCAGCTCTCAGTACTTGCCTGCAGGAAGTTGCTGGTAAATCACTGCCCTGGCAAGTAGGAGAGCTGATGGGAGGGGAGACAGCCACTGTGAAGGCTCCCCAGGATCTTGCTCGCACACGCTGACCATCTCCCTCCACCTGCACCTGAATCTGCAGCTCTCTCCGTTCTAATCGCAACTTCCTCGCGGCCCTCTTCAGCAACTCGGCAGGGGCGGCGATCAAGACAGGCCGCCGACGTCGGAACCTTCACTCTCTGAGTCCCGCCTATTTTGTTTCAACTTCCTGTTTCCAAACAGGCGAGACTCACAGAGGGAAGGCCCCGACGTCGGCAGCCTGTCTTGATCGCCTGAGGCTGGGAGGAACATTAGTCAGCAGGAACCGCAGTCGGAAGGACCCGCAGTCGGCAGGAAATTTAACTGCCAACTTGATCTCGCCGGCCGTGAGGTACTCTTCAGCAGGTGTTTAAGAGTGGGTTCTCTGAGGAAACTGGGCTGGCGAAATGGCATCAGAACCTGCAAGTCCACTGTAAACCCTTTTCAGTTAAGTGCATGAATAATTGAAAATATATTGGATAGTAATGGCTAGAGCATAATATGATTGCACAGAAAAGGTATCTTTTAAGTGCCGTGATTGACCAAGAGAGGTGCATTTAGAGGTGTGTCCCTGGTTGTGGTCTCTCTACCATAATGGTTCTGAGCACTTATGGTTATACTGTGGAAAAACATGAAAGTGAATCATTGGTTGATCTTTTTACTGTGATTGGATTATCCTTGGGTTTTGATTCAGCCTTGTGTGTGAAGTTTTTCCCAGTTTGTATTTTTGAGAATTCTCAGGCTCTGTCAGATGATGTCATAAGAACATATCATAGTTTAAAATAAGGAACAAAGCTCTCCTAACTTGTAAAGCGTCCAAGTTTATTCAGTCTTTGCTGTCCTGCTCTACGGACGAACCTGCTGGGCGGCTTAGCATCTAAAACATTAAGGGATTCATAATCGAAACAGAAATACGTCTAAAATCCTGCCCAAATCGGTACTTGGACAACCTTCGGGTCTACTCTTCCTTAATACACATTTCATCTTCTATACAGTGTTGCTCCCTTGGATTTTTGCAGCCCAAATGCATGACCTTGCATTTTTAGCATTAAATCTTAGAAACATTATGTCAGATAAAGGCCAAATGGCCCATCTAGTCTGCTCATCCACAGTAACCATTATATCTTCCTCTATCAGATCCCATGCTTTCTTGAATTCAGACATAGTCTCTGTCTCCACCACGTCTTCTGGGAGACTGTCCATGCATCTACCACCTTTTCTGAAAAAAAAAAAAAGTATTTCCTAAAATTACTCCTGACACTTATTCAGGCTAGATGAGTCATCTCTGTGCAGACTCTAGACTCCTGTGATGTGGAAGGTTCTTGTTTTGCAGTTGTAAATTTAGCACACAGGCTTAAAGAGTTTCATAATGTAGGGACCAATCCATCCTATATGAAGTCTTTCAATAATAAGGTGGTTCTCCACATTCATCTGAGGTTCCTTCTTAGATTGTGTTGGATTTTCACTTGTTCTGTCAACATTTTTTCCTTTTGGCCTCATGCTCACAAAGATATAATATTCCTTACACCTAGCTTTTTCTTTTGATTCTAATAAACCTGGGACAACTGTTGCTAGATTGCCTCTAATTGGCTAGTAGACTTTTGGGTCATGTCAAAGTTCATAACATCCAATCCATAGGTCAGCCTCCATGGAGGAAGTTTCCAGGGCTGTGACATAGACTTAAGTCCATATATTCACATCCTTCTACGTTTTGGAAAATGATTCCTGACGGGATTTGGTCAGTTGGTCTTTCAGAATTACTTTGGTGTTTAGAATCGACTCCCAGCCACACATTTTGCCTTGATTTCAAGACTGCTTTCAAAAATAAGCAAAACTGAAAGATTTGTTGCAACCCCCCAAAAAAAAGTTTGCAGCATCTGTCCGATTATGTTTTTCCTTTTTTGTTAAACAGATTATAGTTATGGAGTCTCATCTGTGAGGACTTGGTATCCTTACTGTCCTTGGAGAAAGCAGCTACATAACTTTTAACAGATGATTTGAATGAACTGTCCCTTAGAGGTGTCTTCTGCTCTGTTAGAGAATAAAGTAGCTCCTGTACAACAGCTAGCAGAAATTGCATGCATGCATGCATGGTAGGTCTTCTCAAAAATTCCCAAATATAGAAAACTGGAAAGATTATATATACAGACTGTCAGATGGTATTGTGCATCTTTGAAGACTTCCATCTTTATTCTTTGGTCAATGAAGGGTACATGCTATAGGTAAGTACTGTGACTTGATTTTCACTACCCCTAAAAATTCATAATTAGCTTGAAAGTGAACACTAAGTAAATGTCCTTGAATGTTGTATTCCAGGTTTGAAGATGGTGTCCACCAGTTCAGAGATGTTCAGAATATTGCTTCATGATAGACCAGGTGTTAAAAATTTGAATTGATTTAAGCTGAGAATCATCTTTAACTTTGATGTCTATTTTTAAGATACACAGAAGAAAATATGAGACAGGATCCTTCACTTAGGACATTTTCAGCAACAAGACATGTCTATATTTACAAGAGTGCTAGAAATTGAATTGTGCATCAGTGGCTAGATTGAGTGACATAATTCATCTCAAAGTTTTTTGCTTGTGAATAAGTTTTAAGTAATCGGTGCCATGAAGAATACTGGAACAAGATGAGGAAGTGATTAATCCATAGAAGTAGGAAATAAAAATAGCTGATTCTCAATGGTGTTTCCTGTTATTTCTTGTTCACTGCATGTTAAAAAAAAAGGTTGTCATCGTTTTGACAGACTACAGCAAGAATATAGTTGCAGTGAAGTGTGTGTGTTTGGGTTTTTTTTTGGCTTCATCAAAATTGTCTTCCCCCTTTGTTTTACAGTCAAGTCCCTCATCTCCAGAGCCTGCCAGTCTTCCTGCAGAAGACATCATTGTAAATTCTAATGGTCCAAAGCCCGCAGAAATTAATCTTGATGATGACCAGGAAGATCTTTTTGCTGGTAGGTTTCTATTTTTTTTAATATATTATTTTCAAGCTTGCATGTTGGTTTGAATGTCTCAAACATACTGTAACTATGTGCTAGCCTATCAGTAACTTGAAAAATCAAGTCTAGTGTGAGGTCTCTTATCTTCATCAGTAACTGAGGCATATTATTTTAACTTTTCTGCTACGGCTTAGTCTGAGGCCTCTGGTTCTCAACTTTTTGATAAACTACAGCAAGAATATGGTTGCAGGTGTGTGTGTGTATTTGTGTGGGGGGGGGTTGGCTGTATCAAAGTTCTCCCCACCTTGTTTTATACCAAAGGTGGCGGATAATGAAATTCGCTCAGAGAAAGTGAGTAGTGGAGTGCCATAAGGATTGGTGTTAGGGACGATTCTGTTCATTATGTTTGTGAGCAACATTTCTGAAGGGATAGAAGGTAAGATTTGCCTTTTTGCAGATGATACCAAAATTTGAAACAGTGGACACCCCAGAGGGAGTGAAAAACATGAAAAAGGATCTGCAAAAGTTAGAAGAATGGTCTAATTTTTGGCAACTAAAATTCAGTGCAAAGAAGTGCTGAGTGATGCACTTGGGGAGTAGAAATCTGAAGGAACTGTATGTGCTGAGAGGTAAGAGACTGATATGCACAGATGGGAAGAGGGACCTTGGGGTGCTGGTGTCTGAGGTTCTGAAGGTAATGAAACAGTGTGACAAGGCAGTGGTTGTAGCCAGAAGGATGCTGGACTGTAAAGAAAGAGGCTTAACCAGTAGAAGAAAAAGAGGTGTTAATGCCTCTATACAGATCATTGATGAGACCACACCTGGAGTACTGTGTTCAGTTTTAGAGGCCGTATTTGGCTAAAGATGTAAAAAGACTTAAAGCGGTCCAGAGAAAAGCAATGAAAGTTGTACGAGGCCTGCACCAAAAGACGTACAAAAAGAGATTGGAGGACCTCAATATGGGACAGGTGTGATATGATACAGATGTTTAAATACTCGTACTTGAAAAGTATTAATATAAAAACAAATCTTTTCCAGAGAAAGGAGAATGGTAAAACTAGAGGGCATGAATTGAGGTTGTGAAGTGGCAGATTTAAGAGTAATATTAAGAAGTTCTTTTTCATGGAGAGGATGGTAGATGCCTGGCATGCCCTCCCAAGGAAGGTAGTGGAGATGAATATGGTAATGGATTTCAAAAAAGCATGTAATGAACCAGGCTCCAGCCCTCCTTCCTCGCATAAGGCATCACCCTTTCTGAGGCATAGGGCGAAGACTCCTCGACGTTCCTCTCAGTGAGACCTGCCTGGTTCGAGGCACAGTTCTCCACATCAGTCAAGGCATCCATCAAGGCACAGATCCTCTTCTCGAGACAGGCCTCGAGACTCTTCGAGGCCTCCAACTTCAAAGTCGAGGACACCACCTCCGGAGCGTTACACCTATACTTCTTCTCCTGCAAGGGATTCTATCCATTCTCTCAGTGAGTCATCTATACCTGCATATTCAGATCTCAGGTATCAGTACTCCAGAGAAGCTTCACCTTTGTTTTCTGCCTTGCGAGGCGCCTCGAGGTCACCTTCTTTCCCTCGAGGTCAACCTTCCTTGGAGCAGATATCTTTTTCTTCTTTCCTACATCAAATGAGTAAGGACCTAAATATTACTTTGGACTCTTGATTCCAAATACTCTACGGAGTATTTAGAGGAAATGGGTATGTCTCGTCCTCCTGCAGAGTCTCTTAAATTACCCATTAATAGACTTCTTTCTCAAACTTTCAAGCGGAATCTTGAAACACCTTATTCCATTCCTGCTATACCAGGAAAGCTGGAATCTCATTACAGAATGGTCCACTGCAAGGGCTTCGAGAAATCTCAGTTATCCCATCAGTCCCTTCTCATGGAGTCTTCTCTGAAAAAGACCAATACTGCCAAAGTTTATGCCACTGTCTCTCCTGGAAGAGAGGGCAGGACCATGGACAAGTTTGGTCAACGTTTGTATCAAAATTCTCTTATGGCAACTAGAGTTTTGAATTACAATTTTGTTTTTATTTCTTATTTCAAGCATTTGCTTGACACACTGCCTGAATATTTAAAATATATTCCTCAACAGTATCTTCCAGGGTTTCAGCATGCGATTACCACCCTGACTCAACTCCCCATGCATCTCTTGCAATCTTCCTATGATACATTTGAGCTTTCCTTGAAGGTCACTGCGCCGACTTGCCTGGCTCCGCACTGTAAATATGGACCCCAATCTTCAAGATCGTCTGGCCATCATCCCTTGCCAAGGCAATGAATTGTTTGATGACTCCATCAAGGCAGCTACTAAATCATTGTCTGAACATGAGAAATCGTTTGCTTCCATCATTCGTCCTAAGCCTGCTATCTCTAAAGGCTTCAGACCTCTTCCATCTTATCAAAGACGTTTTCCACAGAGAGCAGCTCCTTATACACGAGCGCCTCCTAAGAAACAACAACATCAGCAGCAAAAATCTCAGACTCCTGTTGAACCTAAGGCATCTCAACCTTTTTGACCATCTAATACAGAGCATAACTTCCATCGTTCTGCCTCTGTCCTCTCTCCTTCCCATTGGAGGTCTTCTCCATCATTTTTACCACTGCTGGGAGATGATTATATCAGACCTCTGGGTGCTGTCTATCCTCAAGGAAGGATACGCTCTTCGTTTCCTCCAGATCTTCCTCAAAGAGAGTATCCTTCCAGTTCATTGCAGACCACCCTTCTTCTTCAGGAAGCTCAAGCTCTGCTTCGTCTCCTTGCCATCTAGAAAGTTCCCTTGGAACAGCAGAGCAGGGGGTTTTACTCCTGTTACTTCCTAGTTTTGAAGAAGACAGGTAATCTGGGCCCTATCTTGGATCTCAGAGCACTCAACAAATTTTTAGTCAAAGAAAAATTCCGCATGTTGTCTCTGGCATCCTTATATCCCCTTCTAGATCAGAACGATTGGTTATGTTCTCTAGATCTCAGAGGCTTACACTCTCATTCCCATTCATCCAGTCTCTCGACAGTTCCTCAGATTTCGGGTGGGAAATCTTCATTTCCAGTACAGAGTGCTACCCTTAGGTCTGGCATTATCTCCAAGAGTTTTCACCAAGTGCCTAGTTGTAGTAGCAGCAGCTCTGCGGAACTATACCTGGACGATTGGCTCATCAAAGATTCAACATCTCAAGGGACTATTTGGTTCCTTCAAAGTTTGGCTAGCTGCCTTGGACTTTGTGCAACTCAGAGCATTCCTTCCTTATCAGCGTCAGGATGCTCTCATTCACCTTTGTCACAAAGTGACATCCAACTCTACACTGTCAGCGAGAGACATGATGGTTCTCCTAGGTCACATGACCTCTACAGCTCACTTGACTCCTTTTGCCAGACTTTTCCTCAGAATCCCTCAGTGGACCCTGGCATTTCAGTGGGCTCAGGCTTTCGACCCACTTTCTCAACACATCAGAGTGACTCCTTCATTGAGACTTAATTTGATTTTTCTTTTCTGCCCAATATCTCCAGAGGTTTACTGTTTCAAATGCCCCCTCATCAGAAGGTCCTCACGACAGATTCTTCGACCTACACTTTGGGGGCTCATCTCGATGGTCTCCGTACTCAAGGCCACGAATCGTCAGTCTCACATCAATCTTTTGGAACTCAGAGCAATTTTCAATGCTCTCAAAGCTTTTCATCATTTTCTTCACGACCAGGTAGTCCTCATTCGGACAGACAACCAAGTCGCTATGTACTATGTCAACAAGCAGGGAGGAACAGGATCTCTCCCTCTTTGCCAGGAAGCTCTGAAAGTTTGGAATTGGGCAATCCTTCACTACACCTTCCTAAAAGCTGTCTACATTCAAGGAGAGAAAAACTGTCTGGCGGACAAATTGAGCCATCTTCTCCAACCTCACGAATGGACACTCAATTCCTCGCCTCTTTATCCCATTTTTTTCTTATTGGGGAACTCCTCGGATAGATTTCTTTGCATCTCCCCACACCAACAAACTGCCTCAGTTCTGCTCCAGGATATACTCCCCACACCGACTGGAGGCAGATGCTTTTCTACTGGAATGGACGAATCAGTTTCTCTATGTGTTCCCTCCATTCCCTCTCATACTCAAGACACTTGTCAAACTCAAACAGTGACATGCCTCCATAATTCTGATAGCTCCTCGGTGGCCCAGGCAACCTTGGTACTCCCTTCTATTTCAACTCAGCAGCAGGGAGCCACTGTTTCTACCAGTTTTTCCCTCTCTGCTTACACAGAGTCAGGGGTCTCTGCTTCATCCCAAACTGCAGTTTCTAAATCTGACAGCTTGGTACGTCTCAACTTAACTGCCACTCTACAGTTTTCTCAATCTGTACAGGACATTTTTGAGGCTTCTAGGAAGCCTACCATTAGACAATGCTACAATCAGAAATGGACTAGATTTTCTGCTTGGTGCACCATTCATCACAAGGAGCCTCAATCTACCTCCTTGTCTTCAGTTTTGGATTACCTGTTCCATTTGTTTCAATTAGGCCTCAAATCCACATCCATTTGAGTCCATTTCAGTGCAATTACTGCTTTCCATCAGCCTATCGAAGGGAAGTTCATCCTTTGGTTTCCAGATTTTCAATGTCAAACCACCTCTCACACCTTCTCCAGTGGTTTGGGATCTCAATGTTATTCTTACTCAATTGATGAAGCCTCCCTCTGAACCAATGGCTTTGGCTCATCTCAAATATCTCACTTGGAAAGTAGTTTTTCTCACTGCTCTCACGTCTGCTCGCAGGGTCAATGAGCTACAAGCTTTAGTTGCAGACCCACCTTTCACAGTATTCCATCATGACAAGGTGGTCCTCCTCCGAACTCATCCTTAATTCTTATCTAAAGTGGTTTCAGAATTTCATCTCAATCAATCCATTGTACTTCCAGTGTTTTTTCCAAAGCCTCATTCTCATCCTGGAGAAATAGCTCTTCATACTCTGGACTCTAAGCATGCTTTGGCTTTCTACTTACAAAGAACTCAGCCACACAGATCTTTACCTTAAGTTTTTGTCTCCTTTGATCCAAACAAGTTGGTCTGGTCACAGCTCTGCGGACATTCACCAAGGTGATAGTGGTCGTTGTGGCAGCGTTGCCAAGGGAAAGCATTTTAGTTCATCCCTACCTGGACGACTGGTTGATTCGAGCGAAGTCATTCCAGGAGAGCACCCGGATCACGGCTCGGATGGTGGAGTTTCTGTAATCGCTATGATGGGTAGTCAACCTTTCCAAGAGCCGATTATCTCCCTCTCAGTTCCTGGAATGTTTAGGAGTGCTGTTCGAGATCTCCTTCCAGAGGCCCGAGTAAGCAAATTGCAATCTCAGATTCACCTGCTTATGGCATCCCGGTATCCTCGGGCGCAGAATTTCCTCCAAGTCTTGGGGTCGATGGCGGCTTCCCTCAATGTGGTGAAGTGATCGCCCACATGCATCCTCTTCAGTATGCTCTTCTTCGGTGGTGGTCGCCTCAGAGACACAGTCTAGATCATCCTGTTCCGCTTCCAGGCTTGGCTCGGTGCAGTCTTCGGTGGTGGCTCCAAACCTCCCATCTTGTACAAGGGGTGAGTCTGGACCAGCCGCAGTGGACAGTGCTACTTACGGATGCCAGTCTTCTCGGTTGGGGAGCTTAGTGTCTAGGTCACTCAGCTCAGGGCACTTGGTCCACGGAGGAGGCTTCTTGGTCGATCAGTGTCTTGGAGACCAGAGCCATCTGTCTGGCGCTGTTAGCCTTCCAGTCCTTTCTGATGGGCAAGTCAGTCAGAGGTCTTTCGGACAATGCCAGGGCAGTGGCCTATGTCAATCAGGGGGGCACCAGGAGCACTTTGGTGGTACAGGAGGTGGCTCTGCTCATGGTCTGGGCGGGGTTTCATCTTCAGAACATATCAGCCTCCAACATGGCCGGAGTGGAGACTGTTTAAGCGGACTTCCTAAGTCGTCACGTACTAGATCTCAGAAATGGTGTCTAAGTCCTGTGGCCTTTCAGTTGATAGTGCAGTCTTGGGGTCAGCCCTTCATGGACCTGATGGCCACAAGTGTCACCACCAAAACACTCTGCTTCTTCAGTCATCACAGAGACGGTCAGGCCGAGGGCCTGGATGCTCTAGTTCAACCATGGTCAACGGAGGGGTTGTTGTATGTGTTCTCTCCTTGGCCATTAGTAGGCTGAGTTCTTCTTTGCATAGTTAGACATCCAGGTCTTGTGGTTCTGGTGGCTCCAGATTGGCTCCGACGATCGTGGTACGTGGATATGTGAGGCATCTGGTGGCGGATCTTCTTCCTCTGCCTCTCTTGGACGACCTTCCAATGTTCGATCCGGGTCCCTTCTGTCTTACAGCTTGGCTCTTGAAAGGGGTCACCTAGGTAAGAAGGGGTATTCAGATAAGTGACCTCAATCCTCTTGGGGTACCGGAGGCTTTCTATCTCTCGGGCTTGTGAGGGTTTGTCGTATATTTGAGGAGTGGTGTGCTGCGCGTGAAGTGGTTTCTTTTTGCACTTCCTTGCCTACCATCTTAGAGTTCTTGCAGGATGGCCTGGACAGGAGACTGGCTTGGTCTTCTCTTCGGGGTCAGCTTGTGGCCTTGTCAGCCTTTTGTGGGTTGTTGAAAGGTCAGAATTTGACTGCCATTCCTGATGTGATTCGCTTCTTGCGGGCGGCCAAATTGCTCAAGCCTCCCCTGCCACCCTCTGTTCCATCTTGGGATCTGAATCTGGTTCTGTCCATTCTAATAATAATAATAATAATAACTTTATTTTTCTATACCGCCATAGTCAGGCGACTTCTAGGCGGTTTACATTGTAAGAAAGCTGGACATTCAGCGAATAACAAAGGTCTTAGTACAGTACAATGCTAATACAATACAATAAATCCACATATAATACAATACAGTGAGTCTAAATACAATACTATACAATAAGTTTAAATACAGTGCCGAACAAAGAGTCTAGATGCCGTACAATAGTCTAGATGGTAAACTTACATATTAATTGGAGATCTAAGGGTAATGAGTGTCTGAAAGATTTAGAACATCCATGAGGGGGGTCTTAGTGGGGGAGGGGACCGTTTTAGTCAATGAATTTAGCGAATAGGGTGGTTTTGATCGATTTGCGGAATGCATTATAAGTCATATTTGGTTCGTTTATGTGGTTTTTCAGCCAGGTTTGCTGTCTGTTCGCTTGGAACTTAAAGGTTCTGTCCAAGAAGGATTTGTATCTGCAGCCTGTAGTCTTTGGGTATGCAAAGATGTTTTTGTTTCTGGTCGTTCTTGTGGGGTTGTGTAGGGTGAAGTGAGTTTGTAGGTATGAAGGTGCTAGTCCCCAGGCTTGTTTGAAACAGGTGCAAGCGAATTTGAATAGAATTCGCGCTTCTATTGGAAGCCAGTGCAGCTTTTTATAGTAGGGGCTGATGTGGTCGTTTTTTCTAAGTCCGAAAATTAGGCGAACGGCGGTGTTTTGTATTAATCTCAGTTTTTTTTATTGTTTTTTGTGGGATGCCTAGGTAGATGATGTTGCAGTAGTCAAGAAGGGATAGGATCAGTGCCTGTACCAGCAACCTGAATGATGAAGGGTCAAATAATTTTTTTATGGTTCTTAGTTTCCATAGCGTGTAAAAGCATTTTTTCACTAGTGAGTTTGTGTGGTCAGTCATAGTTAGGTGAGTGTCAAGAGTGATACCCAGTATTTTTATGTTTTTGGAAATTGGGTATTCGTGGTTGTTTATTTTTATCGATGTTTTCGTAATTTTGTCATTGGGACTAGCCAGAAAGACTTTTGTTTTCTCTGCGTTTAGTTTTAGTTTGAAATTAGTGGTCCATTTATCAATTTCGGTCATTGTGTTTGAGAGATTATCTACAGTTTCTTTAGTGATGTCGTTTAAGGGTATAAGGATGGATATGTCGTCCGCATAGATGTAGTATATTAAGTTTAGTTTTTGTAGTAGGTGACCTAAGGAGGCGATATAGATATTGAAAAGTGTGGGGGATAGGGGGGAACCTTGAGGCACGCCTGAAGGGTTTTTCCATGGTTTAGAGTAGTTTCCATTACTGATTACTTGGTAGGATCTGTTTGTTAGGAACTCTTGGAACCATTTCTTTGCCTTTCCCGAGATTCCCATTGCTTCAAGGCACAGTAGCATGATTTCGTGGTCTACCAGGTCGAACGCGCTGCTGAGATCTAATTGTAGGATCAGTGCGCTTTTGCCTTTGCTAAAGAGATCATAAAGGTGGTTCAGCAAGGAGGCTAGGACAGTTTCTGTGTTGTATCCTTTTCTGAATCCTGATTGGTGTTCGCTAAGGAGGTTAAATTTGTCCAGGTAATTGACTAGTTGAAGGTTGACCAATCCTTCCTGTATCTTTGTGAAGAGGGGAATGCTTGCTATGGGTCTGAAATTCTGGTACGCCCACCTTTTGAACCTTTGGGCAACTGCTCTTTGAAGGACCTTACTTTTAAAGCAGTCTTCTTGGTGGCCATTACTTCTGCTAGACAGTTTTCTGAGCTGCAGGCTTTCTCTTGTAGGGCTCCCTTCTTGAAGTTTTCTAGGGAACGGGTTGTCTTACGGCCTGTTCCTTCCTTTCTGCCAAAGGTAGTTTCTCCTTTTCATGTCAGTCAGGCAGTGGTCCTCCCGGTGTTGGGTAGCCGGGATGGCTCTTCAAAGCAGAGACAGTTGCGCCAGTTGGATGTCAGTTGGGTCCTTCTTATGTGCAGAGGACCCAGGAGATCAGGAAGACAGATCATCTCTTTGTCCTTCTGTCGGGTCGGGGGATGGTGCTTCTAGGTTACTATTGCAAACTGGATCAAGGAGACCATTACTTCTGCTTATCTTCCAAAGAAAAAAGCCTGTTCCAGAATTTCTCAAGGCTCATTCCACTTGTGGTCAGGCAGCTTCTTGGGCTGAGTCTTCTCTAGTGCTGCCAGTGGATATTTGGAAGGCTGCAGTTCGGTCTTCTCTGCATTTCTTTGTCAGGATGTTCAGGCGCGTCGGGACGCGGTATTCAGTGAGCGTGTTCTGATTTCGGCCCTTCGGGGGGTCCCTCCCTGGATGGTTACTGCTTTGGTATGTCCCATTCGTAAGGACTATACCAGTCTACCAGGCGCTACAGAAGGAGAAATTAGGTTCTTACCTGCTAATTTTCTTTGTTAGCCTGTAGACCGGTATAGTCCCCTACTGTGATTGCAGGTTTTTGTTTTGCTAGCGTGCAGATTTTGGTTTTCCTGCGGATTCTAGTAATTTTTCTAGGGCCGGGGAGAATTAAGAACAGCGGCTATGGCTCAGCTGGCTTAGCTGGTGAACTGTGGGGATATTTTCTATGCCAGGGTGTAGTTCTACACATGTTCCAACAGTTGTATACTAGGGTTTGTTGTTGTTTTTTCACTCCTGTTCAGAGTATGTTTTACTGTTTTCATTTGTAGGCTTTCCTAGGTTCTGCTTGGCTATACGGCAGACTGAATTGCTAGGGGGGAGTCTATCCTAATATACAAGTTTGTTCTCAGTCTCCACCTGCTGGTAGCAGTGAGGTATATTACCCTTTTTGTAAGGATTATACTGGTCTACAGGCTAACAGAAAGAAAATTAGCAGGTAAGAACCTAATTTCTCCATCCCAGTCTTAGTTCAAGTACTTTCAGAAACTAGATTTTTACTAACCCCAAGCTGCTTTTATACAAACTTTGAACCTATATTGTGTGCCTGATCTGATAACCTGACTAATGTGACCCTCCAAAATCAGTAATAATTCTAAGGCCTTTTACAGTTGAGAGTTATTAATGTAGTTGATGCTTATGGGGAAACTAATCTCTTTAATAATGTTAAAGTGCCCTTTGGCACCAACTAATATTGTATTCAAATGTTTAGTATGATAAATTTGTTTTAGAAGCAACCGAGGAAGTGTGTCTGGACAGTCCAGAAAGAGAACCAATCCTGTCTTCAGAACCTAGTCCAGCAGTCACGCCAGTTACGCCCACAGCACTGATAACGCCAAGAATTGAGACGAAAAGCATTTCTGCTCCTGTGATTTTTGACAGATCTAGAGAAGAGGTACTGAAAACTATAAACTGATCAAAAACAAAATTAGAATTTTATATTATGTTAAGTATCCCCCTCTTTTACAAAACCACCCAGCTTTGTAAAAATAAAAAGGGGTGGGGTTAAATTCGAAACAGAATATAATTATTCTTCTTGAACACAATGTTTATTTGTTTTCTTATTTTTAAGATGAGGACAGAAATTTTTTAAAATGTGGAAAAGAAAATAGTCCTCCAGCAGTTATTTCCCCATGTGTGTGAAATATCTTTGAAATAACTAGTCATTTTTAGGGTGCTAAATATGGTCCTACAGTCAGAGGAAGGAATTCAAAGCAGATCAGCTTCTGAATTTTTCAATGTTAAAGAATATGGAGCAAGTTTCAGAGAGATAAGGTAGACAGGAAGAAGCTTGCTTACTGAAAATAAACTAAAGAGGCCAAGTGGAAGATGACCTGAGTAGGGCACAGAACTTTAAGCAATGTGCCAAGAAAGGAGAACTGAAGTTGAAAGCTTTGAATGGGAAAACAGTAAGGCACATTTAAATGATCTGAGGGAGTTGGGGAAAGTTGAATATACAAGTAGTCATTGACTTACGATTGTAATTGGTTCCGACTGCTAGGTTGTAAGTGGATCAGGACGTAAGTCGTAACTTAAATAGGTCGTAAGTCGAAGACTACCTGTAATGGTTTGGAAGACTAAGGCATGACATCAAGCTATGAATTATGGTTGTAAATTGAAAAGGGAATACTTTGTAAAATAAGTAGGATGATTTTGATAATAACTAGATGTGAGCAGGAATAGTGGATTTTGTCATATTTCTATATAAATAATTACCTGGATGCACATAGTTAACTCTAATTATTGTACCCTGTTTTCATAGACAGCTAAGAATCTGGCTTCAGAATGTATTTAGCTAAGATTATAGTTAGAAATATGTAAACTGCAGGTACCCACGATGCCCTAAAGCAAATAATTGTACTTTATTGTATTTGTGTTTAACATACATAGAGATGTTAATTGTGATTATTGGTTACACCTGTTCAGTTAAACAGCTATATTGTCTGCCACAGTGATTCTCAACCTGCGGTACAGGCCACCGCTGCCTGGGATCTCTCCCTGCCTGACCCCCCCATGCTGAAGCTGCTGCCGATTCCTCCCTGCCCCACCCCTGAAACCGACCCTGCTATCACCACCCCCTACAGCCACAGAAGCAACAACAGGGACGGGATGGGCCAACCCACAAGCCTAGCCTGGCTGGTCCGGAACCTTCTTTCCGATGTCAGAATTGACGTCGGGGGTGGGGGGGAAGGTTTGTGGGCTGGCCTGTCTCTGCTGTTGCTGCTGGTGGGGCAGGGAGGAATCGGCGGTGGCTTCAGCGGGGGGGAGCAGGCAGAAAAAGTTGTGGGGGTGGCAGGTTCAGTTTCATGAGTGGGGCGGGGAGGCAGGGAGAAATTGGCAGCAGTGGCTTCGGGTGGGGTGGCAGGCAGGGAGAGAGAAGAAAAAGTTGGACTCGTAGAGGGACAGAGAGAGATGTTGGTTGGGGAATGGAATGAGGTCTGGAGGATAGGAAGCATGCAGGAGGCAGAAGGAAAGAAAGAAATATTGGATGCACAGTCAGAAGGAAGTGCAACCAGAGACTCATGAAATCACAGACAACAAAGGTAGGAAAAATTATTTTATTTTCAATTTTGTGATCAAATGTGTCAGTTTTGTTATATCTGCTATCTATATTTTGCTCTATATTTGTCTATTTTTTCTATAATTGTTACTGATTGCATATTTTAAAGTCATATGACTTGACCTCTTTGAAAACCCCCCCAAATATAAATAATTAACATTTTCTCTGCGTACAGTAGAATTTGTGGGATTTTTTAATTTTGTGGTTATCATGTATTAATAAGATTATATTGTGTATATGAAAAATGGATAGAAGTAATTAGTACTGTTATTATGTGGATGGGGTCTGGGGTGGAGCATTGGTGGGGTACTCGGTTGGTATTTGTTAGGCTTAGGGCAGGGGTGTCCAATGTCGGTCCTCGAGGGCCGCAGTCCAGTCGGATTTTCAAGATTTCCCCAATGAATATACATGAGGTCTATTTGCATGCACTGCTTTCATTGTATGCTAATAGATCTCATGCATATTCATTGGGGAAATCCTGAAAACCCGACTGGACTGCGGCCCTCGAGGACCGACATTGGACACCCCTGGCTTAGGGGGTACTTGGCTTGAAAAGGTTGAGAAACACTGGTCTGCCACATTAACTTCTAAGATACAAGGGCTGGACATTCTCTGCCCCATTCTGCTACTCTTTTAAATGCAGAAACTGTTTCTCATTAAGGTTCAGTGCTAGTGTGCATTACTGTGTTAAGAATGTTTATTTTGATACATATGCATCATAATTTTCACTTTATTTCATGTCACTATAAGGTATATAAAATTATGTCCAGACTTGAATTGTTTTCATGTTGCTGATACCAAACACTTATCTTCTAGGCTGAAGAGGAATCGAATGGAGATATCTTTGATATTGAAATTGGTGTCTCAGATCCAGAAAAAGTTGGTGAGGCTTCAGTTGCTTATCAGATGTTTTTTTTATTTATGAATTTATATCAAGTTCAATCTGACTTGAAACAGAAAACTTACAAATATAAACCACCTCTCATATGGAAAAATATTCACCTTTAGTCCACAATAATATTGAGAATGAAGAAAAGAAATTCAACTATTAAGGAAAAAGAAAAACAAAATTTTTAAACTTGGAGAACAGAGAAAAGGCAACTAAATTTCTATAGCTGGTACACGCATATTGCAAGAGTTATCACCATTCCTTGCATCTATCTTGCCGTCAAAAATGTTGCAACTATTTGGATTATAAAGGTGCATAATTTTTACCACCATAAGACGTGCTTATCAGATATTTTGGTATATTCTGGTTCTTTGGTTCTCGAGTTATTAAGCATCAATAGTGAGTGGCTAATATTCATGATTTTCTGTCATGAGGAAAAAATTAAGAAATGCAAAATATTGTGAAAAATCCTTATACTTTAGCAATATGATTTATATACTGTAAAAACATACTATATGAGCATCCTTTTTTATGTGGGTATTAAATGTGTTAAATGCGTGTTTAAAAACTTTTCCTGATGGAGTGGAGGAGTTGTCTAGTGATTAGAGCTGCAGCCTTAGCACCCTGAGGTTGTAGGTTCAAGCCCAGCACTACTCCTTGTGACCCTGGGAAAGATACTTAACACTCCATTCTAGTGCAATAGACACTTTATTCCTGAACCTGGGTAGTTGATCCCTTCTCACAAGAATTCTTGTAGAGAGCCTCATTAGCATTCTTTTGTTCCGCCTCCCATTCCTCTGGGTTGTCCTCCAATTCCTCAGTTGTATCTCTACAAGTGAGATGGTAGGAGCCAGTCTTTTCTGCTCATGTTTATGTGGGGTTTGTTTTTTTTTTATTTGGAGCAACCATATCAAGGTGGGATCTGTGTGGCCATTTCTTCTCCTATATGAGAAGTGGAAAGCTTCCACCTATAGCAGTCAAAGCGCACTCCACTAGAAGCATGGCTTCCTCATGAGTGGAATCTTCAGCGGTATCCCTGGAAGATATCTGTAGAGCAGCCACATGGTCCACTCTACATACATTCACAAAGTTTTACAGGGTGGGCGTGGTGGCCAAAGAGGATTCTGCATTCGGATCATACATTCTGTCAGCAGGCTCATCTATCCTGTCCTAAACTCGGGGGACTGCTTTGATACATTCTACAGGTTCAGGAATTAAAGTGACTCACTAGAAGGAAAGATTAGGTTTCAAGTTTATTAAAATTTGATATTCTGCCTTATCAGTATTCAAAGCAGTTTTACTAAAATTTAAAATATTAAATGAAAGCATCAAATAGGGGAGAAGAACACAACCAATGAGAAAAAAACATGACATCAAGACATATGACATGGACATTGACTAACAGGCACAGGAGGAAAGGGTAGAACTACAAAATTTGTAAAGGAAAGAACAAAAAAACAAAAGGAGGGGAGAACACAATTCAGCCAAAATGGCTGGACTAGCATTGACTTAAAACGACGATCAAGCTTCAAAAGTATCTTTAAAAAGAAATATTTTTAGACTGGATTTAAAGTTATCTAATGATGTGATCTCTTACATAGTTTGGAGCTGAGTTCCAAAAGGAGAGGTAGTGACAGAAAAAATGTTGGTTCTCATGGTATTGATATGTCTTAATAAGAGGATTGAGAGCAGATTTTGGGTTTAAGATGAAAGAGAGAGCTGAGAGGAGTGGGGAATCAAGTCTATTAATAAATTCAGGCTGCCCTACTACTCTAGTTTTGAATGTCAACAGCATAATTTTGTAAACGATACCATATTCGATAGGAAGCCAATGTGCTTTAAACAGAAGAGGTGTGACATGATCGAATTTATTTGCATTAAAAATGATTTTTATAGCATTATTTTGGACTATTTTAAAATGCCTAATTTCTTTCTTGAAAATTGAAAATTCCTTTATATAGAGCAGGGGTGTCAAAGTCCCTCATCGAGGGCCTCATTCCAGTCAGGCTTTCAGGATTTCCCAAATGAATATGCATGAGATCTATTTGCATGCATTGCTTTCATTGTATACTAATGCATGTATTCTCATGCATATTTATTGGGGAAATCCTAAAAACCCGACTGGATTGCGGCCCTCAAGGAGGGACTTTGACACCCCTAATATAGAGCATTACTGTAGACCAGACAAGAGATGACTAATGAGTGGATGAAGGTGTTTAATGAAGAATGGTCAAGTAACTTGGCAAGGGAACGGATCATACGAAGATGGTAGAAACATTTCTGAACAATGGAGCTAATTTGATATAAGATCATTTCCCATCAAAAGTGACTCCTAGTAGCTTAATGGTCCGGATAGACTGAATTGAAATGGACTTAAATTCAATAGTGGAGGATAAAATTAAACCATACTTAATTGGGAAAACCATAGATTTGGTTTTGTTAATATTGAGCAATAACATGTTGGAATTGAGCCAATTATTTATTTTCTCCAACTTTTGATTGATAATTGAAATGTCATCTGGATTGTCGAGATCAGTTGGGTGAGTTAACTGAGTGTCATCAGTGTACGCGAAAACGGAAATGCCAATGGACTGTCCTGTGGTGATTAATGGGGCCAGGAAAATGTTGAATATTAATGGGGAGAGTATTGAGCCTTGAGGAATACCGAATTCATTTGGAAACATATCTGAGGAAGAGCCATTGAAAGAAACGGTCTTTGAAATATGAAGTGAACAAATCTAAAACTTGATCGGAAATACCTATTTCTTGAAGACGATGGATTAGTAAACGGTGATCCATTGTGTCAAAAGCTGATGATAAATCCAAAGAGATAAGTACGACTGATTTATGATGATCTAGATGATAGATGATATTGGTAGTCAAGCCTATAAGTGTAGAGTGATGTTTGCGAAAACCTGTTTGGTTCAGATGAAGTACATTAGTATTTTCCACGCATTCAGAAATTTGGGTGAACACCACCTTCTCATTGATTTTAGCTAAAAACAGAATATTAGAAATGGGCCGATAATTGGATTTATCAGTCGTGCTAACTTTATGGTCTTTGATAGAAGGATAAATGATCGCTTCCTTTCAGATTTTTGGAATGGTGCTTGTGGTTAAGCTAGTGCACACGAAATCAAGTATGTGAGAACCAAAGATAGAGAAGTAATGTTTCAGAATGTATGGGGCAATAATTTCTGAACCTAAACCTTTTGTATTCATTAAATTGATAATTTGCTGGATCTCCAATAGAGGTGGGATCTTAAAGCGGGAGCATTTTTAAAAAAATAGGCTAGGTAGTTGCAGATCATTTTTGGGAAGAACAGTTGAATTTCTTTGGGCAGAGGGTTGGAATGATGCTCTTATTTTCAATATTTTGTCAGTAAAGTGATCTGCCAATGTCTGCGTGGAAGGTAACTGTAGAGAATCGGGATTCTCTTGATGTTTTGAGGTCAGTGAGTGAACAATCCCATAGAGTCGCCATATTTTTTGCGTTTGAAATTTGTTTAGAGTAGTAGAGAGATTTAGCTTGAACAATTTTGGATTTTTAATAAGCAGCATGATCCTTATAAGCATAAAGGTTGATTGTGGATTTTTCATGTCTCTACTTCCTTTCCAGAGAGCATAATTGTTTCTTAATCAAGTTAAGTTCTGATGAAAACCAAGGATTTTTATGTCGCAGGTTGGAAACAAGCTGGGATTGGAGTGGGGCAAATTTACCTAAGAGATTCGATATAGATTTATTCCAGTCAGTAAGTAGATCGTCCATAGTTGCGTCAGAAGTAGAACCCCGATTAAAATTGAAGGAGGAGGAAATGGTAACAGAGTATAATCTTGAAAACTGATTAATTTAGGGCCCTGAGAAGAAGTCCTGAGTGACCAATGGTGAGAAATAATGAGCAGAGAATGGTCAGACCAAGGCACAGTAATATTTGATGTCAATGAAAAATTGGGGGCTGTGGATGGAACCAAAATCATGTTGAGAATATGACGTGCTCTATGAGTTGGATAAGATATTAAAGGAAATAAAATTAAGTCTTTGAAAAGGGTCATCATCTCCGAAGTATGTGTGTTATTAAGGTCTTTGACATGAACATTAAAGTCCCCGAGAATCAGTTGAGGTGCAGAAATCAAAAATCGTGAATTGTACTAGTGAAATCCTATCTTGAGATATAGGAGGTGGGAGGTATAAGAGTAAACAATCAAATATAGCATTAGTTTTCAATTTAAATTGGATGAATTCTAGGGGGGCTTACATGGGAAGAAAATTCAAGATCGAAGGCTAAATTTAATCGATGAACTGTGGCTACTCCACCCCCTCTTTCAATACGATGATTAAAATGATAGGTAAAGCCTGGAGGACAGGTGAAGGCTAAATATGCTTCGTCTCCATCTGAAAGCCAGGTTTCAGTGATACAGAGGAGATCGAGGTAATCTGGGAAATAACATCATTTAATAGATGATACTTAGTGTTGAATGATCTTGAGTTGATAAACCAGAATTGAGGCTTATAAGTTGGTGGGAGTTATGACGGGCTTATGTTTTGACCTGAATAAGATTAGAAACAGCTAAGCGAGATTGAGGAGGCTTGTATTGTGTAGCAGTGTGAGGGCCCCATATGATTGGGATCTCGTAGGAGGAACTGGCCATGGTATTAACAGCGATAGCTGCAGAAAGAAGTAGAACCGGGCCACAAGTTAGAGAGGGCAGATGAAGGACAATGAGGCGACAAAGAAGAAAATATAAGTAAAAAAAGGCAGATGAATGAGGAAAAGGAATTCCCAAAGGACATGCGTTTGGGATGCACACAAAGGAGCGCATTAAGGAGCATTACCTGCTCCTTAAGTATACTTCTTTGGCATGCGCTGCAGACAGGGTAGCTTTAAAGGGCATGTACCATACCAGCTGATATAAGTGGGTGGGGTCAGCAGCGCCGCCGCTTTGTGGCGGCAAAGGAAGCAAAGATTAAAGATAATCAACAGCACAAACAAGGTAATTCAGTTCAGTACAGAGTGACTAGCAAGTGAGAGAATAAGTATTTAATTGTGAGTTCTTACTTCAGTAATCTTCTGTTTAGTAGACATGCTTTATTCTTGAAGCCCGCCCTATCAGATGTTCATTTGCCTGCTTACTGCCTTTAATGTGCCGGGGAATCTGGATACCTTGTTTCTTTCCTTTCTTTAGCCTTGACAAGGATAGAGGATGTGACTGCTGCATTGAATTTAGAGGTTATCTGTAGAATCTCCCACACTTAGTGCAGGTTTCACTCAGGTTGGTGACTTGTTTGTTTTCACCTTGTTATATATTGCAAATGGTTAAGTTTTGTTTTATCCATATGTTATTGATAATGAGCAGAACTGACTTGTTTCTCGGGGAGAGACCCCGTACCCTCCCTATTCAGTTTCCTCTCCAGGACTGACCATCTGCTTTGATATGAATTGAGGAATTCAAAGACAGCCCAGAGGGATGGGAGGTAGAGCAAAAGAATGCTAATGAGTTGCAAGAATTCTCTCAAGGGATTGATTACCCACAGCTTCAGGAATAAAGGCCCTGATTCTACAAAGTGCGTCCCGATTTTAGGCAGCTGTAGGCGTCCTACAGCTGTCTAATCAGCCAATCGGGATGCACGTTTAAAAAAAAAATGCTCCCCAGGCAGGCCGCCTATATTGAAGGCGCCTCCGGGAGCCTAGGGAGGCCTGCAAGATGCCTAAGCTCGCCTAAGGGCCTTAGGCGGGCCTTAGGCGAACATAGGTGGCCCTACGCGTCTCCCTAGTAGAGGAAGAGACGCTTACAATGTAGGCCAACAAAATGCTGGTCTACATTGTAAGTAGACGCGGCCGCTATATTTATTGCGGCAAGGGATCTTATTGCGGCAATGGATAAGATACTTATTGCGGCAAGGGATCCAATCAGGCCTTAGATTAAGTGGGGATGGGCGGACCCGCTATGCCTAAGGCCTGATTGGTCCAGGCTTCTAGAGCCTGGGCCAGTCAGGCCTTAGGCTTCGGCGGGATGGGCCGGGAAGGGGCGGGCCCGCCTCATTTCGACGAGGCGGGCCTGCCGGCTGGACGGGCAAGACCCGTCTGGCCAAAAGAAAAGGTTAGTTTGGTGGGGTGGAGGTTTGGGGGCTGTTAGCGTGGGGGGGGGAGGGTGCATCTTCGGGCAAGAGGGATTGGGCACCCTCCTGCCAGCGATCAATATTGTCGGGGGGGGGGGGCTTCTTCTGGCAGGAGGGTTTGGGTACCCTCCTGCCAGTGATCGGTAGTGTCGGGGGGGAGATCGGTAGTGTCGGGGGGGGGGCGATCAGTAGTGTCGGGGGGAGCATCTTTCGGCATGAGGTTTTGGGCACCCTCCTGCCTGCAGTCGGACAGGGGGCCGCGGCCCGCTATACTTATAGCGGCAGAGAGATCCCTTGACGCGATAAGTGTAGCGTCTAATCTAACCCGATTCTCTAACCAGCATCTGTAACATGGACGCCGGTTACAGAATCGGGGTTTAGTGTAGGCCCGATTCTGAATAGGACACCTCTCCCGGGCATCCTATACAGAATCAGGGCCAAAGTGTCTATCTACTAAAAAAGAAGATTATTGAGGTAAGAACCTAATCTTTCTTTGCCCTAGGTGCGTTAGTCAGATTGTGGGTCCACCGGGACAGATAGAGAGAAATACTTGAGTACTTGAATGTGTAAACCGCTTATGCTAAAAGCGGTGTATAAATACTAAAATAAATGTGTAGCATAAATTCTGAAAGTGTGAACTTGGGTTTACCTTTTAAATCATTGTACCTCAACCCTGTCACTGAGAAATACACATCCAATATATAGATTGTGGTGATATATGGGATTTTCTCTCATGCTTGCTCACTGTGGCAGTATTAAAAACCTAATTGGATACATATGTTCATATGACAGGGTTGGGAAATAGGGCTCTAAATGATAGAAATATGTTTCACTGATATACATGTTCTTAACTATGTGGTCTTCTTACAGGGGATGGCATGAATGCTTACATGGCATACAAAGTAACAACTAAGGTAAGTAAGATGTGTATCTAGCACGAGTTTGTGAACACCAGAACAGTAGAGCAATTGTCTAGTATGTTAGGAATCATTTGGAATTTAAGCAATGTGTCCCTTTCTTTCTTTTTTTTTTAATAGACTTCCCTTTCCATGTTTAACAAGAATGAATTCTCTGTGAAACGAAGGTTTAGTGACTTCCTGGGTTTGCATAGCAAATTAGCTACAAAATACATGCATATCGGTTACATTGTTCCTCCAGCTCCAGAGAAAAGTATTGTAGGTAAGCACAATTTGTGAGCACAAACATGCTTTAATCTGTTTGAGTTCATTGGACTTTTGTCTAGCTTTTATTCTGCTGGTCATCTGCTTTCCTTACCACATTAAATGTAAAACATTTGTAATATTCTGTGCTTGCCTTTTAACACAAAAAGGAGTAATGAAGAATTTTTCCCCAAAGTCTTTTGCTGTTTGTTGTGATGTCTACCATTTTTTTCAGTTACAAATGATGCCTTTTTTATTTTGGACACACTTGATATAATTGTGACTAGTTTTAAAGAGTTAAACCTTTATAGAGAGAGTGCAAATTAAGCTATGTAAAACAGGGAATTTACGTAACTCAAAAGTTAGCACAAATGTCAGCTCATCATTGAAAAAAAATTGCCTTTGGGCACAACCTTTCAATTACATTTTCCTTGTAAATATATAATTTTCTATCAAGATAATTGTAATATTTTCTTTGAACCCTCACAATTACAATTTTAAAGTAACCATTGAAGCCTTTTGAATCATCTTGGGCTTGTTAAAATGAGGAGGATCTCCTTTTTATTTAGGCTCATAAACTGCTGTTATGTTACTTGTTAATCCAGCATCCTATGGATATTTTTTTTATTTCCTTCCTTATTAAAGTAGACTGTATATTTAAGTTGTTTCATTTCCACCTTTATGAACTATTTTCTTTTTGTATCATTACTGATTTTTCTTTTCAAAGAATGATGCTTTCTGTGTAAATTTAAAAGCAAAAAAAAAAATTGTCTTCAGCTTGTGTTAACTAACTCAGCAACTTCATTGTGTTCTTCAAAATTATTTCTTCCTGTGGTCTGAACTGTTTTAATTGAAACTTGAGTTAACAGCAACCATTGTCCATTGTTTAGATGAAGCATAGGTCAGAGAGCTTTAACCTTTTTTTCCTCATTCCTTATCTCTCGCTTCACATGCTTCGCTCCATAATGCATAGTAGTTTGTCCAGTCAAGAAAATATATTTTTGGTTATTTTGTCTCTGGTAGGAAATCGGCTTTTAATATGTTGCCCATATTTATTTTCATGATTTTATAATGAATATCAGATTTATATAGTGCTCTAGAGGTGCATGCTTGACGGTCTTAAACTTACAATCAAGACAAGGAGGGAATTTTAGAAACAGATGCATAAATGGATGTAACCTTTTCACATGAAAATAAAGACAGTTTTAGAAAGAGAAAGTCCATCCATACTTTCCTTCTCAGGTAGTTCCAAAACCTGTTAAGTTACAAAAAGCTGTGTTATAGATAAATATAGGCTTTTACGTTTCAAGATTTTTAGTCAATTTAACTATTTCTATGAATATTATATACCTTATCAGTAAATGCCTTCTAGAACACTGTTTCCTATATCATATACCCCATACTCAATCTCCCAAGACCTCGGCGGGACCACTGTGCGAAATTCATTTTCATAGGCATAGACTTTTGGCACCCAGATCGTCACCGGTCTTATCTTATTTAATTTTTAGATTTTTTTCTAGTTTATATATTTTTTCAGTAAGTTAAATAAGTTAATACTCATCTTATATATCAACTCGGCAGGGGGATTTATAGCTCCGACATAGAACTGTGTTTCGCCGTGGCTTTTTCAAGGACGTTCTCCTTGCCCAGCCGAGTTTGTCATTCCCATATCGCTAGTTTGAAACAAGAATTTAAAAATTAAATAAGATAAGACTGGTGACGATCTGGGTGCCAAAAGTCTATGCGTATCAAAATGAATTTCACACAGCAGTCCTGCTGAGGTCTTGGGAGACTGAGTATGGGGTATATGATATAGGAAACAGTGACGGTGTTTTGGATATACCCTTTATAAAAACTCTTTAAATTTAGAGTGTATTAACCCAGGACAAGTAGGCAGCATATTCTCACATGTGGGTGACATTATCCACAGAGCCCCAGTACAGACAGCTGTGCAAGTGCAGTGGCACTTTAAGAACTTTAGAAAGTTTGCGACTGACTGCGCATGCGCGAGTGCCTTACCGCTTGGCGTAGGCACGCAGCTCCTCAGTTCTTAGTTTTCCATGGAGCTAAGAAGTGCTTTCAATGTTCTTTGTTTTAGCCTTCTCCTTCCTGCTCGTGTGTTTGATTTTTTACTTAATTCTTTTTCTTTCGTTTGTTTACCTTTAAAAACAATGAAAAAATTTTTTTCCCAGTTTTTACCTTCGGGTGTTTTTCAACGGTGGGGCCTTCTTTCTCGCCTCAGCTTTCGACTTTTTCCTTCCATGTCCTGTCTGTTAACCAGCTTTAAAAATACGGCAGGTGGCCAGCTCACGATTTCTTTCACTGACCCATATAGCTGGTGTATACAGGGCCTTGGCCCTGAGCATCGCATTGAGACCTGCACATATTGTTCAACTCTTAAGAAACGCTCAATTAAAAGCCACATTCTACCACAACAAAAACCTATGACTCTCCTGAGATGCATTCTCCTCGCAAGACTCCTCCTAGAGAGCAATCTCCCTCTGAGCCTATTTCTTTTACTCATTTTATTAGACAACTGGGTAAAGACATGTCTATTAAATTGGAAGCCGACTCCAAATATTCTGCTGAATTTATGGAGACCGTGGACTATAAACATCCTGCTAAGGAGCTTATTAAGCTTCCTTTGCATGGAATCCTGAAGGAAACTCTTTGTAAAAATTGGGAGTCTCCTCTTTCGGTTCCTGCTGCTCCTAGAAAGCTAGACTCTCTTTACAGGATTATTACCAATCCTGGATTTGATAAACCTCAGCTTTCTTATCTATCTTTGGTAGTGGAGTCCACACTAAAAAAATCTATGCCTCAGTTCCACCAGGGCGAGAGGGGCGTACTATGGACAGGTTTGGTAAACGTCTGTACCAAAACTCCATGTTAGCCAATCGGGTCATCAATTAGGATTTCTACTTCATGTGTTATCTGAAGCACCTTGTTAAACAATTGCCTAAATTTCACAAATATCTTCGATCACATCAGAAGACTGAATTCCAACACCTAAGAATTGCCGCTGCTGGGTCAGACCAGTGCTCCATTGTGCCCATCAGTCCGCTCATGTGGCGGCCCCTAGGTCAAAGACCAGTGCTCTAAATGAGTCCAGCTGCACCTGCGTATGTTCCGGTTCAGCAGGAACTTGTCTAACTTTGTCTTGAATCCATATCTAGCACCCGTACTCAGTTAAGAGAACACATGTTGCAGTCTGCATATGATGTCTTTGAATTATCCTCCATGGTTTCTGCTACGTTTGTGGCCATGAGGAGATTGGCATGGCTCAGAACTTCGGATATGGATGTTAACCTCCAAGATCGGTTGCCCAATATACCCTGTCTTGGGGATTAACTTTTTGGAGACTCAATTAAGAATGCAACTCAAAAGCTCTCTGCACATGAAAAGTCTTGGGATTCCTTACTTAAGCCTAAACACAAGCCATCCACTACCAGACCTTACAAGCCCTCTTCTTTATATCAGAGGTGTTTCCTGGCAAAAACCATCTGCTTCTTCCAGACCGCAGCAGAAGAAACAAAGGTAGCAACGTCCTCGGAGACCTCAGGCATCTGCTCCTTCTATATCCACTCAGTCTTTTTGACCAGTTACTCGAGAGCATAGTTTCAATCCTTTTACATTTGCCTCTCCCTCTCTCAATTGGAGGTCATCTTCAACATTATTATCATCATTGGCAGTTAATCACCTCCAACCTCTGGGTTCTCAATATCATTTGAGAAGGTTGTTCTCTTCATTTTCGTACAATCCCTCCAGATCATCCTCCAAGAGAGTCTGCTTCAAACCAACTCCAGTCCTCTCTTCTTCTTCAGGAAATCAACTCCCTGCTCCTTCTCAAAGCCATCGAGAAGTTTCCTCTGGACCAGCAGAACAAAGATTTTTATTCCCGTTATTTCCTTGTCCCGAAGAAGACGGGAGATCTTCGACCAATATTAGACCTCAGTCAAAAAAAAGTTTTGGATGTTGTCTCTGGCATCTCTGTATCCCCTTTTGGATCACAACAATTGTCTATGCTCTCTGGATCTCAAGAAAGCTTACATTCGCATTTCAATTCATCCAGCATCCCGGAAATTCCTCAGATTTCAAGTGGCACATCACCACTATCAATACAAGGTTCTACCTTTCAGCCTGGCATCCTCTCCCAGGGTTTTCGCCAAGTGCCTGGTGGTAGTGGCAGTGGTCTTGAAGTTCCAGGGACTTCAAGTCTTTCCCTATCTGGATGACTGGCTCATCAAGGATTCTTCGTCTCAAAGGGTGCTCCTAGCAACAAATCAGACCACACTGTTCTTCAGAATTTGGGGTTCGAGATCAATTTTCCCAAATCACAACTTCAACCATCTCAGAGGCTCAAGTTTATAGGCGCTCTGCTCGACAAATTCCATCTCAGGGCGTTTTAGCGTCAGGACCCCTGATTCAACTTTGTCATCAGGTGGTTCAGCTTCAATCACTCTCAGCAAGACACATGATGATTCTTCTGGGACACATAACATCTACAGTCCACATGACTCCTTTTGCCAGGCTTCACCTATGGATCCCTCAATGGTCTCTGGCTACTCAGTGGTCTCAGGCTCTCGACTCACTTTCACAACACATTGCAGTCACATCTTCTCTATAACAGTCTCTTCAGTGGTGGATGCTCTCTTCCAATCTTTCCAGACAATTGCTATTCTACACACCTCCTCATCAGAAAGTTCTCGCAACAGATTTGTCAGCCTATGCTTGGGGAGCTCATCTGGATGTCCCATGCACTCAAGTTCTCTGGTCTGTCAGAGATTGATGCCGTCATATAAATCTGTTAGAACTTAGAGCGATTGTCAATGCCCTCAAGGCTTTTCAGGCTCTTCTACAAGATCTAAGTTCTCCTTGTCCATATGGACAATCAGCTGACCATGTACTATATAAACAAGCAAAGAGGAACGGAATCTCTCCTCTGTCAAGAGACTCAAAAGATTTGGATTTGGGCGATTCTTCACAACATCTTCCTCAAAGCTGTTTACATTAAGGGGGAACAGAATTCTTTAGCGGACAAACTAAGTCACATTCTTCAACTTCATGAATGGATGCTGAACTCAACAGCTCTCCATCCCATCTCTCAATGGGGGATTCCTCAGGTAGACCTGTCTGCATCTCCCCACAACCACAAGCTGCCCCGCTTTTGCTCCAGGCTATATTTTCATCGCCTAGAAGCAGAAGCTTTTTCTTCTGGATTGAACGCACAAGTTTCTCTATGCATTTCCACCCATTCCTCGTGTTCTCAAAACGCTTGTCAAGCTCAAACAAGAGTCTGCCACCATGATTCTGATAGCTTCTCGGTGGCCTAGACCAGTGTTCTTCAACCTTTTTACACCCGTGGACCAGCAGAAATAAAATAATTATTTTGTGGATCGGCAAACTACTAAGACCGAAATAAAAAAACACATTTTTGCCCCGTCTCCGCAAGCTCGGTCCCCACAAACCATCTGATTCCATCTGCACAAGCCTCAGTTATGATTTTATATTGAACGTATTTTATTAAAGTATAAAAAGAAACAATATTCTGTACAATTGCCATTTTATAAATATAAATATTCAGAGCATGGACCAACAAAACCCCTGTCTCCCCTCCCCTTCACATATATCCCCTCTACTATCAAGAAAACTGAACAAGCCAAATTATTACAGAATGCTACATAGAAATATCATGCTAACAGAATATTGCAGTCACACATGATAGGAATAGTGTTAGGCTTTGCAGTCCCCAGTTATGTCTCTAGCAGGATATATATTTTAAATCTGATATATTGTAATGACAAAATAGAAATAAAATGATTTTTTTCTACCTTTTGTGGTCTCTGCTTTCATCTTCTTTCCACTCTTCCTTCCAGCGTCTGCCCGTTCCATCCACTGTCTGGCCTCTCCCCCTTCCATATGTATCTGACTTCTTTCTATGCCCCTTTCCCCTTTCCATCTAGTCTGTGTCTCCTCTCTCATTCATTCCAGCTTCACTGCTTTCTTCATTTTTATCTCTCCTACACCAGATCTAGCATCTTTATCCCTCTCTCATTTCTCTGCTGACCCCCTTTCCAGCATCAATCTCTCTCTACTTTCTCATTCCTCTCTCCCCCCTTTCTCTCATCTGATCTCTCCATTCCACCCTGACCCCCCTTTCCTCTCCTCTAATCTCCCTGCCAGCTGTTTCCTTCCTTTTTTCCTTCTCCCCCTATCCAACAGTAGCTCTCTTCCCATCCCTTTCCCTCTTCCCCTCCCAGCAGCATCTCTCCTTCTACCTCCCTCCAGGTGCACTAGCAGCTCTCCCTTTATCCAGCAGCTTCCCAGCCTCCAACAGTGGCTTCCTCTCCTTCCAGCAGCTCTCAGTACTTGCCTGCAGCAGTGATTTCCTTAGGCAGCTTTGGGTCCATTGCCGCCTCTGAGGAAAGGGGAAGTTGCCAAAGTGAATCACTGCCCTGGTAAGTACAGAGCTGCTAGGAGAGGAGACAGCCACTGTTGAAGGCTCCCCATGCCCAAGACAAGACGAAGGCCCCTACCCACTGCATCCTGCACATGGGCAGACTCTCAGCACAGACGCTGCTGATGGCCCCGATCCACACCTGACCCCTCCCCCCCCCCGTGCACGCTGACCATCTCCCTTCTACCTGCACCTTCCATGCGGCCCTCTTTGGCGACTCGGCAGGGGCAGCGATCAAGACAGGCTGCCGATGTCGGGATCTTCCCTCTCTGAGTCCCGCCTATTTTGTTCCAACTTCCTGTTTCCGTATAGGCGAGACTCACAGAGGGAATGCCCGACGTCGGCAGCCTGTCTTGATCGCCCGAGGCTGGGAGGAACAGAAGATTTCCGCAAACACCACCGGGGCAGGAAATTTAACAGTGTCCATCTCGCCGGCCCTGCGCGGACCGGCAGGAATTTTCTGCGGACCGGCGGTTGAAGAACTGTTGCCTAGACAACCATGGTCCTCCCTTCTACTTCAGTATCAGGGAGCCAATATCTCTACCAATTTTTCCATCTCTTCTTATGCAGAGTCACGGTTCTTTTCTACACTCCAACTTCCAGTCTTTGCACTTGACAGCTTGGTATCTCTCAGGCTGACTTCTGATGATCTACAATTCTCTCAACATGTCAGAGAAATCTTGGATGCTTCCAGAAAACCGGCCACACAACATTGTTATACTCAAAAAATGGACCTGTTTTCTGCCTGGTACATTCTTCACCACCAGGATCCAAAATCCACCTCTGTTTCTTCAGTTTTGGATTACCTCCTGCATTTGTCATACTCTGGTTTCAAGTCCACTTCCATTAGAGTCCATATCTGTGCAATTGCTGCTTTTCATTAACCAGTGGATGGAAAACCTCTTGCTACTCATCCTGTAATTCCAGATTCATGAAAGGATTTTTCAGTGTTATACCACCTCCAGTAGTTTGGGATCTTAATGTGGTACACTTCTCACTCAATATTCACAGGGATTAGGGGCAGAGCTGGCCCGCGAATATTAAAAAACCACAAATAATATTGGGGTCAGTTCTGACAAACACCCCCGCCTTCCCCTAGAATCCCAGACCCTCTGAGACTCCACGGAACTGTACCTGGTGGTCTACGGGCTTTCAGGGCAGGAGCGATCTTCCTACGCTCCTGCCCCGTGAAGATTACTCATAGGAAATGGCTGCTGTGAGTTCCCGTCGTAGTCTCGAGAGACGGCAGGAGCTCATGGCAGCCATTTCCTATGAGTGATCCATATGAACCAATATCTTCAGCTCATCTCAAATGTCTTACTTGGAAAGTGGTTTTCCTTATTTCTCTAACATCTGCTCATAGAGTGAGTGAACTTCAAGCTTTAGTGGCAGATTCACCATTTACAGTGTTCCACCATGGCAAGGTGGTGCTTTGCACTCATCCAAAGTTCTTACCAAAAGTCGTCAATGAGTTTTATCTCAATCAATCTATTGTTCTTCCAGTATTTTTTTTCCCCAAGCCTCATTCCCATCCTGGAGAAACGGCTCTTCATATTCTGGACTGCAAATGAGCATTGGCCTACTGTTTGCAAAGGACTAACTTACACAGATCATCTCCCCAGCATTTTGTCTCCTTTGATTCTAACAAGACGTGGCATCCTGTTTCCAAAAGAATGATTTCCAATTGGTTGGCTGCTTGCATCTCGTTCTGTTATGCTCAAGCTGGGCTACAGCTGGAGAGTTGGGTCACAGCCCATAAAGTTTGAGCTATGGCAGCTTCAGTAGCTTTTCTCCGCTCTACCCCTATTGATGAAATCTGCAAATCTGCTACTCGGCCAAGCAGTGTTACAAAATTTATTTTCCTAAAAGACCAACTCTCCCACCATCCCATTCTGGTTAGCTTGGAGGTCACCCACATGTGAGAATATGCTGCCTGCTTGTCATAAGAACATAAGAGTTGCCACTGCTGGGTCAGACCAGTGGTCCATTATGCCCAGCAGTCCGCTCACACGGCAGCCCTTTTGATCAAAGACTAGCGCCCTAACTGAGACTAGTCCTACATCCTTGTATAACTTTGTCTTGAATCCCTGGAGGGTGTTTTCCCCTATGTCAGCCTCCGGGAGAGCGTTCCAGTTTTCCACCACTCTGGGTGAAGAAGAACTTCCTTGCGTTTGTACGGAACCTATCCCCTTTCAATTTTAGAGAGTGCCCTCTCGTTCTCCCTACTTTGGAGAGGGTGAACAACCTGTCCTTATCTACTAAGTCTATTCCCTTCAGTATCTTGAATGTATCAATCATGTCCCCTCCCAATCTCCTCTGTTCGAGAGAGAAGAGGCCCAGTTTCTCTAATCTTTCACTATTGGCTATCACATTCTGCACACGTTCAATTTTTCGTATCACATAGCCGGCTTTATCTCTACTAGCTAACCTTCGAATTTTCAATGGAGAGGTTCCTAAAGCAGTCAAGCTTTGATCAACTGCATCGGAGATGCTGATATCAAAATCGTCTGAAGATGAAGATGCTGCAGTAGCTTCACTCATTGAAACGTATTGGGCTTTGCACCTAATGCAAAGTTTCTGACCTGGCTTGATATTTATTTTTGCCATTTTTCTAAAATCATTAGACATGGCAAGATTGACATAACAATCCACTTTGAACAATGTGATTTTTCTTTTCAAATGGATTACAACACGATGTTTGCTTTAATTCGTATTTGTCGAGATACTTTGCTTTGTGGTGGAGGCAGATTTGGTCTTTATCCATCAGTTCAACTTCAGAGCGCCGAGTGATAAGCAATTTTTCATCGGTTGACAAATTATGTAAAAAATGAGCCCACATTTTTTAGAATAAAATGTGCCGTCATAACACTTTGACAACAATTTTTGCCCAATGGCACAGTCTGGCAGAAAAGGATTATTATTAGTCGATTCGTTGGCATCCATTTTAAACTGAATTAATAATAATGTGGATCTGAAAAAGAAAACAAGTTGTAATTTGTGATCTGCATGCAAAAAAATTATCACCTCAATTTCTAGTTAGGAATAATCATTAATTAAGAACACTATAATTGTACCCAAAGCTTGAGTAAAAATAAACAGGGAAAAACAGTGTGAAAAGTGACATAATTGTAAGTTGAAACGTAGGCCGTTGCCATGGTGACATCTCCCAACTTTGTCCCCCTTTTTCGGGCATTGTTAACCTGCGTTGAAAAATGAAGCCCACTTTTCTAGGGGGTTTGAAATATGCTCTTTCTAATGAGACTGATTTGAAAGAGTTTCTGAAAGGTATTTTTCTGTAAAAGCAGGCTGAAAATACCCTATTTTTGGCCTTTTTACACAAATTAGCAACTTTACACTTAATTTGTAAACTAATGGAAAGAGCTTGGAGGTTGAAATTGTACTTTTGAAAACAACGTTGTACTGAGACATGCGCCAAATTTCGCATTTATTACTCAATTATTGTGGGAGCTAAGTAATGTCAAACTTTGACTTTTTTTGGAGCACTAATTTTTTCGGCCAAGTTTACTGTAATTCAGCCATTCACTCAGTGCTTGACAAAAATTATTTTTGGTAGCACTGAATAGAGCTCCAAAAGTTGTGCAGGGTAGCTAAGTTTCAGTTTTTTTGGAAACATAGCTCGTGAGATATTGTGTCTCAAAGTTGTCAGAATGTCACTGTCGTACTGTATGTCATTGCAGTATGGGGTCAAACAAATGGCTATATCTCCACGAATATTCCACAGGCGAAACTAAAACTTTACCAAAGTTCGCTTGATACATGTGGGACTTTGTGCATAAAGTTTTATCAAAATCCGTGATGGTCATGCAGGGAGCCCTTGATCACTTGACATGGAATAACCCTTGGGACATTGTGAACACTGACAATGTCCGTCCACCATATCAGACACTAAAAAGCACCAGTCACCGTCAGCATCAACACTGGCATCGGTGTTCTGCTAGAGTTTGGTGTCAGTACTAGAGAACAATGCGGGGACAAATTTTTTTCCCCATCCCTACAGGATCTCTCTATTCCCATCCTGTCTCCCCAAACTCTGTCCCTGCCCCATTCATGCAATCTCTGTCCTCATCGGCATGAGCCTCGAATATTTTAAAATCATAATTGTTCGACGCTTAGAAACATAGAAACATAGAAATTGACGGTAGAAAAGGGCCGCGGCCCATCAAGTCTGCCCATACCAATGACCCACTCCCTGACTTTTACTCCCCTAGAGATCCCACGTGGATATCCCATTTTCTCTTAAAATCTGACACGTTGTTGGCCTCAATCACTTTCTGAGGTAGCTCGTTCCAATGATCTACCACCCTTTCGGTGAAGAAGTACTTCCTGGCATCACCATGAAATTTCCCTCCCTTGACTTTCAGCGAGTGCCCTCTGGTGACCGAGGTCCCTGTAAGACAGAAGATATCATTTTTCACCTCTATACGTCCTGTAATATACTTAAAGGTCTCAATCATGTCTCCCCCTCTCTTCGTTCCTCCAGTGAGTACATCCGCAGTTTTTTTAGCCTTTCTTCATACGTGAGATCCCTGAGCTCCAAGACCATCTTGGTAGCCATTCGCTGCACCGACTCAATTCTCAGCACATCTTTCCGGTAGTGTGGTCTCCAGAATTGAACACAATACTCCAGATGAGGTCTTACCATGGATCTGTACAGCGGCATTATGACTTCAGGTTTTCTGCTGACAAAACCCCTACGGATGCAGCCCATCATTTGTCTTGCCTTGGACGAAGCCTTCTCCACTTGATTGGCAGCCTTCATATCATCACTGATGATCACTCCTAGATCACGTTCCACCATGGTCCTGGTCAGTGTTCCCGCTAAGCTGCGCTGGCGTGCGCAGGCGCACAAAATATTACATCGCAGCGCACAAGTTTCTCGTCACAGCGCACGGCGTACGGCAGATGGCAGGGCGGCGAGAGGAGAATCGGGCGAGTTGGCTCATAACTTGCTGGCGCCCGATATTTTTAGCTCACAGCGAAAAAAGTTTGCTCACAACACCCGCCCGCTTAGAGGGAGCACTGGTCCTGGTCAAGGTTTCACCATTTAGTGTGTAAGTTCTGTGTGGATTTTTTTTTCCTAGGTGCATCACTTTACATTTTTTAGTATTGAAGCTTAACTGCCAAGTTGACGACCACTGTTCCAGCTGTCGTAGGTCCTGTGTCATACTGTCAGGCACACTGCTTTTACCTACTATGTTGCATAGTTTTGCGTCGTCGGCAAACAGTGATACTTTTCCTCTGAGCCCTTGGGTCATATCTCCTATGAATAAATTGAATAGAATCGGCCCTAAGACGGAGCCCTGTGGTACTCCACTCGTCACGGCTGATGTTTTGGAGGGGGTACCGTTTACCATCACCCTTTGAAGTCTACCGCTTAGCCAATCCTTAACCCATGTAGTGAGTGTATCCCCTAATCCCATCGATTTTAGTTTGTTCAACAGCCTGCGGTGTGGGACGCTATCAAAAGCTTTGCTGAAGTCCAAATATATCATGTCCAGGGACTCCCCGGCATCCAGATGACTAGTCACCCAGTCAAAGAAGTCAATCAGATTTGATTGGCAGGACCTTCCCCTGGTAAATCTGTGTTGGTGTGGATCACGTAGATTTTCTTCGTCTAGAATTTTGTCAAGTTTCTGTTTGATCAGTGTTTCCATGAGTTTGCACACTATGGATGTGAGACTCACCGGTCTGTAATTTTCTGTTTCTGTTCTGCAGCCCTTTTTGTGAAGTGGAATTACGTTAGCCTTTTTCCAGTCCAGGGGTACTCTTCCCGTGCGCATGGAAAGATTGAAGAGCACGGATAGTGGTTCGGCCAGAACTTCACACAGCTCTCTGAGCACCCTGGGATGTAGATTGTCTGGTCCCATGGCTTTGTCTACTTTGAGTCTTGAAAGTTCGTAGTAGACGCTACTGGGCGTAAACTCGAAATCATGAAACAGGTCATTTTGGCTGTCTTTTGTCTGTAGTTGTGGACCAGCTCCCGGCGCTTCACAGGTGAATACTGAGCAGAAATATTCGTTTAGTAGTTCTGCCTTGGTAGAATCAGATTTTGCAAAGTTTCCGTCTGATTGCCTGAGGCGTTCTATCCCATCTTTGTTTCTCTTCCTGTCGCTAATGTACCTGAAGAAGGATTTATCCCCTTTTTTAATGTTCCGTGCTAGATCTTCTTCTGTTTGGAGCTTAGCCTCTCTGACTGCTTTTTTGACAGCTTTAGATCTGACCAGATAGTCTTCTTTTGCCTCCCTCTTCCCAAGATGTTTGTAGGTGATAAATGCTTCTTTTTTCTTTTTAATGAGTTCCGAAATTTCCTTGTTGAACCATTGTGGTCTTTTGTTTCTCCGGCGTTTGCTTACTGTATTTATGTAGCGGTTAGTTGCCTCGTTCAGGATGGATTTCAGGTTTGACCACATAGTTTTCGGATTGTCGGTTTCTGCATGGTTATGCAGCTCTCGATGGACAAAGTCTCCCATGTTGTCGAAGTCTGCGCCCTTAAAGTTGAGGACCCTCGTCGCTGTGTTCGATTTAGAGAAGCCTTTCCTGAGGTTGAGCCATACCATGTTATGGTCACTGGAGGCCAGCGTGTCCCCTACTGATACCTCCGAGACACTGTCTCCGTTGGTGAGTACCAGGTCCAGTATTGCCTGTTCCCTTGTGGGTTCTAATACCATTTGTTTGAGTTGCGCACCCTTGATGGAGGTTAATATTCTTCTGCTACCACACGTAGTTGCGGAGAGTGTGTTCCAATCTGCATCTGGCATGTTGAAGTCCCCCAACAGTACTGTGTCACCCCGCAAAGTGATGTTCTCTATGTCTTCTATCAATTCCTTGTCTTTGTCTTCCTGTTGTCTTGGAGGCCTGTATACCACACCGAGGTAAAGGCATTTTTCATTCCCTCTGTCCAGGTTCACCTAGAGTGATTCCCCTGTGTATCTAACATCTGTGATTCTGGTGGTTATGATATTATCCTTAGTGTATAGTGCTACCCCCCCTCCTAACTTGCCCTCTCTGTCCCGCCGAAGTAGATTGTAGCCTGGGATAACCATATCCCACCCATGCGAGTCTGTGAACCAGGTCTCGGATATCGCTACTACATCAAGGTCAGCGTTCCTTATCTCTGTTTCTAGTTCCAGGATTTTGTTGCCCAAGCTGTGTGTGGTTAAGGCAGAGATTGCAGGAACAGGACAGGGATATTGAGATCCCACGGGACAAATTTGTCCCTGTGTAATTCTTTATTTGGTTACCACCATCGGGATCGACTACTAAACAAGTAAAGAAGCATAGCCATACTTAGCCATCCCAACGTACTTTAGTGTGGTCCCAGGCGTCGACTTCATCGACACATGCTGAATGTTGACACAAAGAACTATGCTCTCCATCTTTACAGCTGGTTTCCCCTCAAAGGCATGCCTCCTGATCAAGTTCACAAATGACTAGACACCCTGTAGCACCTTCTGTACTAATGACATCACGGTACCTGTGCCTTCAATACAGGGCCAGATTAGAGAGCTAGAACAAAAGGGGTTGTCTGTCATGCTACAAGCACAAACAGCCCAAGCTCCTGCTTCAACTCCATCGGTACTGGCCCAGCCCGAGCAGTGCTCTGAGGCCAGATTATTCTTCGCCATTGCTGTGCATCGAGGCTCAGATCATCCAGGCATCGAAGCGTCTCCTCTCGTTTGATGTTAGACTGGCATCAAAGAAGATCAGGAATACCTCTTGACATTAACCTCGATGCTGTATCCAATGTTCATTCTGACGTCGCCATTCCTTTAGGGGACACTACTCCAGGTGATCCCCGTCTACCCCCAGGCATTGAGGAGTATGACTGACCTCTCTCATCATCCTTATTCTGGCCCAGAACGGTCAGCTCCAGAGTCTTATGGTATCTCTTCAGACCCATCTCCACCACCACCTAGAAGAAGATCACTGCCAGAGAGCCTTTCTTTTACTAGGTTCATAAGGCAGATAATTCAAGCTCTGCCTGTTAAGATAGAATACGAGTCAGAACCAAGACTCGATGCACAGGGTTACAAAGAGATTCCTAAGCTTTCATTTCATAATCTAATGAAAGACACTATGTTTAAGCATTGGGAGATACCTTTACTAATTCTTGTGGCTCAGAGGAAGCTGGATTCTCTTTATAGGGTCCAGTCATATCCTGGATTTGACGAGCCTCAGCTCCAGCATCAGACTTTCGTGGTGCGAGTCTGCTCTGAAGAAGCCCACCAGTTCCAAAATGTATGCTAGTACTCTGCCAGACAGAGTGGATCATACCTTAGACAAGTTGGACGGCAGGCTGTTTACAACTTTAATAACTTATATGAAAACATTAATTTAGCAACTCTCCCACTATGAGCAGTACATTCTAGTTGACCATCTGGCAAATTTTAAACATACCACCAATCTTCTAGAAACTAGGAAATTTATGACAAGGTCCATATTCGATGCAGTTAATGTGACATTGAGAGCATCCGCACTGCCCGTTGCTATGAGGTGACAAGCGTGACTAAGTGTGTCTGATTTAGATGCATATGTTAAGGAATGATTAGCAAATATCCCTTGCTTAGGAGACGAGCTGTTTGTGGATAAGATTGAGGAAGCAACAAACCAAACCACAAAGGAAAAACCTGAGGTCCAACTGTCTGCAGTAACCAACAATCCAGAACAAACAAACCAAAAACTGCAGACTTGGTACACGATGCAGGCTGACTTTATTTATAACAAGTAGAACATTGGTTAAAAACCTTTTACCAGGCAAGGGACCCAACACGGTCCGTGTTTCGTATAATCTTCATCAGGGTTCCACTTTTGATAAAAGGAAAAGTTATCAAAAGGATAGCCTTGGACACATAGCAGTGAGGCACGCTGAGAAATCTAAAGCACTGGTAACACGCTGTGGAAGTCGCCACGTGACGATCCCATTTTGTCTTAAAATCGGGCACGCTGCTGGCCTCAATCACCTGAAGTGGAAGACCATTCCAGCGATCTACCACTCTCTCGGTGAAAAAATACTTTCTGGTGTCACCGTGCAGCTTCCCTCCCCTGATTTTCCACGGATGCCCTCTTGTAGCCGTGGGACCTTTGAAAAAGAAGATATCTTCTTCCACCTTGATGTGGCCCGTGAGATATTTGAACGTCTCAATCATGTCTCCCCTCTCTCTGCGTTCCTCAAGTGAGTATAGCCGCAACTTATCCAGCCGTTCCTCATACGGGAGGTCCTTGAGTCCTGAGACCATCCGGGTGGCCATTCGCTGGACCGACTCCAGTCTCAGCACATCTTTGCGGTAATGAGGCCTCCAGAATTGTACACAGTATTCCAGATGGGGTCTCACCATGGATCTATACAATGGCATAATGACTTCAGGCTTATGATTGATGAAACCCCTACGTATACACCCTATGATTTGTCTAGCCGTGTAACTTTTGCATGGATTTTGGCTGCCAAGGTGCATGACCTTGCATTTTTTGGCATTGAAACCTAGTTGCCAGATCCTAGACCAGCGCTCCAATAGGAGTAGGTCGTGCGTCATATTGTCGGATATTGAGTTTTTGACCGTTGCACTCCTTTCTATTACATTGCATAGTTTGGCGTCATCTGTGAATATTTTACCTCGAAGCCCTTCTGCTAAGTCTCTTATAAAGATATTGAACAGGATCGGGCCCAAGACCGATCCCTGCGGTACTCCACTGATCACCTCTGTCATTTCAGAGGGGGTGCCATTCACCACCACCCGCTGAAGCCTGCCTCCAAGCCAGTTCTCAACCCATTTTGTCAAAGTGTCACCCAATCCTATAGAACTCATTTTGTTTTACAGCCTGCGGTGTGGTACGCTATTATCGAAAGCTTTGCTGAAGTCTAAGTATACGATGTCCAGGGACATCCAGCTTCCTCGTCGCTCAGTCAAAGAAGCTGATCAGGTTGGATTGGCAGGATCTCCCCATAGTAAATCCATGTTGACGGGGATCCCGTAGATTCTCCTCGTTCAGGATCGTATCCAATTGACGTTTGATTAGAGTTTCCATCAGCTTGCTCACTATTGATGTGAGACTCACCAGTCTATAGTTTGCAGCCTCCATTTTGCAACCTTTTTTATGGAGTGGCATGACGTTAGCCGTTTTCCAGTCCAACGGGACTATACCCTTACTAAGGGAGAGATTGAAGAGCACGGATAGTGGTTCTGCCAAGACATCACTTAACTCCCTGAGCACCCTGGGGTGTAGGTTGTCTGGCCCCATCGCTTTGTTAACCTTGAGTTTAGACAGCTCACAGTAGACACTGCCTGGCGTAAACTCGAAGCTACTAAACGGGTCTACTGAGCTATCTTGTCTGTAGTTGAGGGCCGGATCCCGGCTCCTCGCGGGTGAAGACCGAACAGAAGTATTCGTTTAAAAGTTTAGCCTTTTCCGAGTCCGCTTCTACATAGTTCCCGTCTGGTTTCCTAAGGCGTACTATCCCGCCTGTGTTTCTGTTTCTGTCGCTAATATACCTGAAGAAGGATTTATCGTCCTTCTTGATATTCTTCGCTAACGTCTCCTCGTTTCGGAATTTAGCCTCTCTAACTGCTGTTTTGACGGCTCTTGCCTTGGCCAGGTAGTCTTCTCTTGAGTCCTGATGCCCTGATTGTTTGTAAGAAATGAACGCTCTTTTCTTTTCTTTTATGAGGCCCGAGATCTCCGCAGAGAACCACTGTGGCCTATTGTTCCTTCGCCATTTACTAACTGATTTTATATATCGGTTGGTTGCCTCCTGTATGGTATCTTTCAGAGCTGACCACATTTCTTCTACGTTATCTGTTACCGCTTGGTTTGTAGCGCTTGATGGATGAATTCCCCCATGCCCTCGAAGTTGGCGTCCTTGAAGCTTAGGACCTTGGTCAATGTGTTAGATTTGGCGAACCCCTTTTTGAGATTGAACCATACCATATTGTGGTCACTGGAGGCCAACGCTTCGCCCACTGAGACCTCTGTGACACTTTCGCCATTGGTAAGTAACAGGTCCAGTATTGCCTGCTTCCTTGTTGGCTCCAGTACCAGTTGTTTCAGTCTTGCTCCCTTTATAGAGTTCAATAGCCTCCTGCTGCTGCTGGATGCAGAGGAGAGTGTGTTCCAATCCACACCAGGCATATTGAAGTCACCTAACAGTACTGTATCCCCACGCAAGGTGATATTCTCTATGTCTCCGATCAATTCCATATCCAGGTCCTCCTGTTGACTTGGGGGTCTGTATATTATGCCAAGATACAGACATTTGTCTTTCCCCCTGGCCAAATTTACCCAAAGGGTAAATAACCCTGTGTACCTGACATCTACAATTCTGGTGACTTTAATGTCATCTTTAGTATATAGTGCTACACCTCCTCCCATTTTGCCCTCCCTGTCACGGCGAAGTAAATTGTAGCCTGGTATGACCATGTCCCACCCGTGGGAGTCCGTGAGCCAGATCTCAGATATCGCCACCACATCCAGGTCAGCGTTCCTCATTTCAGTCTCTAATTCTAGGATCTTGTTGCCCAAACTGTGGGCGTTGACATACATGGCTTTCCATGTCGCATGTTTGCTTTTAGTGCTAGTTTTAATGTGAGTATCTACCCCAGACACAGAAAAGTGTGTACCCTGTGGGGGAATTCCCGCTTGAGCTATTTGGACTCTTTTGGTACAATTTGCAAGGTGTGTACCCTCCCTAGACCCCAAATCACAATATGTACCCACCCCAGACTCGGAAATGTGTGTACTCGCCCCAGTCCCGGACCCAGAATTTCGGAGTCCACTTACCCCAGTCTCCAAAAAGTGTTGGCAGCCCAGCTCGCCAGATGGGTTGATTGAGCCTGTACCCTCCCCCAACTTACCTAGTTTAAAGCCCTGTGAAGTAGGCGGGCTAGTCGGTGTCCAAGGACGTTCTTCCCTCTTCTGGTCAGGTGTAGCCTGTCTGATCCTTGTAGTCCTTGTAGTGTCTCTCCATGGTGCAGAAACCCGAAGTTCATCTCCTTGCACCATCCTCGCAGCCAGTCATTAGCCCTCTGGATGCGCTCATCTCTGGTTCTACCTTTGCCCCTCACTGGGAGGATCGAGGAGAAGACCACCTGCGCTTCCATCCTCCTCAGCTTCTCACCCAGGGCTCTAAAGTCTTCTTGTACGCTCTCCTGGGTGTTCTTGGCAGTGTCATTAGTTCCAACGTGGATGAGAAGCATAGGGAAGTGGTCCTGGGGCTTGATGAGTCTGTCCAGGCAAGCGGTAACATCCCGAATCTTGGCCCCCGGCAGACAGCAAACCTCTCTTGATTGTAAGTCTGATCTGCAGATTGGTCCCTCGGTGCCCCTCAGTAGCGAATCCCCGATCACCACCACTCTGCGCTTCTTAGGGGTGGGCCGACCTGTTGTCTCCGGAACTGGGGCCTTCTGCTGAACAACACCCTGTACCTCGTTGTCAGATACTTCCTGTAGTAGCTGGAATCTGTTCTTCAAGGTGATTTGCGGGGTCGATGTAGAACAGCCCTGTATGTGAGAGAAAGAAACAGAAGATGAGGAAGGTTTTCTGTGTTTTCCTGTGGAGGAAGTTACGAGCTGCCAGGAGTCAGCGTCTTCAGTCTCCTCCTGTATTCTGGTGGTTGGTCTCAAGGTAGCAGGATTGGTTGATGGCTTAGTTGCTTTGGGTGTTGTGGGTATGGGTTCCTGATTGGTGATCTGGGATAGCTCTTGGATGACTCCGTCGATGAAGGTCTCGTCGTCACGAATGCTTCAAAGTCCAAGTCCACAAAAGAAAGGAGCAATAGAAAAGTAGGAGATTATCAAGCAAACAATACTTCAGAAAACCCCATTAATGGAAAGTGACTTTAGAATTCTGTACTGGGACTGATGCTATTTAACTTATTTATAAACAGTCTTGAAATTGGAACGATGAGTGAGGTGATTAAATTTGCAGATGACACTAAACTGTTCGAAGTTGTTAAAATGAATGCTGAGTATGAAACATTGCAGGCAGACCTTAGGAAATTGCAAGACTGAGCGTCCAAGTGGCAGATTAAATTTAATGTGGACAAATGCAAAGTGATGCATATTGGGAAGAATACCCCAAATCACCGTTACTGGATGCTAGGGTCCACCTAGGTGTCATAGACAATACGATGAAACCTTCTGCCCAGTGTTCGGCGGCAGCGGCCAAAAACAAACAAACAAAATGCTGAGCATTATTTTAAAAAAAGGGATGGTTAACAAGACTAAAGATATTATAATGCTTCTATATCCCTCTATGGTGTGACTTCACCTTGAGTATTGCTTACAATTCTGGTCTCCTTATCTCAAGAAACATATAGCAGCACTAGAAAAGGTTCAAAGAAGAGCGACCAAAATGTTAAAGGGGATGGAACTCCTCTCGAATGAGGAAAGACTGAAAAGGTTAGGACCCTTCAGCTTGGAAAAGAGAAGGCTGAGGGGAGCTATGATTGAAGTCTACAAAATCCTGAGTGAAATAGAATGGGTACAAGTTGATCGATTTTTCACTCAGTCAAAAATTATAAAGACTAGGGGACACTTAATGAAACTGCAGGGAAATACTTTTAAAACCAATAGGAGGAAATATTTTTTCACTAAAAGAACAGTTAAGCTCTGGAATACGTTACTAGAGATTGTGGTAAAAGCGGATATCATAGCTGGTTTTAAGAAAGGTTTGGACAAATTCCTAGAGGAAAAGTCAATAGTCTGTTATAGCTGGTTTTAAGGTTTGAACAAATTCCTAGAGGAAAAGTCTGTTATTAAGTCATAGGGGAAGCCTCTGTTTGCCCTAGGTCTGTAGTATGAAATGTTGCTTCTCTTTGGGTTTTGGCAAGATATTAGTGACCTGGATTGGCCACAGTGAGAACAGGATACAGGGCTTGATTGACCATTGGTCTGACCCAGTAATTGCTGACCTGCTATTCTTATATTCTTACATCTAAGTCCGATTTGGACTTAGGGCACTAGTCACCCAAAGTTGGCAGCTGGAAAATGTCCATTCTCAAAAAGTACATCTAAAATATATTTTTTTGAAAAATCATCTCTGTGTATGTCCAGGCATTTGATCATCCAGACCGCCACTGCGTCTATCTTTATACCATATTCTGAACCAAAAATTCATCTCAAGTCCCAAACGCCCAGAGCAATATCTTTTGGACATTAGAGTTGCCAGCATTGTGTTTGACTGGCCACCCAGACATGGCAACGGAGCAGAGGGGCATCTTAGAGGGCACATAACCCTTATAGGTTATGGTGAGCCCCCCGAAACCCACTATACCCACCTGTCTACAACTCCAATAGCCCTTATGGCTGCAGTTGGCACCTATATTGCAGTGCATTAGGTTTGTTTTTTTTGGGGTGGGCTCACGTTTTCCACCATTAATGTAATGGTTAGAGTGACTTATGGGCCTGGGTCCTCCTCTCTATGGTTCAGTAGCCCACCACCAGACTACTTAGTTACCTCTGTGCAGCTCTACTAGGCTTTCCTATAGCAGGTGCTGATGTTCCGGAGGCAGGTATGTATGTTTTTATCCTGACCTTTGTGGGGGGTGCAACGAGGTCAGTGAACACTGGGGTTGGGTGGGGGCAGTGTGTGGCGGTCTTTACGTGTTCCTGCAGTGGCTATCTGGTCACTTTGGATACCTTTTTAGCACTTATACCTGTTTTTACATCGTCTAACTCAAAGTTTAAGTTTTTTTTGCCTAGGAAGTCTCGTCAAACATTCGATTATCCCTTCAGGATGACTTAAGTCTAGGTCGGCCCACATCTTACCCTAACCACTCCTCCAGAAACACCCTTTTCAATTCTGGGCGGGATTCAGAGGCCTAAAAAGTCCCTGGATACTTCCAAAAGGCTGGTTATCGGCACTTGGACAACCTATGTTTTAGGATGACCAATTCCCGAGTTGGTGGATTTTTAGACGTTTAAGTTTTGATTATGAGCCCCATATTATCCAGCTTTCACATCTGTAGTTGACCACTATATAAATGAGTGCATTGACAAGTCTGATCTTTGTTTGCAGTGTTATTTCCTTTTCTTTTAATACTTTGTGAAAGTGCATGCCTCTACAATCAGAAAGAGACTGCACAAATTTAACTTGCATGGGGGGTGTGCAAGGAGGAAAACTTTGCTCGCTAAGAGAAACATCACGGCCAGACTGAAGTTTGCCAGAGAAAACGTAGACAAACACCAGAACTTCTGGAATAGTGTTCTATGGACAGATGAGTCTAAAATTAAATTATTTGGACACCAGAGAAGAGGACATGTTTGGCATACACCAAATACAGCATTCCAGAAAAGACCCTCATACCAACTGTGAAGCATGGAGGTGGAAGTGTCATGGTTTGGGGATGCTTTGCTGCAGCAGGATGCTTTGCTGCAGTTCACTATCATAGAATCCACCATGAATTCTGCCATGTATCAGAGGGTGTTTGAGGAACATGTGAAACCATCTATAAGAAAATTAAAGATGAAGCGGAACTGGACCCTGCAACACGACTGACCCAAAACATACCAGTAAATCCACCAAGGACTGCCTGAAAACTAAGAAATGGAGAGTCCTGGAGTGGCAGAGTCAAAGCCCTGATCTTAATCCCATTGAGATGTTGTGGGGTGATTTGAAACGGACTGTACATGCAAGCAACCCCTCAAATATCTCACAGCTGAAAGAATTCTGCTTTGAGGAGTGGGCCAAACTTTCCTCAGACCGATGTCAAAGACTGGTAGATGGCTACAAGAAGCGTCTCACTGCAGTTATTTCAGCCAAAATAGGGTTATTTCAGCTAACTATTAGGGTGTAGGGTGTCCTAATTTATTCCTCAGTTAGAATACACATTTTTGTGTGTATCTTTTGTTTCATGAGTAAATCAAGGAAAATTTTTATTGTTTACCTGCAATTACATCACTTTTTTTTCCAGAGATTTAAAAAAAAAAAAAAAAGATTTGACATCGATATATGAACATTTCTTAAGAAAGAACTGAATATTTCATGGGGTGTCCTAATTTTTTCACATAACTGAATATAAAAACTCTGTCTGATGGATGCTGCTTTAAACCAGCTTTTTGTTCCCCTAAAAGTGAATTCACTGTTGGTACAGGTTACCTTCCCAGTGAAGGTGGCATAGTATTTGCAGATGCCCAGGACTGCAGATTAGATTTTGTGCAAAAAAGATTCTTTGAAGCCAAAGCTTCAGGTTTGGAAGCAGCCGCAGCAAAGTGTTTTGTTACCCGAGCTTGCCATGATCCAGACACTATCATGGACAAAAATCTCCAGTTTTTAATGGCTGGGTTAGACTGTGTGGCTGCTCTGTATGACCTTTTCAGAGTCGTGAGCAAGATGTCAGTTTATTCCATTTCCACCTGAGTCAGTCTGTGGGCAGGGGATTCCTCCTCAAAGGCAACCCTGAGTAACCTGCCATTCAAGATTCAGTTACTTTTGGGAAGGGCCTGGATGATTTTATGGCCAGTGTGCAGAACTGTAAGCCAAAATCTTTGCCAGACAGACCTCAAGCCCCTAGAGGGTCTGTTTGAGGTAATTTTTGGACCTCCAGTTCTTGGATGAGCCTTTAAGCCAGCAATCATTTCAGAACTCTAGACAGATCTGGAGGAGCCAGGCACCCCCAGTCATCAGGATCCCGTTCAGTCACAGCGCCCAAGAAGTAGTTATGATGCCATGACATTAGCTCAGCCTCCATGTATCGGAGGGAGGTTTTTGACTTATTTGGGGGCATGGGCGAAGATCACCACAGACTGCTGGATGCTGGAAATTATTCGGGAGAGGTACAAGATAAAACCAGAGCAATTGTGTTTGGAGGTTTGTGAATTTAAAGAATACCACACATCCTCATTAATTACTTAAAAACATTGGCTTTTATAATGTTCTTATGAGTCATATCTGCTAATTAGCAGATTCATGTTTCTAAGGTTACAGGCTAATAGTGTGGTTTTCCTCTCAAGCTACTGCTGTATGTCAACTATAGCTCTTCATTTTTTAAACTTGTATTTTTCTCTTCAGTAAGCACATGCAAGCATTTTATACATGCATTATAGTTTATTTACAGTATTTTTTTGCTCCATAAGACGCACCTGACCATAAGACGCACCCTGGATTTAGAGAAGGAAACCAAGAAAAAACATTCTGAACCAAATTCTCCTTGCCAGGCTCTGCACCCAACCCCACACTCCTTGCTAGGCTCTGCACTCTGTCCCCCCTCTGCCAGGCTCTGTATCCTGTCTCCCCCTCTGGTGATCTAGTGGTAGGCTGGGACAGGGCACAGGGCAGGCAGGCCTAGTGGTAGGCAGGCAGGTCCCATACCACCCTAGTACCTTAAATCATCCCCCGTAACTTAAATCAAGCATTCCCCATACCCCCCATGTAGCTTCCCACTTGAATATTAACCCCCAATCTCTCTCACACACCCCCTTCCCCCCCGGTTTATATTCAAGTCAACCTTTTTTTCCTCCTTTTTTGGAGGGGGGAAAAATATTTCCTCGGTTTATATTCGGGTCTGTTTATATTTGAGTATATACAATAGCTAGATTAGAGCTTTCCAATGTATTTCTTTAACTTTCATTTTCTCTGAGTTTTGCTTCCTGCAGTGCAGATTCAAGCTGTGGTCTGTATTTCTGAGGTACCTTGTTTTCTTCTGCCAATACCAGTTTGTTTGCATCATCTTATGGGGTTACCTACTGGCAAGGCATTTCAGCATTATTTTTGCAGCATGGTGGCCAGCTTTTTATAGGATGGGGACCGGCATTCTTTGTGACTGGCAATCTTTGGGCGTCTTAGTCTCCTACATTGTTTAGTGTGGCGCTACCTCTTTCCTGCACTATGTATTGCCAGTGCACTCAGTGGCCTCTTAGACTCTACAGTGGTGGCAGTCTTCTTTATCATATTATACTACACCAGTTCCAACTTCTTCTGCTCTATAACAACAGTTATTAAAGGGGTCTGCTGGCCTTCTCTTTTCCTGTGCCATATTAGATTCCTTATGAACTACTGTATATGGTTTCCAGTCTGTGGCTTGGTGTGATGCTACTTCTGCAGGGGTGGCATACTAGCAGCAGTTTAAAAAAAGGATTAAGGGAGACATATTGAGGACACTTAATTCCCTCACTTCAGCTACTATTGCTCTACACAGAGCCATTTCCTCTGCTTTTCTCTTGTATGGGGCCAGTGTCTTCATCAGGTTCTTTCCTACGGCATCTTTAGGTAAGATAATGCAGTGTGCATCTGCAGTGAAGTTCCCACTTTCTTCTATTCTGGATATTTGCCAAGTCTGCAGATTTGCACAGTAGTTCTGCCGTTTTCTCAGTGGAATCTTTCTCTTTCACATGGGTTTATCGGGACTTTCCCTGCTGTTCCACTAGCAGTGTTTTTATGACCTGTGGCTTGTTCCAGTATGACTATGTAGAGGAGTTTCCTGTGTCCTTTGAGTTGCTCTTTAGTTTAGCTACTCTGGAGTTTACTTTTCAGCTCGCTAGACGACTCTCAAACTCGGGTCAGGAGCGCACATGTCAGGAGCAAGCATTACGCGCTCCCGCTTGGGCCCGCCTTTGCATTCTGAATGGCTGGCATCAGTTCTCGGGCGAGACCTGCCACCATTCAGAAAGCAGCGTCAGGCCTGAGTGGGAGCGCGTAACGCTTGCTCCTTACCTGAATTCAAGAGCCATCTAGCGAGAGAGGGGTACCACTGGACCACCAGGTACCAGTGACGGCGGCAGTGCTGAGAGGCAAAGGGGGGGGGTGTTTTGAAAAGGTGTGGCGGCAGCGGAAGGGTGTTTTACGGTGCTAAGGGAGGGTACAAATTTTGTATCTTCGCTACATAAGACGCACCAAGATTTCCGCCCACTTATGGGTAGAAAAAATGTGCGTCTTATAGAGTGAAAAATTTGGTATATTCCGCCTTTAAACAAGGCGGATTACAGCCTAGCCTAGCAGTTGGCTCCCTGTTTGTGCTGGCTGGAGCATCCTATAAAAGTTGGCCAGCATAGAAAGCAATGATTTCAAGGTGGATTCATATGGCCATTTCTTTCACCTATATTTATGAGGTGCACTCCTCAAGAGGCATTCCCCAGAAGAGATTTGTAGAGTTACAACTTGGTCTTCTCTGCATATGTTAATGAAGTTTTAAGAGTGTGGCCATGGCAGCCAAACAGGACTCCGCATTTGGCTCTTCAATTCTGGTGGGAGGCTCATCTGTCCCACCCTAAGCTTGAGGGACTGCTCTGTTACATCCCATAGGTTCAAGAATAGTGTGTGTGTCATATTAGAAGGAAACATTAGGCTCTTACCTCATTAATCTTCTTTCTAGTAGACATACACTCTATTCCTGAAGCCCACCCTGTCAGATGTGAATTTACGTGCTTCCTGCCTCAATAAAACCTGACATTTTAAACATCTTTTTTCTTCGATTCAGCCTTCACAAGAATAGAGTTGGTTGCTACTGTGTTGAAGTATCCAGTGGGTAGCTGTACAGATCTCCCACACTCTTAGTGTAGGTTGTCCTCTAGTTTGTTTTCACCTTGTTAAGTATCGCAGATATTTGAATTTGGTTATATGTTTGACGATATGAGCAGTGTAAATAACACAGACATAGTGAAAAGCTACAATACAATAACTGACACTATCACAAAAGGCAATAGAAAGAACAGAACTGTCACACAGGCTGAAAATAAACCCAAAATGGGAGGAAAAAGTCTCAGACAGAGCCCTCCCACTGTCACAAAAGTGGCTTAAGATGTTCAGGCAGAACCTCATAGGTATAAAAAAAAACCTCCCAAGGGAAAATATACAGCTCTGTGCAATGCAGTGAAAATAGATAAATAGTCAAAGTAAAATGAACTCGGACTTATCTTCAAATCAAAGATCAGTACACAGACGGTGGCCAGCGTTTCACATTTCCTGCTGCCATTCTGATCAAGAACTCTCAAAACTAGAAGCATAAATAGCAAAAGTGAAAAAACTTCAACCAGCATCTGCTTCTAAAAAATACTTCAAAGTGAAAAATGTCATACCTTTCAAGAGGGACGCGCTAAACGTGTCTCCCTGCCTGTGCGACAGGTCTGTTCTTTCTAATGCCTTGCATTGCTTTTTGTGATAATATCAGTTATTGATGATATGAGCAGAAGAGACATGTTTCTCAGGGAGAGTCCCCGCACCCCTCCATCTTCTGTTTCCTCTCCAGGGATGACGGTTTGTTGTATGACTAACAGAAGAGTTGAATGACTACCCTCATGAGAAGAGATTTGACTACCCACAGGTTCAGGAAGAGTGCACGTCTACTAGAAAGAAGATTAACGCGGTAAGAACCTAATCTTTCCTTCTATTATCACTAACATTTTATTTATATTAAGTTTATTTTGTGTTTAGTCTTTCCCTCATTTTTGAGTCTGCTAATTTTAATTTTATGTTATTTATGATTGTACTTCTAGAGCATTTTTAATTGGAAAGACAAATAGGCCCTGTTTTACTAAGCTGCGGTAGAGGTTTCTACCGCGGTACAGAGCACTAAATGCTCTGATGCTCATAGGAATGAGCATTGGAGCATTTAGCCTTTACCACAGCTAAGTAAAGGGATATTAAATTGATTATTTCATTTTAAATCAAAAACTAATTTGAATTCTAAACAAAATTTTAATTAAAATAAATTTTAATTTTATTTACCTTGGATTAGTAATGTTGTCTTGACTGACATTAGTCTGAATGAAGTTTAATTTCTTTAAAGGTATGACAAAGGTTAAAGTGGGTAAGGAAGATTTATCATCTACAGAATTTGTAGAGAAGAGGCGTGCCGCACTAGAAAGGTATTTTTCCTGTGCTGCTCTTAAGCTATTAAGTAAACATAAATAAAATACACATTTTGTAGTTTAATAGTTTTTGTTTGGTTCTCTGTCCAGTGTAAAGCGGTTGCCCTAATGTATTAAGTAGATGTTTTGCCTCTTTTCCGTAAAAAAATTCAAAAGTGTACTATGGGGCCTTTTTATTAAGCTGTGTTTAGGTGGTGATTAGCACGTAACACAGTTAAGAGTGGAGCTCAGGTGTCTTCTGGTAATTTCAAAATGTGTATGTGCTAACTATGCTTTTTTTTTGGGGGGGAGGGGTGGTCATGGGCGGAGAATGGGCATTCCTATAGTAACTAGTGTATGGTAATATAGATGCACTAACTGGTTACTGCTAGAATACCACATGACCCCTTACCACCTACAAAATGGTTGGCAGTAAGTACTTATACATTAATTTTTAAAAATAGCTGCTTGTTAATGGCAACATTGGCATAGGGCTATTAAGATAATAGAAAATCAGTTGTTTTACACCAGCAATGAAAATGGCCTTGGTGTACAGGAAATGCCTGCATAAGGATGCACAAAGTCCACGTTTTACTGCCACATAATAAAGACCCCTATGTTAACCAAAAGTATTTCAACTAAACAAATTGTGTATTTTTATTTTATTTCAAAAACTAATGAATCATAAGTTGTGATGTTATCACATACAAACATGAGAGATCCCCTTGTAATAATGAGACCTCGGTAAAAGGAAGATATTTGGATACAGTGGTTTACAATTATAGAAAAAAACATTTGAGTTATGTGTGTGAACATAAAGAAAAACTAGAAAAAAGTTTTTCTGAATTATACCAATTTATAGGGGTCTTTTTACTAAGGTGCCCTAACCAATTTAGCGCATGCCAGTGATTAGTGTGCGCTAAATGCTAAGGCACCCATTATCCCAGAACAAGTAGGCAGCATATTCTCAACATATGGGTGACGTCACCGATGGAGCCCCGCATCGGACAGCCTCGAAAACAAACTTGCTTGAAGATCTTTGAGCTTTCGAGTGCTGCACCGCGCATGTGCACATGCCTTCCCGCCCGAACTAGGGGGCGCGTCTCCTGTGAGGATCCTCAGTTCGTTATTTTCTGCGGAGCCAAGAAGACGTTTTTTTCTTCAGCTCTGCAGCGAAACTTGCCTTCTAGTCACCACGGCTGTTTCTTTTCTTTTTAAAGTTTGGTTGCTGTGTGTATCTTTTCTTTTCTGTATACAGTGGAACCTCGGTTTGCGAGTGTTTTGCAAGACGAGCAAAACACTCAGCAAACTTTTGCCTCACAAACCGAGCATGTTCTGGTGTACGAGCACCTCCCCCCCGCTCTAACCGGCATTGCACCCCCCCGAACCGGCATCGCAACCTCCCCCCCCGCGAACGCCCCCCCCGCGAGAACCGCAAAGCACCCCCGTGCTGAAAGCGGCATCCGCCCGCCCTTCCTCCCAAGCACTTGGTCCTTACCCCTTCTGCTCGTTGTAAGTGTGAATGCGAGCTCCCGCCTCTTGCCTGGGCTGGGCCTTGAGCATCTGCGCATGCTCAAGGCCTTCTGGCTCTCATTCTCTCGGAGATCTCGTTCTCTCCGAGAAAACGAGAGCCAGAAGGCCTTGAGCATGCGCAGATGCTCAAGGCCCAGCCCAGGCAAGAGGCGGAAGCTCGCATTTACACTTACAACGAGCAGAAGGGGTAAGGACCAAGTGCTTGGGAGGAAGGGCGGGCAGATGCCGCTTTCAGCACGGGGGTGCTTTGCGGTTCTCGCGAGGGGGCGTTCGCGGGGGGGTAGGGTCGTGATGCCGGTTCGGGGGGGTGCGATGCCGGTTAGAGCGGGGGGAGGGGGTGATGGAGCAGCGCCAGTAGCCTCGGGGAGGGGGGGGTTGGTGGAACGAATTGTTCAAATTTCCATTATCTTCTATGGGGAAAGTTGCTCTGATATACGAGTGTTTTGGTTTAAGAGCATGCTTCTGGAACGAATTATGCTCTTAAACCAAGAAACCACTGTATATATAAAAAAAAAGAAGAATATTTGTTTTTACTTTATCTCCTTTCGTCCTGTTGGTGAGCCTTGGGCCTAGGCCCAACCGCTCACTTCGTTCGACACGGACTTTATTTTTTCTATGTCTCGGCCTCTTACCGGGTTAAAGCGCTGTCTTCGGTGTAATCGTATGATTTCTGTCACTGATCCTCACTGTCGCTGCTTACAGTGTTTGGGGTTCGGTCCATTCACCAGAAGATTGTCACTGTTGTTTCACCCTTATACCTCGAGCTTTTCGTCGGAGGTGTGCCCAGTTTCGACAACTTTTTGGTGAGATGGAGCAACCTTCTGATTCGACCCCGGCGGCGGCCCCGGTCTCGAAGGCCTCGACTCCGACGTCGATGGGTGTTCCGGTCTCGAAGGCCTCGACCTTGGCTTCGGCTGGAGCTTTGGTCTCGAAGGCCTCGACCGTGACTCCACTCCTGCACCGACTTCGACGCCGTTGAAGGTCTCGACAGTGCCCTCTGTGAAGATGTCCTCGATGGGTAAGTCTCCTGTGTCTCTTTCAGGTGCCGTACCTAAGAAGCCACCAGAGTTCTCCTTACGCCTTCCTTCTAAGCGTGCCTCCAAGATAAGGGAATACTCACCTTCGAGGTTGCCCTCTTTGGAACGCACTGCTGCACCTACGAGATCAGATCCTTCTGTCTCAGTGCCCATGCTCGAGGACATGCTCAAGTCCATCTTGACCACTCAGATATCCTCCATAGTGGCTCAACTGCTTCGGTCCTCTACTCTGCCTCGGATAGACCAGCCTGAGACCCAACCGGATCCTTCAGTCCTCGTGTCTCGAGGCAGGTCTCATGCATCAAAGCGGTTGTCCTCCAGTGATTCTTCACCTGAGTTACCTCGTTCGAAGCATTGCTCAATGCATTCGAGGCACCTTGCTTCCAAGCTTCATCATGAGACCTCTACAGTGCACTCTTCTCTGGACACCGAGACTTCTCTGCCTCGCTCTTCCACCTCGAAGCACAGGTCTCGACTGCATTCTGCCTCGCCCCGAAGTCCATCCAGGTCGAGGACTCCTCCTTCGAAGCCGGCTCGCCGGGACTCCTCTCCTCCTGCTTCAACTCATTCTGTGCTTCGCACTCCGGGTGCATTTCCATCGTGGAGCCTGAAGCGAAAACATTCCATGATTCCACCTCACAGTGCAGCTTCTTCTGTTACCATGCATCTTGAGTCTGAACCAGTCTCTCAATACTCTAGGGAGGCTTCTCCTTCCTACTCGGCGGCTCCAAGGTCTCAGAGTCCTTCCCCGGATGAAGCCTCTGATTCCAAGTCAACTTCCTTTGCCAAGTTTGTGTTTGACATGGGACAAGCTCTCAAACTGGACCTCCATTCAGACTCCAAATATACTCCTGAATATTTGGCAGACATGGAACTCCCTCATACACCTAAAGAGTCTTTGAGATTGCCTATGACTCCAGTTCTTAAACAGATCCAGGATCGTTTGGCAAACCTTCCTTGTCAAGGGAATGAATTATTTGATGACTCTATTGAAGCAGCCACTAAGCGTCTCTCAGAACATGAACGCTCTTTTACTTCTCTCCTTTGCCCTAAACCCAAGACTACACCAGCTAGGGCGTATCAACAGACTCCACTTCGTTACCCTCAGAAAACGATTCCTGCTTTTTCCAGGCCTCCACCTCGCCATCCTCAGCAGCAGCTACGTCAACAGAAGTCACAAACTCCTGCTGCCACCAAGCCAGCTCAGCCTTTTTGACGTTCTCAGCTTGAGCATTCCAATCTCCCTATTTCAGAATTCCCCTCTTCCCATAGGGGGGTCGCCTGTCCACTTTTTATCACCAGTGGGAGCTCATCACCTCAGATCTCTGGGTTCTTACCATCCTACGAGAGGGATACTCTCTTCGCTTACTTCAGGTACCTCCAGATCACCCTCCAAGAGAGTGTCCTTCCAATCAGTCGCAACTTCCCCTTCTTCTTCACGAAGCCCGGGCTCTTCTTCGCCTTCGAGCTGTTGAGGAGATTCCTCTGTCCCAGCGGAACTTGAGGTTCTATTCCCGCTACTTTTTGGTTCCAAAGAAGAAGGGGGATTTGCGACCTATTCTGGACCTCAGAGCTCTCAACAAATTCCTAGTCAAAGAGAAGTTCCGGATGCTCTCTTTGCCGACTTTGTATTCCCTGATGGATCAGGGAGATTGGATGTGCTCACTGGACCTCAAGGAGGCTTATACTCATATCCCCATTCATCCAGCCTTTCGCAAGTACCTCAGATTCAAAGTGGGGGATCTTCCTCTCAGTACAGAGTTCTTCCTTTCGGCTTGGCCTCATCCCCCAGAGTATTTACAAAATATCTCACGGTGGTAGCTGCAGCTCTTCGCACCCAAGGTCTTCAAGTATTTCCATACCTAGACGACTGGCTCATTAAGGCCCTCTCTCTTCCAGGGGTTATTGCAGCGACCCAACAGACTATTATATTCCTCCAAAGTCTGGAGTTCCAGATAAACTTTCCCAAGTGTCAGTTAACCCCATCTCAATCTCTCCAGTTCATTGGGGCAACTTTGAACACTGTCCACCTGAGAGCATGCCTTCCACAACCACGTCAAGATACCCTCATTTGACTTTGTCATCAAGTCTCTCATCTTCCATCCATTTCTGCACGGCAAATGATGGTTCTGCTCGGTCACATGGCTTCTACAGTTCATGTGGCTCCTTTTGCCAGACTTCACCTTCGCATTCCTCAGTGGACCTTGGTATCTCAATGGCAACAAGCCACGGACCCGCCATCTCAACAAATTACAATAACTCCTTTGTTGCAGAAGTCTCTCCGTTGGTGGATGCTCTCTTCCAATCTTTCCAGAGGTTTGCTATTCCACAATCTCCCTCATCAGAAGGTTCTTACAACCGATTCGTCCGCCTACGCCTGGGGAGCCCATGTTGATGGTCTCCGTACTCAGGGTCTATGGACTTCAACAGACCATCAGTGTCATATCAATCTGTTGGAACTCAGAGCAATCTTCTATGCTCTCAAAGCTTTTCAGCATCTCCTTCACGACCTGGTGGTTTTTGTTCGGACAGACAACCAAGTGGCCATGTATTATGTCAACAAACAGGGAGGGATGGGATCTCACTCCCTCTGTCAGGAGGCTCTGAAGCTGTGGCATTGGGCAATTCTTCACAACATCTTCCTCAGAGCTGTCTACATTCAGGGTCAACACAATTGTTTAGCGGACAAATTGAATCGTCTTCTACAGCCTCACGAATGGACACTCGATTCTCCCACACTTTGTCAAATTGTTGCCCGCTGGGGGACCCCCCAGATAGATCTTTTTGCGTCCCCTCTCAACTTCAAACTGCCTCAGTTTTGTTCCCGCATTTACACTCCTCAACGTCTCGAAGCGGATGCGTTTCTCCTGGACTGGAGGGCTCAGTTCCTTTATTCCTTTCCTCCATTTCCTCTGATTCTCAGGACTCTAGTCAAACTAAAGTCAGAGCACGCCACCATGATTCTGATAGCTCCTCGGTGGCCCAGACAACCGTGGTACTCCCTTCCACTTCAACTTGGCACCAGGGAGCCTCTGCTTCTTCCAATTTTTCCTTCTCTGCTCACTCAGAGTCAAGGTTCCTTACTTCATCCCAATCTGCAGTCTCTACACTTGACAGCTTAGTACCTTTCTACCTGACAGACTCTTCTCTTTTTTCTGAGTCTGTTCAAGATATTTTACTTGCTTCCAGGAGACCGTCCACTCGTCAGTGTTACAGCCAGAAATGGACTAGATTTTCTGCTTGGTGTTCCACACATCAGCTGCAGCCAATATCTTCCTCCTTGGCATCTGTGCTGGACTATTTGTTTCACCTGTCACAATCTGGACTTCAGTCTACATCTATTCGAGTCCATCTCAGTGCTATTGCTGCTTTTCATCAGCCTCTTGATGGGAAACCTCTCTCTGTACATCCTGCTTTATGAAAGGACTTTTTAATCTTCATCCACCACTTAAACCGCCTTAAGTGGTTTGGGATCTTAAGGTTGTTTTGGCTCAACTGATGAAGCCTCCTTTTGAACCACTTGACAAAGCTCACCTCAAGTATCTCACTTGGAGAGCTGTATTCCTGGTTGCCCTCACATCTGCTCGAAGAGTCAGTGAGTTACAAGCTTTGGTTGCGGACCCACCTTTCACAGTTTTTCACCATGACAAGGTGGTCCTCCGTACTCATCCTAAATTCTTACCTAAAGTTGTTTCAGAATTTCACCTCAATCAATCTATTGTTCTGCCAGTATTTTTTCCAAAGCCTCATTCTCAGCCTGGAGAAGCGGCACTTCATACTTTGGACTGCAAACTTGCCTTGGCTTTCTACCTCCAACGCATTCAACCTCACAGAACATCTCCTCAACTTTTCATCTCCTTTGATCCGAATAAGTTGGGACGTCCTATCTCGAAGCGTACCATCTCCAACTGGATGGCTGCTTGCATCTCTTTTTGCTATGCTCAGGCTGGTCTTCCTCTGCAGGGTCGAGTGACAGGCCACAAAGTTCGAGCTATGGCGGCGTCTGTAGCTTTCCTCAGATCAACTCCTATTGAGGAAATCTGCAAGGCTGCCACTTGGTCCTCGGTTCATACTTTCACCTCTCATTACTGTCTGGATACTCTATCCAGGAGGGATGGCCATTTTGGCCAATCTGTTTTGCAAAATCTTTTTTCTTAAATTGCCAACTTTCCCTCCATCCCATTTTGCTTAGCTTGGAGGTCACCCATATGTCGAGAATATGCTGCCTGCTTGTCCTGGGATAAAGCACAGTTACTTACCGTAACAGTTGTTATCCAGGGACAGCAGACAGATATTCTCACAACCCTCCCATCTCCCCTGGTAGGCTTCTTAGCTAGGTATCTGAACTGAGGATCCTCACAGGAGACGCGCCCCCTAGTTTGGGCGGGAAGGCATGTGCACATGCGCGGTGCAGCATTCGAAAGCTCAAAGATCTTCAAGAAAGTTTGCTTTCGAGGCTGTTCGCTGCGGGGCTCCGTCAGTGACGTCACCCATATGTTGAGAATATCTGCCTGCTGTCCCTGGATAACAACTGTTTCAGTCGGGCGTGGCTTGGACGCGCATGAGGAAGGTCGGCTAATAAGTGAGCTCCAGAGAAAAGACCTTGAAAGTCCGGAAAAAGTCAAAAAGATTTAAAATTGAATAAAAAAAAAAGTGCTTAGACTAAATAAAGAATATAAGATAAAAGGATGGCAACAGGAAAACAAAACAAGAATGACTTTGCGATGTCTGGAAGCAGTAAGAGAGCAAAACCGGAACAGGAGTCAGGCTTAAAGATGGCAGATGTAGAAGTAATAAAAGAACTGAAAGAAATAAAAGAAATGTTATCAATTTTAACTAAAAAAGTAACGAATATATCGGAGGAAGTTTCCACATTAAACAAAAAAATGGATCTCCTGGAATTAAAATCTAATAACCTAGAAGAAAGAATGATGATTGTAGAAGAAGAAGCATGCTGCAGTCGAGCAGATAGGAAAAAAATAGATCTACTTACTAAAGAAATTGAAGATTATTCGAACCGAGAAAGAAGAAGTAATGTCCGTTTGATTGGATTACCAGAAGGAGCAGAGAAGGGAAATCCGGTAGCCTTTATTGAAAATCTGCTTCCCAAACTACTTCCGATAAAAACAAACTATCCCATAGAGGTAGAAAGGGCACATAGAGTGCCTATGAAAAAAGGAGAAAATCAACATCTGCCAAGGCCATTTATATTCAAACTATTGCGCCACCAACAGGTCTTAGAAATACTTCAGCTAGCAAAACAAAATAAAGGACTTAAATATCAAGATGTTTACATCCATTTTGTTCCTGACTTCGCTAAAAACACAGCAATAAAAAGAAAAAAGCTGTTGGAATTGAGACCAAAGCTAAGAGAATTGGGAGCAAAATTTGGTTTAATGTATCCTGCAAACATGAAGGTTACCATCGGAAACAAAACTTTAACATTTGATGATGCAGAGAAACTAGAAAGATTTATTCAAACTCAAGAAGTGCCTATGTCATCCTAATTTGATTAATATGTCTTTAAATATATTGATTAGAAATTATGAAAATTGAATTATATTAACATATATTGATTATATAGCATATATTGATTATATAGCAAAAAAAAAAAAAAAATGAATGATTTTATTTTATTTTATTTTATTTTAAAGGAAAAGATTTCTGTGTTTTAAAATACAACGATTTAGAATGCTTAGATTAGCTTCAAATGTATTCTTTTCTAACGTCTCTCTTACAGTAGAACTAGAATGTAATAAACATTCTAAAATGCAAATGAAATTTATTAAAAGGCTTAAATACAATTTATATAATAGAGAGTTAACAAAATAGATGTAATAATATATGATATGAAAAGAAAGAAAATAGACAGGAAATTGAACGATTTAATATAAAAAATATTTAATTATATTTAAAAGACTATTCTGCAAATTGATTTCTGATAAAATAGAATGATGAAATATGGGGGGAAAAAAAAAAAATGAATGAGGGGAGTGGTTCTTCGTGTGGGATTTCTCTCTTCTGGGGGGGGTTGCTGCGGAATTACACACCGCAAATAAGAAAAGGTTTGTTGGATTTGTTTTCCCTCTACTCTCTCTCAAAAGTTTTAAAACTTAAAAACTCAGAATCCCGAAAGTCTGTGCGAAAAGGAAACAGGAAATGGATTTTTTCTACATACACCGGAACATAATATGAACTTACTCCATAAAATACAAGAAGAAAAAGAAGGAAAAGGATATTAGAACTTGAACTACAAGAAAAGGGAAACTTGTAAAGACCTATTTAAACTGTTCTCCTTCAAGGGAAAAAAAGAAGAAAGAAGATAAGGACAGTAAAGAAAAGAAAAGGAAAAAGAGAAGAGAGAGGAAGAGAGATAGACAAAAAGAGAAAAATACATAATAGCTGGTGTGTGGTTTCGTGGTGATCTCTCGTAGGGGGGAGGAATCTTTGCTCGTGGAATCACTTTTCACATAACATTATACTCCCATATTAATAATATCACGATGATAAAGTAAAAGATGAAAAAAAAAAAAAAACAGGGGAAAAAAAAAAAGGGGGAAACGTTTTAAAGTTTTAGAATATAAGTAAAGATAAACAATATCTGTCTGTGATTTCATTAATGCTTTCAGTTTCTGCCAAAACCAAGCAGCTAATTTTGGTCGCAGATTCAATTGAGGCATAAATCAAAGATCTTTGCTTGGACTCTAACCATCGGCTTGCACTACTGGATGCAAAGAAACACATTAAAAAGGCTGTAAAACCAGAGACAAAGCTGCAAGTAAAGATAAACAATATATATTTATTTGTTTTTACAATAAACAATTTATATTTAACAGGGGGAAAAAAAAAAAAAAGAAATATATATATAATAATAAAAAGATATTAAAGATTTAATAATATTGAATATAAAAATTTTGATATATTAAGAAATATATATGAAATTTATTTAGTTAATTCATGATTACTAAAATATATGAATTATTACTTACATTTTAATATAATTTTAATATTCAGATGACTTAAATTGAATATTGAAAGTTTTAAGGTCTTCTTGGAGTGTGTTATTGCTGATCTTGATATGCGTGAGGCCAAGTGTACACAACTTTTGTTAATTGGGGAGGGATGGGAGGGGGATGGGAAAAGGGGAATGGAATTAGATATAAGTAAGGAATTGATAATAAGAAAAGGAATAAATATTAAACATGTGTGGATGTCTGATCTAAACTTTTATTATAGAGTTCTAATTCAAACATTACTTATTAATTTAGATGGCTCTTAAAATTTATTATCTTAATGTCAATGGTCTTAACCATCCAATCAAAAGAAAGAGAATACTGAATTTTCTTCATAAGCAAAACGCTGACATATATTTCATACAAGAGACCCATCTGACAGGACTTGAATCTAATAAACTAATAGGGGGTTAGGTGTCCAAATGTTTTTTTGCACCTGCTATTGGTAAAAAAGCGGGAGTAGCTATTCTCATAAATAAGAAATTCATAGCAGATTTCAAATTAATAAAATTTGATCCACTAGGAAGATGGGTACATATTAAAATGAATCTGAGAAATACAACCCTGGATTTATTTAATTTATATGCTCCTAATTCAAATCAAATGGAGTTTTTCAAAAATATTCAACAGATATTACTACCACTGGCTGCTTCTAATTTAATAGTAGCTGGAGATTTCAATGCTGTAATGGATCCTATTTTGGATAAAAAACCAAGTAAAATTATGAAATCATTAGGATTAGACAATTTGATACAATCTTGTGATTTAGTTGATATATGGCGTATCCTTCATTTTAATGATCAGGAATATTCTTTTTGTTCTCAGGTCCATAAATCCTTTTCAAGAATTGATTATATATTTGTTTCTAATAATATTGCACAAAGAGTGATAAAAGCAATTATTGATCCTATAATTATTTCAGATCATGCTGGTGTTTGGGTTGATCTGCAGGATGATATATCAGTTTTTTCTAAACCAATTTGGAGATTTGATAATGCTTTGCTTGCAGACATGAACTTTATAGAAGATATTAAAGTAAAAATGGATGAATTTTTTCAAATTAATAATTCAGACAACATAAATATTGAAATTTTATGGGATGCTTATAAAGCAACAATGAGAGGAAATATTATATCATATTCCGCATATAATAAAAAACAACTTAAAAAACAATTTATAGAATTGGAGCAAGAAATTAAATTACTAGAACATAAATTAATTATAAAATGGGAACATGATACATTACAGAAATTATTAAAAACAAAAGTTAAATATAATGAGATTTCTTCTCAATTTGTAAGAAAAGATATGTTCTATAGACAAGTACAGTATTATGGAAATTCAAATAAGGCTGGAAGATTGTTAGCAAATTTTATTAAAGCAAAAAAAAGAAAAACTAAAATAATTGCAATTAAAGATAAGCAGGGCAATACACACACCAACATTGAAGAAATTATAAAACAATTTCTTGATTTTTATAAGGATTTATATACTTCTAATACTTATGAAAATAAAGAACAAGATGGTTTAGAGTTTTTAAATTCATTTATTGGACCAAATGTTCCGGATCATATAAAAAGAAGCTTAGAAGAACATATATCTTTAAAAGAAATAGAATCAGCATTGAAGGCTCTTAGAGTTGGATCCGCTCCAGGTGGAGATGGATATACTGTTGAATATTATAAAACATTTCAAAATACTTTATTACCTTATCTATTAAATTTATACCAATATCAAATGAATAATGGAAATATATCAGGAACTATGGCTGATTCTGTTATAATTGTCTTGCCAAAACCAAACAGGGATCCGACATTGATAACAAACTATAGGCCTATATCTTTGATGAATGTAGATGCTAAATTAATTGCTAAAGTGCTAGCTATAAGGCTAGCAAAAGCTCTTCCTTTTATCATTGATGTACATCAAACAGGATTTGTTGCTAAAAGACACTCTTCACATAACACTAGATTAGCATTTCATTCTTTAAATTTAGCAAAAAATTTGAATGATCCAGCTTTTCTAATATCATTAGATGCAGAAAAAGCATTTGATAGAGTAGAATGGAAGTTCATGTATCAAGCTCTAGAATGGTTTGGTGTAGGACCTGGTTTTATTAAAATGATTCAAACATTATATAGCTCCCCTGGAGCAAGATTAAATATAAACAATAACTTATCTGATAAATTTAACTTGCTAAGGGGAGTTAGACAAGGTTGTCCTTTATCTCCCTTACTTTTTGATATCGTTCTGGAACCCTTATTAATTGCAATAAATCAAACTAAGGGAATAAAGGGAATCACATTTTCTAATTGGGAATTTAAATTATCTGCGTATGCAGATGATATTTTATTATATTTAAGAGAACCAGAAGACACCATTCCAGATCTACTTAACTTAATAGAAAAGTTTGGAAAGTTTTCTGGATATAAAATCAATTGGGAAAAATCTGAAGTTCTTCCAATTAATATCCATTGTACCAAAGGATTATTTGATTCATATTCATTTAAATGGAAAGAGGAAGGACTAAAATATTTAGGTATTCTTATAAAAAATACAATTGATGACACAGTAAAAGAGAATGAAAAACTTTTATTAAAGAAAATAACAGAAATGTGCGAGCAATGGAATCCTTTACATCTTTCTTGGTGGGGAAGAGTTCAAACAATTAAAATGATGATTTTACCTGTGGTTTGTTATCAAATGAGTATGATCCCAATATTTTTTCAGGGGTCATTTTATAAAAAGTTAAACAGTATACTAACAAAATTTGTTTCGTTTGGGAAAAGACCCAGAATCGCTTTAGCATCATTACAAAAAACAATTAAGGAGGGAGGGGTAAATTTTCCAAATTTCTATAGGTACCATCAAGCCTATATTTTAAGACAGGGTATGTATTGGATCCTCCCAGATCTCATGGAAAATGTACCTGATTGGTTATATTTAGAATGGCGTCTCATGTTCCCTTTACATCCAGAACATTTCATTAGTATAACAATGCCCAGGAGTTATAAAGATCATAGAATTCTAATAGATACATGGAAAACATTAAGATTTATAAGCAATTTATCAACAAATCCATTGGCTAAATCTTTAAATCAATCTATTTGGGTAAACTCCAGGATCAAAATTGGTGGATTTAAAATAGTATGGAAACAATGGATAATAGCAGGTATACGTACTTTAAAAGATGTAATAATAAATGGATCACTGCTTAGTTTTTCACAATTGCAACAAAAATTTGGATTAGAAAAAACACAATATTTTAAATGGATGCAATTGAAGCAGGCTATTCAGGAAGGGTTCCCTGAATGGAAGAATCTTAATAATCAATATAGTTTGCCAATCCTTTGTTTTCAAGCAGATTTTCTAGGACACCAAGCTGCAAAATGGTATAAGATTATATATGAATTTTCAAACAAAAAAAAGAGAACAGGACTTAGGGACATTTGGAGTATTGAGATAGGACAGACAATTTCTGCATCTCAATGGCAAAAATTTGGTCCTGGAGAATACATACTACAAGGTCAGCATCTATGAGTCAAACATGGATGTTTTTATTACATAGAGTTTTATGGACCCCTACAAGATTACAGAAATTAGATAGTAGTAGATCTAATAGATGCTGGCATTGTAAGATAGAAGTGGGGACATTAGATCATTTATTATTCTTTTGTCCCTGTATTAATTCCTTTTGGAAATTAATTTGGCCCCAAATTAATAAATTATTAGAAAATCATGTTGGACTATCATATGATACAATATTATTTGGAACAACAATGAGAACACAGAGTCCGATATCAGCTAACAATAATAAACTTTTATTAATTCTAACAGGGGTCGCCATTCAGCAAATTACTCAGAATTGGAAAGATTACACTAAATTAAATTACACTTTCTGGTGGAATTCAATTTGTCATATATATAAAATGGAAAAAGTAATGGCATTACAACAAGGTTATATTAAAAAATTTAATAAAATATGGGGACCATTGACAAATTATTCTACTGATCAGATATCATAACACATGTATAGAACATATAGAGGGGGTAGGGAAGGGAAAAATATTGTAATAATAATATGATATAAAATTTTGATAAAGGGTTTCTTTAATTTACAATGTAAGAACATTTATTGATAATTTCAAGTGTTTCTTCATAATTGAATGTAATACATGTATTTCACTTGATGTAAGAATTTAAAAAAGAATAAAAATTATTTACAAAAAAAAAAAAAACAACTGTTTCGGTAAGTAACTGTGCTTTATATTCCTATGGGTGTCTTAGCATTTAGTGTGCACCAAATTGGTTAGCACACCTTTAGATAAAGAACCCCATAATGTAAGGATATCAGGACTTATTACACACCAGTTTTTGAAACTGAAATAGAAAATATATACCGTATATACTCAAATATAAACCAATCTGAAATAAACCGAGGTGACCTTTTCCTCCCAAAAAGAAGGAAACAAAGTTGACTCAAATATAAACCAAGATTAAATATTTGGGTGGTCCTGGTGAGAGTCTACAAAGACTAGACATCCTCGCCATAAGTTAACACCATTTTTTTTTTTTTTACTTTAAATATTTTTATTAGCGCAAAATCACAATAGATTTACAATGACAGAAGTTTAAACAATATCTATTTAGATAAACAATCCCTCTCACCATAACCCCCCCTGTTCCTTACCCCTTATCCCCCCCTTCCCCAAGTTTTAATACATTTATTAACTTCACAGTGTAGATTTTAGTACCCCCAGTGCTTAGTGCCTTTTTATACAGGTTTGGAAATTGAACTTCTGGTTAAGAGATGGAATGACTTAACTCGCCTTTCTGGGACTTTTAATCCATGATGCTTGCCAGACATCTTCCCCAAGCACAGGAAACCTGTATGCAGTGGTCCACTTCAGTTTAGGGACAGCTAAATTCAGGAATCCCAGGTTCAAAGCTATGCTAGCACAGCACCACAGACCCAAACTAGGCCAGAAACACAAGTCAATTTTACTGAACTCATTTTCAGTATTCCCAGAGTTCAACACAAAATTAAAACTACATACACTTAAGCAGGAGCCACTCTGATCTTAAGAGTTGGTTTTTGTTCTTTCACTAGAAAGAACAGGGTAAGAAAAGAGACACGGGAAAACTGTAATAAATTTGGAGAAAGGATCTCTGAAAATGTAAACTGGAGAACTTAGAATAGCCTTTACACACACACCTCTACACACCCCAATGGAGCACTAGACCAGGAAACACGGCTACAAATGGACACAGTGGAACTGTAAGAAGCTACGAACTTCAATTTATCTACCTCTACCCATTCTGCAGGTTCCTGCTCCGTCGGGGGCTTTGCCTGCAGCCGGGTACCTAGACATTGCTGCACAACCATTTGCTTGCACAACAGCCACAGAGACAGAGTGCCTTATCGCTGGTGCTTAAGAAAGCTGATCCAAAAACCTTGAAGAAAGCTCTTAACCGCTGCAGTGCATTCTGATCCGGTGTGGGGCCTTAAGCATCTGAGCACGTTCAAGGCCTGCTGGCTCCCACCTTCTTGGAGGGGACAGGAGCTGTCGGGCCTTGAGCATGTGCAGATGCTCAAGACCCCGCATTGGCCCAGGATAGAGCATTGACGTCGGTGGAGAGAGGCCGTAGCTGAACAGCTACTTGGAGGTCTTTATTCAGCACTGGAACTGGTAAGGAGAAAGCTGCGATGGCAGCAGGGTAGAGTGGAGGATAGTTCAGCAGTGCCAATCATCGGGGGGAATAAGAAAAGTAGCATCAGTCATGGGGGAGGAGCTTGCAGGAGAGCAGCTCCAGGGGGGGGACGGGTGCATGTAGGAGAGCAGCGCCAGTCATTGTAAATGGAGTACAAAAGCATTGGCTTTCTGGTGGACTTGAATATAAACCGAGACCCCTATTTTGTGGCCATTTTTTGGCCCCAAAATCTTGGTTTATAGTCGAGTATATATGGTATACACTATAATTGTATTAGTGAAAATACTTTGATTTAACGTTAAGAAATATGCCTCTTGTATTTGAATTTAGAATATTATATATGAGATCATTTTTACTGTGTACAAAGATTTTGGAAATAGATACTCTCTAATACGTTGTCTTCATTTACACGTATTCAAGTCTCAGTACAGTGGAACCTTGGTTTGCGAGCATAATTCATTCCAGAAGCATGCTCGTAAACCAAAGTGCTCGTATATCAAAGCACATTTCCCCTTAGAAGACAATGGAAACGCAGGCAATTCGTTCCACATCCCAAAAAAGACACAATCCCCCCTCCCCCAAGGCCACTGGCGCGCGTCCACCCTGCCCCCAAGAACCAATGTCTCCCCCCCGCCCAAACCCTTACCGTGATCAGGCACCAGCATGCAGCACCAACCCACAGGATGTGCCGGTGCCCAAAGAGCCTGCCGCTGATTTTGCTTAGTCTTGAGCCATCTGCACATGCTCAAGGCCTTCTGGCTCCAGCTATCTCCGAGATTCTAATGAGATTCTCGGTGTCTCTCATTAGAATCTCGGAGAGAGCAAGAGCCAGAAGGCCTTGAGCATGCGCAGATGCTCAAGGCCCAGCAGAATCAGCGGCAGGATCTTTGGGCACCGGCACGTCCTGTGAGTTGGTGCTGCGTGCCTGTGCCCGATCGTGGTAAGGGTTTGGGTGAGGGGGCGATGCCGGTTCTCGGGGGCAGTGCCTCGCATATCAAGTTGGTTTGCGAGGCAAGATTTGCGAGAGTGTTTTGCTCGTCTTGCAAAACACTCGCAAATCGCGTTACTCGCAAACTGAGGTATGACTGTACTGTATATACTTTTCTTGCAGTTTACACAGCTGTACATTATTTTTATGATTTTTGAGGTCGTCATTTCTTTTCGAGCTTATAATTTTAGCGCATACAAAAACAGCTGTGATATTTTCATTACAAGATAACTTGACTTGGGTTTTTTTTTCTCCAAATTTTAAATGTTATTTCTAATCTGGAAGCTTGCTGTGTCACCATGTCTGATATTTAACAATTTTCTATATTAGGTATCTACAGCGCACAGTGAAGCATCCTACCTTGTTACAAGATCCTGATTTACGACAATTCTTGGAAAGCTCAGAGGTATTAATTTTTCCCAAAGATATGGATTACCCCAGCATTGCCACAGTATAATGCTGGTCTTTAAGTATTTCTTCTTGTTAGCAGAGAAGCAGCAAAACAGTTCTATGTGTTTTCTTTTTTGATAAGTTTAGAACTGAAGGAAAAAAAAGAATAGTTGTAAATGGTGTTTGTTTCATATACTCTTGTGTCTCTCAATCCACAATGTTAACATTGAAAACAGGATTTTCATTCTTGAATTCCAAAAACATTTTATCTAGGTGGCTACATGAATTCTTATTAACAGGCATATCCTAGGTTGTAATATTCTAAAAAAAAAAAAAAGCACTTGTGTTAGAGTTCCAAAAAGGTATCTCTTTTTTATGCCTGTTGTATAAAAGCAGTATGGGCACCTATGTTCTTGATAAATTTGGCATCCAGAATCAGCCCCAGTAGAACCTAGTCCTTCAAGCACAAATTTACACATGCTTTGAAGAAAATGCAAATGTGGGCATGTACTCCATGCATGTATTTATATATTTTATCAAATGTTCATATGCCAGTGTCAACTTGCTCTACACCCATTATATCTTCTAGGGTGCCTAATGCATAACTTGCTTGTAACTGCATTATGTAGGTGCAAGTTTATAGCCACGTTTTTTTTACAACTCCACACGTTAAGCCTGCTTTTCCTCACAGAAAATGCATATAAAATTATCACATAGAAGGTAACTTTGTTGGGGCACCTTAGCTATCAAGGCATCTAGATTCAACGTGCCTGTTTTATAAAAGCTTCAAAGATACTTCCCCAAGTTGTGTTATCATTGGATGTCGGATTTATTTTTTAATAAATAAATATTTGGCTATCAGAATTTGGCCAGTTACCATGGTTTTCTTTCAGGAAAATAAAATGGCCTGCCAGTTCCTCATTAGTCCATTTTTTTCATTAATTATTTTAGTATGGTCTTATAATGTAACAATTGTAACTTTGCTTTATTCCTTCCAGTGTAAAACGTGTGCACCTATATTCCCTGGGTAATTTTATGAAGGCACATGTTGCTTTTATAAAAAGGGAAGTTTCCTAGGATTTTTGAACATAAGTTACAATTGTTACATTATAAGACCATACTAAAATAATTAATGAAAAAAATGGACTAATGAGGAACTGGCAGGCCATTTCAAATGATGCCACCCAGATGTGAGAATGTGTGTTCTGCTATCCTTGGAGAACACCTGCTACAGGTAAATTTGCTTTATTCCTTCCAGTGTAAAACGTGTGCACCTATATTCCCTGGGTAATTTTATGAAGGCACATGTTGCTTTTATAAAAAGGGAAGTTTCCTAGGATTTTTGAACATAAGTTACCTGTAGCAGGTGTTCTCCAAGGATAGCAGAACACACATTCTCACATCTGGGTGGCATCATTTGATATTGTAGAGTACCCTGGGGAGATGCTCTTCAGCATTTTTTCTAGGAGTCTATGCATGTGCACACCTTATTGCCTGTCACTGCCACGTGGGACTAGGGCATTCTATTATAGATCTAATTTAATCTAATCTAAACCTTAAGTTTATATACCGCATCATCTCCATGAGAATGGAGCTCGACACGGTTTACAAGAACTTAAAATAGTGGGTAGAGAAGAAGAAAAAGGATTACATGAACTTATGTGTAGAAGGGGGGAGAGAAAGGGGGGAAGGATAGAGCTACAATTTGCTGAAAAGCCAGGTTTTCAGTTGTTTGCGGAATAACTGAAGGGAGCTCAGGTTCCGCAGCGGGGTGGTGAGGTCGTTCCAAAGACCTGTGATTTTGAAGAGAAGGGATTTTCCCAGTTTGCCTGAATAGTGGATGCCGTGTGGAGAGGGGAAGGCTAGTTTAAGCCTTTGGGCAGTTCTGGAGGAGTCAGGACTGGAGGAGTTGAAAGATAGTGGGATAAGAGGAGGCAGGATTCCGTGAATGATCTTGAAAGCCAGGCAGGAACATTTGAAATGGATTCTGGAGATTATTGGGAGCCAATGAAGTTTGGCAAGGAGTGGGGAGGCATGGTCAGACTTGCGTTTTGAGAAGATCAGTTTGGCTGCAGTATTCTGGATTAGCTGGAGTCTTAGAATACTTTTTTTTTGATAGATTTAAGTAGATGACGTTGCAGTAATCTAGTTTGGAGAGGATGATGGATTGGACAAGGATGGCAAAGTGTTGTTGGCTGAAGTAGGATCTAGCTTTCCTCAGCATGTGAAGGCTGAAAAAGCATGATTTTGCCAAGGAGTTGAGGTGGTCATTGAGGGAGAGAGAGGAATCGATAGTGATACCAAGGACCTTGCATGAGAACTCGAGCTGTAGTGTATCGCCTGTGGGTAGTGTGAAAAGATGATAGAATAAAACTTCTAGGAGAGGAGGCGAGGATCTGAGAAAGCTTTGCTGTCCTCGGAGAACACCTACTACAGGTGAGTAACTTTGCTATCTTGGAGAACAAGCAGGAGGACATCATATAGAAACATGAAAGAAGATAAAGGCCAAATGGCCCATCCATTCTGCCTATCCACAACATCCACTATCTCCTCCTCTCCCTAAGAGATCCCTCATGCCTGTCTCATTCTATCTTGAATTCAGATACAATTTTTGTCTCCATCACCTCTACTGGGAGACTTGCAAGCATCTACAACCCTTTCTGTAAAGAAGTATTTCCTTAGATTACTCCTTAGCCTTTCACCTCTTAACTTCATCCTATGCCTTCTCCTTCCGGAGTTTTCCTTCATTTGAAAGAGACTCACTTCCTGTACATTAATGTCATGGAGATATTTAAATGCCTCTATCATATCCCCTCTCTCCTGATTTTCTTCCAGAGTACACATATTAAGGTCTCTAAGTCTATCCTCATACGATTTATGACAAAGACTACTAACCAGTTTTGTAGCAGCCCTATGGATTGCTATCTTTTTTGAAGGTGCAGTCTCTAAAACTGCACCCAGTATTCCAAATGGGGCCTCACCAGAGACTTATGCAAGGCCATTATCACCTCCCTTTTCCTACTGGCCATTCCTCTCCTTATGCACCCAACCATCTTCCTGGCTTCGACTACCACCTTTTCTACTTGTTTTGCCACATTGAGATCATCAGACATAATCGCCACCAAGTCCTGTTCCTCTTCTGTACTCAAGTACTTTATCTCCTATACTATACCATTTTCCAGGATTTTTTTAGCATTAAATCTTATTTGCTAATTACCAGACCATTCTTCAGGCTTTGCTAGATCCTGCCTCATGTTATCCACATCCTCTGGGGTGTCTACCCTGTTACAGAACTTGGGTTCATCCGCAAAAAGACAAACTTTGCCAGACAGTCCTTCCTCAATATCACTCACAAAGATGTTAAATAGAGCTGGTCCAAGGACAGATCCCTGCAGCACTCTGTTAACAACACTATCTCTGCTGAGCAGGTCTTGGAAAATCATTTTGTGATCTAAGAGACCAAAGTGCTCACATCGACGACATCCATGCAGCTACACATTTCAGCTCCAGGATGCAAGTTTCTCTCATTTGTCCTTTACCCAAGACAACAAGGATCGATGAAAACACCGCCTGTGTACCTATTTGCTTCACCGTCTGTCCCAGGGCTATGAAGTCACTTTTGATACATTCAGTAGAATATACTGATGTTTGGGAATCCCTATTTATCAGGTTGTCTGAAACAAAACAGAAAAGCAGGGAAAAAGAAAAAGCCTACAAGTAGCAAGGTCAAAAATGTTATTTTGGAACAGCCTGGAACAAACAAACTGAGCCTGGGGGGGTTAGTTGGATTCTAGACTCCAAACAAGTGCTATTGGATTGTCTGACCAAACCAGCTGTTGTCAGAAAGGCAGTAATGAGATGTCAATGTAAGAACAGAAAACCACATTGCAGCCTTGCAAATCTCCTTTAAGGAGCCCAGCCTGGGCATAGGTCTAGGATAGGATGAAATCCCCCTGTCCTTTTTGTGATCAGTAAGTACTTGGAGTATAATCTCTTCTCTTCTTTCCCTGGTAGCACAGGCTTAACTGCATTGGTCTGTGAAAGGGCAATTTGTAGTATTAAGAGCTTAACGTTGATGTCCTCAGTAGGCAATTTGGAGGGATTATCTGCCAATGAAAGGTATAAGCCATCCAGACTATTTTCAGAACTCATTGGTCTAAAGTTTCAAGGGACCATCATTTTTTTGGGTAGGGGTGGTATGGTAAATTCAGCCTCTGTTCTGCTTGGTAGGCTGTCTGGGATGGATATTTTATTGCAGCTATGCTCTCCTAGAGCCAGTCAAAAGCCTGCCCCTTGCTTTGACTGGGAAAATAACTGGGTCTTCTGAGCTCTCCACTGCTGCTCTTGGGGACAGGAGATCTGTGATGAATCAGAGCAAGGCGTGTACCTGTGCGAGTAGTACACCCTCTGGCCAAATACCTCCTATAAGAGGTTGCACTAGGAATGGGCTTGGACAGTGATGTATCAGTATGTTTCTTGATGAGGTTGGTAGTCTCCCCAGCCTGGGACAAAATGGAGGTTATTTTTCAGTGATATCTGCCAGATTCTCTTGACATTCTGGTTCTAAATGCAAGGCATACAGCTAGACAAGTCTGTTCATCCTGAGAGTCATGGCAGAGGCCCAGGACACCACATCAAAAGCATCATAGGTTGCTCAACCATGAGCTTTTTACACTCCTGCACTCCCAATGCATGGCTACTAGCTGGTATGGTTCTGCAGCCTTCTAAGGTTAAAGTGTCTGCAGATTCCATCACATTGCACACTAATTTCTGCAAGTGTATTCTCATGAAGAGCTGGTAAAAATGTATGTGGGAGGATAAGATAGCATAGCAGTCTAAAGAAAACCTTCCCCTGAATCTTCCTCCTTGGGGGCACCAGGCAGTGTCTTAAAGCTTTAGGTTATTTTGAGAGTAGATTCAACAACCATAGAATAGTGTAGGAGCCTTCTAGACACTAAAAGTGGTCTCCCTTCTGAATGGTTTCATTGTATTATTTAGACAGAGAGGTGGTCTTCCACTGCTTCATCTGTACTGCCCTAAGGCACTGTCATAGCTTCTCTTGGTGGGCCAGCAAAGTCAAAGATGCCTAGTCTAACTGACATGGAATGGACTTAGCTACATTCCTAACAAAATTGATAAAGGAGAGCTCTCAAAGAAAGGTCTTCTCCATGAGGCAGAGAGGATTCTCAAGGTGTATGCATAGGGATTTCTTCTCCAAGAAGAAACAAGCTAGTTAGAAAAGAGCCAGGCCGACGATCATTTTGTGGCTTTTAAGCCACTGCTTCAGGGCCATGACACCAGCGCTCCAGACTATCGATTCACAGAGTAAAACTCCTACTTGCTACCACACCTAGCTTGTTTTTTCTAGTTAGTTTTGACTATTTTCAGGCTCCCACCTGCCAGTAATAAGTTATATGTGAAAGTTTTTTGCCAGTGATGCTTGGGTGGAAGAGAGTGGGAACACCTCTCTGTGTCTGAGGATTTTCTATCGCCTTAAAATACTTTTTCTGTTGTTGGTGTGTACTGACCAAATGAAGTGAGTTGTTTTCTAGTATATTGCATATTTTCCCTCCATTCCTCTTTTTTGTCACTTTATAGAAGCCTGCATAAAATGCTGTTCTTACTCCCTCAAGTCTCATAGGAAATTATCTCCATATCTTGTATTTGCCATTGCTCTTAGTTTTAAGAATGGAATTTCACTCTAGTTTGACAAATATACTGGCATATATTTGTCAAGTAAACTCTCAAACACACAATAATATTTTACATGTATGTCCTTTCTGAATATTGTATGGAAACTCTTTTACTGGTCTTGGTTTCCTTGGTTAGTAATGTATTCTTGCAGACCTTTCTACTAGTGTGTAGTAAAGCTATTTGACTGTTTCTTAATGGCTTCTGACAAACAAAGTGTTTGTTCTATCTAAATGTAAAGATGCCCAAGAAAGCAAATGGAAAGTATTTTTTTATGTTTTCCTTTGAGAATGTAAAAGTAGTAAATTTGAGAAATTAGATTCTACTATATTGAAATGTATGAGAGTGGAGAAAACACAACATCCTTTTTTGTCCCTCCTGTGCCCAGTTAAACCTCCAGCCTTTTAACCGGTTTGTTTGCCCTTATTTGTCATTCAATTCCAGCTGCCAAGAGCAGTTAGTACCCAGGCTCTGAGTGGAGCAGGAATATTGAGGATGGTGAACAAGGCTGCCGACGCTGTCAACAAAATGACAATCAAGATGAATGAATCGGATGCAGTAAGAGCTGATTTTTCAACTTGAATAATGAGATGAATTAATTAGACTCAACAATTGCATTTTAAAGCTCTAGGAATAGAAAATGGGATATTAATTTGCTTATTAGCTTTGATTCTCAGTTAACCATCCTGGTTGTATTAGGTTTGTTGTAGTAATGAATCATTCTAATAATCATGTTAGTCCTAGAGAAGACTGGATTCTGTTTTAGCTGTGGTACCTTTTCATTATGCCAACACAAGAAAAATCATCAGATATTGTAGTATATGAGTTTTCAAGATCATGTGCCTCTTCAGATGCAACAGCAAAGTTGCGGGAAGGAAGAAAGCACAAGTGAAAAAGTAATGTAGTTAAAAAGGGAATGTTTAGAAAATTACTCAAGATACAATTATTTGTGGATGCCTTTTTTAGCCAATAATTTTCCTTTCTTCACAGTTGATGAATTATTCATGATATTCATTATATAAGCTATGGTATTAGATTGTAGATATGATTTCTGATGATTGTGTGTCTGTTTTATCATGTTTTTACAAAATTATGTATGAAAATTATGTAAACCGTTTTGTTTTAAATGGTATAGAAATTTTTAAAAATAAATAAATAATCCACTGTAATAACTATGCCTGCTAAATTTTTTCCAGTGGTTTGAGGAAAAACAGCAGCAATTTGACAATCTGGATCAGCAGCTAAGGAAACTTCATATTAGTGTAGAAACTTTGGTTTACCACAGAAAAGGTGGGTTTCTAGTATATGAAGTATGATATTACAGAAAGTAAATAGCTGTTTTAGCTCCGAATGGGAAAGAGAGATGAGAGGGTGTAATGTTGGATATGGTGTTGGAGAGGGAACAGTGGGATGGATGGAAAGGGTTGCAAGAGGGGCCTCAAGGAGGTGGAAAGAATACTTGGATCCGAGTTACATACAAATTCACTTTAATGGTTTAAAAAAGGAACCCGTTCTTTATCCCAGGACAAGCAGGCGGCATATTCTCACATGTGGTGACATTACTGACAGAGCCCCAGCACGGACACTTCAAAAGTGCATCTCCATTTTAAGACTTGAGAAAGTTTTCGATAGTCCACACATCGCATGTGTGAGTGCCTTCCCGCACAATGTAGGCGCGCGGTCCCTCAGTTTCTTAGTTTCCACAGAGCTAAGAAGTCGCGTTTCAACGGCCATTTAAATTTTTTTGCTGCCTTCCCGCTCTCGCGGTTTGTGACTTTCAGTCATATCCTTCTTTTTTTCCCTTTTTTTTTCTCATTTTAATAAAAACTTAAAAAAAAAAAAAAAAGATTACTTTTTTCTGTCTTCAGGTTTTGGCCCGGTGGGGCCTTTTCACCATCTCAGCCATCAAGTTCAATTTTGCTGAGATGGTGTTCCCGTCCATGTCAGCCCGCTGATGGGATTCAAGAAGTGCGGTCGCTGTGCTTGGGCTATTTCGGTAACTGACCCTTACAGCTGGTGTCTCCAGTGTTTGGGGCCCGAGCACTGTGCCGAGACTTGCAAGCACTGCTCTTCTCTTCCAAAAAGAACTCTTAAAAATCGTCTTCTCCAGCAGCACAAGCTTTTCGGTATCATTATGGAAGGGAAGCCAACATCATCACCAACACCGACTGCACCACCTAAAACGACACCGAAGACTACAGCACCGAAAGACCCACCGACGCTGACTCCCGTGGATCAATATTCCATCCCTTTGGGTAAGCTGGCTAAGAAGTCTTCCCCTTCCCCCTCCAGGACACAGGTCAAAGCTGAATTGAGTCAAGTCATGCCGACCTCTCAGAAGTCCCGTAAGCACAGGGTCCTGATCTCGGTGAGTGCCTCTTCATCGGCATCCTCATCTCTGGACCGTGTCGCAACATCTTCGGTACCGGCAAAAAAACCTCCGCCTCCCATACCGCTGCTAACCCTTAATCAGAAAAATGATGCTCTGCTTTGGGAGGAGCTTGGAGAGCATTTTCAAATGCTCATTCCAACGCAGCTTCTCCCGGTGCAGGTCCTGTCTGAGCATATCATGACACCGACCACCGGCACCATCGATGACCCACTGATGCGGCATCACACCACACGCCGCTCCAAGTCTTCAACACGGGCGTTGAAGCATCGATCCTCGGCACCAGTCTCTATCCATTCAGTCATCGAGAGACCAAACACCTGTAAAGTCTGGTAAATTGTCTTGCAAACAAAAGCATGCTGACACTCCAACACCAGAACAACAATTAAAGCTTCCGACACCAGACTTGCACTGATCCCAACATTGGTCTCCATCGCAGTTACAAGACTCTGATTTGTTGGTAAACTCGAATCTGGCGACTCCATCTACCACAGAGGCTGAAGGCTCTTATGCCTTAGGCTCTCCACGCCATTTTCCTACCAGGGCTTCTTCCCCAAGCGAGAAAATCTCCTTCTCAAAATTTTTCCGTTAATTGGAGTAAGACCTCTCCATTCACTTGGAGGCTGATTCTAAGTACAGCAAATACTTTCTGGAAACTTGATTATGACCAGCCTCCTAGGGAAATGATTAAATTACCATTACATGGCATCTTGAGAGAGACATTTTATAAGAACTTTGAGAATCCTATTTCTATTCCAATTGCACTAAAGAAGCTTGAGTCTCTATACATAGTGGTTCCTCTCCTGGAATTTGATAAACAGCAGCTGCCACATCAATCCACTTTAGCTGACGATGACTTCTTCAGTGTTTATGCCTTAGCCCCCCTCCTGGTAGAGAGGGGCGTCCCATGGATAAATTTGGATTCTGGATTTACCAATACTCCATGCTGGCAAATCGGTCAGGAAGCTACAATTTTTTACTTTTCCTGCTATCATTATGCAGTTTTCTGCTTATCAAAAATACATTACTGCTCATAAAACCAAAGCTTACCAGCAGCTTGTCTACACTACAACTGCGTAAATATATGGTTTGCTCTGCAAATGACACTTTTGAGCTAACTTCTAGAGCAGCGGCCATGTTGGTGCCATGCACAGACTTGCCTCGCTCCCGGTATCTGACATGGATGTTAACCACCAAGACCATTTCGCTAATGCACCATGCCTTGGTGATGAGCTCTTTGGCCCCTCCACTGCCACTGCCACACAAAAGCTATCTGCCCATTAGACATGCTGGGACACTCTGATCAAGCCAAAAAAGAAACCACCTGCCTCTGGACCATTTAAACCTCCTTCTTCGTACCAATGCAGGTTTTCTGCCAAGGTTGCTGCTCCTGCCTGTCCTCCACCAAAAAAGCAGAGACAGCAAACATGTCAACCCAAAAAAATCAACTGAACTCAACCAAAACCCTTGCAGTCTTTTTGACGTGTTCCTATAGAGCATAGCCATCGTTCCACTGCTTCATCAACTTCCTCTGCAGATTGGAGGGCGTCATCAATTCTTTATCCATCATTGGGAGCTCATCACCTGGGTATTGAACATTATTCGGGAGGGTTACTCTCTACACTTCATGACCCTTCCTCCAGCTCATCCTCCAAAAGAGTCTGCTTCCAATCCTCCGCAGTCCTCTCTCCTTCAGGAGATTCAATCCCTACTTCTCCTCGGTGCCATCGAGGAAATCCCTCTGTATCAGCAAAACAAGGGATTTTACTCCTGCTACTTCTTAGTACCCAAGAAGATGAGAGGACTGCACCCAATTCTAGATCTCAGAATTCTCAACAAATTTTTGGTCAGAGAAAAATTTTGAATGTTAGCCCTAGCCACTCTATATCCAATCATGGCTTACAACAACTGGTTATGCTCTCTGGATCTAAAGGAAGCCTACACCCATATACCAATTCACCAGGCATCTGGGAAATATCTTCGATTTCAAGTCAACCATTGTCATTACCAATACAAAGATCTTCCCTTCGGCCTGGCATCTTCTCCAAGAATCTTCACAAAGTGCCTAGTTGTGGTGGCAGCTGCCCTGAGGTCTCAAGGTCTGCAAGTCTTCCCTTATCTAGACGACTGGCTGATCAAACCTCATTCATCTCAGGCTGTTGCTCTGCTGACGAATCAAACCATTTCTTTTCTTCAAACACTAGGGTTTGAGATCAACTTCCCCAAATTGAATCTGCATCCATCGCAGAGTCTACAGTTCATTGGAGCAATTCTCGGCACCATTCTCATGAAAGCCTTTCTACCGCCGGACCGTCTTCACACACTCCTGCAACTATGTCAGCGAGTGCTTCAATTACAAACCATCTCTGCACATCACATGATGGTTCTCCTAGGCCACATGGCCTCCGCAGTTCATATCACACCTCTGGCCACGCTTCATCTTAGAACATAGAGTATGACGGCATAAAAGGGCCATCGGCCCAACAAGTCTGCCCACTTGAAGAACTCTCCCTCTAAGAATTTCCCGGATCGAACCCACTCCAAGAACCCTTCCTCATCAAGAACCCTCTTTTTAAGCATTTCCCAGGAGCGAACCTACATGTTTATCCCATCGTCCCTTGAAGTCGAGTGTGTTACTGGCCTCAACTACCTGACGTGGAAGACCATTCCATCGATCAACCACTCTTTCCGTGAAGAAGTATTTCCTGATGTCACCATGAAATCTCCCACCCTTGAGTTTGAGCGGATGCCCTCTGGTTGCCGTGGGACCCGTAAGGAAGAAGATATCTTCCTCCACCGCAATACGGCCTGTAAGCTATTTGAATGTCTCTATCAAGTCACCCTTTTCTCTGCGTTCTTCGAGAGAATATAACTGCAGCCTGCTCAGACATTCTTCATATAGTCCTGAGACCATCTTAGTAGCTATACGCTGAACCGACTCCAATCTCTTCACATCCTTTTGATAATGTGGCCTCCAAAACTGAACACAGTACTCCAGATGAGGTCTCACCATCAACTTGTACAACGGCATTATGACTTCAGGCTTACGGCTGATAAAATTTCTCCGGATGCAACCTAGCATTTGTCTAGCCTTGGCTGAAGCTTTCTCCACCTGATTGGCAGTTTTCATATCTTCACTAATGATTCACCCAGGTCTCGTTCTGTGATGGTTCTTGTTAAGTTTTCACCATTCAGGGTGTATGTTCTGCAGGGGTTATTGCTACCAAGGTGCATCACCCTACACTTCTTGGCATTAAAACTCAGTTGCCAAGTATTAGACCATTGTTCCAGTAAAAGTAGGTCCTGCCTCATAGTGTCTGGCACGGTTGCGCTGTAGGGCTCGGTTGCGTTGCCCACAATGTTGCATAGTTTAGCGTCATCCGCAAATAACGCAATTTTACCTCAAAGTCCCTGAGGTAGATCCCTTACAAAGATATTAAATAGTATTGGACCCAAAACCGAGCCCTGTGGCACTCCACTGGTCACTTCCGACATTTCCAAGGGAATATCATTTACTACCACCCTCTGAAGTCTGCCACTAAGCAAATCTTTAACCCATATAGTCTATGTATCTCCAGACCCATCGTATTCATCTTGTTTAATAACCTATGGTGTGGGGCACTAAAAAAAGCCTTTCTGAAGTCAAAATACACGATATCAAGGGATTGTCCCCATCCAGTTGTTTCGTTACCCAGTCAAAGAAGCTTATCAGATTGGTTTGACAAGACCATCCCTTTGTAAATCCATGCTGGTAGGGATCCCTCAGTCTTTCGTCGTCCAGAAATGTATCCAATCTGTTTTTAATCAACATTTCCATAAGTTTACACACTATTGATGTGAGACTCACCGGTCTGTAATTTTCAGCCTCCAACCTACTTCCCTTTTTGTGAAGCGGAATGATGTTAGCAGTTTTCCAGTCCAAGGGGACTTTTCCCTTGCTTAGCGAAAGATTGAAAAGCGCAGCTATCGGTTTCGCCAGGACATCTCTTAATTCCCGAAGTACTCTGGGGTGTAGATTATCTGGCCCCATGGCTTTGTTTACTTTTAACTTCGATAGTTCGTGATAGATGTTGTTCTCAATGGGTCCTTGCTTCTCTGTGGTCTCAAAGCGACAGATCGACTCTCACAGCATATTTCTGTGACCTCATCTCTTCGACAGTCGCTTCAATGGTAGATGATTTCCTCCAATTTGTCCAGAGGTCTCCTCTTCCACTTACCCCCTCATCGCAAGGTGCTCACAACAGATTCCTCAATTTATGCTTGGGGGGCACATCTGGATGGTCTTCAGACTCAAGGTCATTGATCCTCCAGGGAACTAAAATTCCACATCAATCTTCTGGAACTCAGGGCAGTTTATTATGCTCGAAGCTTTCCAACAGCTCGACAATCGAACTCCTGCTTCATACAGGCAATTAAGTAGCAATGTACTACATAAACAAGCAAGGAGGCACAGGCTTTCTCCTGCTTTGTCGAGAGGCACAGAATATTTGGTTTTGGGCGACTGCTCATAATATCTTTCTGAAAGCAGTCTATATTCAGGGGGAGCAGAATTCCTTGGCAGATGACCTCAGCAGAATTCTTCAGCTGCACAAATGGACACTCAGCTTTCCAACTCTCCAGTCCATCTTTGCACAATGGGGCACTCCTCAAGTGGACTTGTTTGCATCTCCCCACAATCACAAGTTGCCCTAGTTCTACTCCAGACTGTATACATCTCACAGGCTGGGAGCCGATGCGTTTCTCATAGACTGAACACAAATGTTTCTGAATGCGTTTCCTCCCACTCCTCTCATTTTGAAGACTCTTTTCAAACTCGAGCAGGAGTCAGCCACCATGATTCTCATGCATCCTAAATTTCTCCCATCTCAGTCAGTCAATTGTGCTTCCAGTTTTTTTCCCCTAAGCCTCATTCTCATGCAGGAGAAACAGCACTTCACACTCTGGACTGTAAGCGTGCTTTGGCCTATTACATTGACAGAACAAAGTTGCATAGAACTTCTCCACAACTTTTCATCTCATTTGATCCTAACAAGAGAATGATTTCCAAGTGGTAGCTGCCTGTATATCGTTCTGTTATGCTCAGGCTGGACTGCAACTGGAGAGTCTGGTCACAGCCCATAAGGTCCGAGCAATGGCAGCTTCTGTAGCTTTCCTCAGATCTATTCCTATTGAGGAAATCTGGTCCTCAGTTCACACATTTACATCTGGATTCTTTCTCCAGACAGGATGGGCACTTCGGCCAGTCAGTATTACAAAATCTATTTTCTTTAAGGCCACCACTCCCACCATCCCATTCTGGTTAGCTTGGAGGTCACCCACATGTAAGAATATGCTGCCTGCTTGTCCTGGGATAAAGCACAGTTACTTACCGTAACAGGTGTTATCCAGGATCAGCAGGCAGATATTCTCACAACCCACCCACCTCCCCTGGTTGGCTTCTTAGCTGACTTATCTGAACTGAGAGACCACGCGCCTACATCGGGTGGGAAGGCACTCATGTATGCGCGGTGTGGACTATCGCAAACTTTCTCAAGTGTTAAAGTGGTGATGCGCTTTTGAAGTGTCCATACCGTGGCTCCTTTGGTGATGTCGCCCACATGTGAGAATATTTGCCTGCTGTCCCTGGATAACACCTGTTATGTAAGTAACTGTGCTTAACCTTGGGACTGCCTGTAAAAGTTAGTTGAATTTTATGTACTGTTCAGTAGAAAGTGCAAACTTGGGGAAAGGGAGATTTATTAAATAGGTAAACTCAGGGACTTTATTTTAAGTAGTCTGCTCACTTTGCAAGAGAGTTTAAGGGGTAGTGTGTTCTTTTTTTAAATCTTTATTCATTTTTAAAACTTTCAGTAAATGTAACAATCATTTTATACTTTAACATCACTTAATATACCATCAAAGTTTAACTCACATCAAATATCCCTTCCCCCCCTTATACCCAACAATTTTACTTAAGCATAAGAAATCATAAAGTATCCCCCCCCCCACCCTGGACGTGTATGAACAAAGGGAAAAAATAATATTATTCATTCTGTACAATATTTTGTTAATGGCTCCCAAACATCCCTAAATTTCTTAAAATGTCTTTGCTGTATGGCTATTAACTGCTCCAGTTTAAAGATTTGGCATAACGAATTCCACCAAAATTTATAATTCAGCTGATCCCAATTTTTCCAGTTTTTCATAATTTGCTGTATGGCAACCCCTGTCATGATGAGCAAAAGTTAATTATTATTAGAAGAAATTTGACTCTTAACGCTCATGGAAGTACCAAATAACACAGTGTCATATGATAATGCCACCGGATTTTCCAGTAGATTATTTACTTGGCCCCAAATGGATTTCCAAAAACTAAGTATCAATGGACAATAGAATATTAAATGATCTAATGTCCCAGCTTCAAGAGACAATGCCAGTATCTATTAGACTTAGAGCTGTCTAATTTCTGTAAACGAACTGGGGTCCAAAATGCTCTATGTAACAAAAAAACAAAAACAAGTTTGTCTCATAGATGCCGATGCTGTACATCTCATCCTCCAAGCCCAAATTCATGGCCTTTGAGACACAGTAATTTGATTCTTTATCTCAATGCTCCAAATGTGTCTTAAGACAAGTTTTTGTCTTTTTATTCAAGAATTCAGATATTAATTTATACTCTCAGAACAGGATAATAAAGCCCATATTTTGCCCCGATCTCCTTTAATGGTTGCCTCATTTGTAGAAATTGTTTGCGAAGATGCACTGTAGCACTTATGAAGTCTGGGACAAACATAATATTTGAATCCTTATAAGACAGATTTTTTTCTCTTTTGCCACCCTTTAAATTTCTAAAATGTGCTGGAAAAGTAGCAGGTGAAATATTACTGGTCTAGGTCTCTCCTGACAGTGAGGTCTCCTTCCCAGGATCCTATGTGCCCTCTCTATTTCCAGTGGCACCTTTAAGTTTAGGAGTAGTATTTTTGGAATCACTTCCTCCAGGAAATACAACATATCTTTCCCTTCCACCCCTTCCTTTAAACCTAGGATCCTAATATGCCCTTCATGATCTAATAAGTCTCTATCATATCCCCTCTAAGTCTCCTCTTCTCCAGGGAAAAGAGTCCCAGTTTCTCCAATCTCTCAGCGTATGAAAGGTTTTCCATACCTTTTATCAAACGTGTCACTCTCCTCTGAACCCTCTGGAGTATCGCCATATCCTTCTTAAGGTACGGCGACCAATATTGGACGCAGTACTCCAGATGTATATGCACCATCGCCCGATACAACTGTAGGATAACTTCTTTCGTTCTGGTTGTAATACCCTTCTTGATTATACCTAGCATTATCCCAGGACAAGCAGGCAGGTATTCTCACTAGTGGGTGATGTCATCCGACAGAGCCCCGATACGGACATCTTGCAAGCATGTCTTGCTTGAAGAAACTCAGAAGTTTCGAGATGCCCGCACCGCGCATGCGCCAGTGCCTTCCCGCCCGATGTACCGGGCGCGTCTCCTCAGTTCTTTTCTTTCCGCGGAGCTGAGAAGTTCTCTTCAATTCTGCGCTGACTGAAATTTCAGTATTTTGCCTTCTTTCCCCGCGTTTTATTGTTTTACTTACTTTCTTTGAACTTTTATTTCTATTTAAAAAAAAAAAAAAAAAAAGAGTTACAATTATTTCGTCCGGCGGTTCGGCCGGGCCGGCCTCGTGGCTGCGACCTAGCTCCTTCGACCTAGCAACGTCACTTTTCCGGCCTATGTCCCGGCCTATCACCGGTTTTAAAAAGTGCAGCAAGTGCCAGCGTGCGATTTCGTTGACGGACCCACACCGGCGCTGTCTTCAGTGTCTTGGTCCAGAACACGTTCCGAAATCGTGCCGGCCTTGTTCCACGCTCACAGCGCGCTCTTTTAAACGGCGCTGCTTACTTTGGGAGTCCATGTTTAAGATGGAGTCTTCTAAGGAGCCATCTGCTTCGACTTCGACAGATGTTTCACCGGTCTGTTCGAAGCCTGCATCTGCGACTCATGCATCGAGCATCGTGAAGCCAGCATCGTTCACACCGGCTTCTGCATCGAGTTCAGCATCGGTTCCTGCTCCCGTCTCCTCGGTTCAGGTACCGCCTTCCACTGTTCCTCCCGTGGTCATAAAAGTGCCCAAAGCTACCAAGCAGAAGCACTCGACCACGAAGGAACGCGATGACCGTGCAGGAGGACCCCCTTTCGGTGCGGATCCCTCCATATCGGCATCGCTTAAATCCCTGCTCGAGGCTCAATTTGTTGAGCTCATGCGGACGATGGGACCGAGGCTTATCGCTAATATTCAGGGCGATACTACGGTCCCGGTCCCGGAGAGCGGTCCGCCCCCTCCTCCTCCTCCTCGTCGTTCGATTTCCCTGCTCGACGAGGGGGAGCGGCGGAGGGCGGCGGAACCCACTAGGCGGGCTTCCCTTTCTGACATGCCGCCTTTAGAGCCCATTACACCTCCACGTCACCAGGGTACTACATTGGCCCCTGATAATCGGAGTCCTGGGCATACTGCATCGCAGGAGGAGTTCTTTCGCACTCCATACCAGACTTGGGTGGCACTGCGTGAGTCGGCATCGTTGCCTCCCATGCGCTCCACTGCATCGAGTCCAATCCATTCCTTCGAGGCTTCAAGGGATCGATCGATGCATCGAAGATCACGTTCCCCATCCCGGCATCGGGAGGGGCATCGATCTCGACATTCTTCTAGACACTCCTCGCGTCATTCGGAGGTGTCTCCACAGAAGAAAATGCAGCGTATGGGATACTCATCCTCAGATTTATCCCAGCCAGAGGGACCGGAGTATGAAGAACCATCTACCTCATACTCTCCATGCCGCTCTCAGCTCTCCCTGGAACCGGAGGCTTCCACGTCTTCTAGTCCGTCTCGCCGGCCGGCCTTGGCGGACCAACTTTCCTTTTCATCCTTTCTCAGACAGATGGCGGATGACTTGGATGTGACCTTAGATACTGGGTCGAAGTACTCTAAGGAGTATCTGGACACCATGCATTTACCTCATCCTCCGGCGGAGACACTTCGGCTTCCCCTGCATAAGTTACTTGACCAGACTCTCATGCGGTGTTTGGAGACACCGTATTCCATACCTGCGGTACCTAGCAAGTTGGATGCTCGATACCGCATCGTGCACCACAAGGGGTTTGAGGGAGCTCAACTCTCTCATCAGTCCCTCCTAGTCGAGTCTTCCCTTAAACGTTCGCACCCCTCCCAAGTCTACGCTTCCGTGCCTCCTGGCAGGGAGGGGAGAACGATGGATAAGTTTGGTAGACGTATCTATCAAAATTCAATGATGGCGACTCGAGTGCTCAATTACAATTTTTTCTTCTCGTCCTATTTGGATTTTTTCTTGCCGGTACTCCGCAAGTTCACACCTTTCATCGATGCTGAGGCTCGGTTTGAGTTTGAGGAGGTGGTGGCGACCCTGTCCCAGTTGCGCCTCCAATTGATGCAATCCTCCTATGATGCTTTCGAGCTCTCGGCTCGTGCTGCGGCCTGCTCGGTCGCCATGCGTCGACTGGCTTGGCTTCGCACCATTGATATGGATCCGAATCTCCAAGACAGACTTGCAAATGTGCCTTGTGCGGGAGCGGATCTGTTCGATGAGTCTGTCGAGACTGTTACTAAAAAACTGTCAGACCACGAAAAATCTTTCCAGTCTATCATGAGGCCTAAGCCTAAACCACAACAGTCTCGTCCTTCTAGACCGCCTATAATCTACCAAAGGCGTTATCAACCGAGGCAGGCCCCTCCTGCGAGACAGCCTGCAAAGCGACAGCCGCCTCAGAAGACTCAGCAAAAGCCTCAGATGCCGGCTGCTCCCAAGGCTACTCAGCCTTTTTGACTCTCCTCCAGGGAGCATAACCGATCTCGTTCTGCCTACCCCATTTTTTCCCATAGGGGGTCGTCTCCATCATTTTTGTCATCGATGGGAGGCGATCACCACGGACCTCTGGGTCCTCTCCATCTTAAGAGAGGGATACTCTCTTCATTTCCAACGGGTCCCCCCGGACCATCCTCCAAGAGAGTATCCTTCCAACTCCAAACAGACCGCTCTTCTTCTCCAGGAAGCTCAGGCTTTGCTCCGGCTTCGGGCCGTCGAGCCGGTACCGGTGGATCAACAAAACCAGGGGTTTTACTCCCGGTACTTCCTGGTCCCGAAGAAGACGGGCGATCTGCGTCCCATTTTGGACCTTCGGGTCCTCAACAAGTTTTTGGTCAGGGAACGGTTCCGCATGCTGACCCTTGCCTCTCTTTATCCCCTCATCGAGCAGAACGATTGGTTATGCTCTCTGGATCTCAAGGAGGCCTACACTCACATCCCGATTCATCCGGCCTCCCGCAAGTTCCTCAGATTCCGGGTGGGACATCTGCATCTGCAGTATCGAGTGCTTCCCTTCGGCCTATCTTCGTCGCCCAGAGTCTTCACGAAGTGTCTGGTAGTGGTGGCCGCTGCACTCCGGAACATGGGTCTCCAGGTGTTCCCTTACCTCGACGACTGGCTCATCAAGGCCCCGTCCACTCCCAAGGTCATTTCGGCGACCTTGACCACCATTTGTTTTCTGCAGAGCTTGGGCTTCGAGATCAACTTTCCAAAGTCTCATCTTCAGCCCACCCAGTCTCTCCCCTTCATAGGGGCTGTCCTGGATACCATTCAACTTCGAGCATTCCTTCCTCCTCCACGCTTACATGCTCTCCTTCTACTCTGCCAGTCAGTGTCTTCTCGCCAATCCATCTCAGCGAGACACATGATGGTCCTTTTAGGCCACATGGCATCTACAGTTCATGTGACGCCTTTTGCCAGACTACATCTCAGGATCCCTCAATGGACTCTGGCATCTCAGTGGACTCAGGTGTCCGACCCGTTATCTCGTCACATTGTGGTCACTCCTGCTCTACGGCAGTCTCTTCTCTGGTGGATGACCTCTTCGAATCTATCCAGAGGTTTGCTGTTTCATTCTCCTCCCCATCAGAAAGTTCTAACGACCGATTCATCGAACTATGCATGGGGGGCCCATCTGGATGGTCTTCGCACTCAGGGGTTCTGGACCAGTGCGGAACGACTCCATCAAATCAATCTTCTGGAGCTCAGGGCCATCTTCAATGCCCTCCAAGCTTTTCAACATCTGCTTCACGACATGGTGGTCCTTATTCGCACAGACAATCAGGTCGCCATGTATTATGTCAACAAACAAGGGGGCACGGGCTCGGCCCCTCTTTGTCAGGAAGCTCTTCGAGTCTGGGATTGGGCGGTTCGCCACAACACCTTCCTCAGAGCAGTCTACATTCAGGGGAAGGACAACGTCTTGGCAGACAAATTGAGTCGTCTACTTCAGCCTCACGAATGGACGCTCCACTCCGACCCCCTTCATCAGATCTTTGCTCAGTGGGGGACACCTCAGATCGACCTCTTTGCAGCCCCCCACAACTTCAAGCTGCCTCAATTTTGCTCCAGGATCTACACTCCTCATCGCCTGGAGGCAGATGCTTTTCTGCTGGATTGGAGCAAACGTTTCCTATATGCGTTTCCTCCTTTTCCTCTCATTCAAAAGACTCTAGTCAAATTGAAATTAGACCATGCCACCATGATTCTGATTGCTCCTCGGTGGCCCAGACAACCTTGGTTCTCCCTTCTACTTCAACTCAGCAGCAGGGAGCCAGTACTTCTTCCAGTGTTTCCTTCACTACTCACTCAACATCAAGGTTCACTACTTCATCCCAATCTGCAGTCCCTCCACCTGACAGCTTGGTTCCTTTCAACATAACTCCTCACCAGTTCTCTCAAGCAGTGAGGGAGGTCTTGGAGGCTTCCAGGAAGCCTACTACTCGACAATGCTATTCCCAAAAATGGACTAGATTCTCTTCCTGGTGTATTTCCAATGCCACGGAACCTCAGCGAGCTTCCCTATCTTCTGTATTGGATTATCTTCTACACCTGTCCCAGTCTGGCCTCAAGTCTACCTCTATACGAGTCCACCTGAGTGCTATTGCGGCTTTCCATCAGCCTCTACAAGGGAAACCTTTGTCTGCTCATCCTGTGGTTTCCAAATTTATGAAAGGGCTTTTTCATGTCAACCCTCCTCTCAAACCTCCTCCTGTGGTTTGGGATCTCAATGTTGTCCTCTCTCATCTTATGAAGCCTCCGTTTGAACCTCTCAACACGGCTCCACTCAAGTATCTCACCTGGAAGGTGGTTTTTCTAGTGGCCCTCACGTCAGCTCGTCGAGTCAGTGAGCTTCAGGCCCTAGTGGCGGATCCACCGTTCACTGTATTCCATCATGACAAGGTGGTTCTCCGTACTCATCCAAAATTCTTACCTAAAGTGGTCTCTGAATTTCACATCAACCAATCCATCGTGCTTCCGGTGTTCTTTCCAAAGCCTCATTCTCATCCTGGGGAATCTGCTTTGCACACTCTGGACTGTAAACGTGCTCTAGCTTTCTACTTGGATCGCACAAAGCCACACAGAACTGCTCCTCAACTTTTCGTCTCCTTTGATCCAAACAAGTTGGGACGACCGGTATCGAAGCGCACCATCTCCAACTGGATGGCGGCTTGTATCTCTTCCTGCTATGCCCAGGCTGGATTATCCCTTCCCTGTAAGGTCACAGCCCATAAGGTCAGAGCAATGGCAGCCTCTGTAGCCTTCCTCAGATCGACACCGATTGAGGAGATTTGTAAGGCTGCCACTTGGTCCTCGGTTCATACATTCACCTCTCATTATTGTCTGGATACTTTCTCCAGACGGGATGGACAGTTTGGCCAAACAGTGTTACAAAATTTGTTCTCTTAAGTTGCCAACTCTCCCACCATCCCATTGGGGTTAGCTTGGAGGTCACCCACTAGTGAGAATACCTGCCTGCTTGTCCTGGGATAAAGCAATGTTACTTACCGTAACAGTTGTTATCCAGGGACAGCAGGCAGCTATTCTCACGTCCCACCCACCTCCCCTGGGTTGGCTTCTCAGGCTAGCTACCTGAACTGAGGAGACGCGCCCGGTACATCGGGCGGGAAGGCACTGGCGCATGCGCGGTGCGGGCATCTCGAAACTTCTGAGTTTCTTCAAGCAAGACATGCTTGCAAGATGTCCGTATCGGGGCTCTGTCGGATGACATCACCCACTAGTGAGAATAGCTGCCTGCTGTCCCTGGATAACAACTGTTACGGTAAGTAACATTGCTTTCTATTCACTCTCTTAGCGGCCGCTGTGCTCTGTGCCGTCGGCTTCATTGTCATGTCCACCATTACCCCAAGTCCATTTCCTGGGTACTCTCATTCAATAACATCCCTCCCATCGTATAGCTGTACCTCGGGTTTCTGCTTCCCACATGAAGTACTTTACATTTCTCAACGTTGAACTTCATCTGCCATCTCGTTGCCCATTCCCCCAGTTTGTTCAAGTCCCTTTGTAATTCTTCACAGTCCTCTTTAGTCCGAGCTCCACTAAATAGTTTGGTGTCGTCCGCGAATTTTATTATCTTACACTTTGTCCCTGTTTCTAGATCATTTATAAATATATTAAATAGCAGCGGTCTGAGCCCTGAGCCCTGCGGAACACCACTCGTGACCTTCCTCCAGTCCGAGTAGTGGCCCTTCACTCCTACCCTCTGTTTTCTACCCACCAACCAATTCCTGATCCATCTATGTACGTCTCCTTCCTCCCCATGGTTCTTCAGTTTCCGAAGTAGGCGTTCATGGGGTACCTTGTCAAATGCTTTTTGGAAATCTAGATATATGATGTCTATGGGGTCTCCTCTGTCCATCCGTCTGTTAAATCCTTTGAAGAAGTGCAATAAGTATGTTAGGCACGATCTCCCCTTGCAGAATCCATGTTGGCTGGTTATCAGAAGTTTGTTTCTTTCAAAATGTTCATCGATGTTGTCTTTTATCAGTGCTTCCGGGATCTTAACAAATCTAAAACCCTCCTCCCTGCACCATTGCCTCATGCTTGCATTAAGACTCCAGAGCTCTGCCAGTCTCTTGAGTCCCGCAAGTGGAACGGGGAGCACTTTTGAAAATTATATCCTCTCTTCCATATTTCTCTATTCCATTGGTACCCACATGTTCCAAGTCAGCAGGTTCTTTCCCAGCACTGTCTAAAATTAGACACCCAGCTTTCTATATGCCTAATGTCCAAATCTCTCACTACAATGGCTGTCTGAACCCTTCCCTCCTTGGCAGGAGCACCTCAGAGTGAGAAGATATTGCATCCCCTCGTGGGCAGGTCCTGGCTACAGGAATACTTCCTATTCCACCAGAGTGATGCTCTCCTTTAAGACGACCTCCTTCTGCCAAATTTCTTGAGCCCAAATCGATTAATATTCTGGTCCACTCATTAGTTATAGCTAAAATGGACTACTGTAACTCACTACTACTTAATATATCCCAAAAAGAAAAAAGAAGACTCCAACTTATCCAAAATACTGCTATTAAACTAATCCACAACGCCAAGAAATATGACCATGTTACGCCATGTTATGACCATGTTACTAATCGATTCTCACTGGCTCCTTATCAGCCACCGTATTTTCTTTAAGGTCATGCTGTTAATATTTAAAACCCTAACCTATAATGAACCCCAATTTATAGCTAAGATGTTAATACCTCAAAACACTATACGCCCTCTCAGATCAACCTTCCAAAATCTCTTATCTATACCTTCTCTGAAAATAGTAGGCACAAGAAGAGCCGACATGTTTTCTGTAATGGGTCCCCAATGGTAGAACTCATTACCACAATACATTAAAAATGAAAAATACCTCTCCTCCTTCAAAAATTTCTTAAAATCTCATCTTTTTAAAGATGATTTTAATATTTAAATTTTAGATTCGTTTAATATTTTTAGATTTTTAACTACCTCGTTCCCTTTTGTTCTTTCCCTTTTTTGTTTTCCTAAACAAGTTGTAACTTTTCCCCCCTTTCCTCACAACTCAAGTTTGTCTAGTCTTCAAAAATTATGTCATTTGGTTTGTCTTTTTGTAATTTAACTATCTTTTATAATTTTGTACATCGCTTAGCAAACCGATTAAGCGATTCATCAAATACTAATAAACTTGAACTTGAACATATGATGAAGCTACTAAGTAGTAGATTTAAAACAAACCAGAGAAAATATTTCTTCACACAACGTCTATTTAAACTCTGAAATTTGTTGCCAGAGAACGTGGTGAAATCAGTTAGCTTAGCAGGGTTTTAAAAATATTTGGATAATTTCCATTATTTAGATGTCTTGGGAAATCCACTGCTTATTCCTAGGATAAGCAGCATAAAATTTGTTTTGCTACTTGGGATCCAGCTAGTTACTTGGGACCTGGGTTGGCCACTGTTGGAAACAGAATACTAGGCTTGATGGACCTTCAGTCAGTCCCAGTATGGAAATCCTTATGTTCTTTCCTGAGTGTCCCTTTTACCCCTCTGTCATCTGATTATTTTCCTGGCTTCTTGCTTTTAATATAACTAAGGAAGTTTTTACTGTTATTGCCTCCAACGCAATCTTCTTTTCATTGTCTCTTTGCCTTCTTTATCGACGCTTTCCATTTGACTTGCCATTTCTTTTGCTGCTGCTTATTTTTTTCTGTCAAATCCTTCTTCCACTTTATGAAGGATTTTCTTTTAACTCTAAAGTTTCTTCACCTCACTTGTTAGCCACACTAGTTGCAGTTTGGTCTTCCTTCCTCCTTTTTTAATACATGAAATTTATTGTTTATACACCACTTATAGCCTAAGTGGTTTACATTCAGGTACTTATGTTTATCCCAGGATAAGCAGGCAGCATATTCTCACATGTGGGTGACGTCATCCACAGAGCCCCGATGCGGACAGCCTCGCAAGCAGACTTGCTTGTAAAACTTTAGAAAGTTTGCAACTGCCGTACCGCACATGCTCGAGTGCCCTCCCGCCATAGGGCGTGCGTCTCCTCAGTTCTCAGTTTTCCGCATAGCCAAGAAGTTCTCATTTTGACACTCTGCGCTAGACTTAGTTGTACTCGTGCCTTCTCTTACCGCGGCTCGTGTTTTTTTTTTTCTGACAGGGTAGCTGTGTTTATTACACGTTTCATTTCTTTAAAAAAAAAAATTTTTTTTAAAGTTTTGTTTGATTTTCTTCGTGTCACGGCGGGGCCTACCCTGCAGGCTTCAATTTGGGCTAGGCTGTTTTTCATTCTATGTCCTGGCCGGTCACAGGCTTCAAGAAGTGTAACTGGTGCCAGCATGCGATATCCCTCACTGACCCACATAAGTGGTGTTTGCAGTGTTTATGAACTGACCATTGTCCAGCATCATGTGCCCGCTGTGTTACCCTTCAATTTCGAGCCTTAAACGTCGTTGAGTTTAGGTAGAAAAAATATTCGGCGGCATTTTGCACTGTTTAGGAAGAAATGTATTTGTTTCTTTTTCTCTGGGGTTGTACTGCATGCAGAGTCTTGAATCTTAGGGTTTCATTTGAATATATTAGTAATTTTAGTTTGTGGTCCCATATTTGTATAGGGGGTTATCTGTGTTTTGATAGGAATGAATGTTGAGAAGCTTACAGTGTGCTTTGTGTAGTTTAATTTTGTGGTTAAGCATTATGTGTTGTTAATAAAATTATATTGTGTATATATGAAAAATGAATGGAAAAAATAGTGTTACAATTAGTACTATTATGGGGGCGGGGTCTGGCCCAAGACTTAGCCCAGTGCTGTTTAACTGCCAGTCCGTGGACCGATGCCGGTCCACAAAATAATTCTTTTATTTCCGCCGGTCCATAGGTGTAAAAAGATTGAAGAACATTGGTTTAGAGAATGATGTGGGGACAAATTTTTCCCTGTCCATGTGGGAACTCATTTTCCCATCCCCACGAGTTCTTTTCCTACACCTGCCCCATTCCTGCAAGCTCTGTCCTCATCTGCACAAGCCTCAAACACTTAAAAACGTAAGTATTTGAGGCTTGTGCAGTTAAGGCAGAGCTTATAGGAATGGGGTAAGGACAGCGACAAAACTCGCAGGGGCAGGGAAAAATTTGTCCCCGTGTCATTCTCTAGTATGGCTCTTTAATTATGAAAGTAAGGCATGTTTTATAGATTAATGTATTTGGAAATTCTATTTTTTAGATGATAGGATGTGAAATGTGCACTCTCCTATCACTGTCTCATGAAGTAAAACTTTTTATATACATTTTTCTCCATATCAGAACTTTCAATTAACACAGCTGCCTTTGCTAAAAGTACAGCCATGCTGGGTAACTCAGAAGATCACACAGCATTGTCTAGAGCTCTGTCTCAGCTTGCGGAGGTGGAAGAAAAAATTGATCAGCTGCATCAAGAGCAGGCCTTTGCAGACTTCTATGTATTCTCAGAACTACTAAGTGACTATATTCGTCTTATTGCTGCAGTTAAAGTAAGACCTGACAGAAATTGTTTTTAAATCCAGTGATATTCCTGTTGAATGAAAGGAGTAAAGTAGTCTTATGTCCTTATCACATTTCAAAAGGAAAGAATAATATACTGGTGCTGAACCTAACTTGTTCCTAGTAATTTGTAACTTGAGGATGGTAAAATGGCCAGTGAAGCCAAATTTTAAAAGGACTTATTGGGAAAATAAGAAAATAATCCTGATTATGGTACAGCAGAACCATATTTTGTAGATGACTAATGGGGGAAGTCTTGACTCTCATTTGCAGCAGTAATAGATGGGCATGCTGTCCCTTTCCCTAGCACCTTGCTATCTCAACCTTTTGGAAGTAAACTTGCACTCTTTCTACTGCCTTGGTGCTGCTACTGGGCTTGTCTGGAAATGAAATCTGAAGTGAAATTCCTACTTAGGAATTTAAGCTGCAGTTGGTGTAATTCAAAATGAATAAAGCTGTTTGGAAGTCATGGGTGTTCATGTGCTACTTAATTTTCTTATACCCATAGCTTTTACATAAAATGTTTCCTTTTTATAACCTATGCATAATAGTAATGTGATAAACTCTTGGGTGTGCAGGGTATATTTGATCAGCGCATGAAATGCTGGCAGAAATGGCAAGATGCTCAAATCAACTTACAGAAAAAGCGCGAGGCAGAAGCCAAGCTTCAGTTTGCCAACAGGCCTGATAAATTGCAACAGGCTAAGGATGAAATAAGAGAGGTATTTTATTTTTATATTTGAAATGTTTTATTAAAATATTTTTTCTATGATAATCATATAATTGGCTGTTTTCTGTATCAGAGAGCATGTTTTTTTTGCTTACATAGAATTTAAAAAAAAATGTAAGTTAGGTTATTGCTAACAGCATTTGTTATACACTTCTCCCTCCATATTCATGGGTTTATTACTCGCGACTTCGATTATTTGCGGTTATCTTGCTGGCTTCTCCCCAAATGACATCATCCTGGAGTACCAATAAAAAGTTTGGCATTTTTTCCCTAGCACTTGCTTCAGCTTGCAGAGAGAGAAATTTGCTTTTTTTCCAGCACTTGCTTCAGTGTGCAGAGAGAAAAATTTGCTTTTTTTTCCAGCACTTGCTTCAGTATTGTCTCTCCTTCAGGAACAGTCCAGGTCTCCCACCATATTCGCAGTATGGCTACAAAGCGAAAAACATCAAGTGCTACCAAAAGTGCTACTAAGAGGGTGTTGAGATCGTCTACATAACCCCCAACGCAACATCTCTCATCCAGCCTCTCGACCAGGGGGTAATAAGAACATTCAAGGCACACTACACACGGTATTCAGTGGATAGGATTGTCCATGCGATGGAAGAAGGCCCCAACATGGAGAACATCATGAAAAAGTGGAATGACTTTACTATCGCTAATGCCATCAATATTATTGAAAGAGCGCTGAAAGCTGTCAAGCCAGAGACAGTGAACTTGTGCTGGAAGAATCTTTGGCCTGAATGTGTAAAAATTAGGAGCTCACTGTCATTACCACAGAGCCAATCCAAGAAATTATGGAAGACATCGTGAACTTGGCAAAGAAGGTGGGTGGGGAAGGCTTTGAAGATATGGATCTGGAGGATATTCAAGATTTAATAGACATCAGATCCAACGAACTAACAGAAGATGACCTAATTGACCTAACTGCTCTCGAAGGAGAGGCAATACCAGATGAAGAGGTGGAAAGAGTAGAAGAAAAAGTGCTAGAAGACAAGTTTACATTGGACAATATTGCAGAGGGCCTATGCAGGTTCAATGCTTTGATGGACTTTTTTTATGGCATCGACCCATCCATTGTACGCGCGTTGAAAGTGAAGGAGTTAGCAGAAGCAGCAATGTCTACATACATGAATATATATAAAGAAATGAAGAAACAGAAGAGCTAGATGGAAGTCACGATATATTTCCAAAAAATTCCAAGAGTCATTGCCTCTCCATCCACCTCAGCCACCCATGAGCTGACATCCCCTTCGTCTCTTCTTCTTCCTCCTACTCCTGTACCACATACTGAACATGTACAGGATGATGAGGATGAAGATACTGAATATCTACTTCCACTGCCTGAGGAGGCACCTGTTGCTCACTTATCCTTTGTCTCCTCTTCCTGCACTGCATGTAGCACATGTACAGGATGATGAGGCTGAAGACACCGCCTGAATAAGAGATAGGTACGTGTTACTGTACTGTATATCAGCCATGCTTTAATACTATACATTATAATGCAAAAACTGCAATAAATAACTTGGTTTTCCAAAACAATTGCGAATGTGAACATAAGAGTTTTATTCTCGATTTCCTGATATTCACAAGGGATTTAACAAAAAAACCGTGAATAATATAGAAAAAAGTTATTTGCGGTTTTGGGGTATTTGCCCCTAATCTTCGCGAATACAGAGGGAGAAGTGTATTGGATAATTACCTACTGGAAAAGGGGATAGAGGGGTATAGATAGAGGATTACTGCACAGGTCCTGGACTTGTTGGGCCGCCGCGAGAGCGGACTGCTGGGCACGATGGACCTCAGGTCTGACCCAGCAGAGGCATTGCTTATGTTCTTATGTTATGCTTTCAAAAAGGTCACTTTAACTAGAGGCAGATTTTAGAAAACATGTCTAAATGGGAATTTAAGTAAATATCCAGTCACTTCCTTGATAGATCAGAAAGCTTTGGCTATCGGGATGGTCTGTTTGAACTGAAAAAAAGGGGGACTGTATCTTGAAAAAGCCTTATGGCGAAACATGTCGATGTGACAAGCCCCGACCCGATCCTATTAAGAAAATGACAATTTGCTAAGATAAGTTAACTTTTTTATAACTATTTATGGGAAGCACTTTATATATAAAAAATAAGAGAAATTGCAAAAAATAAATATATATGGGCAAATGAAGAAGCCACAGCCATAGCCATATAAAATACGTTATCCCAGGACAAGCATGCAGCATATTCTCACATGTGGGTGACGTCATCTACGGAGCCCCGACGCGGACAGCTTTTCAAGCAAACTTGATTAAAGCTTTCAAGTTTGCTAGTGCTGCACCACGCATGTGTGTGCCTTCCTGATTCACTAGAGGGCGCATACCCTCCTCATGGTCCTCAGTTCTTAGTTTTCCGCGGAGCCAGAAAGCCCTGTCTCTCTTCTCTGCGTTCTTCTAAGTGCCTTTCTAGCACCGCAGCTTCTTTATTTTGTTAGGGAGTCGCTGTGCGTTTGTTGCTTGATCGTGTATTTCTTTGTTTTAAAAAAAAAAAGGACTTTTTATTGTGTTTCTGCCCGGCAGGCCCTTCTTGGGCCTCAGCCATGCGGCTAGGCCTCATTTGGCTGCAGCTGTATTTTCTTCTTCCCTGGCCTCTCTCTGGGCTCACCTCGTGTAAGCAGGATGGCCGGGACCCTTTTTCCTTCGTTGGAATCGGACTGAGTAGCTTCGATCCCCGGTAAGTCTTCTTTCTTTCTTTCTGTCTTCTAGCTGCGTTACCTCGGTAATGCCATCGGCTGAGTCTCAGGCATTCCAGGCATCGAGTGCAGTCGTGCCCGCCTCTACGAGACCTTCGAAGCGTGCCTCCTTTCATGGGAATACTCATCTCGAGGTTGCCCTTTATGGAGCGCACTGCTGCACCTTTATTACCAGTTTCATTGGTACGGTGCCGACTTCTGAACCTCGATGTGCCTCGACGTCGACTGGAGCTTCGTGCCTCGACGTCGACGGAGGCTTCGTGCCTCGGCGTCGACTGAGGCTTCGTGCCTCGACGTCGACTGAGGCTTCGTGCCTCGACGTCGACTGAGGCTTCGTGCCTCGACGTCGACTGAGGCTTCGTGCCTCGACGTCGACTGAGGCTTCGTGCCTCGACGTCGACTGAGGCTTCGTGCCTCGACGTCGACTGAGGCTTCGGGCCTCGACGTCGACTGAGGCTTCGGGCCTCGACGTCGACTGAGGCTTCGGGCCTCGACGTCGACTGAGGCTTCGGGCCTCGACGTCGACTGAGGCTTCGGGCCTCGACGTCGACTGAGGCTTCGGGCCTCGACGTCGACTGAGGCTTCGGGCCTCGACGTCGACGGAGGCTTCGGGCCTCGACGTCGACGGAGGCTTCGGGCCTCGACGTCGACGGAGGCTTCGGGCCTCGACGTCGACGGAGGCTTCGGGCCTCGACGTCGACGGAGGCTTCGTGTCTCACCGCCGCCTGAGACCTTGTGCCTCGACGTAGAATGCGGCTGGGTGCCTCGACATCGTCTAAGGCTTTGTGCTTCGATTTTCTGCCTCAATGTCGACTGGGGCTTGGGGTCTCGATGTCGACTGAGGCTGGGTGTCTCGGCAGATGGTTTGTCCCTTCGACGTCGGCTGCAGCCGTGTGCTCCGCGTCACTTGATGCTTGTGCTTCGACGTCGCCTGAGGCTTGTGCCTCGACGTCGACTGAGGCTGGGGGCCTCCTCGTCGGCTGGAGCTCTGTGCCTCGTCGTTGCCGAGGCTTCGTGCCGTCGACGGGAGCTTTGTGACTTGACGTCGCTTGGGGCTTTGTGCCCTTTGGTTGGCTGTGGCCTTGTGTTTCGAAGTCGACTGTGGCTTGGTGCCGCAACGTCGCTGGGGGCTTTTTACCTCGGCAGCGGCTGAGGTTTTGGGCCTCGGCGTCGACTGCGGGTTTGCGCCTCGACGTCTCCAGCTCCTGTTCGAGAGGGTTCCCCGCTTTCTCTTCGGTTCATTCCGGGCAGCCGTGACGGAATCTTGTAGTGCGGAGTTTGGTTTCCTGGAGGAGACTCTCTCCCTGCTCCGGCTCTATTGCTCCCGCCATGCGTCATCTCGCTTGGCGCAGAGTGTGGCTGAGGATCCGAACCTCCAGGATCGTCTCGCCGCTTTTACTTGCGTGAGTTCTGCACTTCTTGAGGCCTCTCTTGCGGTGGCCACTAACCATCTCTCAGAACGCGACCGGTCCTTCGCCTATCGGGACGCCTTCAGCTAAATCCCGTGTGCCTTGGTGGTTTGGACTCCTTCTCCGGAGGGGCCCTCCGGATACCTTTCTTGTGTTATCTCGGCCTCCTTCGCAGCAGCCGCAATAGCTGCAGCAGCGCCAGGTTAGGGTTCAGCCGCCGGCTTCGGCGACTCCTGGCCGTCTTTTTGTCTATTCTCGCATAGCCTCCGGGCTGCTCTCCTTCTGGGGATTCCTCCCCTCCCTTCGGGAGGGGTGTCTCCGTGTCTACGCACCGGGAGTATAGCCTCACTTCTGTCGGTTGGGCATTCCCATCCTCCCATCTGCGTCTGATCCTGGCCCTCCGTGACCTGCACTAGTTTCTAGTACGGGAGTGGGTCAGACTCTGGCCGCCCCAGTCTCGGGAGTCCGTTGGGGCGGACCTGGACCCAGTTGGTCTGCGCTCCTTCTTGTCTCGGCCTCAGGGGGAGGCCCTTGTTTGTTTATGCCGGAAGGTGGCCCCTCTGTCCTCGGTCCGCCTCCGGTCTTTTCTGCCTCTGCCTCGGCAGGCCCCCTGTCGGCGCTTGAGTCGGCTGGTGTCTCAGCGGTCTTCGGCCTCAGCCGAGCTGATGCTGATCCTTTTGGGATCAGGGGTCTCCACGGTGGATGTCCCGATGTTCGCCTGGTTTCATCTTCGTGTTCCCTGCTGGACCCGAGCATCTCAGTGATGGCAGGATCGGGATCCCGCTTCCCAGCACATTGTGGTGCCTCCCTCCTTGACACGCTTGTTTCGTTGGTGGGCCACCTCTTCGTATCCCCGCATCAGAAGGTTCTGCCGATGGACTCCTCGGCATTGGCTTAGGGGTGCACCTCGACGGCCTTCGGACTCAGGGTCCTGGGTCGGGTGCGGACTGTCGCAGCCGCATCAATCTGCTGGAGCTCCGGGCCATTTACAATGCCGTGGTGGATTTTCGTTATTGGTTGCAAGATTGCGGGGTCCTGGTGCGTCCCGACATCTCGGTGGCGATGTATTCTGTGACCAAGCCAGGGTGTACAGGTTCCCTGTTACTTTGCAGGGAAGCCCTTCGTCATTGGCAGGGGGCGTTACACCACTGCTTCTTTCTTCGGGCGGTGTATTTCCAGGGCGTGCAGCATTGTCGGGTGGACACGTTGAGTCGCCCTTTTCGGCCGCATGAATGGTTGCTCCATTCTCAGACTCTGCGGCATGTGGTTGTTCGGTGGGGAACCCAACAGGTAGTTCTGTTCGCTTCACCCCTCACTTACTGGTTGCATCGATATTGCTCGATGTTCTCCTGGGTTCGCATCGAGGTGGATGCTTTCCTTCTCGATGGAATGGACAGGTTCCTCTATGCATTCCCTCCCTTTACTCTGATTCTCGGGTCTTTGATACACCTCCTGTCGGTCTGCGCCACCAGGATCTTGATGGCGCCTCTGTGGCCCTGGCGGCCATGGTTCTCCCTGCTCCTCCAGCGTGTCAGGGAGACTCAGCTTCTACCTATGTTCCCGTCTCTGCTGTCTCAGTGTTGCGGTTTCTGTTGCATTCCAATCTGCAGTCTCTACACTTATCAGATTGGTTCCTCCCAACGTGCCTCCCTCCTTCTGTTTCTCTCAGTCGGTGGGGGTGTTCTCGAGGCCTCTCGAAAGATCTCCACTCGGCAATGCTTTTCCCAGAGATGGTCCTGATTTGCTGCGTGGTGTGCTGAGCACCGCATGGATTCGCTCTCTGCCTCCTTGCCTTCAGTGCTGGATTATCTGTTGCACTTGTCTCGGTCTGGTCTCAAATCTACATCTTTTCGAGTCCACCTCTGTGCAATTGCTGCCTTTCATCGGCCGCTGAATGGGACGCTGCTCTCCGTCCATCTGACGGTTTCCCGCTTTATGAGGGATCTCTTCATTGTACATCCTCCGCTCAAAGCCCCTCCGGTGGTTTGGGATCTTTGTGTGTTCCTGGCTCAATTGGTGATACCTCCATTTGATTCCATTGATGAAGCTCTTTTGAATTACTTCACCTGGCAGGTGGTATTCCTGGTTGCTCTCACGTCTGCTTGCAGAGTCAGTGAGCTGCAAGCTCTGGTTGCGGACCCGTCTTTTCCTGTATTTCATCATGACACGGTGGTCCTGCGTGCTCAACCCCAGTTCTTCTCCAGGGTGGTTTCGGACTTTCCTTTCGATCTTTCCATTGTTCTTCCGGTCTTTTTTCCGAAGCCCCACTCGCCTCCTGGCGAGGTGGCGCTTCACACACTTGACTGTAAGAGGGCGTTGGCTTTTTGTCTTCAACGCACTCAGTCTCCTTGGACGGTTCCTCAATTCTTTTTGTCCTTCGCCCTAATTGGTTGGGACGCCCAGTTTCCAAGCGCACCTTGTCCAACTGGTTGGCTGCTTGTATTTCCTTTTCCTACGCTCAGGCTGGTCTCGCGCTGCATGGTCGAGTCACGGGACATAAAGTCCGAGCGATGGCGGCTTCTGTAGCTTTCCTCAGGTCGACGCCTATCGAGGAGATTTGCAAGGCTGCCACTTGGTCTTCGGTTCATACTTTCACCTCCCACTACTGCCTGGATACTCTGTCCAGGAGCGACGGCCGGTTTGGCCAGTCGGTTTTGCGTAATCTATTTTCTTGAATTGCCAACTTCCCTCCGTCCCTTTTTGGTTAGCTTGGAGGTCACCCACATGTGAGAATATGCTGCCTGCTTGTCCTGGGATAAAGCACAGTTACTTACCGTAACAGGTGTTATCCAGGGACAGCAGGCAGATATTCTCACAACCCGCCCGCCTCCCCGAGGTTGGCTTCTTTGCTAGCTATCTGAACTGAGGACCATGAGGAGGGTATGCGCCAGGAAGGCACACACATGCGTGGTGCAGCACTAGCAAACTTGAAAGCTTTAATCAAGTTTGCTTGAAAAGCTGTCCGCGTCGGGGCTCCGTAGATGACGTCACCCACATGTGAGAATATCTGCCTGCTGTCCCTGGATAACACCTGTTACGGTAAGTAACTGTGCTTTTTGTATCGCTAAAAATATCAGCGAACAAGTAATGGCATGTCTGAAGCCCTAAAGAATTTGTAAAATTGATGAACTAGTTTACATTAGTCTGTTGGTATATTATGTTAAATGGGAATTTAGACATCCAAGTTGGAATGTCTCGAGTTCCTTTAGTACTGTACTTTAGAATAGGATTTGCTGATAGAACTTGTTCTAAAATGAATCAAGAAATTGCCATGTATGAACTGGTTTATATGCTGTGGTAATGTTCATTTTTAAAATCATAAACATGTAAAGTGTCTGTGGGATCAACACAGCAGTAGAAGCATAAATGTGTATGTGCCAGCACATACATATGCATTTTCTGAAATACTAACATATATCTACCAAAACATATACACACTTAACATCAGACAAATCAGAAACATCTATTTTTCTGAAGCTGTCACACAAGCCCAATATCCCATGCTAGTATGGCTTTCATTGCTATGGGAATTTTTTTAAAGAGGGAGGCAGTGGCAGCGATGACAATGACAACAAACAATAGGAGAGGGATTTTGTTACTGAAAAACCATGGAAATTTCCTGCAGCCAATCATCCATAACATGCTTCAGCTCTGTTTGCACTAGATGGATTTTTCATAACCGGAGGACTGTTTATGGCCTGTCCAAGCTCCTCAGCTCTATAATCTTTTCTCCCTCAGAAAACCTCTATGCTTGCTTGTTTTCTTTAAGATATTATTTGTTCCCCCTGCCCTTCCCCTGGGAGACTGTACAATGTACCCATAAGAAAATATTTCTTTAGATTACTCCTGAGTCTGTCCTCTTCCTCCTATGACTTCTCACCTTAGTGTCTCCTGTCATTTGAAAGAGGCTTGCCTCCTATGCATTTACACTTTGGAGATGTTTAAATGTCTCTCTCAAAGCTTCTATCCTTCCTTTCCTTCAGGATGCATTGATTTTTGGATATTTAAATCTTTCCCTATATGTTATGGCAAAGACCCTTGAACATGTTAGTGACCAATATCTGGATAAACTTATCCAGTTTATATCCTTTTGAAGAATTGCATACAATACTCCACCTGAGGGCTCAACAGATTTGTACCTTGGCACTGTCGCCATTTTCCTGTTGGCTCTCACTCTCCCTGTGTATCCAAACTAGAGAATGACACGGGGATCGTTTACCACGGTAAACCGTGGTCACCGCAGTAAATACGCAAGAATGGAGACATTTGCAACTGGTTTACCACAGGAATGGGGACAAGATCTTTCACTGCCCTGCGGGAACGAGGACAAGACCTTTTACCGTCCCGTGGGAGCAGTGAAAAGTCTTTCTCCTGTGGTAAAAAAAATTGCACCGGTGTAAGACTCGCCATCTCCTCCCCAGCTCCTCTTGCGCCTATTTTACCTTCAGGAGCAAGCCATGCCATGATGAAGACAGAAGGAAACCAAAGCCTGAGACCAATGTGATTTGAAGAATAAAATTACCAGACAACAAAAGGTAGAAAAAAAAATAAACTTTATTTTATATTTTGTGATTAGAATGTTTCAGATTTGAAATATGTATCCTGCTAGAGCTGGTATTAGACATAACTGGGGACCGCAAAGCCAAGGCTGTGCTTCTTTAGCTTCCAGCTGGCTTAGGGCTATCTCTCTGACCAGGGGGCAGTTGCCCTAGTTGCACTCTCCTAACACTATTCCTGTCATGTGTGACTGAAGTATTCTGTTAGCTTGATTTTTCTATGTAGCATTCTGTAGTAATTTGGTTTGTTCAGTTTTCACAATAGTGGAGGGAACATTTGTAAAAGTAAGGGGAGACAGGGGTTTTATTGATCCTTTCTTTGGATTATTTGTGTTTATAAAATTACAATTATACACCATATTGTCTTTTTATACTTTAGGTCAGTATAAAATCATAACTATTCGAGGCTTGTGCGGATGGGATCTGACAGTTGCAGGGCGGGGATGGGACGGGGACCGAGCTCACGGGGACAGGGCGGGAACGGTGATAAATTTTTTCCCTGTGTCATTCTCTAATCCAAACATCCTGGCTTTTACAGCACTTCATCTACTTGTTTGGCCACTTTAAGGTCATGAAATACTATTGCCTCCAGATCCTATTCTCATCATTCATCTCCCCCTCCATACTGTTAACTTTTTATTTTTAAATTTCAAATGTATGCCCCTACTTTTTTAGCACTAACTTTTCTGCCAAACTCTAGATCATTTCTCCAGTTTTATGTTCTTCATGTTTTCTTTTGGCTTGGTTTTTTACCTACTTGATGTTGAACCTGTTGCGGATCTTGGTATTGTCCACAAAAAAAGACAAGCCCTTTCATAATATATCTTAGAACCAGACTAAGGATCAATTGCTGTGGCCACACTACTGGTATCACCACTTTCCTCAGTGTAAACTAATTTGTCACTACCCTTTGTCACCTCCCTTTGTTCTTAGATGGCTTTTTGTATGCAGATATATACAGTATTGTATTTGTGGCTTTAATTTTTATACTTTTAACATGTAAGCAAAAAAAATGTTAATTTAATTCTTGTTGGAAATGTACTATAATTGTCATTTAAGTTTTCATTATATGCTTTTCTATTTTGCTTCATTAAGGAAATTGAAGAGGTAGGATCATTTTTACTCTATACATTTATACAATAAAGCAAATGCTTATTCTGACTTCAAATAAAATGTATTCTAAATTCAAAAAAAAAGGTGTCGAGGTCAATTGGATCATTTTTGAAAAATGGATCAATTTTGAAAATCACGCTCAATTTCCTTGTCCAGATTGAATAAAATTTTGTGTGGACATTCACTAGGGTCTCAAACTAAATCATGCAAAAATTTTCAGCTGGATCTCTATTGGCTCAAGACTTAGAGAGCAGAAGGGAGGTCACATTCAGAGTGCCACACACCATATAACCCAAAATAACCACTTTGTCCAGGCACTGCAGCACAACAAAACCTGTCAGGGGACTGAAATGTTTTAGATAAGTACAACTGCTGGTTCAAAGGGCTAGATTCTCAAAAATTTACATTAAAAACAGATGGGCTGCTGTCGCAGCTGTTATTGTAGTAATTTTTTAAAAAGTGAGTCATTTTCAAAAAACGCTCATGCAAATGAGGTTGGTGGAGAGTAGCGAAGGTTTGCTAAATTTGCATGTGCTAGCAATAGCAATGGGAACATGCACAGAATAAATGCAACCCCCCCACACAACAAATTGAGCCACCGGTCTAGCAACCCCCCCACCCGACTCCCCCCCTCGGGCAGTGGGAGAGCTGCCACTCCCTCTTGCCGCCAAGCAATGCCCCTTCCAACACCCCATCCCCCTGACAATGGGAGAGATGCCCATTCCTGCTGCCAACATCAAGCAACTCCCACCTGACAGCCCCCGGCAGCAGGAGAAATACCTTTTCCCTCCCGCTGCCAAGTATCGCACCCTCTGACACCCCCTCCCCCCCGGGCAGTGGGAGAGATGCCCACTCCTGCTGCCACACCACCCCTCCCCCTTACCTTGCTTAGGATGCCTGCTCCCTTCAGTCGGCCCGCCTCTTCAAAATGGTGGGCCTTCCCCTCCCTGGTGCATCCTGGGATGCACCAGGGAGGGTTCTGAGGCTCTGATTGTACCAGATTGTTTAAGGCCTCTCCTGCCATACAAGATTGCGGTTTGGTCCCTCAGAGCTGGGAAATACCTGCCCCCACATGATTAAGAGGGAGTGGATTATGTGGTTGATGCTCTTTATGACATCAGGGTCCTGAGTAAAGTTTCGGCGTACTTCTTTTCTTCACCAAATGTTCTGGATCAGACAGTGAACAGGCAATACAGCCTCCAAGGCCACTCTCAGCAAGTTACCCTTTAGGGGGCACATGCTTTTTGGCAAAGATTTAGGCAACAATTTGGCCAGTATGACAGCCGTCCCAAATACCTCTCAGACAGCAGTTTGCCAGGGGTGGCAGAAGCAGTTTTCCTACCTCTTGGAGATCCAGCCAAATTTCTTCTGGTTACTCTTCTCAGGGACCCTTCCGAGGGTCCAGACAGAGATTTGGCAGTTGCTGGCACTAGCAACCCTCTTGTTCCCGTGGCGGTTCAGCCAGTAAGAAGCCACAATAATGCCAGGTCGGTGGCCATCTTCTCTCACATTGGCCTATCGACTTTCTGGAGGGAATGGGAACAGAATTTGTCAAATTATTGGGTGGACATTGTTCAGGAGGGACATATGATTAAGTTTTCTCAGCCCCCATCAGATTTGTTCCTTGAGTCCACAGCCGGATGGCGTGAAAGGTAGGCTGTTGTCCAAGCAACAGTGCAATGACTCTTGGACATGCATACTATAGTGCCAGTTTCTGAAGAAGAATTGGGCTTATGCAGATCCTCCTTCATAGTACCGAAGAAAGGCACAGAAAATTGGAGGCCCATTCTGGACTTTAAGTCAGTAAACGAGGCCCTTAAGGACCCCCACTTTCACATGGAGACTGTTCGTGCCATCATAGTGGTGGTGGCTCTGGGAGAATTCCTAGCTTTAACGGATGCATATTTTCACATCTTTCCCGATTATAGGAGATAACTGAGATTCCACATTCTTCAGCGACACATCCAGTTTGTAGCGCTCCCTTTCTGGTTGGCCAAAGCTCCATGCACTTTTGCCGAGGTGATGGTGGTTGTAGTAGCTAACTTACACTGGATGGGTGTTTAGGTGTATCCTTTCCTGGACGATTGACTTATCAGTGTCCTTCTCAAAGGGATGGTGAAAAACGCAGTGCAACAGGTGGTTGATTTCCTCTAGAACCTTGGTTGGATAGTGAACTTCGAAAAAGTTACTTTCAGCTGACTTTGTGCTGGGAATATCTGGGAGTCCACTTTGACACACTATAGGGCTATGTTTTTTTCTTCCCAAGTCATGCAAACTGAAACTCAGGAAGCAGATCTTAGAGATCCTGAATCTACCGAGCCTCCACGGCCTAGCATTTCCTTCAGGTCCTAGTGACTGCCACTCTAGAAGTTGTCCCTCGGACGGGAGTTCATATGCAGCCACACCAGGTCTCTCTTCTTTCTGGGTGGCCACTCCCTGCAGAAGCAGCTCTCCTGGACTTTGGGGGAAAAGCACAGCTTATGTTGGTGGCTCCAGGGAGATGCCTTATCGATGGGCATGCCTTTCATATTCAACTCAAGAATGACCCTCATGTCCGCAACCTGAGTTGCTGGGGGTCCACTGCTGTGGTTACCCACTCTGGGGCAAGTGGACCCCCTCAAAGCAAGTGGTCCATAAATTGTCTGGAACTGAGAGCCATTTGCTTGGTACTCTTTCCTGACGGGAAAGCAGTCAGAGTGTTTTCAGACAATGCAACAGCAGTAGCTTTTGTAAACTGACAAAGAGGCCTTAGAAGCTCTCCCCTGCGCCTGAAGGCATGGATGTTGTTCGTATGGGTGGAAGCTCTTAAAAGTCCTCTCGTCTGCACACATGACAGGAGTAGAGAACGTCCAGACTGATTTTCTCAGCAGGCCAACTCTGGATCCAAGGGAGTCGTCTCTGTCCCAGCGGGCATTCACCCTCGTGCAGCACTGGAGAAGACCAGACATGGATCTTGGAGCTACAGCCAAAAAATACAAAGACAGATTGCTTCTACAGTCGAAGGACCGAACCGAGAAGCACAGGACTGGATGCCCTCATTGAACCCTAGCCCACCAACCTTCTGCTCTGTTTCCACCATGGACCCTGGTGGGCCGAATCTCTACAGAATAGCGTACCATCAGGGGTTGATGTTTCTGGTAGTTCTGGACTCACCTCTCTGGCCTTGGTTTGAGGATCTGCTGCATTTCCTAAATGGCAGGTGTCTCAGGCTGCTAGTTCAGTCAGTCCAGGTCAATCAGGGTCCAGTTCCCAATGAGAATCCAGAGTGCTTTGATTTTACGGCATGACTCTTGAATGCACCGCCCTGTTGCAGAAGGGCTACTCTCCGACTCTCCTTAGAGCGGATAAGCCCACAACGTTTGTGGCTTATGCAAAGACTTGAAAGGCTTTTTAGTTGTGGTGCTCCAAGACACGGGTGGAACCTAAGAAAGCTCCTATCTCAGTGACTCTAGCTTTTCTACAGACCGGTCTTGAAAAGGGCAGTGGTTTTGTCTCTCAAAGCACAGGTAGCCAGCCTCTCGTGTTTGAAGGCTGGGAAAAACATGCAGTTATTAGTGTCTCTTCCAGACATGATTCAGTTTTTGAGGGGGGCACTGCAGATTGTGACCCCCCCCCCCCCCCCCATTATGCATGCCATTCCAGTCTTGGGACCTCAGTATGGTTCTGAAGGGCCTATCTTGGGCTTTGCCTGATAACGATACTTGTATTAAGCAGAATAAGGGAGGGGGGGGGGCGCGCCCATAACCCAATATGTATGAGAGACCCCTTTCGTGGGAAACCTAAAAGACACTAATATATAATATAAATAAAGCTGAATGATTAGCAGTGCTTCAGAGTTACAGTATCCCTGATATAGCCTCCAAAATTTTTTATAAACTTCCACAAAGATTTCACATCTACAACAAAATAGCAGTGCATATGATCTCAAAATCAGCTTAAATAATATTTTTTTTCAGATTTATCAGATATGCCTCCACCAGCCAATTATTTGAAACAGCTGTATGAATTGATTTTTGTCATATATATCATCATCTAATCTGCTTTTTAAAAAAATATTTTTAAAGAGTGCTTAGCGCTCATAATCTCATTCAATAAAAACTTTCACAGAACTTTCAAGTCCATAAATATTATCAAAGAATGAATTAAATAACAGCTTTATAACCGCTAGACTGACGGCTTTTCACTTTCGTTTTAATTGCTTGTCTGCACCTGGAAGGATCTGGTCAAACATGTTTCGCTGTCAAGCTTTGTCAAGAATAGCCCCCTGCAGTAACAAACAGATAGATGAGGATTCCATCCAGTATTTGTTGAAGAATCTCATTATTTTACCTTTGTATAATCTTACCTTTTCATTACTACCATGCACCATCCCGACTTAATCTTTGTTCAAAGATGGCTGCGGCTTCTAACTGATTATTTAGATATCCTTTCCAGCTGTAGCTGTAGTGTGACGACAGCCAATAAGAAGCTCAGATAAGTGACATCCATTCTATCTCCATGTTAAGCCCCCATTGTGTGACGGTATTTAAAACAAAGATCCACTGTTGTTCTCTGAAATTTTATCTCTTTTCATAATGTCCTCCCTCCCACCCTACAGCGATATTATTGAAATGCAGTATTTTGAGAGGGCTAGCGCTACAGAAGCTGGTGAATTGTGAACGGTGCAGGAATGACATAAGGATAAAGTTCATATCTTTTGGAACATGGCTTTATTTTTCCTGATCTCCTGAGGAAGCCAAGGGCGAAACGGGCCCTGTTGGGATCGGTGATATGAAGTTTGACCAAAAAGTTTCATGTTTAAGTTAAGTTCCCTGTTCCTTATAATCAATAATGACTTTTTTGATACTGTGGAATTTTAATTGATTGCAAATTTGTACAAGGAAGAGGTGGTAGATCGATGATTATACCAACACCCATAGAGTAGTTCAGCTTCAGCTGCTCTATAGTGAATTGGGTGAAAATACCTGAGGTCTTTCCACACTCCTAGACCTATTTTTGACAGTATTTGCATGTTTGCATAGTCAACATATTCTATTTAGAAGGAAAAAAATTTTGTAAAGAAATTTTTGTGATAACATATATTGGCTCCACAATTTTGTAGATTGTCTTGAAAAGAAGACAGGGAGAACTATAGGCTGGTTGAGGTAAAATTCCGAGATGACTTTTAGGAGGAATTTGGGATGTGTACAGAGGACTACTCTGTCATGGTGAAAGGTTGTACAAGGTGGATCTGAAACCAGTGCTTGAAGTTCACTGATGCATCTAGCTGAAGTGATTCAAATCAAGAAGACCACTTTCCACATGAGATATTTGAGCGCTGAAGAAACCAATGAGAGTGGAAAGTTCAACATTGAAGTCCCAAGAAACCGGAGGAGATTTTGATAGGGGGTTTTGTGTGCATCAGTCCCTTCATACATTTGGAAACCAATGGGTGAGTAGCCAGAGGTTTATTGTGAAGAGGAATGTGAAATGCATTGATGGCACTGAGGTGCACTCTCACTGAAGTAGTCTTTAGACCTGAGTCTGAGAGCTGTAACAGGTAATCCAAAACTGAAGACAGGGGACATGTATCTGGAAGTAGAGCTTGCTGAGTACACCAAGAGTAAAAGCTGCTGAGTACACCATAAGTAAAAGTGAATCCACTTAAAACGATAGTAGCGTTGAGTGGAAGGCTTCCTGGCAGCATCAATGATAGCTGAAACTGGAGCGGAGAGATGAATATCATTCAGTCTTTGGGAGAGAAGTACCAGGCTGTTAGAGCTAATGAGCCCTTGTTCTGAGTGATGAGAGTTGAGGGCTGTGCTCCCTGGCACTGAGTTGAAGTAGAAGAAGGAACCAGAGCTGTCTTGGCCATCTTGGAATGATGAGAATCATTGTAGCTGGCTTCTGTTTGAGTTTGAATAGAAGTTTCCCTATTAAGGATATTGGAGGAAAGACAGAGAAACTTGTCTGTCCAATCTATCAGGAAGGCATTGGATTCTAGACAATGCGGTGAGTATAGTCTTGAACAAAAAAATGAAAGTTTGTAATTCTTGGGGGAGACAAACGGATCTATCTGAGGGATTCCATATGTTGAGAAGATCCGTTGAACTGTCTTCATTTTCAAGGACCATTCGTGAGGTTGAAGGTATCTCCTTAGCTTGTCTGCCAGTACTTTCTGCTTGCCTGCCAGATATAATGCCTTGAGAAAGATGTTTCGTGGAATGGCCCAATTCCAGATTTGAGACGCTTCTTGGCTTCTGTGCTTCCTTGCTTGTTTACACAGTACATAGCAACTTAATTGTACAGACCAGAACTATTTGATTGAGGAGATGATCCTGAAATGTATTCAGTGCTCTGCAGATCACTCAGTTCTAGTAGAATGATATGAAGTGATTGTTCCTGAAAAGTCCAAGTGTCTTGAGTGCGACATGTACGCATCTGTCGTTAAGATCTTATGATGTGGGAGCACATGAACAAGAAGGCCCCTGGAGAGATTAGATGGAACAGAACCACCCCTGCACAGAGTGACGAAAAAGTGAGGTGACGAGTTGGTGGGAAAGTGGATCTGTGGCTTGAGACCATTGAGAAGCCAGAGACCATTGGGAATCCCTGAGATGAAGACAATGTTGATGGAGTAGATCCTGAAAAGTTTGTCCTGCTGAATATTATGAGCCAAATGTATTCAATTGATAAGTCTCCCGTGTAAATTTCAATACATCAAAACTGATTGAAAGCAGATTTCTGTATCCTTCAAGTTTAGAAAGCAAACAATATGTTCTGAGAACTGGAGACAATACCCAGGGAAAGAACCCCCATATACAGCCTCTCCATCCAATCATTGCAAATTAACTTTCAAAAATCTCATAGAGTGCTAAAGTCACTTTTCAGAATCTCATTCAATATCAGCAGAGACCAAAGTCCATTTCTATTAAAATATCATGTATGCTAACCTGTGAGGTTCCCTAACGCAGGGGGGAAACATGACATATCACATCGGAACCTACTGAATCAGATAAGTGTGAAACTTGCTATAAATTTAATGCATCTATTCAAGTTCAAGAGAAAATTGAATATCTCCATCTCATTTTAAGAATATGATCCATATGGGTATGCAGACAAGCAATTTTCATTCAGTCTGATCTTGTTTTTTCTTTGCATTGTTATAATAGCACACAGTATCATGCACTAAAAAAAATAACATGCACCATTGTAAAATTATACAAAAATGCACATATCTAATAATCCATGATAGGGCAAGCAGGTCAATGAAATGAATGTAAGTGTGAACAAATGAAAATTAAAAGCTAAGTACAAACCTCAAAAAAAGTCAATTTATTTTGCATTCAGTATGGCACAAAAAGGAAAAATGCACACAAAGCACAAGATTAGTCCCTTTTCCTGTAGCTCTTTTGTCAGATTCAGAGGCAGTAAAATGTAGTCCACTAAGTTTAGAAGTTTATTCATTATTTTGCTATATTGTGAACTAGACACATCATCTGAACAGTTTACAATTACAGCTTCCACAGAACCAAAAAATAAATTAAAATAATGGTTTGGAAAATAGAAGATAGAGTTCTTATCTCCCTATGTCATCATATTCCCCAACAATACGTCAGGCTGTGTACCTGGTCCATGTTATAGGAAACCATGTTGACATAAATATAAGTTTAATTAGTATAAAGTGGATGAAATGGGATAGTTTTAATAATTTATCATTTATATTTCGCCTTTAAACAAGGCGGATTACAACCAAACATACACAATTAAAGCAGAGAACAAAAACTTTAGGTCAGAACCGCCCCCCCTAAAAAAATGTTTGTATAAAAGCAGATGTAGAAGATCCCCCAAATACAGTCTCCCCCCAAAAAAAAAAAAAGTATACACCTATAAAATCAGCATTGACTAGAATGTCGTTAAGTGCGATTCTACAAGGTACAAGTACCTTTTATAGAATCACTCTTGGCGCCTTTGCATTGCATAACATTTAGGCCAGCTAAAACCATGCCTAAATGCCTGCGCCAAAGTTGTGCATTGGATCAGGCACATTTTATAACACCACACACAACTTTTAGGAACACCGATATTCCACACACTGCAACTGATGCATACTTTTTTTAAAGCATTTTGAGTTGCATGTGTAACTTAATTAGTGCCAGTGTCAGTTACGAGATGTTAACTGATAATTATTGGTACCAGTTAGGCCAATCAATTAAGATGTGCATACTGTAATCTACTGTCAATGTTCGGGAGAACAGGATAGAAATCTAAATAAATAAATGAGCACCGATGTGCATACACCTTAGGCTCCATATACAGAATTTAGGGGTTGGCACATTCTGAAGCCTTGTTAGGGATATAACAAGTGCAGTTGCCCAATAGAGTGAAGCAGCCACCTAAATGTTTACAGCAGTGGGCTTTAAACCAAGGAAGCAAGGTTGAAAATCCTATTGATACTCCTTCTGAACCTAAGTCATAAGAACATAAGAATAGCCTTACTGGGTCAGACCAATGGTCCATCAAGCCCGTTCTCACGGAGGCCAATCCAGGTCCCTAGCACCCGTCCAAAACCCAAGAAGTAGCAAAATTCCATGATACCAATCCAGTGCAAGCAGTGGCTTCCTCCATGTCTTTCTCAATAGCAGAATATAGACTTTTCCTCCAGGAAATTGTCCAAACCTTTTTTAAAACCAGCTAAACTATCTGCTCTTACCACAACCTCTGGCAATGCATTCCAGAGCTTAACTATTCTCTGAGTGAAAATCATTTCCTCCTATTGGTTTTAAAAGTATTTCCCTGTAACTTCGAGTGTCCCCCTAGTCTTTGTAATTTTTGATGGAGTGAAAAATCGATCCACATGTACCCGTTCTACTCCACTCAGGATTTTGTAGACTTCAATCATATCTCCACTCAGCTGTCTGTTTTCCAAGCTGAAGAGCCCTACTCTTTTTAGTCTTCCCTTATACAAGAGGAGTTCCATCCCCTTTATCATCTTGGTTGCTTTTCTTTGAATCTTTTCTAGTGCCGCTATAACTTTCTTGAGATGATGAGATCAGAACTGAACGCAATACTCAGGATGAGGTCACAACATGAAGCGATACATGGGGCATTATAACATTCTTAGTCTTGTTAACCATCCCTTTTTAAATAATTCCTAGCATCCTTTTTGCTTTTTTGGCCGCCGCCACACATTGGGCTGAAGGTTTCATCGTATTGTCTACGATGACACCTGGATCCTTTTCTTGGGCACTAACCCCCAAAGTGGACTCTAGCATCCGGTAACTGTGCTATTTGGGTTATTCTTCCCAATGTGCATCACTTTGCATTTGCCACTTGGATGCCCAGTCTTCCAATTTCGTAAGGTCCGCATGCGTTTTACAACTTTGAACAGTTTAGTGTAATCTGCAAATTTAAACACCTCACTCGCTGTCCCAATTTCCAGATCTTTTATAAATAAGTTAAATAATACCAGTCCCAATACAGATCCCTGCAGCACTCCGCTGTTTATTCCCCTCCACTGAGAAAAATTACCATTTAATCCTACCCTGTGTTTTCTATTCGATGACCAATTCCCTAATCTACAACTGAACTTTGCCACCTATTCCATGATTCCTTAATTTGCTTAGGAGCCTCTCATGAGAAACTTTATCAAAAGCTTTCTGAAAATCTAGATACATTACATCAACCGGCTCACCTTTCTCCACAAGTTTATTTACACCTTCAAGGAAATCAAGTAAATTAGTGAGGCAAGATCTCCCTCAGCTGAACCCATGCTGACTGTCTCATTAAATCAAATTTGTTTGTGTTACACAATTTTATTTTTTATAATTGTTTCCGCCATTTTGCACAGCACTGAAGTCAGGCTTACCAGTCTGTAATTTCCCGGATCTCCCCTGGAACCCTTTAAAAAAAAATTGGCGTAACATTGGCCACCCTCCAATCTTTAGGTACTACTGACAATTTTAGTGATAGGTTACAGATCACTAACAGCAAGTCAGCAATTTCATGTTTGGGTTCTTTAAGTACCCTGGGATGTATATCATCTGGTCCAGGCAATTTATCACTTTTTAACTTGTCAATTTGTTTTAGTACATCTTCCAGATGCACCAAGATTTCTTTCAGTTCCTTTGTATCATCACCCTTGAAAACCATTTCCTGTTCAGGTAGATCTCTTATATCTTTTTCCATAAAGACCGAAGCAAATAATTCATTTACGGCCTCTTTTACAAAGCCACACTAGTGGCTGCCGCCCCGAAGCCCTTTAAATCTCTATGGGCTTTGGGGCCGTTAGCACAGCACAACTGCTAGCGTGGCTTTGTAAAAGAGGCCGATAGTCTCTCCACTATGGCCTTATCCTCCCTGAGCACCCCTTTTGCTTCTTGATGATCCAACGGTCCCATAGATTCCCTCACAGGTTTTCTGCTTCTGATGTACCTAAAAAAAATTTAGTTTTGCCTTTTTTTCAAGTTTCTCTTCATATTCTTTCTTAGCTTTCTTCATCGGTGATTTGCATCTGATTTGCCAATGCTTGTATCTCTTCTTATTTTCTTTATACAAATCCTTTTTCCATTCTTTAAAGAATTTGGGGTTGGTTTTTTTTTTTTGCTCTAATAGCCTCTTTCATTGTCACCTTTTAACCGTGCCGGCTCTTGTTTCCTCTTCTTTCCATCTTTGCTGATACATGGAATACATCTGTCCTGGGCTTCCACAATGGTATTTTTAAATAGCATCCACTCCTGGTTTACAGTCCTAACCTTTGCAACTGATCCTTTTAGCTTCTTTTTAACCATTTTCTTCATTTTATCATAGTCTCCCTTTCGAAAATTAAACGCCTCTACAGCATATTTCTTTTGCGATGTCACTCCCGGTATTAGCTCAAATTTGATCACGTTATGATCACTGTTTCCCAACAGACCCAACACAGTTAACTCCTGTACTATTCTTTGCATTCCACTAAGGACCAAATCTAAAATTGCTCACCTTCTTGTCAGTTCCAAGAAGGAGTCATTTGTGACGTCTAGGAGTTTTACCTCCCTAGCACTCCCCGTTGTAACATTTAAACAGTCAATGTTGGGGTAATTCAAATCACAATATCAAATTTGGGTGAAGCAGAAAAATCAAAACTATAACAATCCCTACTCCAAACTAAGGGACGAGCAGGAGGTTTTCTAGTGGTCACATAGAATTCATTAAGCAGGCCAATCAAGCCAGAAAAAACAAAAAAAGTGGAAAAAAACCCCTCAGTCTTCTTATGGTTAAAAAAAACTCCATTTCAAAAAAATGCATAACTCCGCACCCCCCTTTATTTTCTTTTTTTTTTTTTTTTTTATAGTATATGGAGATATCAATGCAACCGACAATACAGTGTCTCAGTGAATTCAAAAAATTAGGTGTCACAAAACATAGGAAGCAACTCCATTCATGGTTTTGTCACCTAATTTTTTGAATTCATTGAGAGACTGTATTGTCTGTTGCATTGATATCCCCTCATACTATAAAAGAAAAGAAAAAAAGGGGAGTGAGTTATGCACTGTTTTGAAGTTGAGTTTTTTTTTAACCATATGAGGACTAACTGAGGTGTTTTTCTCCACTTTTTTTTTGTTTGATTGGCCTGCTTAATTAATTCTATGTGACCACTAGGAAGCCTCCTGCTCATCGCTTAGTTTGGAACAGGGTTTGTAATTGAAATCACCCATTATTATACTGTTTCCCAATTCTCTAATAGCTGTATTGTTAGTTATGGTCTGATGAGCTTGAAGAGGCACTGAGCCCTTGATCAACTAGTCATCTAGATAGGAGAAGACATGGAAGCCGCAAGAGGGGAGGCATGCGTTCACCACCACTAAGCATTTTGTAAATACTCTGGGTGCTGATGCTAATCAAGTGTTTCAAATAACTTCAAATTCTCTTCACATTAGGTTCCTTGAAACCATAAATGATTTCTTAAGTAAAATGACAGACTAATAACCTTCTCCATACTTGGTTCCTGAGAGAGCATGAGGAGAGAACATGATGGGCATTATGTTTTACCCTTGACTATGCTCTCTACCAGGTTTAACTAAGATGGTATTTACTTTTAGCTCTGTCCTGTTATGTTTGGAACTTTTCAGAGAGGTTCCTAATGTGCAGTTGGGTTTTATGGAGGTCACTATGCTGCTAAATGGTTTTCCAAGACATATTCCCCTCCCTCCTTCCTCCTACATAAGCACAAACCTAAGCAGAATTATGCTTCAACTTTGGATCTTTACTTGGCAAGATGACAACTAAGTCACCCCCCATCTTATTTTCTCAGTGCTGAGCAAAATTCAATTTAAACTAATTCTGTTTTTCGTTAGCATGCAAAATTGTTTGAATGAAAATTTTAGCTATTCATGTTTTTCTTTCTTAGTGGGAAGCAAAGGTTCAGCAAGGAGAGAGAGACTTTATACAGATCTCCAAAACTATACGCAAGGAAGTTGGAAGATTTGAGGTACATATGATGTGTTAGCACATTCCATGAGAAACACATCCCCTCTAATTGTGGTTTAATGGTAATTGAGCTTGCCAAGCTGAATTGTCATTCCTTAAAAGTAAATCTGCTTTTTTTTTTCACAGAGAGAACGAGTGAAGGACTTTAAAACTGTTATAATTAAGTACTTAGAATCATTAGTGCATACACAACAACAGGTGAGTCATGTTGGTATTTGAAGACTTGGCTTCTTTATATAGGTGCCATTGATTTGATATGTATATGTGCTAATTGTAGGGTAGAATATTTTTGAGAGCTGGAGCCTTAAACTGTTAGTGGTTAAAATGTATTTTGTAGGCAGATTTGTGTACAAGAATGATGTTGAAGGACTCGGCTTATTCATAGTTAAGGCTCCCATTTCTTAGTTTTACAGATAGAATTGAACCCCCTAATATTTTAAACACCACAGTCAGCACTGGATTTAAATGCTGACCACAGCATTTAAATCTAAACTTCCAGTGGCCAATGCTGAATATCTGGGTACTGCCAATGTTCAGTTCCAGTGCTCAGAAAATCATTTGGTAAGTTAGGACATCTATTTATTATTCTTTTTTTTTTTTTTTTAACTTGAAATCTTTATTAAAAGTTTTGTGTTATACAAGCAAAAGGTGGATACCAAAGCTCAATCATCCCATAGTATGTAATCAAACAAAAAAAAACACAGCAAAATCAGCAGTCGCCATAAAACATAAAGAAAACATCATTGACAGACAGATATCCCCTGCAATGAATCGCAAATCCCCCCACCCCTCCCAAACAAATTGAAGTATTCAATGTGGACAACTCCCTGTTGTTCCTTCAGGCAGTTATCCCCACAACAGCAATCCCCTAATTCCCTTAGCCCCAGTAAACTTAAGTATCAATCTTGTCCATAATAACAGTCCAAGTTCGAATAGATGAAAAATAGTGCCCATGCCGTTTGGCAATGGAAAGTTCCATGGTACACAGTTGAGAAAATTTCAGGGTCCATTCTAACATAGCAGGTGCCTCAGTTCTTTTCCAGTGACTAGCAATTAAACATTTAGCCGCAGCCAGACCCCAACGGCGGAGTTTAGTTTGCCAGGCATGTTCACACACATTATGTAAGCCCAATAAACAATCCATTGGTACCAACGGAAGCACACATTGTAACAATTGGGATAAACAACCAACAACACATTTCCAAAAAATTTGTAAAGGAAAACAATCCCACCATATATGTAAAAATGTGCCCACAGCCCCCCCACACCTCCAACACATTGCTGAAGACCCCGGAAACATTTTTTGTAACCTAGCGGGCGTATAATACCACCTGGTAAGCACCTTGTAGGCGTTCTCCTGTATAAGAACACAAGAGGAGGCCTTACCTACTTCAAGACAAAGTTGGTTCCATTCCCTCTCCGAAAAAGAACAACCCAAGTCCCGTTCCCAAACGTCTTTATATTTAGGATGAAAGGCAACCGAGACCCTGAAATATTGATAGAGAACTGAAATGGGTTTGGGCAGACTACGAAGTGTAAGCCACAGGTGTTCCAAAGGAGCCAGGGACTTGATCGATTCCCCAGACCAGCCCTGCGATTGAATAAAATGGCGAGTTTGAGAGTAAGCCAAGAAATCCCCCTGACGCAAATCAGTACTCCGCCGAAAGGCCTCAAAGGATACCAAAATCCCCTTATGGAGGACATCCGAAAATGTCCGGAGCCCTAGACGCTCCCAACGCAAAAAGACCGAGCTCTCCCTACCCGCTGGGAAAAAAGGTTCATCACACAACGCCCCCAAGAGTGAGGGCACCATCCCTGCCCCCCATTTCTTCCGCTTCTCACACCATATCTTCAAAAGATGATTCAAAATAGGATTGCTCAAAGTTCTAAATACCCCTCGCTCTGACCAAGAAGACCAAATGAAGGATCGTAAGACCCGAGTACCCAATAGTTGCTGTTCCAATTGAACTACACGTTTTTGTTCAGCTATGTCCCAGTCCAACAATAGTCTCAACTGCGCCGCCCTATAATACCAGAACAAATTGGGAAGCGCTCGCCCCCCAGACTCCCGAGGCAACCACATACACTGGCGAGAAATCCGGGGCGGTTTCCCCTTCCAAATAAATCTAAAGAATAAGGCATGAAGGTCTTTTAACACCACCGATGGGAGCGGTATAGGCAATGTTTGAAAAAGAAATAGTAAACGAGGTAGAATGTTCATTTTAATAACCGCGATCCGTCCCCACCAAGACAACCACAACCCAGACCACCACTGTAAATCCGCCCTAATCTGTCGAATTATGGGGATGTAATTTAAATTATATAGCTGGGAAATATCTCTAGAAATATAAATCCCCAAGTACTTAAGCGCCCCAGAAGCCCAACGAAATGTAAACTGCCCCGATAATCCCCGTTCATCATCAGCAGTCAAGGTGATTCCCAACAATTCCGACTTATCTGGATTAACAGAAAAACCAGACACCGATCCATATCCAGCAAAAAGGTCTAACAAGGTAGGAAGGGAAATCCCTGGGTCCCGCACATATAACAACACATCATCAGCAAATAACGCGAGCCAGTATTCCTGAGTCCCAATCCATACTCCTCTCAAATCTGGATGCTCACGTATACGGATGGCCAAGGGCTCAATAGACAATGCGAACAAGAGCGGAGAGAGAGGGCAGCCCTGACGTGTCCCCCGTTCAATTGAAAAAAACTCCGTGTAACCCCCATTTACTCTAATGGTCGCCCTCGGAAAGCGGTAGAACGCCCGCACCCATGCCAGGAAGAAATCCCCACACCCCGTCCGCTCCATGACCTGCCATAAAAAATCCCAGCCCACTTGATCAAAAGCTTTCTCCGCATCAACTGCTAAGAGAGCTACTTTATCCAAAGTTTGCTGCGCCTCCCAAATAAGATGCAACGTTCTTCGAATATTGTCACTAACTTGACGGCGCTGAATAAACCCTGACTGATCCATATGAATCAGTTTAGGCAAACACTTCCCCAGCCGAAGTGCCAAAACTTTTGCTAAAATTTTTGCATCGATGTTCAATAGTGAAATGGGCCGACAACTATCAGGATCCCTCCCCGGTTTAAGCAAGATAGAAATACCCGCGTCTCCCATCGATGGTGGCAGCATGTTACCTCACCTCACCCCATTAATAACCCGTACCAATAAAGGAGCTAGAACCACTCGATACTGTTTGTAAAAACTATTGGTATACCCATCTAAACCCGGGGATTTTCCCAATTTCAATCTAGTAATAACCCCTAGTACCTCTCCCAAGGAGACAGGACTATTAAGATATGCTATATCAGAGTCTTCCAGGCGTGGTAATGTCACTTTATCTAAATATGCCGTGATAGATTCCACTTGTACCCCCTCCACTTTCCCATATAGTTTAGTGTAAAAGGAAAGAAAAACCTTCCTAATAGCCCCATCAGTACACTGCAGTTTCCCTTCCTTATCTCTAATCTGTGTAATAGTGGATCGGGCTTGTTTCAATTTAATGTACCGAGCGAGCCGCGAGCCAGCTTTATTACTATATTCATATATCGTTTGGCGCAATCGGAGTCTATAATAGTCAATATCCTCCATCTGTAAAAGGGAAAGCTCATGTCGCACTCTCAAAAGCTGTGCAAATACCTCTGGATCAGGAGAACACTGGTGTTGCCTCCCCAGGGAAATCAAACTCTCCCGAAGGAATAGTGCTCTATGCTCTCGTTGTCGTTTAAGGCGGGCCCCCCATTTAATAAAGACCCCTCGAATCACAGCCTTGAGAGCATCCCACAACATGGAGTCCCCAACCGTGTCATTATCATTGTCATGCAGATAGTTAGTAATAGCCTCCCTCACCTCTCTGTCCACCTCTGTACGCCTTAACAGTGATTCATTAAGCCTCCAAAAGGCCCGATGATGTCCCACATCCCAATTGCCGTCACACGCTATCCAAACAGGTGCATGATCAGAGATATGTATAGCTTCAATTTCAGCTGCCCGTATTCCCCCCCACTGATTACGATGGGTCCAAAGACTATCAATCCTAGCATAGGAACTGTGAACAGATGAATAATGTGTATATGACCTCTGAGTAGGGTGGTGTAAACGCCAGCTATCAATCAAGCCCAGGGAGGACATCAAGGCAAGAAAAGCTTTGCGAGAGGCTCGGGAAAATGGCCGAGGTCCTCCCTGAGAGTGATCAAGTCCCACATCAGGCGTTACATTGAAATCCCCACCCAAATATACTGACCCCCCAACAAAGTTGACCAAATCTTCTTTAAGAGAACCATAAAAGGCCGCTTGACCCCCGTTTGGACCATAAACATTAATCACAGTGATTTGACGGCCCTGCAAAGTGCCCAGAAGAGCTAGACATCGTCCCCCTGAATCTCTATATACCTTCAGAACTGTAAAACCCAGTCCCTTGCGAACAAGAATTGCCAGTCCTCCCACTTTTTTAGCAGACTGTGCACTTTGATGAGTCCATACCTGTTCAAAGTGAGAGGATCTCAATACCCCCACATGTCTGGGCCTCAAATGGGTTTCCTGAAGCATACAGATATCCCATTTCAATCTATTCAATTCACGATACACTATACTCCGTTTACCTGGATTGTTCAGACCATTCACATTCCATGATCCTATAGTTAGAAGTTTACAAGTATTCCCCCCCAAATTCCCCCCACCCCCTCCCCCCCCAGAAACTGACCCCCTCAATGAAGGACCAACCAATCCATAGAAAGTGAAAGTTACCCCAGGTGACTAACCTAAGCTGCTTCCATGAAATCCAAAACAAAACCTAGAATTGTAACAGGTCAAACAACAAAGACTGGCATTAGGAAACAGCAACAAGACTTCACTGCACCGGAGGAGCCCGAGATCGGCGGTTTGCCCCGCCCCCAACAGCCACTTTCTGCCTTTGCAGCCCTCTTAAGGGCTCTGAATTGAAGATCCATCCGTGGAATCCAGCACAGTGAAGGGGAAGGAAGATCGAGGCATCCCCCTTCACTGCACCGGAGGAGCCCGAGATCGGCGGTTTGCCCCGCCCCCAACAGCCACTTTCTGCCTTTGCAGCCCTCTTAAGGGCTCTGAATTGAAGATCCATCCGTGGAATCCAGCACAGTGAAGGGGAAGGAAGATAGAGGCATCCCCCTTCACTGCACCGGAGGAGCCCGAGATCGGCGGTTTGCCCCGCCCCCAACAGCCACTTTCTGCCTTTGCAGCCCTCTTAAGGGCTCTGAATTGAAGATCCATCCGTGGAATCCAGCACAGTGAAGGGGAAGGAAGATCGAGGCATCCCCCTTCACTGCACCGGAGGAGCCCGAGATCGGCGGTTTGCCCCGCCCCCAACAGCCACTTTCTGCCTTTGCAGCCCTCTTAAGGGCTCTGAATTGAAGATCCATCCGTGGAATCCAGCACAGTGAAGGGGAAGGAAGATCGAGGCATCCCCCTTCACTGCACCGGAGGAGCCCGAGATCGGCGGTTTGCCCCGCCCCCAACAGCCACTTTCGACACAGTCCCTCCTTCCTCCACCCCTCAAGCAAGAGAGTTTATCCTGCACTGCTCATTTAGGAGCCTTACTCTCCTCAGCTCATTTGAGTGCTACTTTTTTTTTTTTTTTTTCTCAGCCCACTGCTGGTCGTCGAGGGGGAAGAAGAAAGGAAAGAAAGAAGGGAAGGGAAGAAGAAAAAAAATGGGGCGTGGCCTGATTGCCGCGGTGATTACACATATGGTGTAACGGCTCCTTACACCCGCACCTAGTTTTAAATTAAACCGTGCTATTATATCTTATATTTTTATACAATCGGATAGAACTTGATGCAAAGAACTTTAATTTGTATCTGAAACCGAATATCTCGGAGTTATTGAACTCATCTGCCTAATAAACAAAACAAATCAGATCGCCACAACTGGGGTCCCTGTCGACGCTTGTTGATAAGTGAGCCCTCTTTTAGTGCGCAACAACCCGTCATGCCAGTAAAATCGGCGAAAACGCCGAAACACAAAATTGATTACTCCATGCTCAAAATGGCGACGTCACCAATTCCCACTCCAACCTCGATACACTGGAGTGAATGGGCACAGGAAATTTCAAAAATGGTCACTAAATCCTTGGAAGATAAACTTCATAAATTACAATCAGCAGTTGACTGCATTAATGACCGCTTTGAAACACAGGCTGGCCGTATTACAGCAGTAGAACAGAGGATATCTGAAAATGAGGACGCAGTAATACATGAACGGGAGAGTGTGATTAGTTTACAGACCCAGGTGACAGCACTGACAGAACGTTTAGATGCTCAGGAGAACCGTCAGCGTCGTAATAATATACGAGTAGTGGGGCTACCTGAGCTCCAAGCAGACCAAGACCTCTATCACTTCTTCCAAGTTTGGCTACCAAAGCAACTTGGCCTGGTGACCCCAACGTCTGGTTTTTTATGCGAACGGGCACACCGTTTGGGCCAACGTACAAGTGATAACAACCACCCGCGAACAACGATTGCTAGATACATCAACTGGAAAGAAAAGGAACTTATCATGCAAGCTTTTCGGAAATCTGGCCGGCTTGAATATAAAGGACAAAAATTGCTACTATTCAATGACTACTCTTTACATGTATCCTCCCTTCGTAAGGCGATGACACCACTATGCTCCATACTTCATCATCGAGGAGTGCGATTTGCACTTATATATCCTGCATCCTTACGCATTTGGTATGATGGGAAATCACACACCTTCACAGACACAATAACTGCTCAACAATTTATAGATTCTATACCTGTGACAGTAGCTGGCGGCGCCCTGGCAATGGATCCAACGGTCTAACTCCTCTTATTTTTGCATCTTTTAAACCTACCTTAGATTGATCAATATAGAGATATGACATCCTTCTTGGATAGCTCCAAATTCACTGTCTATTTTGTCTATTCATCTTCTTATAATTCGTAATGAATTGTATATACTATGTCATATATTCTGCTAAATCAAGCACACTAATCTCAAATTTTCTATTATTGAATAGGTGTGGAATTTATTAGTTGTTCCATATGTGTTATTATTCCGTGCTCACAGGATCACATTTAAAATGTTTTAAAATATGTAGAATAGTGTGGTCCATTCTTTTTCTAACCATATACTATGCTGATATTATTAATTTCTTTTCTTTTACTTTCACACTTTTTTTTATCTCTCTTCTTCTTAGACAGGAGTGTCTGCCCGAGCTTACAATTATATCAATTATTTTTCTGGACAGAGGAGATATAATCTATGATTCAACAATATATATCATATATTATGGCTGATTTACATGTTTTTTCCTTTAATGTGAATGGTCTTAACCATCCCATTAAAAGGAAAAAGATAGCTAATTATGTATCCAATAAACATCCTGATATAATTTATTTGCAGGAAACCCACCTCCTGCCCGCTGCTGCCTCGAAATTTCAACTAAAGGGATTTTCAACTCACTTATATTCCCCTGCAACTCATCAAAAGAAAAATGGTGTGTCAATATTTTTCAATGATAAACTATTTCCCGTTATTCACAATTTTAAAATAGACACTGAAGGAAGATGGTGTCTAGTACATGCTGCGATACACTCAACTAATTTTATTTTTCTTAATATATACGGCCCGGTCAAAGACCACCCAAACTTTTTCAAAGAGCTTCAGCTGGCGATAGTTGAATTTGATACTTGTTCTCTGATATTGGGAGGGGACTTTAATCAAATTCAAGATCTATATATTGACAGATCTTCTTCTTGTAAACCCTCCAAATCCAAGTCTTTCACAGCTCTTCATGCTTTAAAGGACGCCTTTTCTCTTGTGGATCCTTGGCGCTTGCTCTACCCGAAAGGTAGAGAATACACACATTTTTCACCTCCACATAATACATACTCGAGAATCGATTATTTTCTCTTATCCCCTTCTCTTATTCAAGATCTCACCAATACCATTATACATCCAATCTCTCTCACTGATCATGCTGCCATCTCTTTATATATATCCATCTCAGCCCCACATAAGGAATCCCCCTCATGGCGGCTAAACAACGCCTTACTGCTAGACGAGGAAATTATTGAAAAAATCAATTCTTTCACTGCGGAGTTTTTTGAAAATAATTCTAAAGATCCTGAAATTTGCCCTTCCATTGTCTGGGAAGCATACAAAGTAACCCTTAGAGGTGAATTGATTAAAATTGCCTCTTGGAAAAAGAAACAGTCCATGAGAAAGGAAAAAGATTTAGAAAACTCCATCAAAACCTTAGAATTACAACATATGTCTAACCACATACATGACCCAAATACTTTCCAACGTATTCAAAATCTTAAATATGAATACAATACTTTAGTTTCACATATAGCTAGGCGTGATATTTTTATCTCTAACTCTGGTCATTACATGGGAGATAATATAATGGGTCGTCCTTTGGCCAGATACCTTAAAAATAAATCTAAAAGACTACATATAACGGCTATTCAGAATTCATCAGGTCAATTAGTCAAAACCAGATCTCTAATTTCCTCTCAATTTGAAAAATTCTATACTTCTTTATACCAATCCGAATCTACCACTCCTGAAGCAGATATAGACTCATTTCTTACCTCCTTAACTCATCCGACCATTCCAGAATCTGTTAAATTGGAACTTGATTCTCCAATAACTATATTAGAAATTGAAACTGCCATATCTTCCTTACCTGCTGGGAAAGCCCCTGGCCCAGACGGCTTCACGAACGAATTCTTTAAACAATTTCGCACCCTACTAGCTCCTCATCTCCTTAAATATTATGACTTCCTCCACTCCACTCCGGACAAGCAATTCAATTTCACCGAGGCCACCATTGTAGTAATCCCTAAACCTGACAGAGATGACACTTTAGTTAAAAACTTTCGCCCCATCTCTCTCCTCAATTTAGACTACAAGATAATGGCAAAATTACTTGCATTAAGACTTACCAAAATAATCCCATTGCTTATACATAAAGATCAAACAGGGTTCATTAAACAAAGATATATAGGAGACAACCTGCGCCTATTTCACTATATTAACGCTCATGCTAAAACAATGTCAGACCCTGTAATAGGCCTAGCTATTGATGCTGAAAAAGCCTTTGACCGAGTGGAGTGGCCTTTCCTTTTCCATGTCCTGAAGTGGTATAATTTTGGCCCATTTTTTACAAACTGGATAAAAACACTATATCATCAACCCACAGCTCGTATTAGGATTAACAATTCTTTATCTAATAAATTTCCCCTCCATAGAGGTACTCGACAAGGCTGTCCTCTCTCACCATTGCTATTTAATTTAGTGTTAGAGCCACTCCTTTCAGCTATACGACAAAGTCCCTCAATTAAAGGTATTCCCTCCTCTGATCGAGATTTCAAATTAGCAGCTTATGCTGATGATGTTTTACTTTTTCTGAGAGACCCTTTACTCTCCCTTCCCAATCTTATTCACATTATCACTCAATACTCCCTCCTTTCCGGATACTCTGTTAATTGGGAGAAATCAGAGATCTTCCCTCTAAATGATAATATACTTCCATCAGATTTGGCTCATTTTCCTTTCTCATGGTCACATGAAGCTGTGAAATACTTGGGGATTTTAATACATAAAGATTCGGTTCATGCTCAAGATCTTAATATATCTAAAGTCAAAAATCTAGTTCTAAACACTACATCTCGATGGACTCCACTCTTTTTATCCTGGTGGGGTAGAATTGCATCCATCAAAATGACTCTGGCCCCTCAAATTAATTATATCCTTTCTATGCTCCCTCTGTTATGCCGGAAATCATTATTTAATTGGCTAAATATGAAAATATCTGAATTCATTTGGAACAAGAAAAAACCTCGAATTGCTCTCGCCAAACTGAAAGCCTCTAAGATCAACGGTGGTCTCAACTTTCCTGATTTCTATCACTATTATATTGCTTCATTAGCCAAATATGGAGCTTACTGGCTCACTAACTCCACCACTCAAAATCTTCCCACTCAAGATCTTCCTGCCTGGTTTGAAATGGAATGTTTTTTATGTACGCCTTTACACATCTCATGCTTACTAACGGTGTCAATACCAAGGCACTTAAAGAGATACTCTTTATTGGGTGCAACGCAGCATGCTCTTTATCTTATAGATACATTGACTGAAATCTCAGTTAATGTTAGTCCACTCATGTCCCTTTGGAACAATCCCAAAATTCAAAATCACAATAAATCTCTATCATGGAAAAGGTGGCAGCGGGCAGGTATATGGTTTGTCCATCAATTGTCTACCCTCAACTCGTTAGTTCCATTCGATATACTGTGCTCTACATACTCGCTGCCTCCTTCTACTTATTCACAATGGCGTTCTCTCACTGGAGTGTTGCCTTCTTTGCATATACGATTTGACTATATGACTTCCAAAAATACTATTTACAACTGGTCTTCTCTGTCTCTATTAAAAGGCAAGGCGATATCATCCTTCTACAGCATTTTAAGAGACCACTCCTTCACTTTTTCACCTCACTCTATGAAGCACTGGGACGCTATACTTACCACTCCGCTTTCTGACATTGATTGGGAGCTTTTCTGGTCATCAACAAATCGCCCGCTTTTATCTTCTAGAGTATCACAATCAATGTACTTTCTTATGTGGCAGGCAATATGGACCCCACTTCGCATGTGGAAAGCTAACTTAAAGCAAGACTCTGTTTGCTGGAATTGTTTGAAAGAGGAAGGAACTCTTGATCATATGTTATTTCATTGTACTCTAGTCCGCTCTTTTTGGACCTATGTCTGGAACACCATACAATCTATTACTAACTGCTCAGAAGAAATCTCTATAGACATTGTAATCCTTCGATCTCAACACCCATGTTTCACACAATCAAATTGTCCACCTAAACTCATTGATACCATGTTGGTGACTGCTCTCATGCACATTCTAAAAAATTGGAAATCACCCTCGCTATTAGATTATACCTTTTGGTGGAACTCTCTGAGTATGTATCATAGATTTGAATCCTATGCATATGAGAAGAGAGTTACATTCCGAACCTGCATGAACTTGAAATACAACAAATCTCCATGGTCATTCTTAGACTCCTATGTACGCTCATCTTCTTAGACACTCCTGTTATCCTTTTCTTCTCCTCTCTTCTCTCTTTCATTTTTCTTTCCTTTTTCTTTTCTGCTCTCTCTCATCTTTATCTTATATATCCCTTACATACATTTTTAATAATTGGAGCCTTTGCTCCTATACAGTTAAACATAGATTTATATATTTTATATACAGAAAGCTTTATTTTGTTTCTATGTACTTTAAATGATTCTTGTATCCTTTAAAATACTTAATAAAAATTATTGAACTGAAAAAAAAAAAAAAGGAAACAGCAACAACTGCAGAGTCCAATACCCACATAAGACCGGAGTCAGCACACCACTCAGTGAAGCTCCCGGCCAGACAGTTCAATCAGTCCATGAATGAAGTAGTATGGACGAATCATCAGGTTCCCGATTTAGCTGCACGCTTTCCAGAGCGCAAGACCGTGGACCAAGCTCCTTGGAGACCCGAGGTACTGGCCGCTTCCGTCCCCCGCGCTGATTCAGAAATATTCACACACCCCAGCTCTTTCATAGCAGACCAGGCCTCCACCACAGTAGACACTCTCCGTGACCTGCCATTTACTGTAATCCAGACTCCAAAGGGGAAAAGCCAACGATACTTGTGACCCCCTTCCCGCAGGACCTGTGTGACCTCCTTAAAAGCTCTACGCTTCTGTAGTGTAGACCAGGCCAAATCTTGGTATACTCCCACCTCCAGCTCTCGCCAACGGAAACGGGGATGGCGCCTAGCCATCTGTAAGACCCGTTCTTTGAGCGTAAAGTCAGCAAAGCAGGCTATGATATCCTTGAAGCCAGGACCTCTCACTGGACCCAAACTCCGATGTGCCCTCTGAAGATGAATCTCGCTGGGTACCTCAGTCCAGGTCATCCAGGTCAAGCAGGCTGCGACAAAATTCTCTCACCACATGTTTGCAATCACGGTAAGCCTCCCCCTCCGGTATGCCTTTGAATCTCAAATTACAGCGGCGTGATCGATTCTCGAGATCCTCCACTTGTGCCTGTAATTCTTGTAACTCAGAGGAGAGGCGAGCTGATGATTCTTTAACCCCTGACACCGATGCAGACAGCGTTGCCATGTGGTCCTCTGAGGCCGATACTCGGGCCCCCAGCTCCCCCACATCCACGCGTAGCTCTGCCAATGCTGCCTTTGCATCCACCCGGACTCCAACCATTTCGTCTTTCAGCTCTTTAAACCAAGCATGGAAAGACTTGTGTGCCATCCCCCCAGGCTCCGCCGGCAGCTCCTCGTCTCCAGCCTCCGCCGGCATCGCGGGCCCCGCCGCCATCTTAGGCATGTCTCCCGCACCTCCCTGCGCTTCTCCCGCCGCTTTATCGCCCGCCTCAGTAAAATATTTGAATTTATCGAGTTTCTTTCACGTCGCCATCTCCACGGCAACCGAGTAGCAAGCTCAGCGCCGAAAACGGAATCGCGGTGGAAGCCGAAAAAACACTTTTCCTCTTCTGCCCCTACGGAGCTCTGAAATCAGGCAGCCATTCGCTAGGATGACGTCACTTCCTCTCTCTATTTATTATTCTAACTTTTCTGGATAGCCAGGTACTGGCACTAAATATCAACAATACCTGCATAAATTCTGGCTCTATTTTCTGGACTGTCCCAGTCTACTCAGATAGTACTGAGGTGGACTGGGGTGATATAGTGTCATCATCTGGAATGGAGGAGTGGCTTGGTGGTTAAACCACTGAGCTTAAGTTGACATCCAGGGAGGCTTGATTCAAATCTCACTTGAGCTACAACTGGGAAAAGTGAGCAAAATCCAAATAATAATGCAGTTGAAACTCCTCCGTACTTATCTTTTGGTAGAAGCTGCTGAATATTAGTTTGTACATCTGTATTTTTATATGGAAAATACTAGGGATTCGGATGGTCAGCGGGCCATATTAGAAAACTAAATGGACAAGTTATGGCCCGCGGGCTGTAGTTTGCCCATGTCTGAGCTAGACTATACAAATACATGGAAAAATATGGGCATATGTTAAAAATGCAGAAATAGACAATCAAACAAAAATTTATTTGTTCAAATAGGAGCCCTGCTTTTATGGTATGTTACCAAAAAGCATAGATTTCTCTGCTTCTGATCTGTTTCTACCTATGTAGCTTTTTTTCTGGTCTGTTACTGATCATGATTCTTGCGGAATTCAGGTTCTGTGTTCATGAGATTGAAGGGGATAGCTAGAAAATATATCAACAATTAAAAATTGTTTAGGAATATATAAAATGCTGACAGAAAAGACCATATGGCCTATCAAATCTGCCCAGTGGTTCAGTGTCACTGCTGTTCATGCTACCAAACAGAAGATCTGGGTTTGATTTTTCAGCTTCTGCTCCTTAAGTTGCAGAGGCTATTAACAGATCCTGAGAAGAGGGAACGGGCTCAGGCATTACTCAAGTGACACCAATATTGGTCTGATTTAGTATGTATATGTACTATGTTCTAAGTGACTCATGCCCTGTGGCCTCTGACTAAGGACCATCGCAACAATTGTTAGGCCAAGTTGGAGAAGTTGTAGCAGAAGTTAGCACCCTTGATTGTGGGATGCAAGGGAATCTATAGGATGCTACCACTTCCCCTGCTGGATACTCCCTTACAGCAGTGTTTCTCAACTTCTTCAAGCCAAGTAAGTACTTCCTAAGTCTAATAAATATCAACAGAGTTACCCCTGCTCAGACACTGCCCTAGACCTGTCTAGGCTCCGCCCCTGACCCCACCCTAATAATAGTATTAGTTGTAATGCAGTTTCTTCCATCCATTTTTCATATGCATACAATATAATCTTTTATTAATAAATAATGGTAACCACAAAATTAAAAAAAAAAACCCACAAAGCACACTACACAGAGAAAATGTTAATTATCATTTAATTTAGGGTTTTTTTCAAAGAGGTCAAGGGAGATGACTTTAAAATATGCAATAAACAGCCGCTGGTAACCCAGATGTGATGAAAAACCAATGTATGATAGAGTAAACACTTTCAACACTGAATGTGAAGATGTCCAAAAATGTAAGACTGGAACAGCATAGACCTAACTCAATCCAAAAAATGAAGGAAAAAGCCTCAGAAAGGGCCCTCCCACCTCACCAAAATGGCTCAAAGAGGTGGTCGAGCGTTCACCTCACTGGCAAAAAACCTTCATTATGTGATAAAGTCTTATGCTGTGCTGTAATGTGCCAACGAAAATTAAATAAATAGAGGAAATATTCCACTTATCTTCATTGATCGGTACACAAACTGTGGCCAGCGTTTCACAAATTCATGCTGCCTCTGGACCGATCAGGTTTCTAGGAGCACAAAAGAAAAGAATGTGAATAATTAAAAGTCTCTTTCTGATGTGTCCCAGACAAATTAAAATCCGCATAGCATAGCATACAGAGGACATACCTTTCAGAACAGGACGCCAAACCACCTCTTGCTCCTGAGATGGCTCATGCAAGGTGACACTCAATTTGAATGATCCTGATAGTGAGACTTGAGCACAGGAGGTACGTCATCAAAGACGCTATTCGCTAGACTAAGCTGTATGTCAATGTAGCTGAAGGGGCGTGCCCTAAGGGGCATGCTAAGCCTCTTGGGAGCCACAAAGAGCCACAGCAGACTAAAGTAACCTTGGAAGTTCATAAAGGTATTTTTTTATATAATGGGTAAATGTAAAAGCAAAACTAAGGTCCATAGTGACATCTGGTCCTATAGATCGACATTTAAATGGTTCTGAGGATCATGGATTGGGGGAGGTACCACAGGAAATTTCCTTGAAAGATGTTTGGCTAATGTTAAGATAGAGGGTTTATTTAAATCAGTCATTAATCAACATCAGATTTTCTCACAGGAAGTTGTTATTAAATTAGAATATATAGACTGTAATGTAAATATCCTTGATAAAAGATTTTCTATGGTTAAAACACAAGTTTCTGTCTTGCAATATGCCTCCACATCATCAGTTAGAGATTCCCTTAGCTTACATTTAAAAGTTGAAATGTTGGAGAACTTATGCAAGTTCTAAAATCTTACAATTAAATTTCCCAATAACTCATTTACTATCTCCTGAAATTTTAGATTTACAAAATTCTGATTCAGTGGTAATTTCTAATTGTTACTATATTCCTCGAGCAAAAAAATTTCCTTCAGACCAAGGGGTGGATGATTAAAACAGAATTTGATCTTACAGGTTTCTTAAAAGATTCTCAGGATGTAATTCACAGTAGATCCCCCTGTTGATGGCGTGCTGTACTGAGAGTGAAATGGCTTTAATTTTGAAAACTTATTTTAAGAACAAAAATGCTGTCGTTTGTGGAGCAAAAATTCTTATGTTTCCGGATGTGGCCAAAGCAACACAATTTAGACAGAAAGCCTAGGGCAGGGGTGTCCAACCTTTGGGCTTCCCTGGGCCGCACTGGCCGAAAAAAATGTTTCTGGGGCCGCACAAACGCTGAAGTGAGACAGGAGGTAGCCAGCAAGATGATAAACACTCGGAGGCAGCAGAGGAAAACACTACATTGCTCTCGACCGGGGCCGCATAAAATACTTCACGGGGCCGCATGCGACCCTCGTGCCGCAGGTTGGACGCCCCTGGCCTAGGGTGTTGGCTTTGGGTGCTACTTATTTTTTAAAATTTCCTTGTAAATGTATACTGAAGTATCAAGATAAAGATTTTCTTTTTTGGGATCCATTACAATTGGAGTAATTTCTTAAATTATATGAAGGAGGAAAACTTTGACTTTTTTATATTAACTTCCTGGAACAAAAAAAAAAAGCGCAGTTTATATTGGGATTATTTCCAGTGATTGTCCTAAAAATATGTTATGATATATTTAGGGCTCCTTTTACTAAGGTGCGATAGCAGACTTTGCGCACGTTACATTGCTGCGCGCGTTACACGCTAACATCTCCATAGAGATTACGTTAGTATTTTCTGTGTAGCGCAGGGCTAGTGCACGGGTATTGTAGCGCACGCTTAAAATGCTAGCGCACCTTAGTAAAAGGAGCCCTTAGTATTATCTCTCTAGATGAGGACTTGATGGAATATGGTATAATTTAGAGATGTTTTTCTACTGAATTTATTTCTCATTGTATTTCCGTATTCTGTAAAGGAATGTAAATGTAAAATGTGTAAATAAAAAGAAAATGTATTAACAAGGTAAGAACCTAATCTATTTTTAATAAAATATCGAAGAAAATTCTCTATTGGCAAAGAAAAATTTGATTTCTACTTCTTCAGGGGCTAGCCATTCAGAGCACAATTAGGTTGTCTGTTTTCTAGCACTAATCACATAGAATCAAGGGTACACAAGTCAGACGTGACAGTGGATTTGGTCAGCTTAGCCACATGACAGAATCCATATTTGTAATGCACAAAAATAAAGGATCTTGATAATAATAAAACATTTACATTATCTTTTACATTCCCCAAAAAATTTAAGTAAAAGAAAAAAATTCTGTATAAGGTTGGCAGTCTTATGTTTCTTTGTATTTATATACCATTCTTCGATTATTGATTTTGATTTTTTTTTCCTTTTCTGTTGAAGATAGCAGGATAACCAGCCACTAGTCCTAAGAGAAAAGAGGTAGTTTTTATGCAATGTTGACCAAAGACGAGAAAAGAATATTATCGGTTGCATATCCTCCTCTTCCTCTCTTGACAGAGCTGTATTTATTACAACTAATATAAGACTGAGAAGGCTCTGTGAAATGGTAGCTATGCAGAAAATCTCATGTATTCTCACTAGACTTATTCCAGGTTTTTCCAAATGCTGTTGGATGATCTCTACATGTGACTGATCATCATACTGTCTTTGGAGAAAATGTAAGAAACATGCTTTATTTCAGCTCTCCTGTAAAGATGACTAGAGTCTAATCCAGTGTTTCTCAACATGTGGTATGCGTACCCTTAGAGGTACGGGGGCCGCTTGTTGGGGGTATGCGGCCTGGCTGCTGTGGAGGATATTTCCTGTCTGTCAGTAGAAGCTGCTGCCGCCGGGGATCCCTGTCTGCCTGGTCACTCGCACCCCCCTCCCCCCACACTGAAGGCAACACAGTTACTTGATGGAGCTGCACTCACTCACTCCACCCCCATCAAACTCCGTGCAGGGATGCGACTCGCACGCTGCACGTAAGTAGCTGATCTGGAAACCTCATTGAAGGAGGGGAAGGCTTGTGGGCCAGCCATGTGAATCGCTGCTCGCGTCATCCCTGCACAGAGTTCACTGGGGGAGAAGTGAGCGAGTGCGGCTCCAACAAGTAACTGGGTCAGCGCTTCGGGGGGGACACGGGAGGGAGGGAGGGATCCCCAGTTTACAACTGGGGGAGGGGGGCACAAACTCGACACAGAACGAAGGGAGGAGGGAAGGGGGCACTGTCTTGGGACATAGAAAGAATGGAATAGAAAGGGAGAATTGTTGGGCATGAGTGTGTGAGTGAGAGATGGTGCACATGGGGAATGGAAGAAAGGAAATTTGGGCAGAGAACATAAGAAGTGCCTCTGCTGGGTCAGACCAGAGGTCCATCGTGCCCAGCAGTCCGCTCGCGCGGCGGCCCAACAGGTCCAGGACCTGTGTAGTAGTCCTCTATCTATACCCCTCTATACCCTTTTCCTTCAGAAAATTATCCAATTCCTTCTTAAACCCTAATACCGTACTCTGTCTTATCACGCCCTCTGGAAGCTCATTCCAGGTGTCCACCACCCGCTGGGTGAAAAAAAACTTTCTACCATTGGTTTTGAATCTGTCTCCTTTCAGCTTTTCCGAATGCCCTCTCATTCTTGTAGTTTTCGAAAGTTGGAAGAATCTGTCCCTCTCCACTTTCTCTATGCCCTTCATGATCTTGTAAGTCTCTATCATATCCCCTCTAATTCTCCTCTTCTCCAGGAAAAAGAGCCCTAGTTTCTCCAGTCTCTCAGTGTATGAAAGGTTTTCCCTTTATCAAATGTGTCGCTCTCCTCTGAACCCTCGCGAGTATCGCCATGTCCTTTTTAAGGTACGGCGACCAGTATTGGACGCAGTACTCCAGATGCGGACACACCATCGCCTCATACAACGGCAGGATAACTTCTTTCGTTCTGGTTGTAATACCCTTCTTGATTATGCCTAGCATTCTATTCGCTCTCTTAGCGGCCGCTGCACACTGTGCCGACGGCTTCATTGTCCCATCCACTATTACCTCCAAGTCCCGTTATTGGGTACTCTCAGTCAATAACATCCCTCCCATCGTATAGCTGTACCTCGGGTTTCTGCTTCCCACATGCAATACTTTACATTTCTCTACATTGAACCTCATCTGCCATCTCGTTACCCATTCCCCTAGCTTGTTCAGGTCCCTTTGTAATTCTTCGCAGTCCTCTTTGGTCCGAGCAGTACTAAATAGTTTCGTCTGCAAATTTTATTATTTCTCTCTCTCTCTTTGCAGCAGCGGAGGGGATGATAGAGAGAGGGAGACATGTTGCCAATGGGGGCGGAGGAGCGAGGAATAAAAGTTGGACTCATGGAGGGACAGAGAGAGATATTGGTTGGGGAATGGAATGAGGTCTGGAGGAGCGAAAGCATGCAGTAGGCAGAAAGAAAGAAATATTGAATGCACGGTCAGAAAGAAATGTAACCAGAGACAGCAAAGGTAGAAAAAAATTATTATAATTTTATTTTCAATTTAGTGATAGAAATGTGTCAGTTTTGAGAATTTATATCTGCTATTTTGCACTATATTTGTCTATTTTTCTATTTTAATTCCTTTAAATAATTTTACTACTGATATTTTAAAACAAATTTCTCATATCATGACTGAGATAGAGCAGTGGACAATCAATTTTAAATTGAAACTCAACACAGAAAAGACCACATTTTTTTTGGACAGCCCAAATGATAAAATAACCAGACCATCACTTTGTTTTGTATGACTACCCGATTTCAAAATCTATAAAAATATTGGGAGTTATACTAGATTCTCATCTAATTATGGCAGAACATACGAATTCAATGGTAAAGAAATGCTTTTTCATACTATGGAAATTAAAGACCATTAAAAAAATACTTTGATCCTCTATTCTTTAGATTATTGGTGCAGGCATTAGTTTTATCCATACTGGATTATTGCAATATTATTTATTTGGGAACTCCAAAGAAAATATTGAGAAAATTTGAGAATAGTACAGAATACGGCTGTTGATTGATATTTGGGTTGAAGAAAAATGACCATATTAGTCCTTACTATCAATTGTTACATTGGCTGCCGGTGGAGGCACGAGTGCTATTCAAATTCTCTTGCATCTGTTTTAAGTTCATTTGGGGATTGGCCCCTAACTTACTTTTTATCTCATTTCTTGTTATACAGCCCAACGAGGAAAACTAGGAGTTTCAATTTATTTGCTTATCCAAAAATTACTAGCTGTAGATAAAAGACTTTTTTGAATAGGACTCTTGCATTTCAAGCAAGTAAACAGCAGTCTTGGTTGGGTAATTACATTGGTGGAGCCATGATGTCTTATGGTTCATTTCGAAAAGAAATTAAATTAGCGCTGTTTGACAAATTTATTTCCTAAATGTGGATATTATTTACACTGAATATATTTAAGAAAGTTGTTGTATTTTAATTATTTGTATTTCGCTGATTGTCCAACCTTCTGTGTAAACCGCCTAGAAATTGCTTGGTTATGGCGGTATAGAAGAATAAAGTTATGTTATGTTTTGAAGTAACATTGCATATTTTAAAGTCATCTGCCTTGACCTCTTTGAAATAAAATAAATATAAATTATAATTAGCATTTTCTTGCATACAGTGTGCTTTGTGTTTTTTTTAATTTTGTAGTTATCATTATGTATTAAGATTATATTGTGTGTATATGAAAAATAGATAGAAGAAATTGCATTACAATTACTTCCCCCTCCGTATTCGTGGGGGTTTGGGGCAGAGCCGTCCCGTGAATATTTAAAAAACTGTGAATAATATTTGGGCCGGTTCTGCCTCTAACCCCCGCTTCCCCCGACTATTTTAAGCCCTGAAACCCCCCCCCCTTAAGTCTTACCTGTGGTCTAGCGGGTTTTCGGGACAGGAGTGATCTTCCTACGCTCCTGCCCCATGCAGATCGCTCCTAGGAAATGGCTGCCTTGAGCTCCCGTAGTCTCTCGAGCCATTTCCTGTGAGCGATCTGCACGGGGCAGGAGCGTGGGAAGATCGCTCCTGCCCCAAAAACCCGCTAGACCACAAGGTAAGGCTTAAGGGGGGACTTACAGGGCTTAAAATAACCTGAAAAATGAAAATGTATTTTTTGATCTAAAACAGCGAATAAGTGAATCCGTAGATATAGAATTCGCAAATACGGAGGGGGAAGTGTAGTAGTAGTAGTAGTAGTAGTAGTTTTAGGGGGTGGAGTCAGGAATGCAGCTTGGGCGGGTCTGGAGCGGAGTTTGGGCGGGGGTACTCAGTTGGTATTTGTTAAGGCTTAGGGGGGTACTTGGCTTGAAGAAGTTGAGAAGCACTGGTCTAATCCAAAGTTGATTAGTTAAACAATCAAGCTCTGTAATCTACTATAACCCCCGCTTCCCCCGACTATTTTAAGCCCTGAAACCCCCCCCCCTTAAGTCTTACCTGTGGTCTAGCGGGTTTTCGGGGCAGGAGTGATCTTCCTACGCTCCTGCCCCATGCAGATCGCTCCTAGGAAATGGCTGCCTTGAGCTCCCGTAGTCTCTCGAGCCATTTCCTGTGAGCGATCTGCACGGGGCAGGAGCGTGGGAAGATCGCTCCTGCACCAAAAACCCTCTAGACCACAAGGTAAGGCTTAAGGGGGGGCTTACAGGGCTTAAAATAACCTGAAAAATGAAAATGTATTTTTTGATCTAAAACAGCGAATAAGTGAATCCGTAGATATAGAATTCGCAAATACGGAGAGGGAAGTGTAGTAGTAGTAGTTTTAGGGGTGGAGTCAGGAATGCAGCTTGGGCGGGTCTGGAGCGGAGTTTGGGCGGGGGTACTCAGTTGGTATTTGTTAAGGCTTAGGGGGGTACTTGGCTTGAAGAAGTTGAGAAACACTGGTCTAATCCAAAGTTGATTAGTTAAACAATCAAGCTCTGTAATCTACTATAATAAAACCCTAAGCGCGCATGCGCACTCCTACTTGTGTGTTCCATTTTCCGTGATCAGTATGTCCCCGGCAGGTAGGAGTGCGCATGCGCGCTTAGGGTTCTGTTTTCCTGTAAGCACACTCGCGGACCTCAAAGTGCTGTTGTTCGGTCTGCCCTGCTCCCTTACTGCCTTGCCGTATTGTGTTTTTAAGTTCCGGCCAGACTGCAGGAAGGAAGGGAAAGGGGGGAGGAGGATGTGTTTAAGGAAGCTGTGGCTCTCATTGAACTGCCAGTTGGCTGGCTCCCTTGCCGGAGTTATTTTTCAGTTTACAGGTGCTGCAGCGGCTCTTCTCACAAGCCGCACCTGCGTCAGAGAAGACTTCCGATGCAGGCGGGGATCGTTAGAGGAGCCGCCGCAGCACCTTTAAACTTAAAAATAACTCTGGAAAAGGAGCCGGCCAGACTGCGGGAAGAGAAGGGGAAATGGAGAAATGCTGTTGCTGCATAGGGAACTGTAGGGGGAGGGAATGCTGCTTCGCCTTCTGCACAGGGAAGTGGAGGGGGGGGAGAAATGCTGCTGCACAGGGAAATGGAGGGGGAGGGAATGCTGCTTCGGCTTCTGCATAGGGAAGAGCGGGGGAGAGAAAAAATGCTGCTGCACAGGGAAATGGAGGGGGAGGGAATGCTGCGGCTGCTGCACAGGGAAGTGGGAGGGAGACAGAAAGAAAGGAAGAAAGACACAGGGCAGAGAGAGAGACAGAAAGACAGATAGACAAAGGGGGCCAGGGAGAGAGACAGACAGAAAGAAAGACAGCGGGGGAGAGAGAGATAGAAAGAAAAAGACAAAGTTAGGGAGAGAGACAGAAAGAAAGACAGACATATATTCTATCACCCGTTAATGTAACGGGCTTAAAGACTAGTTGTAAATATTAATACCATTAGATAAGAGGTAGTTGTTTTGTGGTTTGTTTGGTTTTTTTTTTTTGGGGGGGGGCAGTTTTCCACCTAACAGATGCATGGTTTTAACATTTTTGTTTAAAATTAACTATATGTCCTCTCCTTTCTTTTCTTTCCCAAGCTGATAAAATACTGGGAGGCATTTCTACCTGAAGCCAAAGCCATTGCCTAGAGAGATCTTTCCATGGATATTCATCTTTAAGCTGGATTCCACAATGAAATTGCATTTAAAAAATCATTCAAATAAACCACTATATTTTATTAAGATGTGGCTTCTTTTTTATATACTATGACATTTTATTAACACAGCTGCATGTCCTGCCCCTCTTGGAATAAATGGACTGTGGCATGATGTTCTGCAATATTTTGCTAATTTGAACACTACTGTGTCTTAAATGTTTGCATTGACAATAATTACAGTGCAAGACAAAGTTTTAAGATTTATTTTTTTCTTTATAATCCACTCTTATTTACCTCATGTTTATGAAAGACGAATTTACATTTATTGATGTTCACTTCACATTCCTGTACAGAAATCATGATTTTGTGATTACACTAATAAAGGGATGCACCTTATGAACTAATTGCATGCCGTTTTTCTTTATGCTTTTATACAGGAAGCAATTTATAAAAATGTTTGTTTATTTTCCAAACCTAAGCTAAGGTATTCTGCAGTCTGCTCAAACTCACCAGCCTGCTGATCTTTAAAGAGGGTGATTGGACATTACCACACAAGCTGTACAGTGCTTAGAAGGAGGAGGACGAGGTGCCCTTTCAGCTTGTTGCTTCTAAAATGCTGCCTATCCAATTGGAAATGACATCTGATTATAAGCAAAAACAATAACCAAATAAATTTTTTAAAACAAAGTATTGTTTCTGTGCTGTATAGGCAAACTACAAGGTCCAAAAACATTTACAAATGTATTTTTGCTTGATGAATCCAAAATGCCTTGCAAAGTTGCAATCATTCCTGAATTTTATTTAGAACTAGCTGATGCCCCGGCGTTGCACGGGTATTTAATTATAGCAATAACACTGTAAATGGATTCAAATAAAGATACTTTATAGTGGTGAATGAAAATATTTTTTTACAGCTTTATAAAAAGTACAATAATCAAATTATAATGTGAAATATTTGACAAAATGAATACAATACAACTAACACAAAACTTGATTATAAACAACATTTTTAGTTTCACCTCCAGGAGCAAGAACATATACATTCTTGGGTGAACCCACCCTTCCCACGTGTGCAGGTGGGCCGCGAGACCCCCAGAACATATCACCCCAGGTAGTGAGGGATCTGCATACCAAGTTTCGTTCAAATTGGTCCCACAGCTTTTTACATTTTTTCCATTGACTTGAATGGGTGAAATCTGATTTTCTGTTTGTAGCTCCGCCCACGTGTGCAGGTGGGCTGCGAGACCCCCAGAACATATCACCCCAGGTAGTGAGGGATCTGCATACCAATTTACGTTCAAAGCGGTCCCACAGCTTTTTACATTTTTTCCATTGACTTGAATGGGTGAAATGTGATTTTCTGTTTGTAGCTCCGCCCACGTGTGCAGGTGGGCCGAGAGACCCCCAGAACATATCATCCCAGGTAGTGAGGGATCTGCATATCAAGTTTCGTTCAAATCGGTCAAGCCGTTTTTGCGTGATTGCGGCACATACACACATACATACACACATACCTCCGATTTTATATATATATATATATAGAAGGATTGATGCTATAGAAGATTTAGAATTGGAAAAGCAAGATATGTAAGGAAAGCAGGCTGGTTGTGTTGTGACCCAAATGTGTGACTTTGTAATCCAGTTTAACTAGTGCCTTTTTTTTGTAAAAATGTATCTAAAATTAATTAGGATGCAACTATGAATTGTTTTATGCAAATTTTTAACCCTTTTTCTATCCATTATTATACTACATTTCTCCCTCCGTATTCGCAGTGGATGCGTTCCTGCAAAAGGCGCAAATATGAAAAAAACCGCGAATAACTTTTTTATATGTTCACGGTTTTTGGAAAGTAACATCGTTTTTATTATTAGAACATAAGAAGTTGCCTCCGCTGGGGCAGGCCAGAGATCCATCCTGCCCAGCGGTCCGCTCTCGCGGCGGCCCATTAGGCCTAATTGCCTGAACAGTGTCCCTGACTAATTTTGTAACTGCCTCTAATCCTATCCCTAATACCTACCTCTACTCCTATCTGTACCCCTCAATCCCTTTGTCCTCTAGGTACCTGTCCAGACCCTCTTTGAAGCCCTGTAGCGTGCTCCTGCTTATCACATCCTCCAGTAGCGCATTCCATGTATCCACCACCCTCTGAGTGAAAAAGAACTTCCTGGCGTTTGTTCTAAACCTTTCCCCTTTCAATTTCTCTGAGTGCCCCCTTGTACTTGTGGTTCCCCGTAATTTGAAAAATCTGTCCCTGTCTACTCTTTCTATGCCCTTCATGATCTTGAAGGTTTCTATCATGTCTCCTCTAAGTCTCCGCTTTTCCAGGGAGAAAAGCCCCAGCTTCTTCAGTCTGTCATTATATTAGAGGTCTTCCATACCCTTTATTATTGAAATCGCGAATAACGTATCAGCGATTTCAGGCAAGCAAGCAGCGATTTCTGGGCAGCCAACCAGTGATTTCAGGCCAGCCAAACAGCGATTTCATGCATGCTGGGAAGAAGCCTTTCTCTCTAGGGATGCTTGGAAGCGGCGTTTTTCTTAGTGCACATTGGGAAACATGGAAGCAACAAATTTATGGGAGAAAGCATGGAAGCAACGATTTTCAGAGTTACAGTAATGGTAAGTGATAAACTTTTTTATCGGTACTGTACAGTAAAAGGAAAAAACTTTAGTGATGATGTTTTTGGGGGGCGGAGTCAGCGGTTGAAAAATTGCGAATAAGCAAATTCGTAGATACAGAAACTGCAAATACGAAGGGGGATGTCACATGGTAACCTAGTAAATGATGGCAGATAAAGACCTAAATGGTCCATCTAATCTGCCCAACCATACATTCTCTATAAATTAATTATTTAATTTAAATTGTCCTTTTTCGTCGATATTTCTGGGCCAGCAACCCAGAGCTCTGCCCAGTACTGTGCTTAGGTTCCATCTACTGATGTCTCCATCAAAACTCACTCCAGTCCATCTAAACCATCCCAGCTGTCGCCTTCCCCAGCCCATCCTCAACTGATGGCCATATACGGGTCACAGTCCATGCAAATCTGCCCAGTACTGGCCTTAGTTCTTCAATATATACCATTATTTTCTGATTAGAGATCCTCTGTGTTCATCACATGCTTTTTTGAACCTTTTATAGTTGATTGTTGAAAGAAAAATCAAGGTCCTGCTTCATAAGTCCTGGTTGAAGTCTAGCAAATGTGCTTTATAAGAAGGTTTGATAAATATATTGTAGAAGATATGTCAGTTTATTAACTAGTGTGGGGGAAGTTATAAAGAGGGAGTGTTGTATGTGTGAATATCTTGCTTCAAAAACACATTTTTTTTTTCATCTTTTACCAATTAGCAGATGTTCATGTTCTCTCAGTGATGTTGGCAGACTTTGGTCTTGCAAAATTATCTGGGGAATGTTTTTGACAATTTAAAACTCCCTGTTATTGGCAGGGAATAATTTACCCTGAAAATTTTGCATAGCTGTTTCTCCTACACAAACAATTTCTGTAGCTTAAACTGAAACTTGTGCAATACATTTAAACCAATAGAAAATGATAAAATAAGTGTGTTCAACTTCTCTTCCTTGGCTTCCACACCCTCTGCCTCCCCTATGCAAATGTGCTTTCTTCTATTCATCTATTTTGTTGTCTCTTCTCTCCTTTTTTCTTTATTTCCTGTTCTGTCCATCTCACATCTTTCCACATATCCCAGCCTTTTTTCCTCATTCTTTTCTCTTTGTATGCCATTGTCATTGTCCTTCCTCCCATGCCATCTTTTCTCTACATCAGTACGCTCTTCATAGACCAGAGCACTTCCCTAATTTAGCACACGTATTAATCCTGTGATTTCAACCCCTAGTGAAATTAGTCTGAAACGATTGGCATTTTAGGGTCATGCTATTCTCTGCCAATAAATTGCAAATTCAGATTAAGAATCTGAATAGCATCTAATAGGTCAACCGGTTTCTTTCATTGTTCATAAAAGACTTCTATCTTGTGTTTTCATTTTCAGTGCAACACAAATAGCAAAAAAGGAATGGAGGAAAAATATACAATACAGTGTTCCCCCGGTCATTTGCGGTTCACGGTCCCGGTCCCAGTCATTCGCGGTATTCTCTAACCGGGACTTCCTGTGCTAAAGTCAAGCTTCACCAATCAGGAGCTGCATGCCAAAGCAGCTCCTGATTGGTGAAGCCTGACTTTAATGCAGGAAGAGGTTGTCAGAGCATACCGCAAATGATTTCCTTCACTCGCTGTTGCTCCAGCTGCCCTATCCTGCCTCTCCAGCTTGCCTCTCCAGCTGCCCTCTCCTGCCTCCCCAGGCAAAAAAAAAAAGTATTCATGGTTTTTTTATATTTGTGGGGGGTTCCTGGAACAGAACACCCACAAATATTGGGAGAGTACTGTATACTAGAAAGCAAATCACTCCATTTGATCAGTACATACCAACGCCAGAAAAAGTATTTTAAGGCGAAAGAAAAGCCTCAGACACGGAGAGATGTTCCCACCCAAGCATCACTGGCAGAAAACTTTCACGTATAACTTATTACTGGCAGGTGGGATCCTGAAAATAGTCAAAATTAACTAGCAAGCAAGCAGGAGTTTGACTCTGTGAATCGATAGTCTGGAGCGTTGGTGTCATGGTCGTGAAGCAGTGGCTTAAAAGCCATGAAACTATCGGCTTGGCTCTTTCCTAACTAGCTTATTTTTTCTAATTAAGTTTTGACTATTTTCAGGCTCCCACCTGCCAGTAATAAATTATATGCGAACATTGCAAGTGATGCTTGGGTGAAAGAGGGGGGGGAACACCTCTCCTGAACAACCTAACACAGAGGGAGCATCTAAAACCCGCCCATTTTGTTCAAACTAACCTGTCACAGTTGGAACCATTCAATTTCCTCGTTCAAGCCTTCAGGACTTAGTGTCTGCCAGTCATGTATGAATCTAAGTTCTTCCATTAACAGTCTATGCAAAATATCGCCCCCCCCCTCCCCTTCTTGGTAGATATATTTGTTTTAAAACAGTATATCTAAAATCGCTAATCTGATGATCTGCTTCCACCCAATGTGATACTATTGGTGCTTGAAGTTGTTTCCGCCTAATGTTGGAAAGCTGTTCTCCCATCCATACTTTTACTTTTCTTTTGGTATGACCTATATAAAATTTATTACAAGGGCAAATAATGCTATATACAACTTCAGCCAAATCACAATTGGTATTTGTTCTTAAAAAGAACTTTTTATTCGTACGAGGGATTAATACATGATTTTTCTGCCATACATATGGGCAATATATACAGTGATCACAGGCACTACGGGGAGAGCCATTAATGGTACTTATTTTGTGAGGATTATAATTACGTTTAATCATTTCTCTGATGTTTCTACCCCTTCTGAAAGCAAATTTAGAGAACTGTTGAAAGGGAGGGTGTATGCTTAGAATTGCCCAGTGTTTACAAATAATGTTGCAAATCTGATGACTACGGGATGAGAAAGGAAGCACACAAACTAGAGGTTTAAACTGATCTTTCTGAGAGGTTTGTAAGAGCCAATCACCATGACAAAAAAAAAGCTCTTTTCCATGCTTTTTTCAAAATTTTATTTGGGTAACTTCTTTGTCTAACCCATCACAGTTGGAACCATTCAATTTCCTCATTCAAGCCTTCATGGCTTAGTGTCTGCCAATCATGTATGGATCTAAGTTCTTCCATTAACAGTCTATGCGAAATATCGCCCCCCTCTTGGTAGATATATTTGTTTTAAAACAGATTATCCTTTGGCAAAATATTATGTTAAAGACTCAACTCATTTTTTGAATTTAATCAAAGAACTAGAGGGTGTCAATCTGGAAAACTGTTTGCTATTCACTGCTGATGTTACCTCTTTATATTCCTACACTTTCACTAGAAATATGAACAGGATGTCATGAATAATTAGTGCTGCTATAGTTCCAATTAGGGGAGTTTCAAATTGCTGGAGGAAAAAGCCTCAGATAGGAACCCTTCCACCACCACAATGGTGGTCCAAGGTGGTCGGGCGAACACCTCACTGGCAAAAAACCTCCAGACCAGCTCCCACAATAGTGAACTTAAAGCAGGACTTCTTATGGTATAAAGATAGAGGAAAATTTCCACTTATCAATAGATAGATCGGTACACCGACGATGGCCAGCGTTTCACATCTCTGCTGCCTCAGGGTGTATAGCAATCCGATCGCACTGTAACCAAAAATTTAAACAAAGCTTCAATTAATAAATAGACTGGAAACGTAACTCTATGAACCAGTTCAAGAAAAAAGCCTCGAAGACATACCTTTAAGCTGGACGCAAAGCGCATCTCAAGATCAAAAGATGGCTACACCACGACTGTATTGGGATTAATATAGCACTCCCGGGTGATGAACCCGGAAGTGAATACGTGGCAAGTTTCACCATTGAAAAATGTTAAAGAAGTGTATGTTGATGAAAAATACTGACTGTTATAACACTTGAATTAAAAAGATGTTTTTGTTTTTGTCTTTTCTTTTACCCTGTCTCCTTCTTCTTATTATTATGTATATAATTTTATATATATAATTTTCAATGTTAAAGTTGTTGTTAATAGAACTGGTTCATAGAGTTACGTTTCCAGTCTATTTATTAATTGGAGCTTTGTTTAAATTTTTGGTTACAGTGCGATCGGATTGCTATACACCCTGAGGCAGCAGAGATGTGAAACGCTGGCCATCGTCGGTGTACCGATCTATCTATTGATAAGTGGAAATTTTCCTCTATCTTTATACCATAAGAAGTCCTGCTTTAAGTTCACTATTGTGGGAGCTGGTCTGGAGGTTTTTTGCCAGTGAGGTGTTCGCCCGACCACCTTGGACCACCATTGTGGTGGTGGAAGGGTTCCTATCTGAGGCTTTTTCCTCCAGCAATTTGAAACTCCCCTAATTGGAACTATAGCAGCACTAATTATTCATGACATCCTGTTCATATTTCTAGTGAAAGTGTTTGCTTTAACATTATTGATTTTTCACTTTTCCGTGTGTTTTTTTACCTCTTTATATTCCAACATCCCTCAGGATGCTGCCATTAGATTAGTAAAAAAAAAAATTTTCAACTTACAGACCTTACTGATAAACACATTTTTGACAAAACTTAGTGCTCTGGTAATACAATCCAATTATTTTAAATTTGAAGAACAATTTTACTATCAGATTAGAGGGGTAGATATTGGAGCCACTATAGCACCATCTATTGCATGCTTTGTTTGAGGTTTTTCTTTCGTCTTAAAATACTTTTTCTGGCGTTGGTGTGTATTGATCAAATGGAGTGATTTGTTTTAAGTCGGTTATAATGGATATTTAAATGTAAACTATATGAGCTTCCAAGCATTGTTTGAGGAAATTTGTTTCTAATGGTTAACATATTTGGAAAAAGTCGACCTTTTTAAAGTATATGTTAGATTATTTTTATTGAATGGGATTTTTGTGGGGGGGGGGCTGGGGGGGTGGAGCCTAAAATTGACTGAGAAGCAAGTGTCCTGCTACCTTAATGACTGTCCTTGAGTTTTAATGGAAAGTCAGAAAGAGAGCCTTCAGTACATCTTCTGACAAAATCTACAGATTGGATTGTTGAGTACAGTTTGAAGACATACTTATAAATAACTGTTCCCTATTTACTTGTTCCTACCATTCATGATTTTATAAACCTTTTTCTGTTATTCTCTTTCCTCTAAACTGAAAAGTCCTGATCTGCATGTAATGTAAACTGATTTGATTGTACCACAGAAAGGCAGTATACCAAATCATATTACCCTATAGTCTTTCTTAAGGGAGCTATTCCATCTCCTTTATCATTTTTGCTACCCTTTTCTATTTCAGTCTGAGATGGATTTGACAGAGCTACACGTAATATTAAAGATATGGTCACACTGTTGTTCTACACTAGAGAATGACATGGGGACAAATTTTTCCCTGTCATTTTCCCATCCCCGCAAATTCTTTTTCTGTCCTTGCCCCATTCCTGTAAGCTGCACAAGCCTACATAAGTGTTCAAGATTTGTGCAGTTAAGGCTGAGCTTACAAGAATGGGGCAGGGACAAAATTTCATGGGGACGGGACAGGGAAATTGAGTTCCCGCGAGGACGGGGGAAAATTTGTCCCTGTGCCATTCTCTATTCTACACCGTCAATATTTCCATATCATTCTCCATTCCTTTCCAAATAATTCCTAACTTTCCCATTTATATCTTTGACCACTGTTTCACATTGGACTAATGTCTGTGATAACTTCTAATATGCAACCTAGGATTGTATAACTATAGTTAGGATTATTTTCCCCTGTGTTAAATAACTTTCTCCTCCATTAAATTTCATATGTCATTTTGATGCTCACTGTCAAGTCTGGTAAGTCACTGGTTCCTTGGGCTGCTTGTGTGTTTAACTGCTGTCAGCTTTGAGGTTTTTTTTGTATTAACATTTTGTATTGAAATTTTTCAAACTGTAACCCAAAAAATGGTTCCATCATCCAACATGCAGCACATAAGGAGTATACAAAAGCTTCCCTGAAGACATAGGCATTGGAACAGGGGCGGGGCCATGCTGCCCCCTCCACCCTCAAAAAAAAAAAAAAAGTTGGCAAGTGCGGGAGCAATGCTTTTTATCACCCTGCAGGAATAGTAAAAAGTCTTGCTCCTACAATTACCACACTTTCCTCCCTGCTGCTAACACATACCTTCTAGGAGAGTGAGCCGATCCCTTTGTCGGGTCCCTCTTTATGATGCAACTTCCTCTTTTTGTGGAAAGAGGAAGTATAAGGAGCGGCCCAGCAGAACGAAGGCTACAAGCACTGTCGAGCAAGACTGTGTAGAGAATGGCTTGCTCTCCTGGTAAGGATGTGCCAGCAGCAGGGAGGGAACTGCGGTGCTATGGTGGACATGCGGGAGGCAGGCTGGAGCAGTCGGACTTGCGAGGGGAGGGTGGGGCTGGAGCCATTGGACCTGAGGAGGAGGAAAAGCAAGGCAAAGCAGAGAGATTCTGGGGCTGAAGGGGGCGGGGCCTGGAATTGGAATGTTTATCCTGCCAGTGATGGTATTAGATATGGCTAGAGCCCAGGGCAGATATTTGAGAGAGGACCCTAAAGCCCACTATCAGCCCATGCCATCTTCAGCTTCAGCAGGCTTAGAGCTCTCTCTAGGCCAGTGTCCCGCAATCTTTCTCGAGCCACGGCACACTAAAGGTAGTGGCCGTGGCTCAAGGCACCCTTAAATGCGCAGATGTCACCGTGACATCCTGTGCATGTGTGACTTCATCACGTTGATGGCCATGCATGCACGAAGGCCCTCCAGAAGGGCTATGATATGCCAGTGGGGTGTGCTAGCAGGGAAGAGGGATGGAGAGGAGAGACACTTGCACCCGTTGAGGCACATCCTATAGGCAGCTGGCGCTGGTGCCTCTCCTCCCCAGTGTGCCATGTCACACCTGAAATCTCAGAAGGCACACAGTTTGAGATACACTGCTCTAGACAGCAGGCAGTTCTCCTAATTGCAGTCTTTGGCCTAACACCATCCCTGGCATGTGTGATCTTTATATTTTGCACAATATTGGAGGAAATGCATCTTAGTATTTCTCTGGTCTAGTACTGCATAGAAGGTGTGGCTTGGAATTTTGGTTCAATCTGTTTCATTTTTGGTCAGCTGTTGTGTTTCGCAGACGACACCAAACTATTTAGTGGGGCTAGGACCAATAAAGGCTGCGAAGGTTTACAAAGGGACCTGAACAAACTAAGGGAGTGGGCGACGAGATGGCAGTAATAGGGCAGAGTACGGTACTGGGGTTCAAAAAAGGATTGGACAATTTCCTGCTGGAAAAAGGGATAGAGAGTTATAGGTAGAGGATTACTGCACAGGTCTTGGACCTTTTGGGCCGCCACGTGAGCGGACTGCTGGGCACGATGGACCTCAGGTCTGACCCAGCAGAGGCATTGCTTATGTTCTTATGGCATATGAAGTTCAATGTAGAGAAATGTAAAGTCTTGCATGTAGGAAACAGAAACCCGAAGTACAGCTATATGATGGGAGGGTTATTATTGGGTGAGAGTACCCAAGAAAGGGACTTGGGGGTAATAGAGGACAAGACAATGAAGCTATCGGCACAGTGCACAGCGGCCCCTAAGAATGTGAATAGAATGCTAGGTATAATCAAGAAAGGTATTACAACCAGAACGAAAGAAGTTATCCTGCCGTTGTATTGGGCGATGGTGCGCCCGCATCTGGAGTACTGCGTCCAATATTGGTCACCGTACCTTAAGAAGGATATGGCGATACTCGAGAGGGTTCAGAAGAGAGCGACACATTTGGTAAAAGGTATGGAAAACCTTTCATACGCTGAAAGATTGGAGAAACTGGGGCTCTTTTCCCTGGAAAAGCGGAGACTTAAGAGGGGACATGATAGAGACTTACAAGATCATGAAGGGCATAGAGAAAGTGGAGAGGGACAGATTCTTCAAACTTTCAAGAACTACAAGAATGAGAGGGCATTCGGAAAAGCTGAAAGGGGACAGATTCAGAATCAATGCTAGGAAGTTCTTCACCCAAAGGGTGGTGGATACCTGGAATGCGCTTCCAGAGGGTGTGAAAAGACATAGTACAGTATTGGGGTTCAAGAAAGGATTAGATAATTTCCTGAAGGAAAAGGGGATAGAAGGGTATAGATAGAGAATTACTATACAGGTCCTGGGCCTGATGGGCCGCCGCGTGAGTGGACTGCTGGGCATGATGGACCTCTAGTCTGACCCAGCAGAGGCACTGCTTATGTTTTGGGCATTTGTGTTCTGTGGAACTTGAGCAGGATCAGGTGGAGCTTAGGTAGGGTCTAAGGCAGAGTTTTTTGGGCCCCCTCAAACAAAAAAGCATTCTGCTATCTATGCCTGAACACATCAACTGTTGTCTTTAACAGCATAAAAAAACAACCAATGGTGGGGGATGGGGGATTACGTCAACGAATTATTGTCTGGATTGGAACGTCTGGAAGGAGTGGAAACACAGTGGGCCAAACTGAAAGAAGTAATTGTAAGAGCGACATACCTTTTTGTGAGGTACGTAAAAGTAAGAGGAAAAGAAGGCCCACTTTGGTGCTGAGAAGGTAAGGAATAAGAGGTTAGCTTTCATAAACTACAAAAGATCGCAGAAAGATTAAGACGGGCAAAAATATCTAGAAAAGTTGAGAGGCTGGTTGTATAGTCAGGAAAGCAAAGATGCAAATGGAAGAAAAAAATAGCTGACACGGTAAAATGGAGAGACGAGACATCTTTAAGATACATTAGTGATGGGAAGAAGTACAAAAGTGGCATTGTGAAACTCAAAGGGGAGAAATATGTAGAAGCTGATATAGAAAAAGCTAAATTGCTTAAATATTTCTGTTCTGTGTTCACGGCTGAAGTACCAGGAGCGGAACCACATAAGCCAAACATGAATAGGGATGGAGGAGTGGTAGACCCTGATCGATTTTCAGAGAGTTGTGTTTGGGAGGAGCTAGCTAAAATAAAAGTAGACAAAGCGATGGGGCCAGATGGTATACATCCGATGGTGCTGAAGGAACTTAGGGAAGTTCTGGTGGCTCCACTGACTTACCTTTTCAATGAGTCTCTAGAGTTGGGAGTGGTACCGGAGGACTGGAAAAGGATGGATGTGGTCCCTCTCCACAAAGAAGTCGGGAATTACAGGCCAGTAAGTCTGATTTCTGTGGTAAGCAAATTAAAACACTTTTAAAACAGAATGGTGAAGTTTCTGGAATCCTATGGATTACAGGATCGGAGGCAACATGGTTTCACTAGAGGTAGGTCTTGTCATACAAATCTGATCAATTTCTTTGCCTGGGTGACCAGAGAATTGGATAGAGGGAGTGCACTAGATATGGTGTGTTTAGATTTTAGCAAGGCCTTTGACAGTGTACCACACAGATGTCTAATAAATAAACTGAATGTCCTCGGGATGGGTCCCAAAGTGATGGGCTGGGTCAAGAACTGGTTGAATGGAAGGCGACAAGAGGGTAGTGATCAATGGAGATCGCTCTAAGGAAAGGGATATTACCAGTGGTGTGCCTCAAGGTTCTGTTCTTGGGTCTGTTCTTTTTAACATTTTTGTAAACGATATTGCTGCAGGGCTGTCGGGTAAGATTTGCCTCTTTGCAGATGATACCAAAATCTGCAAAAAAGTAGACACACAGGATGATGTGAATAACATGAAGAAAGACCTGGCGAAGCTTGAAAAATGGTATGAAATTTGGCAGCTAAAATTTAATGCTAAGAAATGCAAGGTCATGCATTTGGGCTGCAAAAACCTGAGGGAACGGTACAGTTTAGGGGGTGAAGAGCTTATGTGCATGACAGAAGCGTGGGACTTGGCTGTGATTTTATGTGATCTTGAGATGGATAAATAGGTTGAAAAAGTGATGGTGAAAGCTAGAAGGATGCTAGGGTGCATAGGGAGAGATATGGTCAGTAGGAAAAAGGAGGTATTGATGCCCCTGTATAAGGCTCTGGTGAGAACTCATTTGGAATATTGTGTACAATTCTGGAGGCTGCACCTTCAAAAAGATATAAAAAGGATGGAGTCTGTCCAGAGGAAGGCTACTAAAATGGTGTGTGGTCTTTGTCATAAGGTGCGTGGGTCAGACTTAAAGATCTCAATCTATATACTTTGAAGGAAAGGCAGGAGAGGGGAGATATGATGGAGACGTTTAAATACCTACATGATGTAAATGTGCATGAGTCAAGTCTCTTTCATTTGAAAGTAAGCTCTGGAGTGAGAGGGCATAGGATGAGGTTAAGAGGGGATAGGCTCAGGAATAATCTAAGGTAATGCTTTTTTACAGAAAGGGTGGTAGATGCAAGGAACAGTCTCCCGGTAGATATGGTAGAGATAGAAACTGATTTCATGAAAGCCTAGGATAGGCACGTGGGATCTCTTAGAGAGAGGAAGAAGTAATGGTTATTGTGGATGGGCAGACTAGATGGGCCATTTGGCTTTTATCTGCCATGTTTCTATTTTTTATTGTACTCCAAAGGCGAAATATTTCCTGTTAGGCGCACCAAGCAAGTCAATACAAGACTAATAGCGTTGTAGGTATTATTATCATCTGATTCACTGCTAGTATTAGTGGGGAGAAATGATGCATTATGACTACAGGCATGAACTTGTCTCAGGTACCACAGGTGTCTGCATCGTAGTACTTAATAAGAATAAGCAACTGGTTATACTCATACATTGTATTGTTTTCGACTGGCTTAAATAGGCAACTGCTCGGTGCCGATGCATTGCGGGATAAATTTTGTAACTCTAGTTATGACTTATCTTTGCGGCCCAGCCAATGTAATCCAATGTTTGTTGTGGGCCACGAGTATGACATGCTTGGTGTAAAGAATAATGTGTATTATAAATGGAAGAAAGATTTACATTTTGGATTTAGCAGGTGTTTGGCATTGCACACATCGTAATATTGATTTGGAATGTTTAGAACAGTTTTAGTTGAAATTCTTTATGATAAGTACAGTTTCTACTAATAACCCCCACCCCCCAAATAAAACCTAAACATGAAAATGCAGAAGGGAGCTGACCCATAGAAATACCTCCAGAGATAGAACTACCTGAGACTGGCTGATGAGAGACCAGAATGAGATTGCCATAAGCCATCTTTAGCTGCAAGCTATATTAAATCTGCTTTTAGCATGTCTTGGAGCCTTCCCATATAGATCTGAGCTCAGGCTTTGTTGTGTCTTTCTCCTCTCTGAAGAAGAAGAGATACCTTTGAAAGCTTATCACAAAATATATTTAGTACAATAAAAAAAATATCATCTTATTTGTTTGTTTTTAATTTATTTTCATTACCTTTAAAAGTGGACTAATACGGTTCTCCCATCACTTTCCCCTCCAACAAAAATTCTCTTGTCAAAGAGTGTGGGGAAGAGGGGGATGGGAACATGGCACCAGTTGAATGTAAGCCTAGACTGAAAGGTCTTGCCCTGAGTCCCATTATTGTTTCCGACCTAGGAAGAGGTAGGAAAGTTTTGGCAAGCCTTGCAGAGAGAAGGAAAAAGAAGATGACATGATGGAGAGGGAAGGGAAGATGAGATTCTAGTCTACTGGGGGCTGGGGGTGGTAGGGACTGGAAGGAATGAGGCTGGACTACAAGGGATGAGATGGAGTAGGTTTTGGAACGGGAATGTCTCTGAGGAGTGTCACATGCAACGCCCCTGTGTAGACTAGTAGGCAACTGACTCCAATCTAGGTGTGCCTCCGCTAGGAAAAGGGAACCCGTCAGGTAGTCTTCAACTATGTACCCAAGATAAACAAAAAGATTTCAGTTGCAAACTTCAGTTCTATAATTTTTATTGTAGCTCCAATACGGGCACAGTTCAAATCCTGCCAAAACCCACACTCGATGGTGGAAAAGAACAAAAACACTCTTCCCCTGTTCATTCACAGCAAGCTTAAACTCTCACCTTACCCTTGGGCTTTCTGTCTCTATAGTCCTCTTCACCTGGGCAAGGTGTACTTGAATTGTAGTTTTGGACTGTAAAACTTTTCATCACAAAGAAACAGCAGCAAAATGAATTCTATTCTCTTGGCACCTCTAATGCCTGCGGCCTTGAACTCCATAGAGTCCTTAGCCAGGGAAACTGTGGAACCTGGTAAACCTTTACTAAAGGTAGCAAAAGCCCTCTGCTTAACAGACCCATCCTTTTAAGATCAAACAACCAGGTTCTCTTTCCCCACAAAATAGTTTCACCAAAACTGTGGCAGTATTTTTTTTTTTTTTTTTTTTAAAGTTCAATCTAGCAAAACAAAAAGCCTTATAGTATTGGTATGCACCAGACGGGTTTTGTCACTCAGAGACATTCTAGTAATAACATGAGATTGGTGCTTCATATGCTTACTTTGGTGAAATCAATGGAGGTTCCGGCCTTCTCTGTGTCACTAGATGCAGAGAAGGCCCTTGATCGAGTGGAATGGCCTTTCATGTATCAAGCAATGGAATGGTTTGGGGTAGGGTTTAGATTTATTCAGATGATTCAAGCTCTTCATAGTTCTTCATCGGCCAGACTTTTATATTAATGTAATTTCGGAACGGTTTCCTTTAAAAAGGGGTGTCCGCAAGGATGTCCCTTATCTCCCTTGCTTTTTGAAATAGTATTAGAACCTTTATTATTGGCAATTCAACAGGCAAGGGAGATACAAGGCATTGCATAAGCAGGTCAAATGTATAAAATCTAGGCATATGCAGATAATATTTTATTGTATCTAACTGATCCTGACCAAACTATTCCATCTTTGCTCCAGCTGATTGAAGATTTTGGAAAATTTTCTGGGTATAAAATCAACTGGAGCAAATCTGAGGTTATTCCACTGAATGTCCATTGTGTAAAGCAGTGGTCTCAAACTCAAACCCTTTGCAGGGCCACATTTTGGATTTGTAGGTATTTGAAGGACCTCAGAAAAAAATAGTTAGGCCCTGATTCTCTAAAGTGCATCCCGATTTTAGGCGTCCTACAGCTGTCTAATCAGCCAATCGGGATGCACGTTTTTTAAAAAAAAATGCTCCCCAGGCAAGCCTGAAGGCACCTCCGGGAGCCTAGGGAGACTCGCAAGATGCCTAAGCTCGTCTAAGGACCTTAGGCGGGCCTTAGGCTGAACCTAGGCGGCCCTACGCGTCTCCCTAGTAGAGGAGAAGCTTAAAATGTAGGCCAGCAAAATGCTGGCCTACATTGTAAGTAGACGCGGCCGCTATACTTATCGCGGCAAGGGATCTCTCTGCCGCTATAAGTATAGCGGGCCGCGGCCCCCTGACCAGGAGGGTGCCCAAACCCTCTGCCCGAAGACGCACCCCCCCCAACACTACCGACCGCCCCCCCCCCGACACTACTGATCCCCCCCGACAATATCGATAGCTGGCAGGAGGGTGCCCAATCCCTCCTGCCCGAAGACGCACCCCCCCGGTGCTAACTCCCCCCAAACCTCCACTCCACCAAACCTGTTCTTAGAAGGGTCTTGCACGTCCTGAGCCGGCAGACACGCCTCGTCGAAATGAAGCGGGCCAGCCCCTTCCCGGCCCATCCCGCCGAAGCCTAAGGCCTGATTGGCCCAGGCTCTAGAAGCCTGGACCAATCAGGCCTTAGGCATAGCGGGTCCGCCCATCCCTACTAAGTCTAAGGTCTGATTGGCCAATCAGGCCTTAGATTAAGTGGGGATGGGCGGACCCGCTATGCCTAAGGCCTGATTGGTCCAGGCTTCTAGAGCCTGGGCCAATCAGGCCTTAGGCTTCGGCGGGATGGGCTGGGAAGGGGCGGGCCCGCCTCATTTCGACGAGGCGTGCCTGCTTGCTCGACGTGCAAGACCCATCTATAAGAATAGGTTTGGTGGAGTGGGGGTTGTTAGCGCCGGGGGGGATGCGTCTTCGGGCAGGAGGGATTGGGCACCCTCCTGCCAGCGATCGGTAATGTCGGGGGCGGGGGGGGCGGGCGGTAGTGTCGGGGGGGGCGGTCGGTAGTGTCGAGGAGGGGGGTGCGTCTTCGGGCAGGAGGTTTGGGCACCCTCCTGCCAGCGATCGGTCAGGGGGCCACGGCCCGCTATACTTATAGCGGCAGAGAGATCCCTTGCCGCGATAAGTGTAGCGGGTCGTGTCTAGTTTAGGCCGATTCTGAATAGGACGCCTCTCCCGGGTGTTCTATACAGAATCAGGGCCTAGGTGTCTTGCGGGCCTCGCCTTCAATATAGGCGGCCTGCCTGGGGAGCATTTTTTTTTTTTTTTAAACGTGCATCCCGATTGGCTGATTAGACAGCTGTAGGACGCCTACAGCTGCCTAAAATCGGGACGCACTTTTAGAGAATCAGGCCCTTAGTGTCTTACTAAAGAAATGACAATTTTGCATGAAGTAAAACTCTTAACAGTTTATTAATCTTTCCTTTTGGCTAAGTCTTAATAATAATATTGTAATTTATAGCTAAAGAGACATATGATCAAGAAGCTGTTTTATTTCACTTTTGTGATTATGATAAACATACCAAGAGCCTCAAAATAGTACCTGGCGGGCCGCAGGTTTGAGACCACTGGTGTAAAGGGATTATTAGATCCATTTCCCTTCCTTTGGAAAGAAGATGGAATAAAGTATTTAGGAATATTTATTCAAATAAATTTGGAAGACACTATACTGGTAAATGAAAAAACATTATTGTTAAAGGCCAAGGAAATGTGTTAGCGATGGAACCCTTTACATCTATCTAGGTGGGGAAGAGTTCAAACTATTAAAATGATGATTGCACCTGTAATTTGCTACCAGATGAATGCAATACCTATATATTTTCAGACATTCTTTTATAAAAAATTAAATAAAATTTTTTATCAGATTTTATATGGTTAAATAAAACTCCCAGAATTTCTTTAATATCTTTGCAAAAATCTCAATCTATGGGAGGAATAAATTTCCCAAATTTTTATGTATAATATATTTTTATTGAAGCAGTGTGTCAAATCCAACAGAGAAAAGACAAAAACATTTTGATAAATCTCAAAACTCTCCCAAATCCCAACCCTCCCACTCTTCCCCATCCCCCCCCACCCCACCCCACCCGGGCAGCAGCAGCAGTAAAAGCAAAACATTGTAAAAGAAACCAAAGTACGGTAATATTATACAAGTCATACATCCCAAAGTTGTTGTTGAATAGTCGAGACAAATGTTAAACTAAAGGGGTACCAACATTGGCGGAACAGCCTACCCTTTTTTGATGTCAAGTCCACAATATCCTTGCGTTCCAACAACATTTGCTGTAACATTAGTGACCTCCACTGTTGAAGAGAAGGAGGTTGAGGCGAAAGCCATTGCGTCAGTATACATTTCCTGCCCATGAGTATTGTCTTTCTGAGGAAAAGTGCACACCCCTGTTTAGGTGGATGGAAACGAATTTGTAAAGTAAAGAGAAAGGTAGGGTGCAACCTCCATGAGCATCCCCAAAGCTCGGCCACCGCAGACACCACGGTTATCCAGAAGGTAGACACCAAGGGGCATGTCCAAAACATATGTCCGAAAGATGCCATAAGGTGTGCGCACTTTCCACAGCCAGAAGTCGCGCTAATCCCCATAGTCATAGCTCTCTTGGGGGGATAAAACGCTCTCAATATAAATTTGTAATTTCGCTCCTTCTCTATTGCGGATAATGTAGGGTCGTTCCCCACCCGAAGGCCCCTACGTAGCACATCATCTGAGATAGGCACTTGAAGATCAGCCGACCATTTCTGAGCAAGAGCAATTAAGTCCAGTTCTCCGGATAGGTCCCGTAAGCACCTATGAAAAAATTTCAACGGGACATGGTCTTGAGCAGTAAGATCGAGCGCTTCCCGTAAGCTAGAGTGAACTTCCTCTTTCAATGGCACCGGTGTCAAAGTATGTACGTAGTGACAAAGTTGTCGAAAGGCAAACCAGTCCCCAGGTGGCACATGGAACTGTGTTTGGAGTTCAGCAAATGAAGTAGGCATACCCGTATCCTGCACCACCTGGGATACATAATGCAGTCCCAGAGACTTCCAACGTCTGAAAGTTGCAGAGTCCAAGCCGGGAGGAAAGTCCCCGTTGCCAACCACAGGGAGATATGGTGTTGTAACAGAAGAGATGTGCAGCAACTTACATAACCTCTTCCAAGCCATGCGCATTACCTGCAAAAAGGGGTGTGAATGTAGTATTGGCAAATCAGGCAAATGCCTAACATGTAACAGGTAGCTAAAATGATAAGGTCTAAATTCAAAACATTCATTCTCAGGCAAAGAAAACCAAGTAGTGCTACAAAACCAATCATGAAGATGTCTTAATTGACACGCAAGGGCAAATCGTGAGATATCCAGTAAACCCCACCCCCCTCGATACTTTGGCAACATCAACTTGGACAAGGCTATCCTAGCCCTCTTACCTTGCCATAAAAATGTGGAAAGGTGGGAGTTTAGTTGTGTTAAGTGTATTTTTGTTAACATAATGGGTAGCATTTGTAATATATAGAGCCATTGCGGCAACAATATCATATTGTATAATGCTATTCTACCAGAGAGGGATAATGGAAGGTTCCTCCAACCCGCAAGTGTAGTCTTTGTACGATGAAGCAGGGGTGTAATATTAATGGAGTACAACCTGCCCAGGTCCTGAGGAATCACCACCCCCAAATATGTTAGCTGAGACGAAGCCCACTGTAAAGGAAAGTCCCCCTGCCATTCAAGACGTACCTCAGGCGATGTTGACAACGCCATGGACTTCTGTTTATTAAGCACCAAGCCAGAATATAAATGAAATTCATCCAGAAGATCCAGAGCTCGAGGCAGAGAACGTTGAGGAGAGCCCAACGTTAGCAAAAGATCGTCCGCAAATGCCAACACTCTCAGTTGGGACGTTCCCTCCGGGAGCCCCACAATTTCGTCATCCTTTTGTAGCGTACGTAATAAAGGGTCTAAATACAGTAAAAAAAGAAGAGGTGACAATGGACATCCCTGACGCGTCCCCCTGCCCACCGGGAAGGAAGTAGAACGCACACCATTAACCAATACAGATGCCGTAGGTTCAGCATAAAGCGCGCGAATCCATGCCATATAACTATCCGGAAATCCCATATGTGATAAAACCTGGAAAAGATAATGCCACTGAACCTTATCGAAGGCTTTCGCCGCGTCTAACCCAACCAGTAGTCCCGGGGACTTGACCTGTTGCGCTCGAGAGTAAGCTAGGAGCACCCGGCGCACATTGATTACCGATTGACGGGAACGTACAAAACCAACTTGCTCCGGCACAATGATGGTGGGCAACAGGGCCGCCAGCCTATCCGCCATGAGACGTGCTAAAATTTTTAAGTCGACATTCAACAGTGATATTGGTCTATAAGATTCGATATCAGTGGGCGATTTAGAGGGTTTCGGGATCAAAGTAATCAAAGCCTCATTCGCATACCTCGGGAAAGTACCACCTATCTGAACCTCAGAGTAATAATTCAAAAGAGACCCCCCCCACGGAGGACGATAGGATCTTGTAAAACTCCGGGGAGTATCCGTCCGGACCGGGGGCCGTACAAGGCTTCAGTGTTTTGATCGCCTGTAACACTTCCGGAAGCTGCAAAGGAGCACCTAACCGGGAAATCTGGGCCGCCGACAATTTGGGCATCCCTGCATCCTCCAAATAATCCTGCACATCCGGTCCAGCATAAGGACCCGGGGAAGCATAAAAGGTTGCAAAATAATTCCTAAAACAGGTGGAGATGTCTGCCGCTGAAGTTAGCACTTTCCCCGAGCTCTCTTTTATCATAGCAATATATCTGGATCCCTTCCAGCTCTTGGCTATCGATGCTAACAATTTCCCAGCTTTGTTACCATGTTTATAAAATTGATATTTACGAAAAAATAATAATTTCTTTGTCCGCTCATGGATCAGGGAATTCAATTCTGCCAGAGCTGCGGTATACGCCTCTCTGACAGCCACAGTGGGGTCACGCAACAACTCCCGTTTTAAGAGTGTTGACTGCCGTTCGAGCTGCACTATACGTTGTGCAATTCTCCGGGTCCTAGAAGCCACATAGGCAATCACTTCCCCACGTAACACCGCTTTCGCTGCATCCCAAAATAATATAGGTTGAGCAATATGTTGAGCATTATTGGAACAGTAATCCTCCCATCTTTCTGACAAAAATTCCCGAAAATGAGAATCATTATGTAGGTACGAAGGAAATCTCCATCCCATCCCGGTGTTCATTGGACCCCCCACCGCCACGTCCAACCAAATCATATGGTGATCAGAGATCTCAAGGGGGCCAATTGTAGCCTCCGAGACCCGAGCAAACATGCTCTCCGAAATTAAGGTATAGTCAATTCTGGAAAAGGATCCATGGGCTCTAGATTGATGAGTATAATCTCTGTCGGTGGGGTGAAGTAACCTCCAAGGGTCCACCAACCCCAGAGCACGACACAGATAGGGGACTCCCTTCGTCCGTCGCACATTCGTCAGTCCTATCCCCCCCGAACGATCCACCCCAGGGTCCAGTACTTGATTCAGGTCTCCCACCAGTACCAGAGGGTCACCCGAGTTCTGTAAACATATGTTAACCAAATTTTGAAAATAAGAGTGTTGATATCCATTGGGGCCATACCCCACCAATAATCTGAAGGATCCCCCCGGTCCGAGTACCTTCACTAATAAGTATCGACCGGTGGGATCCCGCCTCAGGACCTGGACAGTACAGGGTAAGCCCTTTCTAATCAATATGGCCACCCCTGCCCTTTTCCCTGTGCAGGATGCATAGTATATGTCCCCCACCCAACCCCTCCGCAGTTTTTGATGTTCTATATCAGTGAGTCTAGTTTCCTGTAAACAAGCTATGTCCGCTGAATGATGTTTCAACTGTGATAATATTTTAGTACGCTTGGCAGGCGATGTTATACCTGATACATTCCAGGAAATTATACGGAACTGTCTATCACCCATGGCATACCCCACTCTTCATGATACATAAAAGAAACCTTCCAATAAAAGGGGGTCCCAGGGTGCCCAGCCTCACCCCTAGACCACACAAACACACTCCAGTCACACAATATACATGATCCCAAAAAATACCTAAACCATAGATAGAAAAAAAAGAGAATAAACATAATGCGCCCCCAAAATACCGCTGCTGCCACCCAGAAACATCCCCCCCCCTAAGTCCCCAACAATCCCAACTGCCCCCATCATGTGGGAGAAAAACGGGTCACGAAAGACGCCTCCTCCAGGGCCACCCCGGCTAGCAGAAGGATATACATCAAACGTAATGTAAAACAGGGTTTCCTCAAATAGTGAAACTATAAGCAGTAACAGTTAAGGTGCAGAAACAGCCCAGTAAAATGAGCTCAGATTCCAGAGTCAAGCCAGTCCTGGAGTGGATTTTTCAAACTTTTTAATAAAGTCAGTGGCTGCTTCGGGTGACTGAAAAGACTTCCAGACTCCATTACTGTGGATCCTCAACAGAGCCGGATAGTTGAATTGAAATCTCAGGTGAAGATCAGAGAGTTGTGTACAAAGTGGATAAAAAGGCCGCCTCCGTTCTTGAAGTGCCTGAGAGAAGTCCTGGCTAATGCGAATTAGGTTTCCATCATATTTCAAGGCATCCCTTTTATTACGGTATAGTTGTAACAGTTCCACTTTATGCCTGAAATTGAGTAACTTCAGGATGATCACACGTGGACGCGTCTCCCGATCAGGGCGGCGGCCCAGGCGATGAGCACGTTCAATGTGCATAGGCCCCAAGGAGGGCGGGAGCGGCAATTCCTCTCGCAGCCAGGTCTCCAGTACCCCCAATAAATCGCGGTCAGGGACCGTCTCGGGAATGCCCAGTAAGCGCAGGTTCGAGCGTCTGGAGCGATTCTCCAAATCATCCAGTTTCTCTGCCTGCGCTCGAACCTGCGCCTGCAGCTCACAAAACTCCGCTCCCCGAGTCGTGGATGTGTCCTCCAGATTGGAGACTCGTTGTTCTAACTCGGTCGTGCGTGTCGCCGCCGCCGCCAGCAGAGTTTCAATATTCAGCATTCGCTCCGTTATTATTTCCAGTTTAGGACCTAGTACCTGGGCCAGCGCCTCCCGGATATCACTCAGGGCGGTCTCAGTCAGATTCGAGACCGCCGCCGCGGGGCTTGCCGCCATTTTCTTCTCCACCGGCCTCACTCGGTCTCGATCTTTGCGGGCTGATTTCGGGTGCATGAACTCCTTCGATCTTGTTAAGTATCTGTCCATGCACCCAGAACGATCTTATACGCGGTAAAGTCGCCACAGATTCAGCAGAAAAGTAGTCAGTTATTGATCAGTGTGCAGGGTAGCCCCGGAGCTAGCTAGGAAACGTCCTCACGCGCTCATGGCATCACGTGACCTCTTCCCAAATTTTTATAGATATTTTGCGTCAAGGTATGTATTGGATTCTCCCTGAACTCATGGAGAATTTGCTAGACTGGCTTCTTCTTGAAGAACATCTTATGGACCCACTTCATTTCAAACATTTACTGAGTATTGGACTTCCAAAAATTTATAAATATAACAAAATTTTTCATTCTACTTGGAAAACAATGCAATTTTTAGACTCTGTATTGCCAGTCCCCATTAATAAAACTAAATGTCAATCTTTATGGTTAAATTAAAAAATTATGGTGGAGAATTGCAAAATTTTATTGAAACAGTGGCTACAGGCTGGAATACGAACTTTGGTTGATGTAATTTTTCAGAGCAAGTGGCTTCCTTGCTTCAGTTGCAGCAGTCATTTGACTTATCTAAGACTCAATCTTTTAAATGGTTGCAATTGAAGCAAGCAATTCAGAAAAAGATCCCTGAATGGAGTACTTATACAAGCCAGCACGGCCTCCCCTTTTTGTGCTTTCAAGTAGATTTTCTTGGCCATCAGGCATCTAAATGGTACAAGTTATTATCTGAGTATATGCCTAAAAAATCTAAAACAAGTCTCTGATATTTGGAGTATGGAAATTCAATATGTTATTCTGGTGTCTCAGTGGTCCAGAATATGGAATCGTAGAGTGAAATGTACAGCCTCTGCTGCAATGAGGCAGACTCTGTACTTTTTGCTATATAGAGTGTTCTAGACTCCAGTGAGGTTACAAAAAAGTAGATAAAAATCGCTCCAATAAATGCAGGCATTGTCACCTTGAGCCAGGCACATTAGATAATTTGTTATTTCATTGCCCATTAATTAAGGCCTTTTGGAAATCCATATGGGGCAAAATTACTACAATTCTTGGTGTTCCTATTCCATTATCATATGGGACCATTTTATTTGGAACTTCAATTATGCCTGAGAGTCCACTTGATATTCACAAAGATAAGCTTCTCTTGGTAATGTCTAGAATTGGGTTGCAGTTAATCACAAGAAGCTGGAAAAATTGGGATCGTCTAAACTTCACATTCTGGTGGGAGTCACTGTGTTTGTATTATCAGTATGAACGAATGTTAGTGGAGCAAAATGGTCAGTTCCGGGCATTTAATGGCATCTGGAGCCCATTGGATATGTTTGTTAAAGACCGTGGCAATATATGATGGTTTCTTTTATTTTATTCAGATTATTTATTGTATTATTCATATTCTTTATACACATCCAGGAGGAGTAAGGGGGGTTGGATGAGAGGAAGTTTGGGTTGTTTTAAGAATCTGACGTAGTATAAAGTGTTTGTTGTTGTTATGATATTTTATTGCACTTTGTATAAATTATTATATAAAATCAATAAAAATTATAAATCAGAAAAAAAGACACTTTCACTTTTTTTTTTAAAAGCCACAATTTAATTCAAAAACAAAAAACTTTGCCATTCCCAGTTATCCACAAAACTGGCTCCTAAAACATTCACAGTCCATCCTTAGCTGGTAATAAGTTTCCTTTTTATGTTCAGCATGACTTTACAACAATCCTAGTAACTAGGAAACAAGGCAAAAAGAAAACAATATCAATGTCCAAACAGATAAACGCAGTTCAATTTTCCACTCCACAGAATGTTCTTGGCTGTTCCAAACAACAGTTCATGGCACAAGCTCTCAGTGAGGGTAAACAACTGGCTCTCTAACTTGAAGTATTTTCCTAACTTGAAGTATTTTCCTTTTCATAATTCACAAAAAAAGCCAAAAAAACTCTCAAGCAAAGAGAAACAGGTTCACTTTTTCAAGACATTATGTACACACCTCCATGCTTTCTGCTGGCTCCAATAATTCCACAGGCACTTCTGAGGTGTCCATTTCCTCTACTACCTCTGGACTTGCAGTAGGTTGAAGCAGGATCTTCTCAGCCTCTTCTGCCATCTCCACCTCGTGGCCCTGCCAAATCTCAAGTGGTCTGCTTCACTCCCCATTCTCCTGCTTCCCCTCTTGTCTCAGGGTTTGCTGCTTATGATGCACAGCACCATGCCCAAACCTTCGGGGGGGGGGGGAAGAGGGGGGAGGAGAGGGCTTAACTCTCTAAAGACCTTTGTGTGCTTTTTCTTAGGCACTCTGTACTGAGGCTGCCTTAAAGTCACAGGCATTACTTTAAAACAAGCCAACTTGCCATACTTTGGAGTGGGTTTATTTTTTTATAAGGGTCTCCCTTATATCACTGTCCAGCTCCATAACTTGTTCCCCTTTACTCTCAGAGGAATAGGCAGCTGGTTCAGGGTATTCATGACTAACTTGGTCAGCTCTTCTGGTCAGGGACCATGTGTTGTTTATTTTTCTTAATCGCACTGGGACAAAACCAGGGCTGGGACTGAGTTTGTCAGAGGAGGCTGAAGGTTTACCTATGGTACTAGATAACCTTGAGTAGGACATGTGTGGCCAATGGCAGCAGAGGACAGATTCAAGTTTGAGGCCCTAGAGAAGAGCATCAGTAGGGAGATGACCCGACTGCTTTGAGAAATAATGTTGAGGGAGGAGCCCAGCTAAGATGGCGTCCTGACTGATCTCAGCAAAAAGCTGCTGAACCTTTCCATAATCTCGATGATCAAAAGGAAATCAAAGACCCAGGTTTTCCCTTCTGAACCCAGGCAAATACCTCAGCAATCAGGTCCGATGGATGTCTTTGTTGAGAGACAACCTAGAGGGGAACCAGATGAGAAAAAGTCATCGGCTTGAGGCAAGAGTCGGTCGGAGGACTCCCAAGCTTCTCTTGACGCAGTCAGCCTCTCTCCGGAGGAGCGAAGAACGTTAGTGCAACCACACCCCTGGCCATTAGCGTTCAGCACGGCAAGTAAGGGAAGTGAGACAGCGATGTCGACAAGCAGCAGAGAAGGTGAAGAACTTGCTGCACAATGGGCATTGCCTGTTTCTAAAGAACTTTCACCGCATGAACTCTTGGAATTGGCGGAAGAACGGCAGAACTTATCTCCAATAATTTGCTCAGCAGGTACTGTGAACTCTAAATTGTCCACGGTAAATTTTGTGATAGCTCCCTTAAAGAAGCCCCCAGTGATAGACCTGAACTTTATTTGGGAAGGATGGGTGGGGAGGGAATAAATTTATATATTTAAGATGACAATAGAAAGAAATTCAAGTGATATGTAAAAGTTTTAAATGATTTATTATTGTGTACTTGTTGTAAGATGAAAATATGAATAAAGAATTTAGAAAAAAAAAAAGGAGACTATTGCTTCCACTTATCTTCTGAAGAACAAACCTGTTCCAGAATTTCTCAAGGCTCATTCCACTAGGGGTCAGGCAGCTTCTTTGGATGAATCTTCTGTAGTGCTTCCAGTGGATATTTTTAAGGCTGCAGTCTGGTCTTCTCTGCATTCCTTTGTCAGACACAACCATGTAGATGTTCAAGCGTGTCAGGTGAGCATGTTCTGGTGTCGGCACTTCGGGGGTCTCACCCTTGATGGGTACTGCATTCGTACGTCCCATCCGTACAGGAACTATACCAGTCTATCAAGCTATACAGAAGGAGAAATTAGGTTCTTACCTGCTAATTTTCTTTCTGTTAGCTTGTAGACCGGTCTAGTTCCCCACCCTATCTGTCTTTGTGCGGTGATTGCGGGTTTTTGTTCACGTGCAGATTTTTAATTTTTCTGTGGGTTCTAGTATTTTTCTAGGGCCAGGTATAATTAACAGCGGCGATGGCTCAGCTAGCTTAGCTGGTGATCTGTGGGGATGTTTTATTTTCCAGGATACAGTTCTACACATGTTCCAACAGTTGTTTAAAGATGTTTGTTGTTTTTACACTCCTGTTTGAAGTGTCCTTTACTGTTTTCAGTTAAGAATTTTCCTAGGTTCAGCTTGGCTATTTGGCAGACTGGATTAGAGGGAAAGCTATACTGATATACAAGTTTGATATTGGTCTCCACCTGCTGGTAGCAGTGAGGTATAATACCCATCTGTAAAGGAACTATACCGGTCTACAAGCTAACAGAAAGAAAATTAGCAGGTAAGAACCTAATTTCTCCTTACTGTTCTGGAATACTTTCGGAATCATTGAACACTCAACAAAGAGTTGAAAAAATTGAAACAGATTTAGCTGAAAAAAATAAAAAGTGGAATCCATGGGGATACAGAATCAATTACTGATGAAAGAAAATGGAAATATTAACTTTAAATTAGAAATGTTGGAGAACGCATCAAGAAGAAATAACTTGAGACTAATTAATTTTCCAAAATTAATAACAACATTAGCTCTTGATATGTTCAAGAAGTACTTCACTGAGAATTTGAAGATTCCTCAAGATGCGTACCCCCCTCGCCCCCCCAGTTTCAAAAATTTACTATCTCCCGGAATGGAAGAGGAAGACATCTGAAGACCAACAAGCGCTAGTATTGGACATGTTGAATTTAACAAATATTTTGGAGAGCTCGGATTCTGAGTAGATGACGGTTGCTGCATTCTTTGTCCAGTTGGCACTGGACTCAGATAGAAAGTGGCTTTTGAAAATCTTTTTTTAAGTATAAAGATAAACTATTCCTAGATCAGAAAGTTAGAATGTATCCGGATGTTTCCAGAGTTACCCAAAAAAAGAGGAAACAGTTTCTCCTTTTAAGACCTCACGTCTTAAAACTTTGGGGTACTTTTGTTCTTAGGTTTCTCTGTAAATGTTGTGTTAAGTTCCAAGGAGTTAAATATATTTTTTTGAGTCATCACAGCTTTCAAGGTTTATAATCGGTAAAGATGTGATTTCTGCAAGTATCCCCACTAATTTTCAGGAGGAAGGCTCATGATTTTAGAACTAGGTTAATTCTCAGGAATGCTATTCAGTTTTCTTATGAAGATTTGATTATGATTTATCCAACTTCCTAAAGCTATCTCCCCTACGTATTGTGGAGTAACAATTGAGCAATGTAAAATATTTTCTTTGTTTGAAATTTATTTTGTGTTGTAAAGATTTAAAAAATATTGCGTATTTGGAATGATGTTTGTGAACATATAAATAATTGAAATGCAATAAAGAATTTTTTTTTTTTTTTTTAAAGTAGAGAGATGACCCAGAGTGAAGTTCCCCTATGAGCTCCGCTCAGCTGGTAAGTCCCTCCTATCTGTGACCTTCTCTTCAACTGCCAGCTCCAGACTCCGTCCCTTCTATCTTGCTGTGCCGTATGCTTGGAACAAGCTGCCCAAATCCCTATGGTGGGCTCCGTCTCTGGCAGTGTTCAAAGCCCAGTTAAGAGTCCTCTTCGAGAGTGCTTTTGACTCCTAACTCCTCTTGCCTTAGATTCTGCATTCCCAACCCTATATATCATGTCTGTCCAAGTTAGATTCTGAGCAGGGACAGTCTATAAATGTCAAAATGTACAGCTCTACATACGCCTTTCAGTGCTATATAAGTGTTAAGCAGTAAGAGTAGAAAGACAAATGAACAGAAAGAGCTTGCAAACTGGAAAGAGAAACCATCTCTGCAAACATAAGAGCCAGCACAGCCATGGTAAGCAACAGAGTGTCAGAGAGAGTTTCTGAGATTGAGAGACACCTGCTGAAGGAAGAATCAGTCATTTTTTCTACTAGGGCTGTAACTAAAGGAGAATCAGTAGTGTCAAACAAATAATACAGTTTTTTATCTTATTTCTAGAGTAATGAAACAATATAGTACAGTTTATGCTCACAGAGCAAACAAGGATTCTGAGGTCCTCCAGCCAAAATTAGAGAATTATGTGCTTTAAATTCTCTGAGAGACAAAAAGGTAATGACATCTGAGCCTGTCGTGAAGTCTTGATTCATCCTTTCATCTGGGACTCTGGCTTTTCAGAGACAGATCTTCAAGAGATCCAGGGTTGTGGTATCAAACATGAGTGCACACCTGGACAGAACATTACCGTCATTAAAGTTTAAATTATAGGTTGGGTGAACCAGGGACAGCGGAACACCTTTTTGTTTGGGGGTGCCTAAGCTTTGCCCCAGACCCCACCCCTGTAATAACAGTACTAATTGTAATGCCATTTCTTCCTTTCATTCTTCATATACATGCAATATAATCTTATTAACAATAGTATATGAGAGTAAATAAAAAAGAAAAGGCAAAATACATTTAAGAGGTTTAATAGAAGTAGCTGTGAGCAACTGAACATATCATTTTTCCACATAGTCCCCATGCAAGATGACACATTTGTTATATCGTTCAACTAGCTTTTGCATTCCTGCAGCGAAGTTTTTCAGCTGCTCTCAAAGCCAGGTGAGCACCACTTCCTTTATTTCATCATACTTTGTCTTTTGCTCTCCAGGATGCAGTGATGCACCCATGTTTCATTGCCAGTGACAATTCTCTCCAGAATATTCAGATCTTCATACTGTCTCAGGAACTGCATTGCAACCTCCACACCACTATTGCTTGTGCAGATCAGTAAGCTGTTTGGGAACCCTTCGTGTGCAGACTTTACTGTATCCCAAGTCATCCTGCATTATGGCAAATATAGATCCAAAGCTGATATCCAAATTTGCAGCCAATTAAGACACTTATCTCTAATGAAAGTATTTGCTCTGGGAGTCCGGAACTTGGAGGTTTGGTGGTTGGCAGGCTAGTAGTTTAGCTCCCACCTCTAAGCATCAGTATTTAAGATTTAAACGAAAACTTTTAATTTCTAATAAAGAAAACCTCTTCAGGATGACTTCAAATAAGCAGAAGATTCAAGAGACACCTGTAAAATCTACAGGCAAAGTGAAAAGATTAAAGGAAGAGCCACAGGTTCCTAGTGGGAGCCCTTTTCCACTGGATGCACTAGATGTAATTGAGGTCTTGAAGGACCTGAGAAACAAATTTATCAATAAAAGAATTAAGGAAGGAAATGAACCTCATGAACAGTAAATTGGATATTGTAACTAACAGATTGGACAAGATGGAAATCAGAATTGAAAAGATAGAAAACATACAGCAAGACAACAGAAGACCATAACATATTAAAAGAAATGAAAAATAAAACGACGGATATGGAAAATAGTTCCAGAAGACAGAACATACGAATTTTAGGGTTAAAGGAAGGAGTTGAAGGGAAAAACATACTTTACTTTCTGGAGGAAATGATTCCAAAAATCCTGCCTTTGAAGTTTAAAATGCCTATGAAAATAGAAAGAGCACATAGGATTGGAATGAAACAATCTCAAGGTAAACCAAGGCCTGTGATACTAAGGCTATTAAGATTTCAGCAGGTATTTGAAATTTTAAAAACAGCAAGAGAAACAAAGAATTTGACATATAAAGACTCCAAATTTGTACCAGACTTTGCTCAGGAAACTGTATAAATAAGGAAAAAAATTTCTACAATTCAGACAACCATTGAAGGACAATGGTGCTAGATATGGATTATATTATCCTGCAATGATGAGAATAACATACAAAGAAAAATCATATCAATTCAGTGATCCTGATAAACTTAGGGAATTCCTGTCAGCACAAGAAACACCTATGAACTAAAGATCTTTATATGAATAAAAATATATTATTGAGGTTTTTACTTTTTATTACCTTGATTGGAAAATTTTGAGAAATACAGAATTAACTTATTAATATTTTACTGAATATTTGCTATAAAATGGTGGCTGTAACTGACTTGTAACTGCCATGGAACTATGGGAGCAGCTAACATTTTAAAACAGTTGAAGATTCTGCATTTGTTTACCTGACATCGGAGGAGGCCAGGTATGGGAGAGGAGAGCGTGATTCTGATTCGAAGTGGTGTTTCAGGAAGAGAACCTTCATTAAGAGATGCGGTGGAGTTGTGGAAATGTGAACAATGCTATCTTATGCAGGTGCTGACGCCACCGCTGTTGGTGTTGCCTGTGGGATGTCGAACTTAATCTATGGAACATCCCATTGCCACTGTTAACGCCGGAGAGGGACTCCGCCGCACCCACATATGTCTATTGGCGGGCTTGGGCCTGGTTCTGTGGCAGATTGTTCAGGTCTGGCAGTGGGTGGATTGTGTTGCCACGGTTGGTGCCAGAAGAGGATGTTGCCATACTTGCCTGTGTCTGCTGGAGGGGTCGGGCTTTGTTACGTGACAGGTCATCTGGGTCTGGTGGGGAGTTGATGGTATCGCTAATGCTGACGCCGGAAGAGGATGTTGCCGCTCCCACCTACGTCTGCTGGTCTACGTTGGGCCTGGTTCTGCAGCGGATCATTTAGATCTGGAAAAGAAACGTTTGTATCACCGAAGGCCGCAGCTTTGTCATTGCCTAATGCTTTTCACGTTGCTGCCCCATCCCAGCCTGAATGTTTTGCTTAATACAAGGTAGTGCCTTTATAAGGAACTGGAATACAGAGAGATGATGGACATGGACACTGAGGGACTGTCTCATGTAAATATGATATACTTGGCAGCCTTTTAAATATCTATAGATGTTTTTAGTTTTACAGAATACACAGTAAATCATTTAATATTAATTTATGAAAGACTTATGAATGTGTTATAGATGATAAAGGCTTCAGGTTTATTGCAGAATTACCAAGTTAATATGTAATTGGCCTTACTTTCAATGTAGATGGCAGTAATCAACAGAAATGGCAAAAGCTGTTAGTTATACTTTGATAGAAATTGGATATTTGTTAAAGTAAATATAAAATAATATAGAGTTATTTTATTAGTTATGTTATGAAATGGAGGAGCACTCCGCTTTGCGTGGATGAACTATCCAACAGGCAGTGCACAAGTACATATGTTGTATTTCGCTAGCTCTGTTCTGATTATTGCATAATTTAACAATTGCCTTTAATTTTTTGATTCACCCTCATATAATGGTAACCACAAAATTACACCCATGTTCTGAAAGGAGTTTTTCCTCTCTCTGTTTTAAAGCAGCTAATACAACAAGACTACTAACCAACCCCATTCTACCTCTATTTAAAATGTAATACAAATCAAACACCCAGATCATTATATGAAAAAGACTCTCCAAATGATGACTTCTACCAGAATCCAACTTTTTCCGTTGGTTGCAGCTCAGGTCAGCTATCAAAAAATCAGGTCTTCTCTCATTGCTCTCTCATTCTTCCCCCACTTTGTACAACCAATCCCAAAAATTTCTTGCTCAAGGTCATACAGCTTCGCACTTTTATAAATGGCTTAAATCCTTATTTCCCAACCCATTAGCAACCTTGCAATCAATGTGGGAATCTGACATAGGGATGTCTATAACTGATGATGCTTAGTCCTCCATCTTTACATCCAGTTTTAGTACATCTAGGTCAGCTTCAACCCTACAAAACATGTTCTTCTTTCTTCACAGAGCACAATGGACTCCTATCAAGTCCAATAAGATAGACGCTTCCTATTCTAAAAATTGCTGGTCCTGCAAGGTTGAGGAAGGGTCTTTACATCATTTATTATATTCCTGCCCACTGATTCAGTCATTTTGGCACTCTGTTTGGAACACAATTTGTTCAATTTTCCACATCGATATTGCTCTTTCATATCAAATGCTCCTCCTCAAATCGTTTGCATTAAGCCAACTAATTCCAGAGAAAGATAATTATTTACTCGATATGTTAATTACCTTAGCCCTGAAAATTCTTCTTTCAACATGGAAGGATTTATCTAAGGCCTCCCATCTACACTGGTGGAATCTAGTTTGTTCAACGGCCATTAAGATAATCTTGGGAGCCTCGAAATATGATCATGTTACCCCTCTGCTTAAAAATGCCCACTGGTTGCCAATTTCACATAGGGTAACATACAAAATCGCCCTTCTGACATTCAAAACTATGCAGACTAATTCCCCAGCTTTCATAGAGTTCTGATCCCATATGACCCTCCGAGATCTTTAAGATCTATATCCCAATTTAATCTTAATATTCCTTCTCTCACACGCCGCACCTCAACTTTTTCTGTGACAGCCCCTATGATCTGGAATGCCCTTCCGCTTTATTTAAAAATGGAAAAAAAACTTAAAAAATTTTAAAAGCAACTTAAAATGCTTTCTTTTTAAAGATGCTTTTAACTGAAGTATTGTATTTTAGAGATTAATTTAAATCTGTTCTTTTTTCTACTTATTCCCAGTCCTTTTGTGTTTACCTTAAACGTTTCTCCCATTTACTATATCAATTGTATTTCCCCCCCCTTTCCAACTTGTGTCCATTGCTTGTGTCCATTGCTTGTTTGTCTATAATAACCTAGTAAGTATTGTCAGCCTTGTAGTTCATAGAAAGTATGTTTTAACTGTTACATTGTTCGTTGAAATGTTATTTTATACTTTGTACAATGCTTTGTAGAACCGATAAAGCGTTTAATCAAAAAACTAAATAAACAATAAACAAAACAATATAGATTGGAAGCTTACCTCGCCAAATCTTGCAATAGAGTATCTCGCTTTCAATCAAGATGGACTCTATTAAAAGATTACCTTTCTCCTACTAACACATGAATATCAAATTCACAGTGCCCTTTATTTTCTCTTATTTTTCTTTTTGTTAGTATCATTTAGTTTCACCCAGGATGATTCACTCTACCTCTCTGTGGTCTTTTGTTATTGTCTATTGAGATGTTTTAGTATGATATTAGTGTTCTACATGATGTAATCACAAAGTAATTTTATTGTATGTTCTCTCAAACATCATACTGTTGCCATATTCACTGGTTATTGTACTAGCAGTTTCCACTGGTTTGTATTCTTATAAATACTTTCAATAAAAATACCTTGACAAAAAAGAAAAAGAAAAAGACTCTCCTTTCTCAGCCCCCAATGACTGCTGCTTTAATAGAAATTCCATCTACTAGTTTAATATTTAATTCTGCTGTACCATTCAATATCTAATTAACTAAAAAAGCAGCATGTGCCACCTGAAAAATGAAAGTTGTCAAGATATAAAAATATTTATTTTACTACTGATAATGGGCTATAAACAACATTTGGGACATCCCCCCATGCCTGTTGCTCTCCTCTACAGCTGCCCCCCCTTCACCCATACTCTCTAGCCTACTTCCCAATGCTCTCCCAAGAAGGCACAGTGCAACTTTAGAGAAAGTGATGCGCATTCCCCTGTATTATGCATAATATAAAGACAGCAGAAGTAAATTTCAAAAACTGATATTACTATCATTACACTATAGGTAAATGGAGGGAAACAAGATTTTATGTATGTGATATGGAAACCGCATATATGTATGTGGTATATACATTTTTAAATTAATAAATAAATGCAAATAAATACAAATAAAACTAAATTTGGGTAATATACTATTTTATTGGACAAAATACATTTTCAATTATCTTTTAGAGGCAGAGGTGTAGTAAGGGGGTGGGGAAGGATGGACTGCCCTGGGTGCCATCATGGTGGGGGTGCCAGCACCCATCCGCCTCTCCGCCCCCCCCCCCCCCTACAGCATGCATGTGCTCCTTCCCTTCCCTGTACCTCTTTAATGTTCTTGGTGTCAGCAGCAACCCCATCCTTCCTTCCTCCCTCCCTCCTGGCTGGCACCATCAAAATGATGGTGCCCTGCCCACCTCCCACCCTGTGAGCATCATTGTTCTACTATATTTTATGCATACTACACACCTTGATTTCATATAGCGATTTGCATATTGTAATGTGCAATATATGTAACCTAATGACATATCCACAAGGTCTCCTGAGGCAGACTTTTTAGCTGAAACATGGCTCGTGTCGAATCATGTGAATTATGAGTCAAGGAAATTACACCTGGTTGTTAATAAAGTCCACTTGTTCTGAAGCATTGGTATCTTCTGCTTTTTTGACTGCTTTGTCTATGTGTGTGTGCAAAGATTGATATCCTCCATTGGTTGGTGGAATTCTTGGATGGACTAGGTGGGGTCTAATTACCAAATAAGGGAGTGTGTGGTGCAGAGGATAGAGCTACAGCTTTGGTACCCTGAGGCTGTGGGTTCAAATCCTGCTCCTTGTGACCCTGGGCAAGTCAAATCCCCATTGCTCCAGGTACATTAGATAGAGTGGGAGCCCACCAGGACAGATAGGAAAAAATGCTTGATTACCTGAATAATTTGTAAATTGCATAGAATTGTAGGTTATGCAGAATAAAAATTATTAAATAAAAATAATAAATAGATCTCACCCAGTGGATCCCACATTGCACTAGATAGGGCAAAGCTATTTTGATGATGCTGCCCAGGAGGGAGGATGGAAGGATACCTACTCCTATTCCCTTCTTTCTGTTCTCTACAGTTAAGCTGGGGGAGGGCCAGGGCAGGGGTCCCACTGGACAACCCAGGCTTTGCCTATGATTTTTTAGGGGGGCCAGGAGGGTCTAATAGACCATTAGGGATTTTTTTTAAATAGGGCAGAAGGGGGTTACTTGATGGGGGGAGGGGGGGAATAGGGCCAGGGCCAGTTTTCAGTGGTGGCATGCCTTTTTTTTATTTAAACATCAATGTTCCTGTCAGTGCTAGGAAAATAGCACAGAATGGTGAGCAGCTAATTAATACTGTGATTTTTATTAATTTACATCCTCATTATTCAGAGCATGCTATTGTAATTTTGTTGCATTAGGTTGACGGTAGAATTTGATTCTACTATGAACTTTTGAGCATGGGCCTGTAACTTTGTAGAATCCTTAGAGCAATTATGCATGTAACTGCTAATTAGTGTCAATTAGCACCAATTATTGTCAGTAATTGGTAGTTAATGGCAATCGGCAGCTTATTATGTTGCTATATTACATTACATTACATTACATTACATTAGTGATTTCTATTCCGCTTGTACCTTGCGGTTCAAAGCGGATTACATAAGAAGAAGCTGGACATTTCCAGGAGGGTACATGACATTTAGGGTAAGACATAGTTACAGAATGAGTATAGACTTGGTAACATTGGATGAAAGCAGTTATATTACATTACATATCAAATCTTTTTCCAACACTCTATAGCTTCTGTACCCAAATTTGTGTGGTAAATGTAAAATTTGGCCCGTGGTCAACATGGTTTATTAAAAGGGTTTCTTAGTGTGCCTCACCTTGCAGGTAAATTAGGATACTGAAGTGGAACTTAGCTACTGCTAAGGGCGGGAGCTCAGACTCGAACCATTGTCCCTGTGTTGGAATGAAGATTACAGTAATAGGACATCTAAAACGATTAGGAACCTCTCCAATTTCCTACACAGAGCATGAGGAACTGTGCAAGGGGCGATACATGGAGCTTTGCTCAAGTCTCTTCTACTATAATTTTTTTTGCAGCCATTTCAACCAACATAAGCCAAATTATTTCTGGATCAAGACTGGCTAAAAATTAGGGGAAGCCAGGATCGGTGAACTCCGTGGATTTGGAGAGGGGGTATGAAATGAGATTAGAAAGCTAATGGTTGGTTAGACGAGGGTGTATTAAGCAAAATTGTGAACGTGGAAGTTTAGAGGGTCAGGTCCACGTTCACAATTTTGCTTAATACATAGGGCTTAACCTAAACCACCCAGGTTAGCGTTCGCTGTCACTATAGCAACCAATAGCTCCTCCCACTGTCCTACAGTTGCTCGTTTCCCGTGTATTTTAGAAACTAGAAACGAGAAACAAGGGCCACGTTCCACTACTAGAGGAAGGGACACGCCACTAGCTCAGCGGAGGGCGGAAGAGAAAGGTTCGGAAAAGGTAGTTGGAGGGGCGCCCGGCCGCCTCACTCCCAGCCATCTGACAGGCATAGGTCACGTGGGTGCTGTGCCCTGGCACGCGTGCGCCCCTTGCGTCTGGGCTCTTCTTACCCCCCATCACGATTAGGGTCGGTGGTGAGAAGAGATGGAGGCTAGGGGGTGGGAAGTCCGTTTGTGTTTGCGTCACATAGCCGTGCGTGTGCCGTTTGTGCGCCTGTGCCGGCGGCATGGAGGTCTTTATTCCGTCCTTCCGCTCGGAGGAGAGCGACTTGGAGCGAGGATACACGGTAGGCGGGAGTGGAGCCTGTGTTGGATGCACCGGAGACTTGGCGTTGGGCTTCCTAATTTTATCATCTCTGGATAACCCCAGGAAGCAGTTGTTCATTTCAGTCGTAGCGCTCTTGTGCCTTCTCACAGTCCTCCCCCCCCCCCCCATCTTCGAATGCTTCCCGGACGGGGGCGGAGCCCTCACGTGCAATCCCGCCACTCCAGTGGTGGCCTTATGTGCATCTGGCTGGTGCTTAAGTATAAGCACAGCGCTTTCTTGTAAAATATGTTTTTGTTAAGCCGTATAGCTCTTTGGCTACTAAGCAGAGTGTGATTTCCCCCCCCCCCCAAAACCGTTATTAAACTAATACAGAGCGCCCTCCGTGCAAGAGCAGATGTTGATATTTGTTTTAAGATTTCACAGTCCTGTGGAATGTTTTATTTACACTTGGTAATGATTAGGCACCTGCTGAGCTCTATAGTAATTATAGTGCATGTTTTTTTAACCCAGACCCCGTTTCTCCAAGCGCCGTATGACTGTTTTTTGTTTGTTTTTTAAGAGCTAGCATATTTCATAGTTAATTTGAGGTCATTAATGCACATAGGTTTCTAGTATATTGGCTATTATAGAATTAAATTATTAAAAATAACAATCGGAGTTAGTATATCTCTATTGTGTTTGTTTTAACTCTAGCTTCTGTCTTTCTTGGGTTTGTTTGAAAAGCTTTCCTACGCTTCCTTCTAGCTATATGTTTCTGTGTATGTATAATAGTATTACTGTAATTAAACATACAGTACTTGTTTAACTAGGGTTTTTTGATGGCTGATCAAGAAGTGTGTTTTCTAATACATAATGGCAGACAGAAGTTTACAGGTTTTGATAAGGTTAGGTGACCTGATTGTACTGCACCAGTTCTGCTCGACCGCAAGGCATAACTAAGGTTGGTCTGACACTTGCAGAAGAGATCACTCACTGTCTTAAGGGAATAGAATCCTAGTGATCACTTTGCAGCAGTATTACTTACTGATTGACTTCTGAAGTGCCTGTGTACTGAGCTTTGAAAGGAGTCAGTCTTGTCTGTGCCTTTGAGGATCACTGCCAAGATTGTTATGGGTGGGCTAATGGGCTGGAAACGTCAGGTGGCTTGGCTGAGAGGGTGGCAGACACAAATTTACCCCTGCCATTAGTTTACAGCAGGGATCTCAAAGGCCCTCCTTGAGGGCTGCAATCCAGTCCGGCTTTTCAGGATTTCCTCAATGAATATGCATTGAAAGCAGTGCATATTCATTGGGGAAATCCTGAAAACCTGACTGGATTGCAGCCCTCAAAGAGGGACTTTGAGACCCCTGGTTTACAGCATATTGGGCTCTGACTGGGGCTCCCTCCAGTCATCTGGATGTTGTTCCAGGTTGCTGCAAAGTAAGGTGAGGAGTGACCTAGTGGTAGAGCTGCTGCCTCAGCACCCTGAGGTTATAGGATCGATCCCAGCGCTGCTCTTTGTGACCCTAAGCGAGTTGCTTAATCCTCTATATTGCTTCGGGTACAAAATAAGTACCTGTATATATGTAAACTGCTTTGAATATGTGATCACAAAAAGGTGGTATACAAGTTCCATCCACTTTCCCTCCCCCCACCAACCTTTATGGTACAAAGTAGAGAGGCAAGGTTGGAAGCAATTAAACTAAAAGCCTGGAGACTGCTTTTAAATCTTAAGCTCTTATTTGACTGTTTAATAGCAATGTTTTAATCATTTAATCATTTAATCATTTAATAAAAACTCCCTAATCTCTTTTGTCCTATTTCTTTTGAAATAGAGATTAAGCTCTGTAGAGTAGGTATTGTATAAGTGTTTTAGTGTTACATAAATTAATAGTACAGTAGACACTTAGTTACCTGGCACTGATGGGGATTGGTAGATGCTGGATAAATGTAGTTTCTGGCTGCATGAGAGTTCCTATTAAAAATTGTTTTGTCTCCCTTCCCACCTCACCTTTCAGGTCTGAGTCACTCTCGTCTTCCCATCCCCATTTGTAGGTCCAGCATCTGTTCCTCCCTTCCCACCCTTCTTTCTGGTCTGGGTCACTTTCTCTCCTCCCTCCCCCACACACATTTATGGGTCTAGCATCCCCTTCCCTGCCGGTCCAGCATCCATGTCCCTTCCTCCCCCAACTCACACTTCTGGCCCTCCCTCTACGCAGGTAGAACCAGTATCTTACGTGCAGCTCTCCTGAAGCAGCAGCCGGTCAGCAGAGGAAGCACAGTAAACAGGCTGCTTGTGGCCAGCTCCAGCAAGACCTTTGCCACATTGGTAGTGAAGCTGACTGACTGCTGCTTTGGGGGCTGGAGGGAGGGAGGGGGGGTTGTCAGGACTGGCTGCTGCTGCTTGGGGTTATAGAGAGGGCAATTTTTTTTTTTTTGCTGGTTGGTTGAGTACTGGTTAACTGGGATTCTACTATAGTAAGTAAACTATTAGACCAAAATACATTACTAATAATTTTTTTATTTTGTAATGGGAGGACGGTGGTTATGTCAGGAATACTGTCGGAGCTTAACCCCCCTGTAAAATGGAATCATGTGAGATGGAGGCAATATGAACTTCACAGAGGGGAATCTTGTAGTCATATTTTATGGCCAAACAGTGTGACAAGGCAATTACAAAACCATATGGAGTGTTATTGCCAGTAGGAAAAGAAAAGTATGATGATGCCTTTCTTTAGAGACTCATCTAAGTACTGTGTCCAGTTTTGCAGGTCACATTTTCAAAATGATATAGAGGCAGGCCAGTGGAGAGATATCAAAATGATGCTGGGCTGCATCAAAAACTCCAGAAAGTGAGAACAAAGGTCTTTGATATCTGCACATGGATTGATATATTAGCGGCATTCAGATACTTCAAGCTATATTAAACAAAATACACAATTCTTATTGGAGGAAAGGAAGCTCTAAAATGAGAGGTCATGTGAAGCTTAAAGGGGAGGAGGTAGATTCTGTAGTAACAGAAGATATTTCTTCACAGAAAGACTGGTAGAGACAGGAGCAGTAATGAAGTTTAAGGAAACATGAGATAAGCCTAGAGGATTTCCACTTGGGAAGAAGTGAAGGGGAAGCTGGAGAGCAGCTATGTTTTGGTACCCCAGATGGAAGTAAGCAGGTCAGTGGTTCCCAAATCTGTCCTGTGATGACCTCTAGCCAGTTGGTTTTCAGGATGTCTACAACCTGTCTGGAATCCTCAAAACAGATTTGGGAATTACTCTTTTATGTTTTGTGTTTGCTACATACTGTCCGGCTGCTAAAATATTCTTGAGCTTATATGGCAGAGTGGTTTGTATTGTGTCTTGTTCTCAATTCAGAAAATGTTTTTGGAATAAAACTTGTATATGTGTTCGCAAAGCAATATGCCTTATATACATGAATATAAACTGACATTTTTGGGCCCAAAAATTGGGTTTTCGGTTTATATTTGAGTTTTCAATTGGTGACCATCACTTTTGACCTCCCGGCCTGACTCGATGATGGGCAGTGTTGCTGTTCATTCCCAATGCCTGGCATTTCTGTGCTCCACAAACCTCCCGAATCCCCCCCTTCCCCCCGATGACTAAATCTTACCATTCTCAACAAACTCAACTCTCCCCCAATGACAGGGGCTACTTTTCATCTAGAAACCCTTCTTCCCTGATGACTGGCGCTGCCGTCTTCCCCTGCCCAGTTGGCATTACGTTCTGGTGCTCAAAGAAGCTGACACCAAGGTTATAGGCCAGCGTGGGGCCTTTAGCTTCTGCGCATGCTCAAGGCCTGCTGGCTCCCATCCTCTGAGAATTTTGGAGAGGGTGAGAGCTGGCAAGCCTTGAGCATGCGCAGAAGCTCAAGTCCCCGCACCAGCCCAGAACCTTGGTGTCAGCTTCTTTGAGCACCGGAACGGTAAGCATAATGCCAGCTGGGCAGAGAAAGATAACAGCGCCAGTTATTGGGGAAGAAGGGTTGTGCTGAAAAATAGTGCTGGTTATTAGGGTAAAGGGGTTTGTGCTGAAAAATAGTGCTGGTTATTAGGATAAAGGGGTTTGTGCTGAAAAATAGCACCAGTCATCGGGGGGAAGGGGTTTGTGTTGCAAAATAGAGCAGGGGAAAGGATTGGGTTTCTGGAGGGCTGGGTTTATGAGGATATGAAACAGGATTATATAGATTAGAAGAATCTTCTTAAACTGTGCAGTGCAAATGAAGCTGTCTTGTCTTTATTACTCTTGCATGGCTTATTTAGGATGCCCATTTAACATATTCTAGGAAGTTGCCCTTTGGTCTCCTATACTCGCCCCTTTTCTTTCCACACTAGTACTCTTTCTCCTCCTAGCCCCAATGGCAGCCCAGTATAGGAGACAGATTTATCTTCTGCTGGCAGGACACTGAGGTCACACCATGATCACTCAAATTTCTAATCCCGATCTATATTTGAGTCCACCATTTTTCCCCCTTTTTTGGGGGAAAAAATGGTTACCTCAGTTTATATTCGGATAGATTTATTTTTGACTATATACGATATATCATTCACATAGGTAGCTAGAAGCTAGAATAGTTTTCAAATTTGGTTGTGTATGTTTTAAGGCCTTGAATGGACTTTTACCCAGCTATCTTTTAGATTGCTTCAATTTTGCTACTAGAAAACACTTGCGTGTGATATGACTTTTTGATTTTCCATCTGTAAGGAGATGTGTTTACTAACGATTTCTTAGTAAAACTATGGCAGCTATGTGGGCCAAACAAGTTAGAACTTATATATCAATCTCAACCTCTTAACTTAGTTTTTAGAAAATCATTGAAAACCCACTAGTTTGGTAAATATTTTGATTAATTTAGTATGATCATACTACATATGGTTAGTATTTCTTAGCTGTTTACTGCACTGAACCACGAGGTAGCTGTGGTATATAAGAATTTATGCAATGTAATAGAATGTTGCTCTTCCTTGGTGCATCTAAGAGATACATTTTTAGCTGCATGTAAAAGAGGTAGTCTGAGAATGTGTTTAGGTCAAGGTAGGAAAATAGCACACCAGATTATATTTTCAACATTCTGTGTGTTCTTTGGTGATATTTTTCCAATGAAAAAGTCAGCATGAACTTTGTCCCTGCAACAAGGTTCAGGGTGTAAATAAGCAATACTTCTATTTCAAAACTTGTGGCAGAGTCTGTGGAGGATCAAAAATGTTTAAAGTTGATCATACTCAGAACTTCCTCATTGGTAGTCTGTTTTTTTTCCCTTCTGTCCCTGTCTTCCACACCCCCCATGGTAGCTAGTTTTCCCAGTCATGCCTTACCAGGGAGTTAATAGTTTAAGGGAACTAGTCCCAATTCTGCTGTTCTTATTTCTCCCATACTCCTCTGTAACAAACTGGGCTCAGATTTACTGCTCACTACCAGTAGTGACAGTATCCAATTTACAGAATGACAACACGGCTCAGTCTCTTAAAAGTATCCACATTATAGGTTGACTCCTTATTTCACAAGAAACTGAGAGAAAGGAAGGGACTATACAGAGGCTGGAAAAAAAATAAGCCCAAGGAGAGAGCGAGAGAGAGAGTTACGGAGATGGGGATGGATCTCCCTTGTCACTGCAACCCATGTGGCTCACTTCTCATCCAGAGATGAGCAGGGAGCTGAGGCATTTGAAAATGCACATGGCCAATGGGAAGCTTTCCTCCTGCTTGGCTAACATAGAACTAATAAATCGATTTTGGAAGAGATCAGACCAGCTTCATCACTCGAAACCCACATGATGCAATTTATTGGTCATGCTGTTGGAAGAGACATCATGTTTGGAAGGACATCATGTTTGGGAAGATCAAAGGAACTAGGCAAAGAGGATGACCTGCAACTAGGTGGCTGGATACGTTGACAACTACTGTGGGGATGACACTGGAGGACCTTGTAAGACTAGCACTTGACTGAGTCAATGGCAATTAACACCCACCCACATACATATATATCTCTACCCCTACCCTCTCCTGCCTTTCTTTTACAATATACCAATTTGAATATTGGTGGGAAAGTCATTTGGTCACAAATTTGAATGTTGGTGGGGAAAACCAGTTGGTGACTAACGGACCGCTCTGTTCACAATCAGATCAGTGGACCCACTATTTTGTCCACTGTGAATTTTGTCCAATGTAAATTCTGGTCACATTACGACATTACTTCTAACTCTGACCCCAACTCCTTCTTGGTAGATTCTTGAACCAACACTAGCACGCAGATATTAAACAAAATGGCCCCCATCAAATCAAGAAAAATGAGAAACAAAGATCTGGAAGGTTGGTTCAACGCCGAGCTAGGAACAGTGAAACGGGAATTACGAAAACTTGAGAGACAATGGCTGAAATCAGGTGACAGTAAAGAGAGAGCAAGTTGGAGACAAAAATTAAAAGAATACAAAAATCTAATTATAGTAAAACGCACTAATTTCTACGCACAAAAAATTGATTCGCCAAACAACAACATCAGAAATCTTTTTAAACTAGTCAACAATATCTACGACATACAGTCCTTTTCCTGCCCTATCTTAGACTCTCCACCATCGGCCGATGCGCTGGCTGAGTTTTTCAACAACAAAATTATCAACCTGAGATCCATCCTTTCGGTCACTACAACCAATCATTCGAAATACCCAGTTGCTCAACACATAGTCGAACCTAGTTTAGACATGTTCTGGAATAATTTTAACACCCCCGCCTGGCTTCAATTCTGCAAATTTTATTCAAAATACGCTGACTCCTACTGCAAATTATACTGTTGCCCACCAAACATTATGAAAGTTGCTCCAGTCACCTTTAAAGCCAAATTACATATTTGGCTTTCCTCACTACTACTGTCAGGCACTTTTCCCGAAGCCTTAGGCCAAATTCTGATCACTCCGATCATAAAAAACCCCAAGGAATCCATTAAGTTTACCATGAACTACAGACTCATCGCGAGCATTCCATTTTTTATAAAGCTGATGGAAGGCCTGGTTAACGAGGACTTAGTAACTTACCTGGATAAATTCAGCATACTGCGCGACAATCGGGTTTTCGTCCTGGGTTTAGCAAGGAAACAGTTATTGCCTCTCTACTAGATTCCCTCCACAGCTTATTTAGTCAGGGTACCAGTGCTCTAGTCCTGCAATTCGACTTAAGTAATGCTTTCGACCTAGTCTATCATGACATCCTACTCGGATGTCTGGAGTCAATTGGCCTTTTGGGTAATGTCCTAAAATGGTTCCAGGGTTTTTTAAGGAAACATTCATACCAAGTTTATAGTGACAACGATCATTCCTATAGCTGGGTCAACTTATGTGGAGTCCCACAAGGTTTCCCCCTATCCCCTACACTATTTAACATCTACTTAGCCTCATTGGGGAACCTACTGCGAAGCTTAAAAGTCAAATTTTACATTTATGCAGACAACATCACTTTAGTTTTTCCCCTAACAAACCTATCTCCTGAGACAAAGATCCACCTGGCATCCATATTAAAGCAAATCGATCAGTGGATGGCCCAATTCAAACTGAAACTCAACTCAGAAAAAAACAAATTCTTCCTAGCTAGCTGAATGACAAACTCAAAGACTCTTCAATTTCCTTGAATGGTCAAGTCTATCCTATTGTCAACTCCATAAAAGTTCTGGGAGTAACTCTGGACCGTTAGCTTACCCTTGAAGCGCACACTGAGCTATTGATTAGAAAAGGTTTCTCGACTCTATGGAAACTAAGAACCATCAGAAAGTACTTCAATTCAACTTCATTCCGTTTATTGGTGCAAGCCTCCATACTAAGCATACTCGATTACTGCAACATCATTTATCTGGGGTCTTTCAAGAAAACTATTCAAAGACTCCGAATCATCCAAAACTCAGCCGTCCGACTGATTTTTGGCATAAAAAAATGGGACCACATAACCCCCTATTACCAATAACTTCATTGGCTGCCCCTGGAGGCAAGAGTCCTGTTCTAATTCGCCTGTCTTTGTTTCAAATCTATACTTGGTTCGGCCCCCACATATCTGGTTGCACATTTCAATTTGGACTGCCCCAGCAGGCCTACACGCAGAGTCCACATGTTCGCCCATCCATCAATAAAGGCCTGCCGATACAAAAGATACCTAGACAGAACACTTGCTTTTCAAGTAGGCCAAATGAACAACTGGTTGAGCAACTTAATAACGCACTCTTCATCCTATATAAGTTGTAGAAAGCTAGTAAAAACAAACTTGTTCAACCGATTTGTAACCTAAATGCTCCCTTGCCCTTTCGCTTTACTCCATCTGATTTTTACCATGGTCTCTCATTCCCGCTCTGTTCTCTGCCTACATGTATTGATGACTGTCCAGTGCGTCTATTCTCGCTGATTGTTTGCAGCCTGTTCCAGCCCTCTTATCCCTGTATCCGCTTCATGTACTTTAAAACCTTACTTTGTACCTATATTCGCTGATTGTCCAACTCCTCTTATTGTAAATCGCCTCGAACTACTATTGCTTTGGCAGTATATAAGAATAAAATTATTATTATTATTTACAAAGACAAACTGCAGACCTCACAGCATACCCTGAAGAAAGCCAGAACATGATAGCTGAAACGTCAATTTCTACCTGACAAAATGTAGCAAGACCCGGAAACCTGCAACAAGCACAATGCCAGCTACGGAAACCCTGAGAGAACATATTGCTTCTTACGGGTCTTCTGCTAAGCCATCTCTCTCCCCTTCACTGTTCAGAATTCTGCTGTATGCCTGGTATTTTGTCAGTGTTGTTATGTTCAAGTTACCCCTTTTCTCGTCCACAGAATGTCAACGCCTCTTACTGACCTACAAGTGTATTCATTCTGCAATTCCTCAGTATATCTCCTCTCTTCTCTTTCCCTATACTCTGCCCCACCATCTCCGTTCATTGGGTGAGTCTCTTTTGTCAGTACCCTTCTCCTCTACTAATAAATAGTGCTGCCCAATTCAGGAAAAAAAAATTTCAATTCAATTCAACCTGTTGAATTGGTTTTTCAATTCGATTCGATTTTCCTGCCCAATTGGGTGTGTGTTTTTTTGTTTGTTTTTTTTTCAAACATCCTGGTGGGTTTATTTTATAGCCTCTTCACCCCCTTTGCCTTCTCCTAACCACACTGGCGCTATGGTATAAACAAAATAAACAAAAAAGACTTTTCCTGTCTCTGTTAAATCCTAGCTCACATTTGCGGTCTAACACCAGCTCTGACAGGATACACGTTTCAAATCTGACATATTGTAATCACAAAACAGAAAATAAAATTAATTTTTCTACCTTTTGTTGTCTGATCATTATTCAAATTTTGTTGGTCCCAGGCTCTGGTTGTCTTCTGATAATTTGCTTGCCAGGGTCTCCTTCTTTCTCCGTGGTAACCATCCATCTGCCATCTCAGTCCTCCCCTTCCATTTCCCTTCCCTCCTCCGGAGGTCTGGCATCTTTTTTATCCCAGGACAAGCAGGCAGCATATTCTTGACTGATGGGTGACGGCACCGACGGAGCCCCAGTACGGACAATTTTAGAGTGATTGCAATATAAGAACTTGGAAAGTTCCAGTAGGCCGCACCGCGCACGCGCGAGTGCCTTCCCGCCCGACAGAGGCGCGCGGTCCCCAGTTTTCTTAGTTCCGCGGAGCTGAGAAGTCGCATTTTTCAACGGCTGTTGAAAACTTTTCTTTTTCGCCTTCCCGCTCGCGAAACCTTTTTGGGAAAATTTTTTCCTTTATTTCTTTTCTTTTTTTCTAAAAAAAAAAAACAAAAAACCCGAGTATTTTTCGTTATTTTTCTTCATTTCGGTTTTGCCCCGGCGGGGCCTGCTGCCACCATCGAGGCCTCGGCCTTCGATTTGGCAGAAGCCGTTTTTACTTTCATGCCCCCCCAGCCAGGTTTTAAAAAGTGCCAGCGGTGTGCATGGCCTATATCCCTCACGGATCCGCACAACTGGTGCTTACAGTGCCTAGGTCCTGAGCATCAGGCTTCCACCTGCACCCGCTGTGCCACGTTAAAAAAACGTACCTTAAAAAATCGCCAGATACAGCAGCGCTTACTTTTCGGTGCCGATATGTCCGATCCCGCGGCATCGACACCGGTATCGGCCCCATCTCAGTCGGCACCCACTTCGTCGACACCGCGCCGGCGTTGCAACACCCAGGTAAGCCGGCTAAGAAGCCTTCCCCTCTGGAACGCCCTCCGGTCTCGATTGCAGCGAGCCCAGTCCTGCCGACTGTGAGGCGCCAGCGTTCCGCCCCTATCGAGGTGAGTCCCTCGACTTCGGGTTCCTCATCTCCGGGGCGTCGAGCGGCACCGCAGGTACCGCAAAAGAAAAAGGCGGTACCGGTGCCTTCTTTGGATGAGCGCATTGCAGCCGTCCTACAGGTGCAGATCAAGGAGCAGTTACAGCAACTCCTTCCTGCTCTATTGGCACCGAGCCTTCCGGTCCCGGTCCGGTCTGAGCCACCGGTACCGGCAGTGGAGCAGCCTCTATTGTCTGCATCCACTGCTTCGGTACCGGTGCACTCTGCCTCATCGATATCGATGCCACTCCTCGCACCAGAACCGAGGGCCCAGCATCAATCGGTGCAGACTTCGGCACCGTTACAGTCAGTAACATCACCCGGTACCGTATCTATGCGGTCTGGTAAGTCGGCACGCAAATCCCGACACCTAGAACCCTCTACTCCGGAGTCTCGAGACCGTAGCTCCCATATTAGGGACCCTGATCTGTGGGGTGACTCCGAAGAGCCTTTTCTTTCTGAGGGTGAGTGTTCCTCGGATGAGGATGATCCTGCTGCTCCAGATCCATCCTCAAAACAGGATTCTACATCTTTCACTTCCTTCCTAAAAGAGATGTGTGAATCTCTTTCCATTCCTTTGGAGGCTGAGTCTAAAAAATCCAAGGCCTTCCTTGATGCCCTTGACTTCGATCAGCCTCCAAAGGAATTTTTGAAACTCCCTCTCCATGACATCCTGAGGGAAACTTTCTATAAGAACCTAGAGACTCCTTTGACCATCCCAGGAGCTCCCCGTAAATTAGATTCATTATATAAAGTAATCCCTATTCCTGGATTCGATAAGCCACAGCTTCCACATGAATCTCTGCTTGTGGAATCTACACTTAAGAAGTCCACGGGAGCCAGTGTATATGCTTCTGTCCCTCCTGGCAGAGAGGGCAAAGCCATGGACAAATTTGGTAAGAGGTTATACCAGAATGCAATGTTAGCTAATAGATCTGGTAATTATGCTTTTCACTTTTCTTTTTATCTCAAGCATCTCCTTACCACCATGGCTTCCTTTGAAAAGTACCTTCCTCAGAGGAAACGACAGGCTTTCCACCACTGCTCGTCTTCTCTTTTCCAACTCCGTAAATTTATGGTAAGATCAATTTATGATACGTTTGAATTTACCACTAGAGCCACGGCCATGTCTGTGGCCATGCGCCGCCTTGCCTGGCTTAGAGTATCCGAGCTTGATGTCAACCATCAAGATCGGTTGGCTAATGCCCCATGCCTGGGGGATGAGCTTTTTGGGGAATCCATGGATTCGACCACCCAAAAGCTCTCCGCCCATGAGACTCGCTGGGACACTCTGCTCAAAACGAAAAAGAAGGCTCCACCGGCATGACCTTTCAGACAGCAGTCGGCCTATCAACGCCATTATGTGGCTCGTCCATTGCCATCAGCTCCCCAGCAACCTAGGCGTCAACGTCAGCAGCAACGACAGACTCCTAGGCCAACGCAACAACAACCTGTGAAGCCACCTCCACAGCAAAAATCTACGCAGCCCTTTTGACTTGATTCTCCAGGGCATAGCCAGCGTCCAAACATCTACCCACCTACCTCAACCTATAGGTGGCCGTCTCACTTTTTTCCTCAGCCGGTGGGAAGTTATCACTTCGGACCAATGGGTCCTCAACATCATCCGCCACGGCTACTCTCTCAACTTTCAGACCCTTCCTGCCCAAAGTCTACCAAGAGAGTCTGCTTCGAACACTCCTCAGTCTTCCCTCCTTCTCCAGGAGGTTCAATCCCTCCTCCTTTTGAACCCCATAGAGGAAGTTCCTCTAGATCAAAAGGGACAGGGATTCTACTCCCGTTACTTTTTAGTTCCCAAAAAAACAGGAGATCTCAGACCAATTCTAGATCTTCGCGATCTCAACAAATGCTTAGTCAAAGAAAAATTCAAGATGCTTTCTTTAGCCACTCTCTACCCTCTTCTCAATCAAGACGACTGGCTATGCTCCCTCGATCTCAAAGAGGCCTATACTCACATACCGGTCAATCTGACCTCCAGACAGTACCTCCGTTTCATGATCAATCACTGTCATTACCAATACAAGGTGCTGCCCTTCGGCCTTGCCTCCTCTCCAAGAGTGTTCACCAAATGTCTGATTGTGGTGGCGGCCTTTTTACGCTCTCACCACCTTCAGGTCTTTCCTTACCTGGACGATTGGTTGATAAAGGCCAATTCATCTCAGACAGTACTCCTGGCCACCAACCAAACCATCCTGTTTCTCCAACTTCTGGGGTTAGAGATCAATCTACCCAAATCTCATCTCATCCCCACTCAGAGACTTCAATTCATTGGAGCGGTGCTGGACACAGTCCTCATGAGAGCGTTCCTGCCATCCAACCGTCTTCAAACTCTTCAGTCTCTATGTCAGCAGGTGCTTCCACAACGTTCCATCTCTGCCAAGCAAATGATGATACTCTTGGGTCACATGGCCTCCACAGTTCATGTCACACCCTTCGCACGTCTTCACCTGCGCACTCCTCAATGGACCCTAGCTACCCAGTGGTCCCAAGCGACGGATCCCTGCTCACGACACATATCTGTGACATCATCTCTTCGTCAGTCTCTTCAATGGTGGTTGATATCCTCAAATCTCTCCAGAGGTCTTCTGTTCCATCTACCTCCTCATCAACTTGTCATCACCACCGACGCCTCCCCTTATGCCTGGGGAGCTCATTTGGACGAATTCCAAACTCAAGGACTTTGGACAGCCCAGGAAATGAAGCATCACATCAATTTCCTGGAACTCAGGGCGATGTTTTATGCCATCAAGGCCTTCCAACATCTTCTCTTTCTTTAAGTCCTCCTGCTGTGCACAGACAATCAAGTTGCGATGTACTACATCAACAAGCAGGGGGGGGACAGGCTCTCGCCTCTTGTGCCAGGAAGCCCAGAAGATTTGGGCTTGGGCCACAGATCACCAACTTATTCTAAAAGCTATCTACATTCAGGGAGAACAGAATTCTTTAGCAGACAAGCTCAGCAGAATTCTTCAGCCTCACGAGTGGACACTCGATCCTTTAACTCTACAGTCCAACTTCGCTCAGTGGGGCACTCCTCAGATAGACCTCTTTGCAGCTCCTCACAATCACCAGCTGCCCCTATTCTGCTCCAGACTCTACTCTTCTCACCGTCTTGCAGCAGATGCATTTCTCCTCGATTGGTCCAATCTGTTCCTGTACGCTTTCCCTCCTCTACCTCTCATGTTACGAACCTTGTTCAAGCTCCATAGGGAAAGAGCCACCATGATTCTGATTGCTCCACGGTGGCCCAGGCAACATTGGTTCTCCCTTCTACTTCAACTCAGTGCCAGGGAGCCTTTTCTTCTTCCACTGTTTCCTTCTCTGCTTAAGCAACATCAGGAGACCCTTCTGCATCCCAACCTTCCGTCTCTGCACCTGACAGCTTGGTTTCTCTCGGGCTGACTTCTCATGATACTTCTTTGTCTCAGCCCGTTCGTTCCATTCTGGATGCCTCTAGGAAACCGGCCACTCTGCAATATTACCATCAGAAGTGGACACGATTTTCTTCCTGGTGTCTTCTTCATCAACATGATCCCACTTCCCTTGCTGTGGAGACTTTGTTGGATTATCTACTTTCTTTGTCTGACTCTGGCCTCAAGTCTACTTCCATCAGAGTCCACCTTAGTGCTATTGCTGCTTTTCATGAGCCAGTTCATGGAAAACTTCTCTCGGCTCATCCCTTGGTGTCCAGATTCATGCAGGGTCTTTTCAATGTGAAACCACCTCTCAGAGCCCCTCCTGTAATCTGGGATCTCAATGTGGTTCTTTCTGCCTTAATGAAGCCTCCATTTGAACCTTTGGCTACCGCTACTTTCAAGTTTCTTACTTGGAAGGTACTTTTCCTTATTGCTCTTACCTCTGCCAGGAGGGTCAGTGAGCTCCATGCACTAGTTGCTGATCCACCTTTTACAGTCTTTCATCATGACAAGGTGGTTCTGCGTACACATCCAAAGTTTCTCCCTTAGGTTGTCTCGGAATTCCATCTCAACCAATCCATCGTTCTGCCTGTCTTCTTTCCGAAACCTCACTCTCATTCTGGAGAACAGGCTCTGCATACTTTGGACTGTAAGCGGGCTCTAGCTTACTATTTAGAGCGTACTAAGCCCCACAGATCATCTCCCCAACTCTTTCTGTCCTTTGATCCGAATAAATTGGGACGTCCTGTTTCTAAATGTACGTTGTCAAATTGGCTTGCAGCGTGCATTTCTTTTTGTTATGCTCAGTCCGGACTGACACTGGAAGGCTCTGTCACGGCCCATAGAGTTCGAGCTATGGCAGCATCTGTAGCTTTCCTCCGTTCCACTCCTATTGAGGAAATCTGCAAAGCTGCTACTTGGTCCTCAGTTCATACTTTTACATCTCATTATTGTCTGGATGCATTCTCCAGACGGGATGGACACTTCGGCCAATCTGTTTTGCAAAATTTGTTTTCCTAATGGCCAACCTTCCCTCCATCCCTCTTTTTGTTAGCTTGGAGGTCACCCATCAGTCAAGGATATGCTGCCTGCTTGTCCTGGGATAAAGCACAGTTACTTACCGTAACAGGTGTTATCCAGGGACAGCAGGCAGATATTCTTGCGTCCCACCCTCCTCCCCGGGTTGGCTTCTTAGCTGGCTTATCCTAACTGGGGACCGCGCGCCTCTGTCGGGCGGGAAGGCACTCGTGCGTACGCAGTGCGGCCTACTGGAACTTTCCAAGTTCTTAGAATGCAATCACTCTAAAATTGTCCATACCGGGGCTCCGTCGGTGCCGTCACCCATCAGTCAAGAATATCTGCCTGCTGTCCCTGGATAACACCTGTTACGGTAAGTAACTGTGCTTTTTCGTCTCCATCCACAGATTCACCTTTTCTTAACTACCCTTTCATCCAGCATCTCTCCCTCCTTCCCCACCACCCCAGGGTCTACCATCTCTCCCTTTCTTTTCTCAACTACCCTCCTATCCAGTATCTCTATCCCCCCCTCCACACCATCCCTTGTGTCAAACTTCTCTCCCTTTCTGTTCCTTCCCTCCCTAAATCCCATTGTCCATCATCTCTCTCCCTCTCCTCTATTTTTAGACCCATTATTTTTCCCCCCCAAGTGTGGCATATGCACGTCTCTTTGAAACTCCCTTCCCCCCTCCGTGTACTTCTACACCAAGGCCCCCCTCCCCTGAAGGTCTGTCCCCCCTGAAGGCCTGCACCCCTCCCCTTGAAGGCTTGTCCCTCCCTTAAAGGCTTGTGCCCCGTGAAGGCCTATGCCACCATCCCTGGCCAGTCCTCCCCTTAAAGGCCTGCACCCCACCCTTTAAAGGCCTGCACCCCACCTTGAAGGCTTGTCCCCCACCTTGAAGGCCTGCCCCTCCCCGAAGGCCTATGCCACCATCCCTGGCCTGTTCCCCCTTTGAAGGCCTGTCCCCCCCCTTGAAGGTCTGCACCCCCCCCCCCAAGGCCTGTCCCACCCCGAAGGACTGCGCACTGCCCCCCTCCTCCCCCGGGAAGGCCTCCTTGTCCCCCCTGGCCTCCCTGCACCGTTTACCTTATAGGTGAAGCCTGCAGGACAGATCGCGGTACTAGCGTCTTTGCAAACTGCTTTGAGCTGTTTCCTCTGCTGCGGTCCCGCCCCTCCTCTGATGTCAGAGGCAGGATCTCAGCGGAGGAAACAACCTCAAAGCAATTTCCAAAGACGCTAATACCGCGATCTGCTCTGCAGGCTTCACTTATAAGGTAAACGGTGCGGGGAGGCCAGGGGAGAAGTGGAAGGCCAGGGGGGGGAAACAGGACGCCGGGGGGGAAGCCGACAGCAGCACTTCCTGACTGACCCTCCCTCCTCGCCCTCTAAAGCAGCGCTGCCGCTCCTGCTTTAGGGGGCAAGGGGGGAGGGTCCGAATCGGGAAGCCGATTTTTTGGTGTTTTAAATAGATTCTAATAACCCGAAGTGAATCGGTGAACCCATTCGAATTGTGAATCGGGCAGCATTACTGCCAACTCCCGACTCTGTCCCTTCTACCATGCTACGCCGTATGTCTGGAACAACCTGCCTAACTCAGTTCATCAAGCCTCATCTCTGGTAGTCTTCAAGTCCAGGCAATAAACTCACTTTTTTGAAGCTCCATTTGTCCTACCCTGCCAACTCGTAAAGCACCCATATCTGTTGTCATTCCCTCTTACTACCCTACTCCCTCCACCTCATAAGTCCCTTGTAGTTCTTGCCTAAGTATTGCATATAAATTTTGTCTTCTATGTCTGTTATAATTAAATTGTAAGCTCTTTCGAGCTCTTGCATGTTTAATTTACAGCGCTTCATTTGGTAGTACTTAAGAAATAATAATAGTAGTAGTAGTAGAATCCAGGATTCCCTACTTCTAGGAGACTATGCAGTGGGGATACCCAATCAACTTCTGTCTTATTAAAACTTTCCCTTTTAACAGCTATATTTTGAATGTCTTTGAAGGAGACCTGTATATCACAACAGTGTAAATACCAGATTGAGCCAGGGTGCCTCTTCCTTACCCTGTAGTTTCTGCAATTGTGTAGCTTTCAGTCAATCGTTGGTCTTAAAATTATCTCAATTATGAAACAAGCTTCCTCCTATCATAAGGAGTCCTGGTCCTTTCAACTTTTTCGCAAATCTTTAAAAACTATTTTATTTGCTAATCAGCCATACTAATATTTCTGTCTGTTATTTTCTTATTCTTTGTACTTTTTTAGTTTCTGTTAACCAAGTCGAACTCCACTTTGGTTGAAGACTCGGTATACAAAGCTAAGTTTTAGTTTTGTTTAGTTTTAATTTATAATGTCACTCTACCTTTCCTGAGCATATTATAGCCTGGTATAACTGTATCCCAGTCTTCTTGTACAATCTCGCTTTATTCCTGGACTACTGGGTTACTTTCTTATGGTTGCTACACAGCTTGTAGGAGGCCTCAATTATACAATTCTTTGAGCCCCTCCCCTCTTACCTCAGGACTGCCCCCCAGAAGTCCAGTTTCTTTCCTACAAACCAGACTATAGGAACTTGTCATTTCCTATAGTACCGTGAGTTGCTGCGAAGGGCCATGGCAGCCATTTTGGAAGGCAGCTGTGAGGAAGCAGGAGTGAGAGAGTTGCACTCCTGCCACAAAGACTCCTGCTGGACCACCAGATACCTTGGTAGGCCATGTGTGGTGGGGGTAATCGTGGGGTTGGGAGGGAGATTAAAAGGTCAGGGCCTGGAGAGAACCTTGGCTATGGGTTGGGGGGAAGGGAGGAAGGGATGAGAGGTGCAGAGACTTTCAAGAGGTTGGAGGGGAGAGAAGCTACACCTTGCAACTCTTTGTAAAGCTTGGGTCAAAAATTTTGGCTACATTGGCTCTTTGCTGTAAAAAGGGTGCTGACCCCTGGTCTAGGGCAAAACAACTCCAAATAGTTAACAAAATAGGATAAAACTTGGTATGTGAAAAAAAAAACAAATAATGAGTTACTGAGTTTGAAAATCGATCAGATTAGACCTGGCATTTCAGGAAAATAAGCACCTCCACCCAAAAAAATAAACCCCCACAAATGTCCTAATGCAGGTTTGTAGGAGGAGGAATTCCAGCTACTGGCATACAATGAAACTTGGAAACTGATGAAATTCCTTGTTTTAAACTTTCTGCTTCTGTTAACTACTCTTGCAGCCCCCCTTCCCCATGTGACTCACCAGCTAGTAAACTGTCCCATGCCCCTGCAACTGCTCTGCCACCTTGCAAATGGTCTCACCTCCCAAAAACTATCCCATTACAAGTACCCTGCCAACTCAAAAACCATTCCCATGTAACTGCCTTGCCAACCTGTAAGCTGCTCGTACTCCTTGCAACTGCCTCACCACATCTTGCTACCTGCCTCCCCTCCAGACACATTTGCAAAACACACATATATACAAAGAGGTTACAAAAAATCCCTTAGTTGGGATGTACTGCATTTCAAGTTAATATATAAAATCTATATATAATTTTGGTTATTTCTACTGTAAACATTGTGAGTTGCAATGCTTTGGGAGGAACGGCCTAACAGATAGAGCTGCTGTCTCAGCACACTGAGATTGTGAGTTTGATCCTAGCCTGCTCTCTGAGACTGGGCAAGTCATTTAACCCTCCATTGCCCCAGGTATCACAGATTGTGACTGCTGGGACAGATGGGGAAAATACTTAGGGCTAGTTTTACTAAAGTCCACAAATCGCTCTGATTCATGTCCTATCCGTTTCTGAGTCATTCTGGCCGATCGATTCAGTAAAGCTTGACTATGCAAATTATCAAATTATAAACACGCCCCCATTTACGCACATGTCTCGCTGTAATATCGATCGACGCGCATGTGCACTGTATCCTTGTTGGTTTTGAAGCACATAACGTATGCGTTAACTCTTTAGGACTTCACTGCATAGAAATGGGGTGGGGTTTAATCGTGGATGTCGTTGGCGGGCTCCAAATGCGCCTACCGCAAAGCATTGTCATAAAAAATGCAATATAAGAACTGTAGTTTTTACCAACCTCTCCTCGGCATACTCGTGTTCCAAAAGAAGCAGATATCGTAGCCGATGAGCGCCATCCATTTCTCTCAGAAAAAGAACTGTTAAGTTGCTAGAATGCACAACAGTTAATAGCAGTTGAATGCGCTGTGATCACGTGCAGTTATATACAGCCTACGAATCCCAGGAGGCTGTGCAGCTCTTTCTGCCGTGAAGCACGAAGCAACCAAAGGCGACCCCGTGACGTCAGATGCACGCGATAATCTAGCTGGAAGGAAGGGGGGATGGATAGCTGGCCCTTTAAAAGTTATTTTTGATTTTAGATTTTTTTTTAAAAATTTGGCATTGATATATGAAATGTACAATGCGCAAGGAGAACATGAGGTTAATCCGCAATTTTCTCGCCATGCGCATTACAAATCTGAGATTCACTCCCACACTCGCTATGCGCATTCCCAAAAAATATATATTTACATATATTTAAAGTTTACATATATTTAAAGTTTAGATATATTTTGGATTTTTTGCAGGGTAGATATATATTTTTAATGGGGTTCTTAACATGCACGTGGCAGTTGCTAGGCAGGAATAGTTGGCGAGGATGTAAAGCGACTGGTCCTCAGCAGTCGAAACTTTTTGGATCGGAAAGGCCAGTCAGTTTGGTCATGAATCTATGCCTTAAGAAATTTACATGCCTTTTTACTCATTTGCATGCGCAGATCGGATCAGGCGCGGATGGCTTATGGAGGAAGATTAGTGAATCGAGCCATAGTTGGAAAGTGAGCGCAAACTGATCGGTACACGATCGGTTTGCTTAGTGAATCTAGCCCTTAGTACCCGATTACTGTTCAATGTATTGTAAACCACTGTCTCTCCTTTCCTCTCTTTCCCCAAAAATTATCTCTTGCTCCTTGAATTCTTAGTCTCTCCCTTTCAGCTGCTCATTCATGTGTTAATCTTGGGCTGTCCTGGTATAACATTTTTTGGAGGACTGAGTAAAGTTAATTCAGGATATGGTAACGCTGTATTTCTGCAGTTTCAAAGTTGAAAAAGTCTATAAAATACTTATGTTTTGATTTTTAGCTTTTCTTTTTGAATATTTAATACATTCATTTTGGAGAAGGGATGCATTTTGTTTTTTGAAGAGATTTGCTTCCTGGAAACTAGGGCATAAGATTCTGACCAGCTTTTTTTCCCCAGGGCTGAATTTAAAGAGTTTTGCACCCAAAGTTGGGGTGAAGATTCCTGCCCCTACCTGTAGAGTGAAGGTGGCTCAAGTTGGCACTGCAGCACTGGGAGTAGGCTTCTCTTTGGCCTGGGTCTTGGGTGTTAAACTTTGAAGATAGTTTAGTCTGTTGGTTGTGTATGAGTCTTAACACCCCCTTCCCTCCAAATTTTTCTCTGGTACCTGCCTTAGGTGAGCAAAGCGCTGCAACTGAGCTGAAAGGAATGTCTTCAGGGTGAGGCAAACTTCTACAGAAAAAAGTCAATTGTATCCTTGAAAGACTAATGCTGAACAACTTTAATCCTTATTCAGTATTGAAAATGTTCCTTTTTGTGTCTATGCCAGTGCAGAGATCCTCTAATGTGAGGTCCTTTTTATTTTATGGAAAAATAATAGCATTCTTTGAATGCTGCTCTTTGTGGAATTTATAAGAAAAAGTGGCGAAGGGAGGGAGGAGCATGGGGTAGAAGGATGACATTGTTCGCTTAGGAGTGAGGGTGTGGGAGCAGCAGGCACTTTATTCTAACTCTGCATAGCATTAGATTATATGGGAGAATGTTTGCATCTTGAGAGGCTGCCTATGACATATGGCAGATCTTTTTTCCTTACTGGCAGAACCAAATCTGCAAAAGTAGCTCATTAAAAAAAAAAAAAAAAGAGAGAGAGAGACTTGCTAAAAGCAATTACTGATAGATTCCTTATCTTTTTTTCCAGGGCTAAGGACTTCTAATACCCCATTTTTCAAATGAGTTTTTGCAATAACTAGATAACCATGTTGTGCCCCTTAGGAGCAAAATGATCAAAACTCAAGAGACCCCTGTAGCAACCTCTCAAAGTTCCCTTTCTTTTGTTTGCTTAGAAAAGGTGGAATCTGGACTTGATAAAAATGTTTTGGTCTGCAAGGTGCCCCCCCTCCAATCTAATTTTATCATATCAGTGAAACACAGTGTTTCACCTTTTAGCTTGTTTGCTGGTGCCCGAAGCCTGCAGATAAGGGGTGCGAAATAATAGAGTACAGCAGAGGAGGAGAGTGTGGTAATTATTTGTGACTTGTCAGGAGGGAGCCCTTTCCAGCCCTCTGGTGATTCCGATCTGGGAGCTCTGCACAGTTGTGCGAGCTGGAGGTTGTCCATGTCACAGGGAGCCTCCCCGTTGCTACTGAAATTGCCTTCGTTTGTCATATACTGGGCATGCCAACTCTGCACAATATCATTTGTTTGTAAATGGGTCTGGCCCCAGAGCCCCAAGGCACATTCCTCTTTATCTGACTCCTGGCCTGTGATTTGTCATGTCTCTGCTTCTATCAGTGCATTTTTAATTTTAATAGGTTCCAATGGTTTGCTGGCAAAAACAGAGCATGTAAACTGCAGGCTGTGTGGGGTATCTCTGGATGGCACTTTGTAGGGCAAAGGCTTTGCTGTTGATGAAAGCCAAACATGTTTAAGATCCTGAATCCTCGGTGAGCAAAATTGTCCACCCCCCCACCCCCCACATACACATACAGAGTTTTCTGTCTCCTTTTATCCCCTATTGCATTCTCCCATATCCCTTTTTTCACTTTATTTTCCATTCTTTCTTCTCAAACTCAACCTTTATTGAATTTCCTTTATCTAATCTTCTGTTAGATGTCTTATCATCTTTTACTCCTTTCTGAACTTGCCTTTTTTCTTCATTGTTCGCCCTCAGCTCTCTTTACTCTCCAGCTTCTCCTTTCAGGCTTGGAGTGGGAAGAGCCCATATTGGTTGTCTTGCCATTTATTTACCCTACCTACTAGTGAGCTTCTCAAATGTTTGGTTGAAAACTTTGAGAGCTGACATTCCCTGCTTTAATCACTCTGGAAACACTTCACAGTTTGTGACATTGTGTATTAAACTAGGAGTGGCCTAATGGTAGTGCTGCTGCCTCTCAGTACCCTGAGGTTGTGGGATAAGAACATAAGAACATAAGAACATAAGAAGTTGCCTCTGCTGAGTCAGACCAGAGGTCCATCGCGCCCAGCAGTCCGCACCCGCGGTGGCCCATCAGGCCCATGACCTGTACGGTGATCATTGTCTGAACCCTTAAATCCCCTTGGTCTCTATCTAAACTCTCTCTATATCCCATCTCTACCTCTATCTGTATCCCTCAATCCCCCTATCTTTCAGGAATTTATCTAATCCTTCTTTAAAACCCTGGAGTGTACTCTGTCCTATCACAGCCTCCGGCAGTGTGTTCCATGTGTCCACTACCCTCTGAGTGAAAAAGAACTTCCTAGCATTGGTTCTAAACCTGTCCCCTTTCAGCTTCTCCGAGTGCCCCCTTGTAATTGTGGGCCCCATTAGTCTGAAGAATCTTTCTCTGTCTACCTTCTCGATACCTCTCATGATCTTGAAAGTCACTATCATGTCTCCTCTGAGTCTCCGCTTTTCCAGGGAGAAGAGCCCCAGCCTTTCTAACCTATCTGCATATGAAAGGTTTTCCATGCCTTTTATCATTTTCGTCGCTCTTCTCTGGACCCTCTCAAGCATCGCCATGTCCTTCTTGAGGTACGGTGACCAATATTGGACACAGTACTCCAGGTGCGGGCGCACCATCGCTCGATACAGCGGCATGATGACTTCCTTCGTCCTGGTTGTGATACCCTTCTTAATAATACCCAACATTCTATTTGCTTTCTTTGAGGCTGCTGCACATTGTGCCGTTGATTTCATTGTTGTATCCACTAGCACACCCAAGTCCTTTTCAAGGTTGCTTTCCCCTAGCACCGATCCCCCCATTTTGTAGCTGAACATCGGGTTCTTTTTCCCTATATGCATGACCTTGCATTTCTCTGTATTAAATCGCATTTGCCATTTGTTTGCCCACTCTTCCAGTTTGTTTAGGTCTCTTTGTAGGTCTTCGCATTCCTCCGCGGTCCTAACCCTGCTGCAGAGTTTGGTGTCATCTGCAAATTTTATAACCTCACACTTCGTCCCCGTTTCCAGGTCATTTATAAACACATTGAACAGCAGCGGTCCGAGCACTGACCCCTGTGGAACACCGCTCGTGACACTCCGCCAGCCTGAGTATTGTCCCTTCACCCCAACCCTTTGTTTTCTGCCTGCCAACCAGTGTTTAATCCATCTGTATATATCTCCTTCCACCCCGTGGTTTTGCAGTTTCCTAAGTAGTCGCTCATGGGGCACCTTGTCAAAGGCTTTCTGGAAGTCGAGGTAAATGATGTCTATGGGTTCCCCTTTGTCCAACTTGCTGTTTATACCTTCAAAGAAGTGCAGTAAGTTTGTTTGGCACGACCTTCCCCTGCAGAAGCCAAGATTGATTCCCGTTACTGCTTCTGGTGACCCTGGGCAAGTCACTTAATCCTCCATTGCCCCAGGTGCAAAATAAGTACCTGTATATAAATTGCTTTGAATGTATAACCACAAAAAGATGATATACAAGTCTCATTCCCTTTCCCCTTTATCCTGATAAGATCAACTGGTAGTGTAAACAGAGACAGCTTCTGGCCACCTATAGAATTATCCATTTGTTCCAAGAGAAAGCTGAATTACCTACATTTGAAAGAGAGTGTAGTTAGAACCACAGCCTCAGCATACTAAGGTTGTGGGTTCAAACCCCGTGCTGATCCTTGTGACCCTGGGCAAGTCACCTAATCCTCTACTGTCCCCAGGTACATTGGATAGATTGTGAGCCTGTTGGGACAGATAGGAAAAATGCTTGAGTACCTGATTTGTAACCCTTTCTGAGATCCTTTGGGAGGATGGGCTAAAAATTTCTTCCTTGAGAATCTTCTTGAGAATTTCTCACCCGTGCAGAGTCACGATTCAGTTTGGTTTTAGTTATTAATCCACATGCTTTTATATCTGGATCTAAGGAAGACATCATCGTCGAAATACGGACTATTGGGTCCATAGCTCCCATTTTTGGGTCCTTGATATATTTTTTGTGGATTATTAAATTGTATTTTTAATAAAGCCTGCATCTTAAAACATCACCATCTCCACAGCATTTTTTGGTTTCTGCTGGACTTGCATTTTCTGTGGAGTTTTAATGGTCAATTTTTTGCTTGTTCTTCTAAAAAAATTTGAATAAATAAATCAAGTAAGAGTTTAGAAGAAAAAAATAGGAGTATTTGTCTTCTGTTTTATCCTCCCCCCCCCCAATCTCCTTGTTCTATTCTTTATCATACACATTTTCATCCTTTCACTTTAATCTCTTCCCTTTGCCTTCTCTCCCTTGCCTCCCTGCAGTGTTTCCCCTCCTCTCATCACAGGTATAGCTGTCTGTGATTGATTATGTCCTAATTTTTTATTGTTTCTCTTCCCTTCTGATTGCTTTCTTTTTCTTTGTTCCTTTTTCTTCTACAGTGTGATATTTAAGAATAGCAGCAGGCCAATTAAATATTGAACCCCCTGGTGGTGGAGTGGTGCAACTACTATTAAGTACAAAGCAATAGAAATGTCACAGTAACTAGTGAGGCTCCCAAATAACTCCACACGATCAAGGGATTCAGCAAGAAAAGAGTTATAAAGTTTATTCTTTTACATCCACTCCAGGAGCCAGCCTGCTGTGTGTCACCTTTGGAGCTTGGGGTCCGTCCCTCTGGGAGTGTGCTTACCTTCAGACCTTGTCAGAAGTTTAGGTTTAAACAGTTTTTATTGATGCAAACAATAATGCATTCAAAACAATGAAACACCAAAGAATCTTAGTACAATTATTGAGGCATCAACTTCAACAGATTATCAAGTACATACAGGAGATAAGAACAGCAACCCCCCCCCCCCCCCCACCACCACCACAAGCAACTCATGGCAAACAAGGCCAAAGTCGGCAGAATGGCCCTCCGAGGCCCTGGACTCTGATGAGCCCTGACTAAGTCACTCCACCTCCCTCCCCAATTCATCCCCAATATATAAACCTAAGACCCATGGCGAGAGCCTTACACCTCCCCCGTCCTTCCACCCCAAACCCCCTTCGCCCCTTGTCAGAAGTTTAAGCGCAGGCTGGATGCGCCCTGTGTAACAGCCCTCAGAGGGTTTCATTGCGCAGGCTGTATTTTCCCTCCCCTGGTTGCGTGTGGAGGTTTCAAACAAGGCCCATCCGACTTGCAACCTGAAGATCCTGAAGATTGAGCTGTTTGGAGAAAAGCTGAGGCAGAAAATCCTTCCCTTCATTTCAGTTACACAGATAGAACTGACAAGCTGTGGAGACTGTAAGTACAGTCCCATTATTTCCTATGGGAGAATTGGGGATGGGTAGGTATGAAAACACATTTTTCAGTGATTTATGGGGATAGGGGTTAGTTATCCTACCCCCAAATCGCCGACTTTTGAACTTTTGGGAAGTCTCCACGAAGTGTTTTAGGTACAAATTTTCTAGTGGTGGCTATCTTGGATTTTTAATGATCTAATTTTAAATTTCAGATTTCTGCCTTACAACCCCTCGATTTTGTTGGAAATTGTTAGGGATGGGAAATTGTTATGGAACTTGTTAGGGAAATTGTTAGGGAACTGTAGATGTCAGTTCATGTGAATTGCGCCAGATTACTGGTGAAAGAGTGTCAATGTACCGTGTGCAGTGGCTCATGAGGGGAGAGGGAGGGAGCTTCGAGCCTTGCCTCAGGAAAAAAGAAATTTGATCACGTCACTCCATTATTGAAATCAGCACACTGGTTATCAATAAAACATTGTTTAACATATAAGATTCTACTATTGGTTTTCAAGATACATTCAATTGATCTCCACCATATTTGGACAAGTATCTAATACCTTATTCACCTTCTCGTACACTACGTTCCTTCCAACAAAATCTTCTCGTAGTTCCATATGCAAGACAAGTTATATATGCATCCATTAGAGATCATATTTTCTCAGTTAATGGTTCTCAACTTTGGAATGCTCTTCCAAATCATGTTTGATTAGAATCTAATTTTGAGCATTTTAAAACATTATTTAAAACTTTTTTGTTTATAGATGCATTTGGCTAATATTGTATAAATTCACAGTATGCTTTGTGGAGTATGCTTTGTGTGAATTTAAAAGCACAAAACAGCTTTTACTATATTATTTAATTTCATTTAGAACATAAGAATTGCTGCTGCTGGGTCAGACCAGTGGTCCATCGTGCCCAGCAGTCCGCTCATGCGGCGGCCCTTAGGTCAAAAACCAGTGCCCTATTTGAGTCTAGCCTTACCTCCGTACATTCTGGTTCAGCAGGAACTTATCTAACCTTTTCTTGAATCCCTGGAGGGTGCTTTCCCCTATAACAGCCTCCGGAAGAGTGTTCCAGATTTCTACCACTCTTTGGGTGAAGAAGAGTTCCTTACCTTTGTACGGAATCTATCCCCTTTTAATTTTAGAGAGTGTCCTTTCGTTCTCTTCACCTTGGAGAGGGTGAACAATCTCTCTTTCTCTACAAAGTCTATTCCCTTCAATATCTTGAATGTCTTGATCATGTCCCCTCTGTCTCTGCTTTTCAATGGAGAAGAGGCCCAGTTTCTCTAGCCTCTCATTGTACGACAACTCCTCCAGTCCCTTAACCATTTTTGTTACTCTTCTCTGGACCCTTTCGAGTAGTATGGCCAGTGTTGGACGCAGTATTCCAGGTGGGGGCGCACCATGGCCCAGTACAGCGGCACGATAACCTTCTCTGATCTGTTTGTGATCCCCTTCTTAATCATTCCTAGCATTCTGTTCGCCCTTTTTGCCGCCGCTGTATTTCTATCTTTTATATTTTATTTTAGTTTTTTTAGAATTGACTGAAAACTGCATAGATGTTTTGCCAATATGGTGTATCAAATGCTAAATAAACTTCGAAACTCTGGGCTCCTTTTACAAAGGTGCGCTAACGGTTTTAGCTCGCACTAGCTGCTACCGCCTCCTTTTAAGCAGGTGTAATTTTTCGGCTAGCGTGTGCTAATCTTGTGCTAAAAACGCTATGCAACACAATATGAGGAAAAGGGTAAGTTGGAGACAATCCCGATATCAGCTTAAAGCAGATACAGGAAAATTTGAATAATACTCTTGTCTCCAAAGGCAGCCAATGAAGTAAACGATAATATGGACTAATATGGTTGTTCTTTTTTAAACCAAAAATCAATCGAACAGCTGTATTCTGAATTATCCTTCATTTCCTTGGAATTTTTTTGGGTGCTCGTAAATAGATGATGTTACAATAGTCTAAAATAGATAAAACTAATGCCTGCACCAATAGTCTGAACGATAAAGGATCAAAATATTTTTTTTATGGTTCTTGATTTCCACAATGTAAAAAAGCATTTTTGTACCACTAAGTTCGTGTGTTCTGCTAGTGTTAAATGTCGGACTAGTGTGACTCCCAGAATTTTGATAGGTTTAATAATCGGGTAGTTGTGACCATTAAGTTGAAGCAATGAGTTTGTTATTTAGTCATTGGGACTGGCCAAGAAAACTTTGGTCTTTTCCGTATTGAGTTTCAGTTTGAAATTAATTGTCCACTGTTCTATCTAAGAAAACCCAGGCGGCGCAACTGATGGGCGCTGTGCCAGCTTCTCTGTCAGGGCTTTCCGTTGTGAGGGTTCCTGTTTGGGCCCCCATCACGGATCCGGACAGCCTGAACTGGTGAGCTGATATCATGAATACTGCGTCCACCCTGGATGACCTGGATACCATTTGTGGTATGGTTAGCCAGCTGGTCTCTGAGAGCCCTGATATGGTTGATGACCCCTCTGTTCATCAGCTGTTGAAGTCGGCATCTATCCATCGTTTTATAGCGGATGCCATAAAGGAATTGAGCATGGAGGCTCAGCCCTCCATGTTTCAATGTACTGTCTTGAGTCATTCTAATACTCAGACATTCTTTTTTCCATCACATCCAGATCTCGCAGCTCTGGTTATGGAGCAGTGGGAGACTCCGGAGAATTCCTTTAGGCTAAGACCATGGCTAAGCTTTATCCTATGGCACCGGATTTTAGCAACTCTTTGAGTAGCTGAAGGTGGATTTGGTGGTGGCTGAGATGACCAAGCATACTGCCCTCCCTAGTGAGCGTGGTGGGGTTTTGCTGAAGGATTCGCAGGATCCCAGTCGGAGCCAAGCCTCCAGTTCTTGTGCTGCTACAGCCTCCAAGAATGCACAGTGACACCAAGTCCCGAGCACTTCCCCTGAAGATAAGTGAACAGCTTTGAGTATGTGTAGGCCTGGCCGCAAATCTTGTCAGACCATTGGGTGCTGGAGATTATTTAGAGCAGTTAGAAGCTTGAATTCAGACAGCCCTTAATGAACTGGTTTGCAAACTCCTTGGCGAGGCGACAGTTCACAGGCTCTTTCTTGCAGAAAGACCTTCCTCAAGTTCACAGAGGCCGGAGTTTTTTTTTGTGCACTGTTCCATCCATCCTTTTTGCCCAAGGTTGTTTCAGCTTTCCATATCAATTAAGAAGGCAGATTGCTACCATTCCAGTCCACAGGTTCTAACAGAAAGGACCAGATTCTGAAAAAGTTGGATGTGAGAAGAGTGCTTCTCTGATAGCTTGAACTCGGTGACCTCAAGATATCTGATCATCTTGTTGTGCTCACTAGTCAGGCTAGACACAGCGCACTGACTTTCAAGACCATAATCTCCAGATAGATCCATAGGGCCATTTTGTCAGCATGTATTGCAGGTAGAAAACTGTCACCAGTCTCTGTAAGGATGCATTCCAGTGTGGCTTTTTCATGGACGGTAGCTCAGGCGATTTTCCCCCAAAAGATTTGAAGGGCAGCGACCTGGATCACTCTACATACATTTTCAAGTGTTACAGAATGGATGTAGTGGCAAGAGAGTGCCTTTGGGTCCTCAGTGTTGCAAGCCGATGCAGAGGTCTTGCCCCAGATTTCTGGGTCTGCTTTTGTATGTCCCATCCATCCAGAATGATGCACCTATTGCACTAGGAAAAGAGATTAGGTTCTTACCTTGCTAATATCTTTTATCCCAGGACAAGCAGGCAGCATATTCTCCCATGTGTGTGACGTCATCCATGGAGCCTTGGTACAGACACTTTAAAGTACATCGCCACTTTAAGATTTCAGAAAGTTCACGATAGCCTGCACTGTGCATGCATGAGTGCTTTCCCGCCCAACTTAGGCGCGCAGATCTTCAGTTTTGTTTTTTCCGTGGAGCTAAGAAGTCGTGTTTAGCAAACAGTCTTCATTTTTTTGCCTTGCCTTCCCACTCTTGTGTGTTTTTTTCCTAATAATTTACTTTTATTTCTTCTCCCTTGTTTAAAAAAAACAAAATCGGTTGGGAGTTTGAAATTTTTTCTTTGTCAGCCATCCGACGGGTTGACCGGTGGGGCCTTTTGTCCCACTTCAGCCATCGAGTTCAATTTGGCTGAAGCGGTATTCCCATCGATGTTGCACCCGCTGACAGGTTTTAAGACGTAAGGCTGGTAGCGCTGGTATCTTCAGTGTCTGGGTCTGGAGCACTTAATTCAATCTTGCACACGCTGTTCTTCTCTTCAAAGTGCACTATCAAAAGCCACATTCTCCAGCAAGAAGAGTTGTTTGGTTTTGCAATGGAAGGAGGTCTCTCTTCGACACCGTCTACATCGAAAGCTGTGAAGTCAAAGTCACAGACACTGTCTGATAAACCACCATCAACTCTGGTGTCGCAGGTCATCGCTTCATCTGGTAAGCCAGCTAAAAAGCCAACAGCTTCCCAGACAGGGTCGCAGGTCACTAAGGCATTGAGTCCTTTCATGCCGACCAAGCAAAAGCCCCTTATGCGACTAGTTCTATTATTGAGGGGTGCATCGTCATCCAAGCCATCCGCTCCGGATCGTGTCGCAGCACCATTGGTACCGGTGCTTACTTTTCAACAGATGCTTGATGCTCTGTTTTGGGAGGAGTATGGGGATAAGTTTACTCTTTTTACCCCTATGTCGATTCCTCTGGTACCGGCCCAGCCTGAGTCTAACACTACAAGACCTTCTGGTACCATCGATGCTTCATCGATGCAGCAGCATGGTTCTCAACACTCATCACATCCATCTAGTCCTGCATCGAAGCATTGTTCTTTCAGACACCGTTCTACCTCTTCAAAGCAATGTTCATCTTCTTCGAGACAGTCCAAATATAGTGCTGAATTTCTGGAAACTTTAGACCAGAGCCAGATTAAAGGGTAGGCCCAGTAGGGCCGAGGGCCTGAAAATGTCAGGGGGCCTGCCGGTGCGACCCTGAAGCCCCTCCCGAATGTCCCTGATACTCCCCGATGCCATCCCTGGATTTGCCAGCAGCAGTTCTCCCCCCCTGCTGTGCAGCTAAATCCCCGCTGACCCTCCCATCTTTCCATCTCTCCCTCCCATCTGAACACCGCCAGCCCTCCCACCATGAGACGACTGACATACCTCCCTCCTAACAGCAGCATCGGCAGCACTCTAAGCAGGCTGCTTCGCGGCCTTCTCCCACTGGGGCCTTCCCTGTGCCGGGAGGGTGGGAGGGTGGGGAGAGGAGGGAGGAGAAATGGAAAGATGGAAGGGATTGGCAGACAGTTTCTGTAAGGGGCAGACAGTGGATGGAAGGAAGAAAATGACAAGATGAGGAAAGCAGAAACGGGCAACAAATGTTGTTAGGTGCCATCATCCCGTGCTCAAGTCCTAGTCCAATGTTAGATGAATATTGGAGAAAAGCTAAGAATACTAAAAAACCCTATACCTTTGCTTCATTGACTACAGCAAAGTTTTTAAATGTGGAGAACTCTAGTGCAAATGGGAATACCCAAACACATAATTCCGCTGATAGCGAGCCTATATGAAAATCAAGACGACAAAGGTAGAAAAAAATGTCTATTTTTTAAAGTTTTTTGCTTTAGGATAAAGTAGTATTGTAGCTGTGTTTATAAATAGAAAATGGAAATACGGTGATCGTTTTATTGGACTAATTTTAATACATTTTTGACTAACTTTCAGAGCCAGATTCTCCTTCCTCAGGTCAGGACAGGATACTGTAATAGTACAGTGTTCTCCCCAGCGCTTTTCAGCCGGGTGCTCCGCCCAGCAAATTTAGATTACCGCCTGGCTGTCATCTGCCGAATCCTGCTGCCACCACTGCTTAACGTGCAGCCTGATGAGCCGCCGAAAGACTCCCGCCGGACTTTAAACAAAACACAACCCAGCAAGCGACTCGAACCCGGCTTCCCTCCGAAACCGGAAGTTACGTCGGGGGGGGGGGGGGGTAGGGAAGAGAAGCCGGCATGGACCATTAGAGCCCCGGAGCATACGGGAGATAAGCCAGCCACGGAGGGAAGCTTACTTGCTCTTACTTACTTCGGGCCTTTCTCGCTGCCGGGTCCTGCCTATTTTCTGTTTCCGCGAAGGCAGGACCCGGCAACGAGAAAGGCCCGAAGTAAGCAAGAGCAGCAAGTTGTAAGCTTCCCTCTGTCGCTGACCTTTGGGAGATAGGTCAGCGACGAAGGGAAACTTGCAACTTGCCTTTGTCTGTAGCGAATCTGCCGGGTGTGTGAGACGGTAGGGGGGGTGAATGGGAGGAGAAATGCTGCTGTACCCAATTAGAGGGGGAGGGGGAAGAGAAATGCTGGTGCTTCTGCTGTACCCAATTGGGGGTGGGTTAAGAGAAATGCTGATGACGCTGCTGCTGTACCCAATAGGGGGAGGGGGAAGAGTCATGCTGCTGCACCCAATTAGGGGGGAGGGTGAAGAGAAATGCTGCTTCTGCTGTACCAAATTGGGGGGAGGAAAGAGAAATGCTGAAGATACTGCTGTACCCAATGGGGGGAGGGGAAGAAAATGCTGCTGCACCCAATTGGGAAGAGAGAGGGAAGGAGGGAGAAGGAAGATCAGGAAAAGGAGGAAAGAGATGCAAAGACCATGGGAGGGAGGGAAAGGAGATACCATACCATGGAGTGGAAGAGAGAGATGTCATAGCATATGGGGGGGAAGCAGGGCCGGATTAAAGGATAGGCCCAGTAGACACAGGCCTAGGGCCTGAAATGGTCAGGGGGGGGCCCGCCAGTGCTGTGCTTTGGGGACTCACCCTTGCTGGATTCGCTGGCAGCAGCAGCAGCCTCATCATCATCCCGGGCGCCCCCCCAAACCCGATTCGACCCTCCTATCTCTCCCTCCTTCCCTCATCAGTGACGTGCCAGAGGGAATCACGGCAGGAGAAAGCCCTGAAGCAGCCTGCTTAGAGTAGAGCAGTACTGTTTAGAGTCTCATGATGGGAGGGAGGGAGAGATAGGAGGGTCGTGGGGGGGAGTAGCAGTCTGCCCCGGGTGCTCGGCCTGGCATCATGAACTTCGGCTTGCAACAGCATTTACAATTCACTGCTGTTGCCAGCTTCAGGCCTTCCTCTCTGCTGGGTCCTGCCTACTTCTGTTTCTATGAAGGCAGGACCCGACGGAGAAGAAGGCCCGAAGCTTGCAACAGTAGTGAATTGTGAATGCTGCTGCCTGAAGAAGTTCATGATGCCAGGCCTTGGGTGACAGAAGGAGGAAAGGGAGCAGAGGGGGAGATACTTGCTGCACCCAACTGGAGGGAGAAAGAAGATGAGGGAGGGAATGAAACGAGATGCCAGGGATTGGAGGGAAGGAGGAAAGTATGCCAGACCAGGGGGAAAGGAAGGAGAAGATGTCAGAGCATGGAGGGGGAGGGAGAGATGGAAGAAAAGGAAAGAAGTGAGATGACAGAGAATCAGGGAAGGGAAGATACCAGACTGTGGGGTGTGAAGGAAAGAAAGGAGAAGAGAGAGTTGCCAGAACATAGGGGACGGGATGTTGATAGAGAAAAATGGAGAGCTGAAATCAATCATGTACAAAGGAGAAGAGAAGGGGCACAGGATAGACAGTTTATTGAAGGAGCATAAAAAGAGGGAAGATGCCATATGGAACGGGGAGAGGGCGGACAGTGGATGGAAGGGGCTGATGCTGTATGGAAGACAGAGCGGACAGATGCTGGCTAGAAAGAAGAGTGAAGACAAGATGATTAAAGCAGAAACAACAAAAGGTAGAAAAAAAAAAAAATTTTGTTGCTTTACGTAAAATCAAGTAGTATTGTATCTATTGATTAAAGTTTATAAATAGGAAATGGAAATAAGGCAGTTTTTTGGGGACTAAACCCCTTTCCTCAGGTCAGGACAGGATACCATAACAGCAGGGGTGCCCAAATGGTCGAGCACGATCGACCAGTAGATCGCAAAGGCAATGCGAGTCGATCGCGTTGCCTTGGCAATCCTTTTCTTCCTGCCTCCCTGAGCCAGGCCAGGCGCGTACAAGCGCCGGACTCACAAGACTTCACCTCCGACGTCAATTCTGACGTCAGAGAGGAAGTTCTGGGCCAGCCAATTGCTGCCTGGCTGGCCTGGAACTTCCTCTCTGACATAAGAATTGACATCGGAGGTGAAGTCTTGTGATTCCGGCGCTTGTACATTCCTGGTCTGGCTCGTGGAAGCAGGGAGAAATCGGCATGGTGGCTTAGGGGGTAGGGAAAGAATCAGGGAAGTGGAGAAATTGGCACGATGGCTTGGGGGGCAGGGGGAGGGAGAAAGAAAAAGAGACAGAAAGAAAAAGGGAGGGGCAGAAAGAAAAAAATATTTGATTTATAGTCAGAAGAAGGAAGTGCAAACAGAGAATCATGAAATCAACAGACAAAAAGGTAGGAAAAATGATTTTATTTTCAGTTTAGTGATCAAAATGTGTCTGTTTTAAGAATTTATATCTGCTGTCTATATTTTGCACTATGGCCCCCTTTTACTAAACTGTAATAGCGGTTTTTAGCGCAGGGAGCCTATGAGCATCGAGAGCAGCGCAGGGCATTCAGTGCATCTCCCTGCTCTAAAAACCAGTATTGCGATTTAGTAAAAATGGAGGGGGTATATTTGTCTATTTTTGCCTTGACCTCTTTGAAAACCTGCGGAATATAAATGATAATTAACATTTTCTCTGCGTACATTGTGCTTTGTGTTTTTTTAAAAATTTTATTGTTGGTAGATCATTTTGACTTGGTCATTTTAAAAGTAGCTCGCAAGCCCAAAAAGTGTGGGCACCCCTGCTGTAGAGCCATTTCTTGTATGACTAGATGAGCTATATTTATCTTTTTTTTTAGTTGTTTAAATTCATGCAGAAATAAATGGCTAGATTGAACCTAATGACTTCATTAATGCCTTTCCCTTTTTTAAACCTCTATACCATTTGAAAGAGGGCAAATACTTCTTAAATTTAGTAAAAATATTCTGGCACAAGTATCAAACCTTAAAAAAGGAAGTCATATTGAGCATTGGAAAATACTAATAATAATTAACTAATAAAAATAGTATACATTTAGGGCTGCTTTTACTAAGTTACGATAGTGGTTTTAGTGTGCGCTTAGCGCGCGGAGGAATTGCCATGCGCGCTAGATGCTAACGCCAGCATTGAGTTGGCGCTAGTTTTCCCACGTAGCGCAGGGGTTTGCACGTGCCAAAATGCTAGCGCACCTTAGTAAAAGAGGGGGTTAATTTTCCCCACCACCAAATTTCCCCATCCCGCCCCACCCAGCTACTTTTTCATGCCACCCGGCTGGAAAAAATTTCTGGGGAGAACACTGTAGTAGTATACTTTACTGACCTAAGGAAAGAGGGTTTGACCTCTGAAAGCTAATTTAAAAATGTATTAGTCCAATAAAATGGTATTATCTTATTTTCCATTTTTTGTTTTATTTTTATTTAATTTGTGAAGTGATTTGTTACTTCTCTTTTTTCAAATTTACATCTGCTATCTTTATATTTTGTTCAGTATTGATGGATATGCACCACTGTTTCTTCACCCCTTAAACTGTACCGTTCCTTCGCTTAGTAACACATGCCAGCATTCTGAATGCTCTGCACTCCGATGGTCATAGAATTCCTATGATTGTCAGAACAGCACAGAACATTCAGCTGGCCAGCCAGCGCTAAAAACCTCTTCCATGCTTTTGTAAAAAAAAAAAAGGGGGGGGAGTTAGTTTGTGATTACTTATTCCATACTGGGTGAGGGTGGTTCTGCGTCCTATGTGTATGAAAGACATGGTGTCTGTTAGCATTGACCAGCCTTGTTTGGTGAAATGCATTAGGCATGGTTCCTGGGAGCACCTTGAATAAACCTGATTTGAATCTCCTTATTGTCATTCGATCTTCTTTAGTTTCACGTTGGATTCTCTGGTGAACCGCTTGCCTTGTTTTGTTACAAATTAACATACGTGGAGTGGAACATACCAGAGGAGTTAAGATGTGGTTGTTGATACACACATATGGGTTAAAGGTATACGAAATAGAGTGAGGCAGTTGAGAGGAGTTGCAAACTTGATTATTAATATAGACTTATGTTTTGGATAGTATTACTGCTTTATAATGCATTTGAACACTTTTATATACGTATGGAAAGGGTTCAGAGTTAAAGTCCTAGGCAAGTAGTGGGAAGGGAAGGAAGTGGGGATTTGTTCAAAGATGTTTGGGGCTTGCATAGAATTAAAACTGTACACTGGCACTAGTATGGTAATCTTTATTGTTTGTTTTGAATTTTATAAAAAAAGGAAATACAAGAGGAAATAAAGAAGTAAATAAGAAAACAGGTAAATAAATGGGGTGTAGGCAGGGCTAGGGGCCCCAGTATACTTGTGTGCGTAGGGGCCTTGAATAATTAATCCTGCCCTGCTTTAGACTATGAGCATCCCCCTAAGGAGCTGCTTAAACTCCCTTTGCATGGCATCTTAAGAGAAACTCTACAAACATTGGGAGTCTCCTCTCTCTGTTCCTGTTGCTCCCAGAAAATTGGACTCTTTCTATAAATTTATATCCATTCCAGGTTTTGACAAACCTCAATTACCTCATCAGTCTTTGGTGGTGGAGTCTACATTAAAAAGATGTGCTCCTTCCAAAGTTTACGCTTCTGTTCCACCTGGTAGAGAGGGCAGTTGACAAGTTTGGCCAACACCTCTATCAAAATTCCATGTTGGCATGGGGACTAATACTATGCCAGGGTACACCTGGCAGGGCCTCTGCGTGTGCGGATCACCGGACTTGATGGACCTAGGGTCTATTCCGGAGATGGCACTTCTTATGTTCGTATGTTATCATTTTAATTTTTCTTGTTATTTGAAAACATCTTGTTAAGCAGTTTCTTAATTATCAGAAATATATTTCTCACAAGCTGAAAGGGTTTCATCATCTTCTCAGTATCCTTACTCAGTTGAGAAAGTACATAGTTTGTTCAGCTTACAATGTCTTTGAGCTGACTTCTCGAGCCTCTTCTATGTCTGTGGCCATGCGGAGATTGGTGTGGCTCAGGGTTTCGGATATGGATATTAACCTTCAAGACAGACTAGCCAATGTTCCCTGTCTTGGGGATGAGCTTTTCAGAGATTCTACAGATACTGCAACTTAGAAGCTCACAGCTCATGAAACCCGATGGAATACCTTGGTAAAACCTAAGTCCAAACCTTCTACATCAAAGACTTTCAGACCTCCTTCTTCATATCAGAGGTGATTTTCAGTAAAATCTTCTGTACTCCCCAGGCCACAGCAGAAAAACAAAAACAGCAGCGTCCTCAAAAGTCCCAAGCATCTGCTCCTATTAAATCGACTCAGTCTTTTTGACCAACTATTAGAGAATATAGTTGCAATCCCAGTGGCTCAATTTTCCCCTCAGCCAATCGTGGGTCGTCTCCAGTCTTATTTTCATCAGTAGCAGTTAATTAGCTCAGACTTCTGGGTTCTACAGATTATACGAGAGGGTTACTCTCTTCATTTTCGCAGCGTCCCTCCAGATCATCCTCCAAGAGAGTCTGTTTTGAACCATCACCAGTCCTCCCTTCTTTTCCAGGAAAGCGATTCACTTCTCCTTCTCAATGCCATCGAGAGAGTTCCTGTAGATCAACAGAACCAGTGGTTTTACTCCTGCTACTTTCTAGTTCCAAAGAAGAATGGAGGCCTTCGACTGATTTTAGATCTCAGAGCCCTTAACAAGTTTCTTGTCAAAGAAAAGTTTCGCATGATATCTCTAGCCACTCTTTCTTCCCTCTTGGCTCACAGTGATTGATTATGCTTTCTAGATCTCAAGGAAGCCTACACTCGTATCCCAATTCACTCAGCTTCTAGGAAATTCCTCAGATTTCAAGTGGCCCATCACCACTATCAATACAAGGTTTTACCCTTCGGCCTGGCTTCCTCTCCTTGAGTTTTCACCAAGTGCCTGGTGGTTGTGGCAGCGGCTTAGAGATCTCAGGGTCTTCAAGTCTTTCCCTATCTAGAAGACTAGCTCATAAAAGACCCTTCATTTCAGGCTGTGCTTCTAGTGATGAATCACAGCATACTATTTCTTCAGACCTCGGGATTCAAAATCAACTTCCCCAAGTCACAACTTCATCCATCTCAGAGACTCCAGTTCATTGGAGCTCTTCTCGACACCACTCAAATGTGGGCATTTCTTCCTCAAAAACGTCGGGACACTTTGCTTCATCTTTGCCATCAGATGTGTTGGCTCCAGTCAACCTCTGCCAGGTGAATGATGGTTCTTCTGGGCCACATGGCCTCTACAGCCCATTTCACTCCTCTTGTGAGGCTACTTCTCAGGACGCCTCAGTGGGATCTGGCTTTGCAGTGGTCACAGGTGACCGATCCTCTCTCGCAGCACATTCTCTATCCTCGTCTCTTCGACAGTTGCTTCAGTAGTGAATGATATCTTCCAGTCTGACCAGAGGTCTTCTGTTTCACACACCTCCTCATCAAAAGGTTCTGACCACGGATGCTTCAACTTATGCTTGGGGGGCACACCTGGATGGCCTTTAGGTCATTGGTCCTCCAGAGAACAACTGTTCCATATCAAACTTCTGGAGCTCAGAGCGATTTATTATGCCCTCAAGGCTTTTCAGCATCTTATTGTCAACCAGACCTCTTGCTTTGCATGGACAATCAAGTAGCCATGTACTACATAAATATGAAGGAGGCACAGAGTCTCTCCTTCTCTATCAGGAAGCTCAGAAAATCTGGCTTTGGGCGACTGCTCGCAACATCTTCCTCAAAGCAGTCTACATTCGGGGGGGGGGGGGAAGAATTGCTTGGCAGACAAGCTCAGCAGAATTCTTCAGCCGCACAAATGGACATTCGACTCTGCAGTTCTCCATCCCGTCTTTTCTCAATGGGGAACTCCTCAAGTGGACTTGTTTGCATCTCCTCATAACAAGAAGTTACCCTAATTCTGCTTCTGACTACTCTTCTCAATGTCTGGAGGCGGATGCATTTCTACTAGACTGGACGCACAGGTTTCTCTATGTGTTTCCACCCACTCCTCTCATAATAAAGACACTTGTCAAAGTCAAGTGAGAGTCGGCCACTATGATTCTCATAGCTCTTCAATGGCCCAGGCAGCCTTGGTTCTCCCTTCTACTTCAACCAATTCCTCTGCCGATATTTCCATCTCTTCTTACGCAGAGTCACAGATCTCTTCTACATACCAACCTTCAGTCTCTGTACCTGACAGCTTGGTATCTCTTAGGCTGAGCTCAGATGATCTTCATCTTTTTCAGCCTGTCAGGCTCATTTTAGAAGCTTCCAGGAAACCAGCCACTCAGCAGTGTTACCAACAAAAGTGGACACGTCATTCTTCCTGGTGTCTTTTTCATCACTATGATCCAAAGTCTATCTCAGTTTCACTAGTTTTAGATTACCTTCTTCATTTGTCTGACTCGGAACTCAAGTCTACATCTTTTAGAGTCCACCTCAGCGCTATTACAGCCTTTCATCAACCAGTGGATGGTAAACTGCTTACTTCTCATCCTCTCATCACCAGATTCATGAAAGGACTTTTCAATGTTAAACTACCTCTCAAGCCATGTCCAGTGGTTTGGGATCTCAATGTGGTTCTTGCACAATTGATGAAGCCTCCTTTTGAACCAATGGCTTCGGCTCATCTCAAGTACGTTATGTGGAAGGTTGTTTTTCTCATTTCTCTCACTTCTGCCAGAAGAGTCAGTGAACTTCAAGCATTAGTTATGGATCCACCTTTTACAGTGTTTCACCATGATAAGGTTGTGCTTCGAACACATCCTAAGTTCTTGCCAAAAGTTGTTACTGAGTTTCATCTCAGTCAAATCAATTGTGCTTCCAGTATTTTTTCCTAAGCCTCATTCTTATCCAGGAGAAACAGCTCTTCACACTCTGGATTGCAAACAGGCTTTAGCCTACTCCCTCAACAAGACAAAACTGCATAGAACATCTCAACTTTTTGTCTCCTTCGATCATAACAAGTTGGGACTTCCTGTTTCCAAGAGAACGATTTCCAACTGGTTGGCTGCTTGCATCTCATTCTTTTATGCTCAGGCTGGGCTGCAACTAGAGAGCTGAGTCATAGTCCATAAGGTTCGAGCTATGGCAGCTTCCGTAGCTTTTATCCAATCTACCCCTATTGATGAAATCTGCAAAGCTGCTACTTGGTCCTCGGTTCATACATTCACCTCACATTATTGTCCCTGGAATCTTTTTCCAGACAGGATGGGCACTTCGGCCAGACAATATTACAAAATTAATTTTTCTTAAAGGCTAACACTCCCATTATCCCATTCTGGTTAGCTTGGAGGTCACCCACATGTGAGAATATGCTGCCTGCTTGTCCTGGGATAAAGCACAGTTACTTAACAGAACAGGTATTATCCAGGGACAGCAGGCAGATATTCTCACAACTCACTCACCTCCCCTGGTTGGCTTCTTAGCTGGCTTACTGAACTGAGGAGCCACTTGCCTACATTGGGCGGGAAGGCACTCGTGCATGCACAATGTGGGCTATCGTGAACTTTCTGAAATCTTAGTTCCAATGCACTTTTAAAGTGTCTGTACTGAGGCTCCGTGGATGACGTCACCCACATGTGAGAATATCTGCCTGTTGTCCTCTATAGCACCTGTTATGGTAAGTAATTGTGTTTTCTAGTAGATAGGTGTGTCATTCTGGAGCCCTTCCCTGTCAGTTATCTCCTGTGCCTGCCTACAGGCTCAATCAGAAAGTTCAAGTCCAATCTGAAATTTGGTTGTTAGTCAGATCTTAAGGGTATGAAGAATAATTTATTGCTATACCACATTGGGGTATTATATGAGCTTCATAAATGTTTCTGTTTGGCAATGATTATTTTGCTGTTTTGATTGTTCAATCTCAATGTTTAACATGTTTTGTTATAATTTCAGAGCAGAGTTATATTTTGGGGAGTTTTTCTCCATACCCCTCCTTCACATGTGTTTTTATATTGGGTTATTGCCTGCTTTGGTACAAACTGAAGGGGGCGGCAGAGCCCTCTAGTGAAGGAGGAGGGTTTAGAGTTTATTTGTGCTTGATATCCTGCAAATCGTGTTATAGCTAAGCGGCTTACAATAAAATTATGGGTACAAGTAACTAATAGTATTTAAAAGCTGGAGTGGCTTGTTTCTGCATGGGTTGCAAGCATAGGGATATTAACCGTTCATACAGAATGACACACCTATCTACTAGAAAAGTTATTAGCAAGGTAAAAGCCTAATCTCTTTTTAGAATCCACATTAATAAGCATTATTTGCCTGTTCATGAGTAGGCCAGAGAAAGATGTTAGGTAATTGGAAGAATATTGGACTAAAAGGAAAAAAAAAGTATAACTGTACAAAAGTTTCCCACATAGCTAAATTCTTAGCAACTGTTGGTAGGTAAGCGGTGTCTATTTGTAAACACATATGCACATTGCATAAAAAGGTCATCTCGGTTAGATTATAGCAAGATGGAAATTTCTGCATCCTTCGGTATATTCATCAGGACATCTTGTCAAGTAGTTAGCAGGCATTCATGATTATATCTAGTACATTGATAACAGCACAGTAGACTGAGCTCATCTCCACATAGACAAACCAGTCACATCATCTGTGTGAAGCTTTAAGCACTAGTGGCATGATAAAATGAAGTTGTATTCCATTAAGTGCTCGTATGTGAGAGAGCAAAATGTCATCACCTGAGTGTGGCTTCATTGCTGCGCTACAACCTCATCTGCTCTGTTGACCAGTTTTGCTCTGATCAATAAGCAGTTTTCTGTGGCCTTTCACTACTGTCAGGTGCCACTGAGTGATGTAAACACACATCAGATACTGGAAACTTGACAGCTCCCCCACTGTGAGAGGGGGAGGGGAAGGGATCACTGAAACTGGAGTGACAGATAACATCTTCTGTAAAACTGATTTGATATAGCTGCAGAAAGGATAATAGATATATTCAATGCACAAAGCACAGGTTAGGCAAGGGAATGTATACAAACTGGTTTCTGCAACTTTGATATGCCTGAGTATTTTGTGAATAACTCTCAGCATTTTAAATTTATTTTCTGCTATGATAAACACTGAATTCGATTGAACTTTTATTTTTAACATACAATTTACTTTAGCTGCATAAGTCCTTACTCCTTTCCAACTGCCTCTTTCCTTATAGACTGATAGGTGAATTATTTATTGTACAATATTCAAAAGTACATACACACATCTTAAAATAGCTAAAATTTTAGATCCATGAAGAATCCAATGGTGTTCAGCTAACAATTGTTCCATTTTCTTGGTTATATGCTTGTGCAGAACAAATCCATTCTCAAATCCAAGTATAAAAAGATGAAATGTGATTTTCTCCCATGAATTCCTCAGAGGGAACAAACTCTCCAAACATTAAATAGGACTTTTGTACCTAAAAGCACCTGACTTTTGTGCCTAAAGCCCAGCTGACTGTGAGCTAATAAATTATTCCTAAATACCAAATAAACCAGAGGTGAATTTCCTGACCCTAACCTGCATATTTAATTATATGAAATGCTCAAAAGTGGAAATGGAAATTCTGGGAGTGGTTCTGGATTCCAAATTCAACTTGAATGCTCATGTAATAGATGGCCAGAGCTGCCTTTTTGTTTACCGAGACCTTTTTGCCATCCCTATGATATATACTGAAAAACAGTAATGCAAGCATTAGTCTTAATTGCTATAAACTTCCCCCTCCCCATTCGCGGTTTCGACACTTGCGATTTCACATATTCGTGATTTTTTTGGGGGAGGGGGAAACCCCCCTTCCCATAGTTTAGCATGTTCCCGCCTCTTTCCAACCTTCCTCTTGGCATCCCGGCCTTACCTGGTAGTCTAGCGGGCTTTCGGGGCAGGAGTGAACTTCCTACGCTCCTGCCCCATGTAGATCGCCAATAGGAAATGGCTACCGTGAGCTCCCGTCCTAGCTAAGAAGATCGCTCCTGCCCCGAAAGCCTGCTAGACCACCAGGTAAGGCCGGAATGCTGGGGGGAAGGCGGGAGGAAGGCGGGAGTGGGTCAGAGTCAGACGAGAAGATATTCGCGGTTTTTCTCCAGGTAGGGAGCAGAAGAAACTCACAATAAATTCCGGATAATGATTGATAAATTGTATTCAGTTGAGAATCGGCCAGAGGGGCTAAAAGTAGATTTTGAAGCCTTTCAAATTTGGCTGACCAAACTAGAGGATTGAACAGACTGTAGATACAACCCTATAAACTAGCCAATAAAGTGGCTGCCCTGGAAGAGACGCTTGATGCAAACCACATGTATCAGAGCAATTTTCATCTGGTTGGATTGCCTGACTCACTGACACTTATGGATCATGTGGGCCCCCTCAGGATTGAGCAGGCCCATAGGCTGGGACTGAAGAGAATAAGTAATCAATACTTTAGGATGGCTATATTTAAATGATTGAATTTTGCACAAAAATCTATGATTTTGCAGTGTCTCTATATTAGCAGAAACCTAGAATATAATGATAAATTTTTTTTATATCTTCAAGATTACTCTCCAAAAGTGTCTGCCCAAAAGTGTGAATTTGCTCCAATCTGTTCCATACTATTTTGACAGAAGGTAAAATTCACACGTTTTATACCCAAAATTTTCACCACAATTTAGGAGGCTAAGTCATTTGTAACTACTGGCGAGTGCTAGTTCATTTGGCCCTGTGGTCTTTGTGTGTGCACAAGAGCTAATCTGGTTCCTTTTTTTCACTTGAATATGGTGTTAAGCTCTGTTCTGTTCAATTTTTTTCTGGACTAAAACTTATTTTTTGGATATTGTTTTTACTCTGTCCTGATGAAGATTATCTTTTTTAAATTTATTTTCTTTATTTTAACAGATTAAACAGCAATACATCAACTGAAAATACATATGTCTTTACATTGCTTATAGAGTTGTCTGCATGATATCTCGCTCTATAGCTGTACTCTATTTCTTTGGTACAGATTCAATAAGTACATCAGCCAACAATCCCCCCTCCCCCTCCCTCTGTCATCATCATCATCATCATCATCTTAGAGAGCAATGATGAGGGTATCTTCATATAGAGGGAGTGTGGCACAGTGGTTAAATCTACAGCCTCAGCACCCTGAAGTTGTGGGTTCAAACCCACACTGCTCCTTGTGACCGTGGGCAAGTCACTTAATCCCCCCATTGCCCCAGGCACATTAAATAGATTGTGAGAACGCCAGGACAGACAGGGAAAATAGGTTGAGTACCTATATAAATTCATGTAAAATGTTCTGTGCTCCCCTGGGAGAATGGGAGTGTCTCTGTCATGTTTTTAAAATGGAACGTATTAAGGCTATACAACAGGGACATTACAAAAAGTTTCTGAAGATTTGGGAGCCATTGACAAAGTTTTGCAAAGAGTGATTGTTGATTTTGCTCTTTGGTGGGTTGGAACATATTTTTAATTTCTTAATTTGAGTGTACTTTTTGAATATACTTATGGAGGGGTGGTACATCTGTTTGTCATAGATTACAATTTTAATTGTATTTAAGTGTTTTTATAATGTAATATGATTGTATTTTATGTTGCCCTTACTTATGGCTTCAAAATGAATATTTAAAAAAAAAAAGGAAAGATAGGGTAGGTAGAAAAGGAGAGGGAGTAGTGTTATATTTTAAAGATCATATTAAAGCCACACAATTGCAGGATCTACAGGGCAAGGAAGAGGCACTGTAGATCAATTTGAAAAGAGGGAATGGTGAATATATTTACATTGGTGTGATATACAGGCCTCCTTCACAGATGGAAGAAGTAGATAGGGATGGGGTCATACTGGACTTAGTGCTTACAAACGGGGAAAGTGTTTCTGATGTATCAGTGGGTGATCATCTGGCATCCAGTGATCACTGCATGCTACGGTTTAATATTAAGATGGGTATAGAGAGGACTCATTCAAAAGCAAAGATTCTAGACTCTAAAAAATACTAACTTTGTTCGAATGGGGGTTTTCGTCAAGGAATTGTGTCTGGGTGGGAATGTCTGGAAGAAGTGGAAATGCGGTGGGAAAAACTGAGGAGCAATTGTAAGGGCAACAAACCTTTTTGTGAGGCAAGTAAGTAAGAGGAAAAGAAGGCTGCTGCGGCTTTGATCCTCAAAAGTAGTAGCTGAAAAGGTAAAGAATAAGAGGTTAGCTTTCATAAACTACAAAAGATTGCAGAAAGAGGAAGACAGGCAAAAATATCTGGAAAACCTAAGAGAGGCTGGTCGTGTAATCATGAAAGCAAAGTTGCAAATAGAAGAAAAAATAGCTGACACAGTAAAACGGGGAGACAAGACATTTTTTAGATACCGTATTTTTACGTAGATAACGCGCACCCGTGTAAAACGCGCACACGGGTATAGCGCGCGGAAAACACAAATTTATGTACAGAAATTTTTATATACCGCACACACCCGTATACCGCGCATGCTGCCCAACTCTCCTTTCGCCCACCTCGACTCTCCTCTGAAGACCCCGACTCTCTTTTCGCCCGCCCCGACTCTCCTTTCCCCCTTGAAGTCCTGTCCCTACCCTGAAAGCCTGATGCCCCCCCGACGTCCGATTCACCCCCCCGCAGGAACGCTCGCACCCCCACCCCGAAGGACCACTCACCCGCACCCCCACCCCGAAGGACCGCTCGCACCCCCACCCCGAAGGAGCGCTCGCACTCCCACCCCGAAGGACCGTTCACACCCCCACCCGAAGGACCGCTCGCACCCCCACAGCCTCCCCCCCTCCCCCATGGAGAAGCTGTCTACCTTGTTTCCGGATGCCAGAGAGCCCAGCTGTTTCCTCTGCCGGTGGTCCTGCCCCTTCTCTGAGCCCTGCTGCGCTGCTTCCTCTTCCGGCGGTACCGCCCTTTCTCTGAATCGGAAATGGTACCGGAGGACTGGAGAAGGGCGGATGTGGTCCCTCTCCACAAAAGTTGAAATAAGGAAGAAGTAGGGAATTCTGACTTCTGTGGTAAGCAAATTAATGGAAACGCTTTTAAAACAGAGAATGGTGAAGTTTCTGGAATCTTGTGGATTACAGGACCAGAGGCAACATGGATTCATTAGAGGTAGGTCTTGTCAGACAAATCTGATCAATTTCTTTGACAGGGTGACTAGAGAATTGGTTAGAGGATGTGCGCTAGATGTGGTGTATTTAGATTTTAGCAAAGCCTTTGACAATTTTTCACACAGGTGTCCTAATAAATAGACTTGAGTGCCCTCGGTAAGGGCTCCAAAGTGATTAAGTGGGTCAGGAGCTGATTGAATGGAAGGTGACGGAGGGTAGTGGTAAATGGAGATCGCTCTGAGGAAAGGGATGTTACCAGTGGTGTGCCTCAAGGTTCTATTCCTGGGCCTGTTCTTTTTAACATCTTTATAAGCAATATTGCTGAAGGGCTGTTGGGTAAGATTTTCCACTTTGCGGATACCAAATTCTGCAATAGAGTAGAGATGCCTCTGATGGTGTGAATAACATGAAGAAGGACATATTGAAGCTTGTAAAATGGTCTGAAATTTGACAGCTAAGATTAAATGCTGGGATGCAAAACCCAAGGGGATAATACAGTTTAGGGGGTAAAGAACTTTTGTACACAAAAGAGGAGCAGGACTTGGGTGTGATAGTATGTGATGATCTTAAGGTGGCCAAACAGGTTGAAGAAGCAACGGCAAAAATTAGAAGAATGCTAGGATGCATAGGGAAAGGTATGGCCAGTTGGAAAAAGAAGGTATTGATGCCGCTGTATAAGACTCTGGTTAGACCTCATTTAGAATATTTTGTAAAATTCTGGAGGCTGCACCTTCAAAAAGATATAAAAGATATAAAAAGGATGGAGTCAGTCCAGAGGAAGGCTACTAAAATGGTCTGAGGTCTTCATCATAAGACATATGGGG